>NW_026517301.1:0-581669 GCF_026319265.1 Colletotrichum chrysophilum | reverse complement strand
CCC
Organism: Colletotrichum chrysophilum; assembly: GCF_026319265.1. Lineage (NCBI taxonomy): Eukaryota > Fungi > Ascomycota > Sordariomycetes > Glomerellales > Glomerellaceae > Colletotrichum > Colletotrichum chrysophilum. Next base: position 581,666 of record NW_026517301.1, on the reverse strand, counting down.
CCCCCCCCCCCCCCCATTCTCTTTCCGTCTCCTTCTCTGCTGGATGACTTCACCTCGGCCTTGAACCCAGGCATATCGTCGCCAAGGGTGTAAGTCGGCAACGTGTATCTCTCCTCGTGATGAGACCGAGGATCATGGTCGCCTGCAGGATGGTGAACGACATGACGATGCGACGACCCCATGACGGAACGCCATTTTTCTTTCCAACCTTCTCGAAGCCCACTCTCCAAAATCAAGTCGAAGGCGCCGTCATCTTCGTCCACGTCGATTCAACGGTTGCGATTCGGTTTCGCTGATGCTCGGCCGGAGGGTTGTAAAGTGTGAGGGCGACACCACCTGCGTCCTTTTTCAACAAGGACAAACGGAGAGGCAGACCAGCCCGTCGTTGCCTCTCAGCAAAAAAAGAGCAACGATAACAACACAAAAAGACAGTGACAGAATCGGCACTTCTACCAGGTAACAGAAAGAAATGACCACAGGTTTGCGTGTTGTTTGGTTTTTTGGGATGTTTCTTCCAATTTGGTTCTCTTAGGTCCGGGAATCTTGGGGAGTTTTGTTAGGGGGACATTTGGGATATATGTCTTGTGTAACTATAGAACGGGATGCGCTTCATCATGTGAGAAATGACTAGCGGAACGGCCGTCCGGTTGTTCCGCGTGTACGGGTATATAAGGGAAATGGTTATGAGATAGCATATTATATACACACGAACGCCGTCTTGCAATCATAATCCCTGTGCGAGGGGGGAAGGGGTGGGAGGCGTGAACCCCTCAAATCTGTGTGAATGCAAGTATCTGTGTTTTTTTTTTTGGTTTCTGGTGTGCCGTGTCTGTCTCTGCATCTGAACTCTCTTTTGTCGCTGGGGTTTGACGGTTTCTGACATGGGTTCGTCCTGGCTTCTGGGTCCCCGAGTCGATGGTCCGACGATCTTATGCGCTGTTGGGAACTCCGGGAGGCCGGCCGGCCACCCCCCGACTGCTTACACGATGCATGGATTTGCAGGAGAACCTGCGGAGAATTTTCGAGACAGTTTGCGTAGGGTTTTCTGTTATGTGGTCTTTTTTCTGGGTACATGATATATTTGGAGGTATATCACGGGGCACCGGTTCTCGGGGGAACGAGCCCGTTCTTCTGTGGCCCGGTCTCGACAATCATCTTGCTTTGCTCCATGACGGACGAGAATCCTATTGTTCTCCGTATATAATGATATCTTCGTGGATTTTGGTGGATCATCATCATGACGACAATTCGAATGTAGGGGAAGCTTGATGAAGGGCTTTTGTTAGTAACTTGAGAGGGAAATGAGGGGGATGTATCAGGCAATTCATGCCGTTCGACGCCGGTCCTCGATAAAGATTGGGGGTCCAATACTGGATGATTTCTAATGCCATGCATTGTCAGCGGTATTATGGAGCGGGGTGAAAACCTGATTTACTGCCGGCGGGTTGAAATTGCTTACAGGAGCACGTCGCTTGTGCCGTCAGATTGGCGTTCTTCAAAGGCATGGCCGCGTCACATCGACATCGAGAGCCAAGTGAGATTCTGGGCTATCTGGGATGAGATTCGAGCTACTTATCCTGTAGCAGGTTCTATGGCGTGACAAGAGCTCATCAGAGTCCGATAGCTTTCTCCCAGACGACCACTAAACTAGAAAATGACGCTGGCGGGAATGGAGTAGGCTGCATCTAAGTTTTCAACTACTCCAGCAGATTTTCACAGATTTGATTACCTACCGTCATCAAGATGCGAGTATTCAATCGGACAATCTAGAAGCTCTAGGCCAGGATACCTGGGGCATCCGTGTGGAAGAGGGTCGTTTGATGGGCTTTTTGTATGCCGTCTGACAAGACCAAGAGGCCTTTAACGGTAGTTCGAGTATCCTTGCGAACCCGATAGAGTCAGATATGATACGTTGCGTGTATAGATCTGTTCTTCTCCCCAGCGTCAACTTAAATAGGTAGCGTATGAGTATTACCCATAAACTTCAGGGACCCCGGCTTCGACAGCCCTCTCTGACGTACGGATGGAACCTCGTGATGGCTGCATATAGAGGCTTGAACAGGCCCCCGAGCTGAGGTTTCGTGAGCTTCTCAATAATGATTTTCCGTCAACAGGTAGGGTTTCGATAACATATAACTATGACCAGTTGATGTTTAGAAGCAGGCTGCTAGTGAACAAGTATAAGTTTCAAGAAGCTCGACGTATGACGAGTTCAACACCAACCCGCGGAATGCATTGATGGTCGATTCCGCGCGAAGGCGTATGCAATCGATCAGCTTGGTAACACACGGTACAGTCCAGACTAGGGTTACGGATGTGACTTTCGTGACGGAGAGGTTGCGGACACATGCTAGAACAGAATCGCGGGTGTCATTCGTCCCTATCTTGGGGCTTATATTGGGTTTTATTCAATACAATACTCGGCGCACTTGCTAATCTGTTCTGCGCTACTTACTGGCCAATCTTCCTGCCACGAGCACCTAGCCTCTCACATGGATGGGACTCGGTGTTCAAACATCTGAAAGAGTTCAAAGAAGGCTCGCAAATTCGGCTTGGAGACGACTTCAGAGCAAATACATGTCCCGGATTAAATAACAAGCACGCTGCCGATGCTCTATTTCCATCGGGGCGAAGAAGCAGGATGCAGTCCCAACCCGTTTACGTCGCATGAGACAAGGTAAAGTAGGGCTTCCTCGTCGAATGAGCTCTGAAATCAGCTAGTCACTACCAAACGGGATCTTTTCAAGATACATAGGGACTCTTCGTTTGGCCAGCCAGTCTGTATTTACTGTCGGCTTGTTGCTCAGAACGGATAGAATACATGTTGTTCTCCACCAACTTGACATTGTAACACCACGCAGGCGGCTCAACACTTTGTCAAGTTGCGGGAGACAACAATCCAAGCCACATTGTCGAGTCTCAGCTTAACTTCTAAGTCAACTTCAAGAGGTTCGGAAACCCCACAGGAAGGAGACGAGCCCCCCACTTGCGAGAACCTCACGTCGTCTCCCACCATAAACCCACCTCCCCATCATGACTCTTCATCAACTCGCCCGGCTAGCTCAATCGGTAGAGCGTGAGACTCTTAATCTCAAGGTTGTGGGTTCGACCCGTAAGCACTATCTGTTCCTGAACATACGTCGTCTGCATGTATCCTAACATCATCACAGCCACGTCGGGCTCAATTCCCGTCCGCGATTGCAGCGCACACATCTCTTTTTCCTTTTTGCCTGTCCAGAGTTTTGCTAAACTCTTTGGTGTCTCCTGGGATACTAACCCCAGACACCTCTTCAAGTCACAATACTTCTGGTGCAGAGGGGTCAAAGGATTGAGGGAATTAACTTAGTAAACAAGCTATTCAGTTTGTTACTATGTTTTGCCCTGCCTTGTGTAATTCTCAACCTGTGCAACCTCTGCTCTGCGAATAACACAACAATATCTAGACCACTTAGGTGCTTTTAGAATCTGGTCTTTGTTGTGTGCTGATAGCGCCCAACAGATGTTGTTCAGATTTGCCCTCTTAATGCTCTCTAAGTCTTTCCCTCATGATGAGAAATCACAAACAATCATTCAACAACGCATGCCGCGAGATAGAAGTCTGATTCAATGCCAAAGAAATCTATTCACAGACTGTGATGTGCTACTCCAACTAATCTCTCATGTACTCATACATTTTGTCTTTCGTCTAGTACCTTTCGCGGGTTGCCGCCTTCGGAATGGGCCAGAGCCTCAGCCCGTCCCATCTCCATCCCGGGTCGGCAGCGTAGTCTGCTCGCTTCCGGCGAACTTCCCAGAGACTATCACTGATGTGACGAGCTCTTGCGGATCCCGATGGCCAGCTTTCGGGCACAGGGGTGCCAACTGGAGCTACATCAGGCTCCTCACGCTTCTCATCAGCCATCAATTGGTCCTCCTGGGCAAACACGTCTTCCCATAACTGCTCTTGGCTGTTGTTGCTCACGATTCCTCCACTGCTATTCTCGCCAAAGGTATCTTCCCAGAGCTGATCCTATTTGCTCTCTCTCCAAGCAACAGCAAACGGCGTTCCCTAGTTCTCTCCGTTGGTGGTCTCGGGAGCGGCCTCTTCAGCCGCGGGCACCGAGGTGGGCTCGAAATCCATCTCTTCGGGAGTGGGTGCGTCCTCAATATCGGCATACTCCTGCTCGGCGATTGCGGCCTCCTCAGCGGCCTTGGCCTTGGCAGCCTCGTCAATCTGCTTTTGCTTCTGGAGGCTGTTGTTGATCAACGGCGTGGTGTCGTTGAAAATACGCAAGAGCATCGCCGTGCGGTCGTCCTTGGGCAGCATGAGGTTGAGGGAGTGGATGCTCTTCCACAACGGGAGCGCAATACGCTCGCTGAAGGAGGCATCCGAGCCGTCGGGCTCAACCCGCAGCACGCAGCAGCCCATGCCAATGTCCCTGATGCGCTCTCCTATTTCGCCCATGGACTGCCACTCGCCGTCGGCGATACGGGGGAACATCTCGATGAGGAGCCTGCGGAGGGTCTCCTTATTTGTGAGGCGGACGACGCGAGACTCGCCGACATAGCCCTGGAGGATGGGCATGCCTTCGGACTGGATTCTCCAGCGGCAGACCTCGGCAGACGGGGCGTCCTGCTTCATAAACATCTTGACGCCGCCGTGGATGACCTTGATGCCGCGACCCTCGTTCTCTTTGAGGATGTCGCGCGCCAGGGCTGAGGTGTAGTAGATGGCCTTGGCAGGCTCGCCGGCGGCGTTGCGCACCATGAAGCGGTCTTCCGGGAAACGAGAAGAGATGTGATAGAATCCCTTGATGTGCTGAATGATCTCGTGCTTGGGGTCGAGGTACTTGTAGGGCTCCTCGACCTGGCCGTGGGCGTTGCGGTTGGATTTCTGGGGCTTGTTCTGCGACGCAAGCTTGGGCTTCTTCGCGTCTTGGGACTCGCCTTCAGCCGCCTCGTCCTCGCGCGGTCGCTTCGTGCCGTTGGTGGTATCCTGCGCGGGGTCCTCAGCCGCAGCCTCGGCCGTTTCCTGAGTCTTCTCTTCAACCTTCTCGTCAGTCTTCTCGGTCTTCTCTTCAGTGTTCTCCTCCGTCTTGGTTTCGGTGCCGTTCTCAGCCGCGGGTGTGACGGTCGCTCCGGTCCCGTTTGTATCGGACTTCTGGTCCTCGGGACGAATCTTGAGCTCCGACTTCTTCTGCAGGACCGTGATGAAGAAAGCGCCGGTGTCCTGCTGGTGACCGTAGACTCTCATGCAACGCTCAAGGGGAAGGTTAGCGCAGACGCTGTCCTCTAAGGGAGGAAACATGGTCTCGGCGAGTCTGCCGGGGGCGATGCCATCAGTGCTGTTCTTGGTGAACTCATCGACTTCCGCCTGAGAGCTCCACAGCCTGCCAGACTTGTCCATGATCTGCCATTTGCGCATACCAGGGGCTCTGATGAGACCCTTCAGCTCGTTGCTGCAGTCAACGATCTCGACCTTGTCGGGGCCACCGCAGCGATCGATGGCAGCAGCAATAACGGATTCGTTCTCGACGGGGTTCATGGAGCAGGTAGAGTAGACAACACGGCCTCCGACCTTGAGCATGGCGAGGGCACGCAGCAGGATTCTGACTTGAGTAACGTGGAGACCGAGGGCATTTCCAGGCTGCCAATCCTTCCAGAGGTTCGCGTTCTTTCTCAGGGTGCCGTCGCCAGAGCAAGGAACGTCAGCCAAGATTCTGTCAAACTTGAGGTAGACGGGCTTGTTCGGGGTCGCGGGGTCCGAAGGGAGCTTGATTGCCGGGTACTGCGTGGCGTCGTGGTTAGTGACGAGCAGGTTGGGTGATGAAATGCGCTTGAGCTGGTGAACAAGGAGGTGTCCGCGCTTGTAGTCGGCGTCGTTGGCGATCAGAATACCGGTGGCACGACCGTCATCCGAAGAGTCGGCTGCGAGATCAGCCTCACGCTCCTCCTCAGTCTCGTCGCCAAGGGCAAGTCCATCCTCCTTGGCGTAGGCGCGCAGGACCTTTCGGATTCTAGCCTCCTCGCCCTGGTGAATCATCTCAAGAAGCTGGCCGGCCTTGCTGCCGGGAGCGGCGCACATGTCCAGGACAGTCATGCCAGGACGAACGTCCATCAAAAGAGGAGGGATCATGCTGACGACCTCTTGTCTGCTCGTGTTGCCGACACTCGTCTCAGAGACCAAGAACTTCTGGAATGAGGAGAAGGGAGCATATTTGCGAATGACGTTCTTCGGGGTGGTCATCCACCAGGCGAGTTCATTGGGGTACCACTCGAGAGGCTTGGGGGGCTCGACAGCGCGACCGTCGGCGTGTTCGATCTTGACGATCTCGGGCATGTAACGTTCCTGGAAGAGCTTCTTCACGGTCAAGGCGTGGCTATATGGGAGTCAGTACGAAGTCCATGATCGGTCTCAATTGAGTCAGTGCGACGTACCCCTTGGAGCCGCAGAAACGGAAGCTGTTGGGGAGATCTCTGCGCAGCGCATCCCAGAAGGGACCCTGCTCCTCCTCGGACAGGCCGATGATGGTGTTGTAGTAGCGCTGAAGCCTCTCGTTCTTCTTGTCGACGGCCGGGTACGACTGCCACGACTCGCTGCGAGGCTGGCGGCCGCGGTCAGCACCGCCGCCGCGTCCCTTGCCCTTCTTGCCCTACCGCGCAAGTCAGCACAATCAAACCTTCATTTCGACATTTAAAAAATCTACCAACCTTGAACTTGCGACCCATGATGCAGGCTCTGTTGACGTACGTGTGTTGTGGGAGATGGAGTTCAGAGGTGAGATCGCAACAGCTGTCGCTCGGTAGGAAATTTTGCCGTCACTCAAACGAGACCACCAAAAAAAAAAAAAAAAAAAAGTTGGAGGTTCGGGCGGTATGCGCCAGCCCCTCGATTTGGTAAAGATTGGCCAATCACAAGAGGCTAGGTGGGCTATCTTATCACCCCGCATTAGACCCCTGTCCCTCAGGGTCTCCCCCCGGCTTGTATCCGCTGAAGCACCTGAAAGACAGACAGACACAATGCAGCTCCTCAAAGTCAACAGCTCCATCAGTCAGCGGGGAGTTGCTTAGAAAAAGTCCACTTCGCCTGGAGACTTCATCTCATGGTGGAAACTCTGAGGCATACAGTGTCAAGTCTCAAAGCGTGAGCCGCAGCTCGACTGATCCGGTGAACACCTTCGTGGTCACTGGAGTGTGCTCTGACGGCTTTACACGAAAGCTCCTGAAACCTCTGCAGCTCCGTGTTATCCGCGACGCAGCACCAGAGCTGTCGTTCGCCTCTTACCTCCGTGTACTTATACAGCTTGCAGATGATGTATATGTAATCATTAGCACGCGAGCAAGACTGTGTGTTGGCTGGCGTACACAGACGTCCGGTCTGCTAATGCCTGGAAACTGATTGGGTCCTGCTCGCAGCATGGAGTGGGCACCGAGGCAGTCGTTGGCAAGGATAGGCCTAACATCGATCGCCCAATGCGGGGTTGTTGCCTCGGGACCCCGGGAGCTTCTGTTACTACCTGCCGCCGTAGGTACCTTAGTTTTCGACTATGCTAATGTTTCCCCCAACAAGAGCTTGTTTTGCCATCAGAAGAACGTGGGAAACGGCAGCCGAATGCCAGCCGAGAGGTTGAGACATCCCCGCATGCGAGGATGCGTCCGCGCCTTTCGGCTCGACAAGGGCGCGAGCTGGAGGCGACTCGGGTTACTTAAATGCCATAGCTCTCTTGAATCCATTCTCTTCTAACCTGACAAGTAATGTTGCCCCTCAACTTCGTGACTTTGTGAACTTCACAACCCAGAATCATGGCCCCCGCATCAACTGTGAACCAGATCCCACAGGTGGACGCCACCGCCGCCTCCAATGGCAAGGCCAAAACGATCGTGGACAGAGGCTCAATGAAGCTCTCTCTGAACATGAAGCCAGTCAAGTACGACGACCCGTACCAGCAACGACAGCATCTCAAGGAGCGTCTCGCTTTGGGCTTCCGCATTTTCGCCAAGAACGGGTTTGACGCCGGCGTGGCTGGCCATATCACTGTTCGCGTGAGTTTGTCGGGTTCTCGCATCGCAACCTCTCTTCTGACAAGATGTATTAGGATCCAGTCGAGCCAGGGACCTTCTGGCTGAACCCATTCGGCGTTCCGTGGCCTCTACTCAAGGCATCTGACTTGATCCGGGTAGACGAGAACGGTGAAGTCGTCGAGGGCGGCCCTGTTAGACTGCTCAACACCGCCGGTTCGCCACTCTCTCAAACCACGCTACCATGAATAACGTACTAACACTTCCCAGCATACATGATCCACCACGCCGTCCACGAAGCCAGGCCCGAAATCAACTGCGTAGCCCATTCCCACTCTCTCTACGGCCAGGCCTTCTCCACCCTCGGCCGCAACCTCGACATCATCAGCCAAGACACGTGCGCCTTCTACAACGACGTCGTCTTGTACGACAACTTTGGCGGAATCGTCCTGGGCAAGGAGGAGGGCATCCGCATCGCAAAAGCGCTGGGCGACAAGAAGTCCGCCATCTTGCAGAACCACGGCCTCATCACCTGCGGCAAGTCGGTCGAGAGCTGCGTGTATTGGTTCCTCAGCCTGGAGCGCTGCTGCCACCAGCAGCTCCTCGCCGATGCCGCCGCGGGAGGTCGCGGTCACTTGACCACGAAGGTTGAGCAGGAGGATGCTGAGTTCACATACAAGTCTATCGGTACTGAGATGGCGGGATGGTTTTCTGCGAAGCCGGCCTTCGATATGATGGAGCACGAGTCTGGGGTTTCGTACAAAATGTAAAAAAGGGTTTACAACTAATGGGTGGCTTCTTTGTCTCATATTTCAAGAATGCAATCAGTCCAGGACTGGCGTTGAGTGGTTTTGTACAAATATGGTACAAGCGTGATACATTTACTCATCAAGTAATCCTACAGTCCAGTGAACAATCCTGTCAACTCCCTGGCCATGAATGGCGCTTACGGGAATGACGGCGCAATTTTCCGTCCAGGTCCCCTTCTCAACGCCACTTGGGTGAGGAGCGGTACCGTTGTTGATTTGCTCAAGGTACTCCTTCAGTCGCCTGAAATTCTCCTGCGTCTCGGGAAGGTCGGCCTTGGTGGCAACCACGAACCAGGGCTTGGCTGTGATGTGTAGTCCCGACTCCTCCTTGGGAGTTTCAGGGGCATCGGCAATCATCATGTTGCCTCCGTATGGACGTTGGGTGTCGCCATTGGAAGCGAGGTCCCAGTCGATACGAGAGTCGACCTCACGATCTCGCTCCTCCTCCTCGCGCATCTGGGCATAGAGGCCAACCTCCCTCCACAGAGCATCGAGCGCCTTCACGGCAGGCCCAGCGGAGAGGTCGATAACGAAAGCAAGCACCGCAGCTCGCTCGACATGACGCAAAAATTCCATGCCAAGTCCACGATCCAGATGGGCACCCTCAATGAGACCCGGAATATCAGCAACAGTGAAGCGAGTTCGCTGTTCGACCCGGACTTCTTCCTCGTGGCTGCCAGTTGAAGATGCAGCAGCGGGATAGCGCTTGTAACTCTTGATGACCGGTCGGCCCTTGTAGTTGTCCAACACGACGGTGCCAATGTTTGGCTGCAAAGTGGTGAAAGCCCAGTTTCCGACCCGAGTGCGCGAATTCGTAAGAGCCCGAAGCAGTGTGCTCTTGCCGGCGTTGGGCAAACCCACGAGACCAACGTCGGCGAGCAGCTTTAGCTCGAGTTCAATTTGCATCGTCACGGCTCGCTCGCCCTTTGTTGCGAAAATTGGCCTTGGAAATTCGCGAGATACAAAGTGCGGGTTGCCGAGACCGCCAACACCTCCGGTGGCAAGCAGAATCGGCTGCGGTGATGGGCGTGACAAGTCGATTTGGATAGGGCCAGGAGGCTGGTGGTAAAGTCGTTGACGGCGAGGGGCCTTTGGCAGAGCAATAGTCTTCAGGTCGGACTTGGACAGGCCTGGATATAGAAGCCACTTGTGACGCTCGGGATCCTCTGGCTCATCATCCTCCGGCTCGGGCTTCTTGGCCTTGCGTTCTTCTTCGATCAATCTATCCTCCTCAATCTCCTCGTCGGTCATCACCAGTCCTCTGCGCGCAAGCTCCTCTTCGCGCTCTCGCTTTGCACGCTTCTCGGCCTTTCTCTTCGCTCGCAATGCGCGCTGGAGGACCGCCTCCTCAGCAACGGGGTCTTCTCTCTCCAGCTCGCGCAAAACGGTACCGACGGGTACGGTGATGATGACATCCTCGCCCCGCTGGCCGCCCTTCGCGCTGCCTTGTCCAGTCTTCCCCCGACCTGCGCGAATAAAGCGTCTCCTCGCTAGCTTGTGTAAAGAGGTCTCGCCGTGGACGGCTTGGATGTAAATGTTGCCTCCATGGCCTCCATCGCCGCCGTTTGGGGGACCGTCGGGAAGATATGCGTCGCGCATGAATGATATACACCCATGGCCACCAGGGCCAGCATAAAGGGTCAAGCTGGCCTTGTCGGCAAAATTGGGCGAGGCATAGTCGTCGGGGGCGGGGTTGAGTCGGCTCGATGATGGTTCTTGGGCGACGTGGGTGGAGCTATGGCGGCGGGATGCGATAGTCCTCGTAGCGAGACGGGATGCGCTGGTTGCTCGGGAGACAAACAAGGAGGGATATAGGAACGGAAGAAACAAAGAATGACTGCCAGAGCATCTCGACGCCATTGTCCCGAGCGAGCCAGCTAGAAGCCGATCGTGAAAAATTGGTCACCTGCAGTTGGCTGTCATGAAGCTTAGGAAATTTTGGGTTGCCGCGATAGGGCGATAAGATAAGAGATCTGTTGCTTTACATAAGGTGGCAGGGGGACGACATCTACCAAAGCTACCAAATCAATTTATTCGGGTTCGGAAACATTGCTGCATCACAGCGTTACCTTAGAACCTATTTCGATGAGAGGGTCGAACACGTCAGAATAGCGAACGAATTCGCCGGCAGTATCTGCGTTTCTCAGTTGCAAATCAGCATAGGCTGTCTGTTGGACGAAGGAGCCGCGGGCCCCAACAACCTTTGAATACCGCCATCCCATGCTCATGAATCGCTGGTTTCTGGCCGCGCCCGAGTCGATCATGTGCTCGGAATTGGGCAAAGGACCATTGTTGTAGTGCAAAAGCAAGGGAACGCCGCAAATTCTGTCAGCAAGCGTTGCGAGACGGCGGTGGAAAGTTTCGAAGTCCGTCTCTGGAAGCTCGATGACAAGAGTGTTATAGATGACGGCCAGGCCGATGCAGTCGGGAACGAGTTCAAAGGCGAAGAAGTCAATGGCTTGCTGAGGAAGAGGTGCGCGGGACTTTATCATTGAAACAATGGTCTTGTCGATGTCGACTTCGTCTCCCCAGGCGAACTCTCCAAAGATTGGCGAAAACATACCGTCGTCCTCTGACCTTCAGACTGCGATCGCGTCAGCGATGGTAGGGGGGCGGTTATCCTCAGCGGGGGGTCCTCCACGGCACATGACCTCAATGAACGGAAGAGCCATCCCAATTTCAACAGCATGATACTTGGTGTGTAGATAGTATATGAGCACATTCGTCTGTTCTGTGGTCAAATTCGTTTGGGCTAACCGTCCGTCGGATCCTTTGTAAGATAGACTCTCGATGTCAATATTTGGCGTAGGAATGACCGCATCATTGGCGTCGTCGTTTGCCGACTTCGTTACGTGAGACTCCATGCCTGACATTTCCGACTTTCCTGTCTGGTTGCTAGTCTCTGTAGGGGTGAATAATATGAGGATAACGAAGACGATGAGAATTAAGGGACAACATATTGGTCGACCCTGGGCTGTGAAAAACAAGTACCCACAAGGTTGCTTAGGCTTTACCTACTTACCCTTTTACTCTAGACAATTTCCAACCCTTGTGAATACTGTCGATACAATACGATACGCAACCTTTACACCGGAAGGTAGGTTCTTACATAATGTGGCGGGGGCGGGAGCAACCGACCGCGACTGGGATCAACTGGCGAACGACGCCGTCAGGCAGCCCACGCTTGTCGAAAGCCGTCATTTCCAGGCCAGAGTACTGCCTGGTTGCCTTGAGTTGCCTGCGTTGGAATAAGACATAAGACGAAGGGATCGGACGTCTTTTCAGCCTCTTGGACGTCTCTTCCACACCTCATGAACCGCTGGTGGGCTTCGTACAGCCAACGCAACTTTAGCCGAATCGAAATGCACGGAAAAATGACGATGCAGCTTACCCATGGCCACTTGCCACAGGTTTATCGCCTCGATGCACCGTAATCCGACAACTCTATCTGTTTCGGTGGGCATGCTTCACCAGCGGGCGGCAGGCTCTGGCAGCAGTCCAGCTGAGGGAGGTAGGTACATGGTCTCAAGATGCGGTGAGCGGGGGTCTGAGGTTCTGACAAGAGGGGTTGCAGATGCATCGACCACCGGCCGTTCCGTCAAACACCGGCGGCAAAGCCAGGGGCGGCGGCCATGTTGATGGCGATGGCGATGTTGATGGCGAACCAAGTGGTTGGTCTTTTCTTGCTGCGCGAGCTGAAGGGGATGGCACCAGTTTTGAGGCTCAATGGCTACGGCAATCTCCTCTTCGATGGTGGGCGAACAAATGGATTGGGCCCTCTGGGTTGCATCCATCCATCGCAGCAGCAGCAGCAGCAGCGAGAATCGTGCAGCAGTGTCCCACTGTGCAGTGGTGGTGCGTGGTGTGTGTGTGTGTGTGTGTGTGTGAGGTGGAAATCCAGCCAGCCACCCCACCGCACCCCACCCCGTCGTGCCGGCCGTGTCGGCGTCTCGAAGGACCCAGGTCGGGCGGGTCTGACTGTCTGCCCCTCTCCGCTTTCTTTCCTCTTCGGTGGCTCCCGTTGGACAGAAGACGGCCAGCGGAAAGCAGGCTGGTGCTTGTCGCTCGCTTCTCGCCCAACCTCCCCTCCCCGCTTCACAGCAAACGCCCCGCGGCTTCTCTTCTTGAGGACGAGGTGTCTCCCAGTGGACAGTGGAGGTTGTCTTGCCTTGCTGCAGGACAGCAGGTCACAGGCGTCGGGTACATGCTACCTTACCTGACCTTACAGACACAGTCTGGTCTACTGCGGTAGCAATTGGCCGTTGACCGCCTTGAAGCCCAAACCCAAACCAAAGGCGGAAACGGAGACGGCACCGGAGCCAGACTGGAGAAAAGCTGAAGCTGGGAGCCGAAAACTGAACGAGGGGCGAACAACGCACACATAATCGTCCCCATCCACTTCTCTCATTGCTCAGATCCAAACAGCTTGCTGCACCGCAACTCGCAACTCTTCAGAGTCTGTCTGGCTGCGGGTTTTTACCATTTCCTCGCCATCCATCGTCTCCCACCTCATCTCCCACAGACCGTATCGTATCTGCCAGCCCATTCTTCCCCCCTCCCATCCCACGAACCACGCAAGACGCACGCAGAGCCCGCCGCTTCGTTAGTGTCCGCCCAAGCAGCATCAGCATCAGCACCAGCACCAGCACCAGCGCCGACACCAGCTCATCCCATTGGGACGCCGTTGGGCAAACGACTTCTGCTGCTTGCCACCCCTCCCATTGGGCCACTCTGCCCCCAGACTTGCATATTGCAACACGCTCGCATTCGAGCCACGACACTCTCTGCAGTCAAAAACCCCTTCCCATTCGATCTTCTCTTCATCTGCCTGCGCCCTCGTGGATCGAACTATCTTCTCCCCACGTCTCCTCCGCATCGTCTGTTTTTGTCTCGTCTCCCCTTCTCACTAGGAGCCGCCTGTGTTCGGCTTCCCGACTGCACTGCACCGCACCGCACCGCAACGCACCGCTCCGGCAACGAGTACGACCACTTCTTGTTTGTTCCCTGCCTCGGTCCTCTCCATCCTATCCCCGACCTTGGATCCCTTCTGCACTGCTCACTGCTACTGCTGCCACTATTGCTGCTTGCTGTCTGTCGTCTTGTTTCATGCTTCGAAGCTGCATGATACATCGCACCAACCGACAGTACCAACTCGCTTTATTCGTCCTAGTATTGTTTATTCCCAATTCCTTCCTTACCGCTGCCGACACGTCGGGTCCTTCATCTGTCACCATCCTCCCCTCTTCTTAATAAGTCAGGTCAGTTCATCACCGCCTTCCTCTCTTCCTCCCATACTCCCTCTCTACTCCAACGCCCCATCGCAACCCCAACCCAGCATTTCTTTTCTCAAGAGACCCATGGTACGGGTCTCGAGGAAGAATGTCCATTGTACTATTAGTGGATGAACCATCTTGATCTCCTTGTACACTATCCTTACTCGGAACCTTGCCCCATCCGTCGACTATAGACCGTCGGCGTCCCAAAAGGGAACCCTCAGCTAAGATGTATACCAGAGAGAGAGATCATCACAGGCCGCGGACACCACGCACGCCTCGTCAGCGCAAAACCACAGTCAGGATGGACCCCGACTGCGCCATTTGCCATGCTCCTGCCACTCTGGCGTGCGATTGTGAGGCCAAGGGTCTTGATGTTGCCATTAAGCAGGCCGAGCATCGCATGATGAACACGATATACAACGAGATTCGGTAAGTATAAGGGGGAGCAATGCCGCAATTCCTCCAATCGCTGACTTGATCGCCAGTACTTGGGTTCGTGCCCATGCCCAAGACTACATCTTGGAGTATTTCCGCCTGCTCACTGAGCGCCGAAAGGCTGCTCACACCGCCAACCTCGAACGCATCACCGCCCAAGCCTACCACTACTACCACGCCCAACCTCACCCCAACGAGATCGCCGAGGCACAAGCGAGCCTGAAGCGCGGTATCGACGAGGACTGGCAGTCCAGCGTTCAACGATATCCCGAGGTTTTGGAATACTTTTACAGTCTGGTAGACCTGACGCTCCCTCCCGATGACGATCCCACCGTCAAGGACCCTCCGTTGAGCGCCCTCAGCGGCTCTCGGAAGACCAGCCGGCGGATCCAGGTTGGTGGACGTGACATTCCGGCCATTGCAGGTGTCAGCTCGCACGAAAAGGACCCATTCGCACGAAGAACGCCGCCGCCATTCGAGCACCCACGAGGAATGGGCAGGAGAACACCGGCCCCAAGAGACCCTAGGGAAAACAGGAGATCCATGCCGCCCGCAGGCCCTCCTCCAGGAGGACCGCCCGGCCCCCCGGCACCTTTCGGCTCCAGAGGAATGCCGGGAATGGCAGGAATGGCGCCGCCGCCCGGTCCCGGCGCTTACTATGGCTACGGTGGCCAACCATACTAAAGGATTCACGCGCTGGATATTCCCCCGGAAGCAAAAAGGTCTTGCTTGTAATGATGTTTCATGAGATCCACGAACTGCATAAGCCTTCTTCCCCCTTTCCCGCGGCCTCGCCAGACTATTGCATTGCAGAAACGGTGCGGCACCACTCAGGGATGCCCCACCGCGGCGTTGTTGATACGTTTCTAGAGAGAGACAGAAATCGTGTTTCCGTTTCACCAGCTTTGTGTACTTGATTTTTCATGTTTCCTCTCTTATATGTCATTTTCGGTAGGTTGGCGTCGGTGTACGGGCAACGGAAAGAGGGGAAACTTCCATTCATGGCTGGCATTCACGACGGCGCAGGCCGGATACATCTTATTTTTCTTCCGCATTTACCATACTTTTGCGCTAGTATTCTATGACAGATGAAAACAGCCTCTCAGATATGCGGCGAGCTAGAGCAATCTACAAACATTTGAAAAGAAGTCTCATGGGGACGGTTGACCGTCTTCGTTCTCGACTTGTCTCTGAGCACTTACTTTCCTTCGGGTGAATCTGGGACACGACACACATCACTGTATTGCCGTCGTGAACATGCGACTTCGTCACGTCCGCGAATCAAACAGACGTCATATGATCACACAACATATACACACAACGCGAGCAACCGAGGTTACCTAGACAGGACGCGAGTCAAATGAAGCGCAGAGACCGAAAACTGTACCCGAAAAGAACGAAGGTCAGCTGTGAAGAACATTTCACTCCACATACAGGTCAGCAGCATGTCAACGATAGCGGGGATTCTTTGCTTTTCTTCCCTTCCTCAAGGGTCATGTTCGACATGACGCACAAGCACACCTGCCCGACGCGAGCCCAAGAGGACGGACCAATGCCGGCAATTCGGCGTCGTGATAGGGTCGGCACAGAGCGCGGACTGCAGCCGTTGGTTTCGTCATGCATGCCAGACATGACAGCCTGGGGGGGCAGGGGAGAGCTTCTTTTGTTTTACTTGCATTGCTGGCGTTGGTGGACGCGGGCTTTCAGACATGGTCGTGATTGGGTCAGTTCGTGGGCAGTACAAGGTTATCTCTGACCACTGAAATTTGCTCTGGTGGGTTAGTCTTGGGCAGCTAGGATACTCACGGCCCATCACATGACGGTATAAGAACGCCCCATCGTGTACAGGTTGAAAATAGCTTTTCTCTTTTCCTCTCATTTTGCGCTGGAACAGGGGGAGCTGCTAAGTACAAGAAAGCCCTCAAGGTCGGCGAGCAAGTGGGCTGGAAAGACGCAGAAAATCGCCACAGTTATAAAAAAAAATGTTTGCGTCCCCGAGATCCGACTTTTTATGCAAGGGTAGGAGTTTTGGGTGTGTGTGTGTGTGTGTTCGTTTATCTTTATAGGTTTGAGCTGTTCGGGACCCTTAGGCTGACCGAATAGTCATGGGTGAGAGGAGTTTCTCAGTTCAGGCTCAGGCGGCGGTTTGGAGGGCGGTGATGGAAATCATGCCTTCTCCTCGACGGAGGCCTCCTTGAGGTCCTTGGTAACCTCCTCGACGCCGTCGCCGTTGCTGATGCCGTTGGCCTCATCGGCCTCGAGCTTCTCAAGCTGCTTCTTGGCCTTCTCAATGTTCTGCAAAGCATGTTAGTGACATGAAGCCTGGTACGCATCATCCTTTGGGACTCACTCTTTGAGTCTGGGCCTCCTGGTCAGACTTCCAGTTGTCCAGCTTGGCCTTAACCTTTTCGACAACAGCAGGGACATCGGACTGGCTCATGGGAGGGTCGATGTTGAGGAAGGCGCAGTCCTCAACGACGGAGGGCGGGCAGTTGAACTTGCCGGCATCGGAGGCGGCGGCACCACCCTTCTTGCCCTTCTTACCCTTCTTCGCGGCGGGGAGGTAGTCCTCGTCACGGTCCTTCTTAGAGACGACCTTCATGCCCTTGATACCAGAGTCGTCGACGGTACGGCTAGCCTGAGCGCTGAGGCCGCTGTCGGCCAGCAGAGGAGCCTTCTCGGTCTTGTGGGAGGGATCGAGGAACTGGAGCAGGCTGTTGGCGCGGCGGATCTCCTCGAGGTATGCGGGGTCGCTGGCCTCGGCAAGGAACTTCTCGGCGTCGGCCTTCTTGCGGTCCTTGATGTACTTGTCGTGCTCGGCCTTTCTCCTCTCGCGAGCCTTCTCACGAGCCTCGCGCTCGTAGGCCTGGGCAGCCTTACGGCCCTGGTAGAACTCGTCCTTGAGGGTCTTGACGACCTGGTACTTCTCGTTCTGGACGGCGTGGAGCTTGGTGCGCTCGTCGCGGAGAGAAGAGAGGTTCTTGTAGGCCTCGTCGCCCTCGGCCTTGATGGCATCGAGCTCGGCCTGGATCTTGTTGTACTGCTCGCTCATGGCCTTGGCCTCCGGGTCGTCCATGGAGTCCTTGATCTCCTTGATCTTGGCCTTGAGGTCGTCAATCTGCTTCTGGGAGTCGTCAAACTGGGAGAAGTTCTTCCTGAGCTTGCGCAGGGAAGAGATCTCGGCAAGAGCCTTCTTCTCGTCGACGATCTTCATGGAACCAGAGTTGACCTGTGACTCGAGCTTCTCGATCTGGCGGTCGACCTCCTCAACGCTCTTAAAGTTGACCTTGGACTTGGCGTTCTTCTGCTCGTTAATGCGAGAGCGCATCTGCTCATCGAGGCGCTTGATCTGGTCAAGCTTGCCGGTGCGGGCATTCTTGCCGGCGCCCTGCTTCTGGCGGATCTCGTTGAGCTGGGAGATGAGATCCTGGCGACGCTTCTGGGTAGGAGAGGGCTGGTCCTTGTTCTTGTTCGGGGTAGCGAGGTCGATCTTGGCCTTGATGGCTTTCTGCGATTGAGAGGCTTGTGAGTAATCGCGACTTTAGACGGCATGTTTGCTTTTATGATATTGCCGTAAATTGGCTGCGCTACAATGCTGCGGCAAGGAAGAAGAGCTGCAGCAATTCGTCAACTGCAGGTTGTGTTTACATACCAGCTTGTCCTCAGCCTCCTTGAGCTCCTTCTCAGCAACGTTCAGCTTCTTCTTGAACTCGGCCTCATCAGGCATGGCCGGTCTGGTCTTCTGCTCGGCCTTCTCGGCCGCGGCAGCGGGTGCCTGCTTAGTGTCCGCCATTGTCGAAGATGTATAAGATGCCTGCCGTCCTGGGGAAATGGACGATCAATTGGCAAAGGCCGGTGAATGCGCTCAGCTCTGGTCGTAAGGTGAGAGGTGTGGAAGAGGAGGAGGGGAATCGGGATGGGCGAGGGAGAAATAATGGGCCGCGCAAAGGTGAACTTTTGCGTGGTACCTTTGCAACGGGACCCTCAAATTTTGTTGAAATTCACCCATTTGGGTTCCGTGGCAGGTACTTTCCCTGCTAAGGCCACCTGCTTTCCGTGGACTCGACTGTGGGGTTTCTAGGCCACGTTGGCACGTGCGCCTTTACACCCTTCAGTGTTCTCAGTGCTTTGCTGGTGTCCATTCACAATGGACCCTGGAATGATCGGTGCAGTAAGCAAGAGGGCCCGTGGCTGGTGGTGGCTCGTGCACCTGCCAGCAGCCACCGGTCGGTCTGGGGTGTCTGTCAATCACCCTTGGATGGATGCGAGCTGCCTGGGTACGTACTTACTAGTACAGATGTTCCGTCTAATGCTGTCTCGGATTATCTTCACCCTTCAACGACGGGATTTTTCCAGAAAAGCCCGGCATCAGACTGGGTAGTTTTTGGGCGCTCGGGCCCCACTTAGATTTTTCGCTGCAAGGCTGAACTCGAACGCCAGAACTTTTTGGCTTTGCGACCGACGCCAGTCTTTTTTTCCAACCTCGACGTCGACCCTTCGCGATACCCAATCCCGTACCCCGACCGCCATCCACCATCTCGAATCTCAACACCATTCTCGGCCGCAAATATTCGATTCTAGCGGAGTAGTCGAACGCTGCCACAATGTCGGAGCAGAAGGATGTGAACAAGGAGGTCACCAGGTTGTGGCGAGCCTGGAGGACGGCACACGAGATGGCCGCGGATCGCGTACGACTACCCCCCAATCGACTGCATCGGAGGTGGGAAAGCTGATGCTCTTTGAGCTTCAGGCATTCTCTCCGAAGCAGATGACATCTTCGCGTGCGTTGCGACGGTGAAGCTGACGAAAGAATGCAGGGTTACGAGCTGGCCGAGGAGGAACTCACAATCTCTCTTGACCGCTTCAAGATGGAGTACACCAGCGGTGACGGAAGCGTAAAGTGAGCGCGTCTCTTGTTTCCTTGCGCGCTTTCATCTTTGCTAACGCGTGACCGTGCAGCCGTGGCAAGCTCCAGTTCTCCGCCAACCCCTCTGCCGACATGATCCGCAAGTTCACCCCTCCGCCGACGTCCCAGAACCCCAACCCGACACCCGAGTGCGGCACCCTCTGGGTCGAGTTCCTTGCCGATACGACGTTTGGTATCAAGGAGATCAAGAAGTTCATCCACCACCTTATCAGCAACAAGTACTCGTCCGGCATCATGGTCACCCACGTGCCCCTGTCCCCCGCCGCGCGCAAGATGCTGGTCACCATAGAGTCGTTCGCCAAGGTCGAGTGCTTCCTGGAGGAGGACCTGCTGGTCAACATCACCAAGCACGAGCTCGTCCCCAGGCACATCCTGCTGAGCCGCGAGGAGAAGATTGCGCTGCTCAAGCGCTACCGCCTCAAGGAGACCCAGCTGCCCCGCATCTTGCAAAAGGACCCCGTCGCCAAGTACCTCGGTCTGAAGCGCGGCCAGGTCGTCAAGATCATCCGTAACTCCGAGACGGCCGGTCGCTATGCCAGTTACCGTTTGTGTGTATGAGCGGGCTGGTCAGTCAGCGTCGCGTCTACACACATAATCACGCCGCGTTACTGGGCGCGGCAGTTTGGAAAGCAGGGGAGGAGAGACAAGAAAGACCAAACGGAAAGGTTAGAGGCTTTCCGGAGGCGGGACGTGGCTCCTTACATGGGAGAATATCGCCCAGGGCCCGGGGAGGAAGAGCTTACTATATGCATCACTCGAGTTCGGCGTTGAGGGAACGGCTACGGTCTGCTGTTTTGTGTATGATCAAACCAAAAAAGAGGGCTTTCAACTAGAAGGACAATTATCAAACTTATTATTTATCACGTCTTTTGGCTGCCCTGAACTTGGTAAATGATCAGCACATGTCCACTAACCGAAGAGTACCGGCAAACGTGCTTGTTTTGTTTGCCCTGTATTTGATAGGCCAAGAAAACTCTTCAAACGTTTGCTTCGTCAGTTCGACCGTTTCCAGTCAACTCCCGTGGCGAACACGCAAGCCTCACCTGGGCCAACTTGATTTCATGAGTTGGTCGAACCTGGGCATCAGAGGAGATTATTCGCCGCGGAACTGCGCCTTGCAACAATTTGCATCCCTCAGATGCGTGCCCAATCCTTTTTAACCTGATTCCAGTCGCATATAGCAGGAGTTTATGCAAAGAATACCCACAAGTCTGTCAACGCAACGTGTAAAGCCACGCCTTCATTCGATCCGGGGGGAACACCGGACGAACGCTGATATAATACATCCCATGAAAGCCAAGACAAGACAAGACAAGACAAGACAAGACAAACCCCCTTTTTAACTAAACCAACTGCCTTAATCTCACACAGGGGAAAAAGGCCATCACCACAAATGCCTTTCTGCACCAAGTCCCACGTTTCCGACGCGCCCGTTGACCAACAGGATACATCCCAAAAGACATTTCACACACACACGCAGAAGGCCCCGCTGTGCGAGAGAAACCCAACCCATGCGTCAATGCCAGAGACCCCCTTTCCTCCCAAGCCTAACAGGGAGGAATGTTGCGACTTTGAGAGAAAGCAGCAGAAGATGAAGCATTCTGGCTCCACATACCTAACCTACAGGCTACCCGGCCCTCTCGATCGGATTTCGGCTGTCGGCTGAGGAAAGATGGAACGGGTGGGCGGGCGAGACAACAGGGGAGATCGGGAAGCGGAGGCGGAAGCGGATAGATGAATGAGTGAGAGTGAGTCAGGGACCGACCGAGAGATATCTATCCTCCGAGAAGAGCTAGCCTCGAAAAACCGAGACCACGCGAAAAAGGAACCGGCACCGCAGGGCGACGGGGAAATAATAGAAAAAGTTAGACAGGAAGCAAGGTAAACTTTCAGGGGGCGCAGAGTCAGTCGTTGAAATTGGGTAGGGGATAGGCCAGAAGAAAGCAACGGTTGGTAGGCATGGCAAACGCAGGGACCAGGCTGGTTGCAGGATTAGCACGAGTTAAAACGGCATACATGGTTGCGGCGCGCGAGAGCGGAGTGTGCGAGACGAAAAAGCAGCACGGTGTTTGTTCGTCAACTGCGTCGTGATTATTTTATACCTCTTGTTGATGTTGTAATGGTGAACAGGCTTTGCAGTACAAACATGATGGCGATTGCGCCGGGGTATATGTTAACGATAAATAACAGCAAGGAGAGCCAGCAGCTTTTGGCAATCGTCAAAAGAGGCAAAAACATGGCTCCTGTCTCGGTTGTCCTGGGTTTCCTCCTACTCCGAATATCCCGTCGTGATAATCATCTTTCCCAGAAAACAAAACGTGACGCGTCCAGCCCCTTCATGGTCCGAAATCAAACGCCACAGCAAGGTTCTAGAGACCTCTGTAACTCCAAGTGTGAAAATTCCAAAATTCCGTCAAGTCGTCATTGTACATGGGCATATGCTGCCTTGGCTGTAGTGATGCAGTGCAATTCGTCGCGATTAAGATGGTGTGGTGAAACATGAATCGTCCGTAGTCGTGTCAAAAGCTACTTCAGTAAGCCGCCGGGGTCAATCAGCGTTGGCTCGCCGGGGCGTGGGTTATACGATGGGTGATCATCATGAAGTGATTGCGGTATGGGTTGGAGTTCGGTGCCGCTTCTCGTCTTCTGCCTCGATTGCTTGGTATTGTTCGGCCCTAGGAGACCTCCGAGGTCTTGCAGAAGCGCTGTCGAGCCACGTCGCATACCAGTCGACGGGGCAGGGAGCGTGGGTGATGGTACTCCATGTCCCGGGGACGACTTTGGATCGATAGTTGAGACGAGACTGTCCCGACGATAGGTCGGCACGCCGAACTGGTCCTCAGACAGAAGCCCTCCCACATCAAAAAACGAAACTCTTCGCGGGGTGGTGGTTGAGTTACTTCGAGACGACGAGAGTTGGTCATGCGGCAATAGCGAAGCATTGCTGCGCTCGGCGTTACTGCGGCTGCGTTGAGGGAATTGCCAGTTCCGCAAGTCCTCGCCAAATGGCCTTGCAACGGGTGCAGGGGTGTATCGCGGGCTCTCCGGATCATACTCTTCGTCCGGCAGCTCTCTCAAATCAGGATCCACTCCAAGGCCAACGTCTCGCACCAAGTCTTCATCGCTGCCCCAATGCCGGTGAATGGTTGGCCGTCGCGAATCGGAGTTCCGATCCATCGAGTCAGCCGCAACTGAGCCGTACTTAAATTTCTGTTTCTTGATGCCTCGATCGCGTACGAACGAGCCTAGCACCAGGGCGTTCGCTGCTGTGGTCGCAAATAAGAGTTCCACGGATGCGAATACCGATCGTAGTTGTTGTTGTCCGTGCTCCCTGATGACGTGGGGGACCCGATAGATGGTGACGCCGATAACTGCCAAGCTGAGGGAGAAAAGCAGCGTAAGTTGGACCTTTCTCTTCAGACCCATCTGACTCCGCAAAATAATCGGGATAGGGAAAAAGACAAGCAGTGCATCGGTGAGGATGTTGCACGTCGCCATGGTGATGAGATGGGCGAATCCTTGGCGACACTGCCCGCCGGGGTCGGGAGTGACCTGCCAGTAGTGGTGGAAGGGCCTGCATTCTGCCAGGTCGCTGATGATGATGGCGATGAAGGTTGCGACCAGAGTACATCTGATGAAAACCAGAGTCTGTTCGTAAGAACGTGCCCAAGTGACGCCAGTGAGGCGCTTGAAGAACTCTAAAATAGTGTTCTTCAAAATCCACAATCTGCACAGACAAAGCGTTAGCAAGCCATCCTACCGTCTGAACGGTTCAAAAGTTGGTTCTCATCCAAGCGTTGCTGACTGGCAGAAAACGTGGCTGAAGACGTGCGGGCGGTTGGGAAATGACATACGTCGCTGCGTAAAAGATGCGGCTGGCGAGCACGAGACCACTCGCAATCTGCCTTCTGTGCTCATCCTCCGGGGACAAACCGTCAAACTGCGAGTTGTTGGTTCCGTAGAGTAGGACAAAATGCACGCAGACCATCCGGAGCCAAAGTGGGATGAGGGCGAGGGCAGCGACCTTGTCCTCTTGGAACAGCCTCTCGGTCCGAATGAAGCGGCCAGCAACCCGCAGCAAGATGATCATGGTGCAAAATGACGTTATCCACCAACAAACCAGTAGCGACGGCTTGTCCTCGGAAAACTTGCGAAAGGGTGGCGGATCGGTGTAAAGAGTCATTGTGGACTCGTGCAATCCACGCTCGTCGACCTCCGCAGAGGGCACGACGAGCGGGGAGGAAGCTATGAGGTTGGAATTCGAGAGGCGGCGGCTCAAAGGGCGCAATCAGCTTTGTCGACTACTGGGCGAGGTAGTTGTCACAAGGGTATAGGTGGGCGACGATATTGCGGTAATGCGATTCGACGGTTGGCGGAACAGCGACGAGGTGTCGTCAAGGTGGGATGTGTATGTGTGCGCCTCGCAGTGACAGGTACGTCTGATGCATGAACTTTGCGGTTGTGAAGGGACGAACAGTGCAACATCAGTCAAATCGGACCCGGGCGCAAGTGAGGGCGTCGAGGGAACCAGGCGGAGAGCCGTCGAGACGGCGAGGGGTGAGGACGCTACCGGATGCTTGGGATTCTGTCAGAAAGACGGCTGACAAGTTCGTGGGTAGAGGTCGAAGTTGGTAAGGGAACATGGAGCGCGGTCTAGATAATGCGGAGGAGTGGGTGGAAGTAATACTTCAGCTGCACGCAGCAGAAGACGCAGATAGAGGCAGTTCTCTGGTGAGGATACCGCCGCTATGCTAGCGGTCCAGGTGAGATGGGATAGGCTGGGCTGGGGTGGCCAAGTTGGGGGGCAGTCAAGGATACCCAGTGATGGTCCCTTTGCGCGCTAGGAATGATGGGGGGATTCGGGCCCTTGGGACTCGAGAGTGAGAGAGAGTCGAGGGGTGTAGGATAGAGTGACAGGGGACCAGGGAGGGTGTGCGGTGATGGATTGATGGTGTGCATCAGCAGCTTTTCTTGGCTGGCCAATCCTGATCCTGTCGGTACGGGACTGGACTGGAGGTGCAGAGCAGAGGTTGGATGATGGGGTGGGCAGGCCAGACTGGCCGCGGACTCGATTCGACCAGTCCTGAGGGACGCGTTGGACATTTCGCAGTCGGCAGGGCCAGGGCGAGCCAGTTATCAAATCAAAGAACAGTAACCAGCGAGAATGCACCCGATCAGCTTGCTGAGCCCTCAATTCCCTTGCCAGACACAGACAGCGGTCAATTCACAGCCATCGCTGAACTGCCAACGTTGGCTGGGGGCGACGCTACTGTCCCAAGTGCCGCTGATTCGTCTGTCTGGAGGGGGTTTTGAGCTGGCTGGGAAGCTAATACCGCTAGTATGCCGAATAGCTTGCTTTGAACTGTTCTTCCCGCGGCAACGTCTCAGTTCGTTCGGTAACCCGACACAATGGTAAGAGGAGAATTCCGTGGCTCGACCTCAGCTCGTTGTCGACCTGGACCCCCCATCCACACGTGTAAGTGATTCACGTCGCGAGCCATGCGTGTCTGTCGTCTTGTGCCTGGCTGCAGTCCGGAGCATTGCGGCCTGGACTAAAAGTCGAGACCGATGGAAAGGAAACGTCCATACTGTCTGTATGGACCTCTCTGTGCGGCGATGGATCCTCATGGTATCGGTCCGCCGGTCCTGGTGATGCTGCCACTGCTGCTGCGGCAGCTCTCCTGCATACGCTAATAAGCTCACAGCGCCTCCACAATGCTTCCCACCAGTCGCATTTGTGAGGATTCGAAACCTGCAAAGGGTTGCCTCTTCGCCAACGTGCTGATCAACTACCGACAAATAGGCAGTCGCGCCGAGCATGTATTCCTCTCTTCGAATCTCGGCCGTGCCAGCGTCTTGTCTGGCTTGCTCAATGCCAGAGGCAGAACACGCGAAGTAAGCCTCGTCACGCTGGTGTCTTCGTCTTTTGTGGCTTGGCCAATCCGTCACGTCCTCCTTCATGTTCCACCAGCGTCTTCAATCACAACAAGCGGCATGTATCAGTTGTTCCAAGACTGTTGATGACCCTGGAGGCGTTGTTGTACGCATTGGCATTCGCTGCGTTATCGTGCGTGCGCCGGCTCAAATGACCAACGAGAGGGCATCCCCACTTGTCTTGTCTTGCCTGCCTGCGCAGCCGCCTCAGTGTTCCTTTCTCAGTTGTCCTCGGGTGCGCTTCTCTCCACCTAGATAAGGCGACGGCCGACGAGAGGCCAGCCTTCGTGCTTTCTTCGCAGGATTGGTGGACCAAGTCGTTGAACGGCTGTTGGAGACACGCCCCCCTTGCTCCCTACCAAAGGACGGACGGAAAAGTTGTGGCTTTGGTGTTGGTTCATCGAATCAGCGACCAGCCTGCTTCTCTACCTCAATGAAATTTTTTGGTGTGCAAGTTGGGGTACCACAGCACAGCGCGCACGCGCGGAGACGATGCGGAGACGATTTGGCCCTTGCCCTTTTCTTTACCGGAGCAACATGGTGGCCAGGGATTGCCAATTGGAACCTGGCGAACTCGAAGAGGGTTGTTGGCGGTGGCAGTGGGTGCCCTGCCCTCGGTTTGCTGCGTACATAGTGTAGTAGCGTACCAAGTAGTGCGGCCCTGCCTTCTGATTGAAGATTGTCGGCATGGTCCAGCGCACTGGTAAGGTTTGTCAGGTGTGGGCAGACTTGTTGGTTTTCGGATCTCTTTCTGTGTGGCAGACTGGCGTATCCATGCTTCTCGTCACTGCCTTGATGCAGTCGCGGCCGCCATGGTCTGATGATGCTGCACGGCTGAGGGTAGAGACTCCTGGGGAATAGCGACAGAGATAACCGCGGTTGGCTCTATTGGACTCTACTCCAACGGCCGAGTCTGGGCTTATGGGCCGATATAGTGGTGGCGATGGTTGGGTGCTGCCTGGAGCGGTGCTATGCCGCAATGCGTATCTGGTTCTGGTATCCTGCCGGGGCGAAAAAGAAACATAGGTACCGTTGATTGCCGCTGCAATGATAGGCGCAAAGGCTGGATTTGGGCTGCATCAGTGAAGACGAGCAGTTGAGCAGGTCGTGGACGATGATAGATAGGTAGACCAGCAGGACCACTACTCTGTACAACTGCGAGGGCACAGCAGAGGGGAATGAGGCGGCCGTGGGCTGGGCCGGCCGACTCGAGCATGTGTAATTGTGTAGTGTCGACTCGCGCATGTCGGCAGGTGTCCCAAAATGGAGAGATGCATCAACTCGTGTG
Source organism: Colletotrichum chrysophilum (assembly GCF_026319265.1). NCBI lineage: Eukaryota > Fungi > Ascomycota > Sordariomycetes > Glomerellales > Glomerellaceae > Colletotrichum > Colletotrichum chrysophilum. The sequence goes on along the minus strand of NW_026517301.1, from coordinate 554,999 downwards.
CCCCCGTATTTTCCAGTACCTGATGAAGGGTCGTATCTCTGGGCTAAGACAGCACTAGCGCTGGCAGGCTTAGCGTCAGGTAGGTTGCGACCGCATGGTAATATGGCCGCGCACCGAAAAGAACAGGGCAAGGCAAATGGCAGAGCGATAGCGGCGCCGAGAGTACGAGGAGGGCGGGACGAAGGGCAATCGAGACGGTGTCAATCAAACAACGCAGGCAAGATACGATGCGAGTCTCGACAGTGATTGTGGCCGAGAGGGATGGCGGACGAGTCGCCAAGTTGCCGAGCTGGCCAAGGGCCCCGGAAGGGAAAGCCACGGCCGCTGGCACAGTCAGGTGGTGAGCCGGTTCGGAAGGCCAAGAAGGTACTGCGTATGGGAGAACGTCAATTGTTGATGATGCGGGTTTTGGTGAAAGCTGCAGGAGAGAAATGAAGGCAACAGCGCTTCAGGTGACTGGAGGCACGGATGGGAGACGCCGCATGGAGAGACATAGACATGCTGCCATGTCTATCCCCATGGTCGCACAAGACATTGCTGGCTGGATCAGATTGTCCCCGAGATACCTGAATACAGGATGGGGTCCAACCAAGTGTTAGTGTCCAAGGAATTTAGCAAGACCATCGTTGGATTTGGGTTTCGATGGTAGGCCAGAAAGGGCAGGGTTCAAAGACAACGATGAAGGGAGGATAAGGTGGCGGTGGGGGGGGTTTGGAGATCGGAGAAGAGGAGTCGAGAAATCGGAACTGGAGAATGGAGAATGGAGTCGAGTCCACTGTGGGAGTCACGGTGGACTGGAATGTGGTGCAGTCACAGGTGCAGGAGAGGAGAGCTGAGTGCACCTCAGTGCGGTGCGGGCTGACTGACGCGTGGGGGAGCGGAGGAGGAGAAGCTGTTCGTTCGGTGCCCGCCATGGGTCCCGGTGTGTGTGTGAGTGGAGAGGGGACATTGACCATTGGAGACCTATCGAAAAAGAGATGATGATCAGTAAAAATACGTGCGATATTCCCCCAACAAAGGTCGGCCGGAGGGAGGAGACCTTGCATTTTTGCCGGTTCCAATCTCTGCCCGGTCAGCCTGATGCATGCCTGGGTACCTAGGTAGGGTTATCATTATCACGGGCGACAGCGAGGTCAGCTTCAGGTGGCAGGCAGGAACCGCGACCATGACACTGCCCCCACTCCGAGGCAGGTACGGCGAACAGGCGGATAAGAGGCACCTAGTGGAGGTAGGTAGGTAGATAGCAGCTTGCCTACCACCTTAGGCCGAGCCTCAGGTTATCACCAGGTTCCCAGTTTCAAAGGTGAGGAAGGTGCTCGCTCATCAATGATCACGCCCGAGAACCACCACCCGCGCCGTCGACAGTTGCACCCAGTGCAACAGCACCCCAGGGGCCAAAGTACCTCGCTGCTGTGGGTGTGACAGCACCAACCCACCACCGCATCTTTGTTCACCTCGTTGTCCTGCGAGGTTTGCTGAGACGATGATGGTGCTGTCGTCTGTCCGTCATCCGTCATCCGTCATGAGGTAGGCGCCGTCCGTGCTGCCCTGACGACCTGACCTGCCCTACCCTACCTACCCTGTTTCCTTGCATGTGTTACCCACTCGTCGATGGATAAATGCAGGAAACGGAGCTGGATGTCTCGTCATCTTGTTGGTCAGGGCAGAGCAAACGACGGGTGATGGAGACACCAATGGAGACGGGGTAAGGTAAGGTAAGGTAAGAGCACCACGACGACAAACGACCACAAGCTTGGGCGGATCGGGGAGCATGGACCACCGCTTAGGTCCCCGTCGACGGCTTCCCACTGGTCCGACTCACTCCGGTTTCCTGTCTTTGGGAAACACCCGTGGACACCTTCCCGCATCATCTCTGTTACTGTCACTGCAAGAGCTGAAGTGCACCTGCACCGTGTGGCCCAACCCAACCTACCTTACCTACCTAAGGTAGCTAGCTACCTACCTATCCACTTGAGGCATTCTCACGGCTCGGATCCGGCCCCGCCCGCAGTTTCCCGTTCACTGGCACTCGAGTGCTTCATTCCTTCCTTCCCTCCCATGAGGCGAGGGAGGTCAACTGTGTTCACGTCAGGTCTGCAACTCCAGACTGTCAACGCCACCAGTGCTGCATCCACGCCGCAAGTCTCACCTATTCTTACATACCTTACCTCACTTCCCTTCGCTTGTCTTGCTTTTGCAGCGACAGCACATCTTGCCTTGCCGTAAGGCAGAACCGACGCGAGACACGGCACGCACGATACCGTACCGCCGCCTCCCACTCACTCAGAAGCCAAACCACCCATCATGACACCATCATCCGAGACCGACCTTTTGCAAAATCCCACCGCAGCATTCACCATCGAAAATCCTCCGCCCAGAATACCCCTCTGCCCCGTCAGCTCTTACAAAAGCTGCTGCCCATGCACCTCCCGGGGACTTGTGCCGCACCCTCCCGCCACCTCCATCTGGCTCAGCCATTCCCAATCCAGACTTTACCGATTGGCACCCCTTCCCCCCTACTCAAACTGCGGCATGTCAGTCAACGGATTCCGAGGTCCATTCAACCCCAGAGTTACGGCCAACAGTTATTCGCACTTTACTGTCTCGCTTGTCATACGGATAGAGGGAAGCAGGCTGACTAGCCACTCGACAGGCAAGAACACTACTACTGGCGCTTCACTTCAACTTCTCTAAGCCATCTGCATCGCCTAGTCGATTAAGCCAAATCAAATTGCCCGACACACTTGATTCCGGCATATACATCGCTTGGCTGAGTACACCGCTGCTCACGCGACACCGCTCTAAATCTCGACCGGTGCCAGCCCTCGGATGCGCCTGCAAATGTGTCTCCACACAACCTAGAGAGATCGTTATCAAATCATGCCGCCAGGCTGCCGACTGTCCCTGGCCCAACAACCAACACGTCCTCTGCTCTTTTGCGACTTGTCCTGCCCCGATACTTGCCGGCAACCGGTCACATCTTCACTCAGGGGCACTTTTGCAAGTTGCAAGTTGCCAACTGCAGATTGACTGCGTGTGGCAGACAACTCCTGGCTCCACGAGCTCATGAAGAGTTTCACTGCATATCTGCCAGCTTACCCAACTGAGCAGGTCCTCCAGCGACCCTTCACTTTTGGGGGCACGCTAGCCGTACGCCTGCCTTCGGGCCAATCCCAGCCTTCCGCCCTCCCACTCAACGCGACTTATCAACTTTCCTCCCGATGCCCACACCCCCCTACGTCTCCGATCTGCCTCACCTCCGAACCCATCCCCATTTTGAGCTGCCTACAGCGCTGAGCGCGTCCTGTACCTGCCTTTTCTCATTGCGGTATGTCTACCTCTGGATTATCATGTCTCAGCAAAATGAGGCAGCTTGAGCTCAGGTCTGCAATGCACGACGCTATGCCCACATCAAGTATAACCTGCCAGTGCCCGCGAGGCTGGGTGCCCTTGACGTTGAGGGTACTTTTTCAGGGTTCCTTTGTGTCATTCCCACGTGGAAGTACGGCAAACCAAAGTGGCCAGGTCGCCATGGGCCGGGGCAAGCTCTTGAACAACCTTGACACAACTTCGATGAGGCGTTGGAGGACCAGGTACTGCTATCTTGCAACAGTCAACGGTTGCAGCTGTTCTGAGAGGAATCTCGGATCCTAATCTTTACGCCACCCTGTCAAGGCCAAGGTCCTTGTACACGTTGCGCGTACGCAGTACGAATCTGCGGCGCAGTCCGACACAATTTCCTCAAATCTCCCGCCTGAACTTTACTGGCGGCCGTCTCCGCAAGATGCCAACTAGGTTGCCACATTCCTCGGCGTGTTACGCCTGGGACAAGTTCAGATGTTATTCAACAACTGTCCCGAATCGTCAGGCTGAATCAACCGTCGGTTTGGACTTAACGGCCCGAATTCTTGCCATGACCAGTATGTAGCTTCGGCCCCGGCCGTCGTCCAAAGACACTACCAGAGTTTTGCTCCAACAAGTAGGTGATTGGCAGAGCCCTGACCGCTGCCTACTAAGCCACGCTGGGCGACTGATGTTGTCAACACTAGGCTCTCACTGCTTGTGCTTATAGCCTCATTGGGCATTTGACGTCGTCCGATCGACATAACGTCACACGGTCCGTGAGCATTTCGACATCGTACGTCGAGCCTGTGCGACGGGATGGCGGCGGCAGTCGATCGTGAAACAACAGCAACGGATCCGATTCGTCTCGTGAGTGACCGCCCGGTTTCCGCGGCTTAAAGGGATGCGACTGAAGCTCTTCGGATGGATGAAGAATATCCCCAGGACGAGAGTGTCATGACCTAATGCGCCGTCGTAGCGCCGCGGAAGTCTCGAAGAATAGCCCCTCTAACTTTCTAGCTTGGTTACCGCAGGCAATGCATCAACGGCACATATGATTGTGAGGCGCAAACCCAGAGACTTGGCACAATCCCGCGCGGACAGCTAACGTCGATTGACTCTCGGGCTAGTCCGCAGGTAGCGCTGACCATGGCAGACGTCAACCACGCAGCCAGATTTGTGTCGTGCTGTGTCTATGTCCGTCCCTCTCCGTCCCGGAGCTAAATAGCCTCCGGTAAATCGTCAATGGTCCAAGAGTCGCTGCGTTGTCAGTGACCCCCGCGGCCTCCCGCTTGCACAATGCGAGCGCGGCAAAAAAGCTTCTGCCTCTCTTGGCCATCACGAGCACGTCACTATCTATACGAAAAGCTGTATGCCGAGCGCAAGGGGAGTATTTTGGGCCGTGCTTGGTTCTCCTGGCTGTACCCAGCCCTATGGCAAACATTGATTGAGTAGGTAGTATTCATTCCGCCGGCATTGGCGTCATGTCATGCCCGCATCGCATTCGCATTGTAACCCTTCTCCCGCACACCTTCCTCCCCAGGTAATACGCCGGCCGCGGCGGCCGTTGTCAGTGGCCGGCTTCGCTATGGCGTCGTCGATGATGTTTTTTTTTTGCTTGCTCCATGGGCTTTTAAAGTGTCGTGAGAACAGCAAAGCCCCAAATGACACCGAATAGTGAGCTCAATGTGCATTACTTGCCTTCTAGGGAGGCGTGTAATTGCCGGCCCAGCAGAGTTACCGCAGACCGGGCAAAAGCCATGGCAGCTACCATAGGTGCCGTATCACGATAACCAAGGAAATCTTTCTGCGTTGCAAAGTGCTGCTTGCTTTCTAAAGACGACGGAACCTTTCTCGTCTATGCTCTTGTCTGCATGAAGTTTACTTGTATTCCATGTCTATGCGGCCTGGGCCAAGCCAAGCCGCTCGACAACGCGCTTGATGGACCCCTTTTCGGCCTTGCTCCAGTCCACGCTCTTCAACTCCTCCGCCCGACCGCCACCATCCCCCTCCTCTCCAAACAGCTTCCACAGCTCGTCGACAACCTGGCTGCGTACCCTGGGCCAAGGGTGGAACATGAGTGCCCCAAGCCTCTTCCGCGCCTCCGCGACCCCGTCCCTGACACCCTCCGCAACCTCCGGATCCGCGCCCGTGTCGTCGAACCCGGCCACGCACCCGTACACCTTGATGCACACCTCGAGCTTGCGCACGTTGCCCGTCTTGTAGCCCGCGCGCTGGACCTGCAGGCACAGCGAGCGCAGGCCGACCAGCACCCCGGCGCACTTCTGGAAGAGGCCGACGTGGCACAGGAAGGCGACGATCTCGAGCGTCGGGACGACGACGCGGTCCGCGGCCGCGAGGCCCTGGCGCGCCTTGAGGTTCGCGACGAGGGCGCCGCAGACGGACGACAGCGCGGCGGGTGAGGCGGCGCAGAAGGAGGCGAGGGCGGCGCGGGAGGCGATGACGAGGTCTTCATTGCCTGTGTCGGCGGAGGTGACGTAGCCGGAGAGGAGCTCAGACATCCAGGCCTCTTCGTCGGGGCGGGTGAGTTTGGGGTGGAGAAGGTTGGAGGACGAGCAGGAGCGGAGCGTCAGGAGTGTGTGGAAGTACTCCCGTGAGGAGAAGGTCTGCTGCGTGAAGGTCGGGGCGAAGGACGGGTCAAGGGTAAGGGCGAGGACAGCGTGGGCTTCCGTGCGGACGCGGTCCAGCTTCTCGGCCGCGAGACGGAGGATGCGGAGGAAGAGTTTGGATACCGCTCCCGGCAGCCATTCGACCTCGGTGGTTTCTGGTGCAAAGGCAAGCTTCCAGAGGGACTTTGTGGCGCGGAGGGCCTCGAGCCGGACGTGGGAGCCGACGTCGCCGCGGGCGTTTGTCGTGTAGTCGTTCAGGCCCTCGGCCAGGAGGTCCAGGAAGACCGGGGCGCGGTCGCGGAGCAGGACGCTCTGCGAGAGGCTCTGGAGGATCGCGACGCGCGTGTCGATGTCGTTGTCGCTCGTCCACCGCGCGAGGACCGTGTCGCAGACGACGTCTGCATCTTGGCTGCCGAACGTGCTGGTAATGGGGTACGCCATTGTGAGGGCGGAGAGCACGCCCGTGTCGTTCGCGGTGCGGGAGGTCGGGCGGTGACGCACCGTTGTGGCCCATTCCTGGATGATGGTCCTGCGGGAGTCGGGCGGGGAGAAGAGCAGGTGGATGAGGGCTGCTTCGGAGGAGGCCGAGACCGCTTCCTTCTCGGGGCGGGAGAGGCCTGCGGCGATGACGGGGCCAAAGGTCGAGACGAGACTAGTTATGGATGAGGGGATCGAAGGGAGAGCGTCGATTGATGCCATGACGTTGAGGAGTGATTGGGTGTTTGCGGTTGAGACGACTGTGTAGCCTGGTTGGAGAGGCAACTGTGCGTTCGAGGAGAGCGTGGCCGCCTGCAGGATGGGGAGTGAGGAGGTGATGAGACGGCTGGAGGCTTCGGCGACTAGCTCTGGTCGACGGTAGGTTGTCTTCTGAAAGTCTCCTAAGATTGTCTCTAGACTTTGAATGATGCGCTGTGTGAGATCCTTGACGATGCCATCCGGCTTGGCAGCCAGTAGATCAGGGAACTTGTCCAGTACGGACGCGAGACAGAGTAGGAGTCCGTGCCGCTCGTCGACTTGTCTGGTCTGAAGAGCGCGAAGACGGGCGAGGATCCTGTCGATCGAAGCCGTGAACTGAGCCGCGGCGTCGGGCGAGTCCTTCTGGGAGAGTTCCAGCGTGAGAGTGCCAAATGAAGCGCCGGCGACACGACGCGAGGCGGCATCTGCGTCGCCTATTCCTCGCCAGCCGAGGAGACCGTCTAGGAGAGCCGCACCGTACTGGGGCGAGAGCCTCGTTGCGTTGAGGGCCACTTCGTGAATGGCGCGCGACCGTAGGGCGACGGCGTGGTAGTCGACCGTCTGCACAACCCAGATGCCCTTCTCCACCGTGTCGGGGTGTCGCCCGATGAGTTCCTGCAGCGCAGCTGAAGTGCCGCGGCGGATGTTGCCTGCCGAGTCGAGCGAGGCAGTGACGACCAACTCCGTGGCGAGGACTTGTAGGATGGAGGCGTCCCGGCCGTGAGGCCTGGCAGCAACGACGGCTGCCTGGGGGACTTCTAGGAGTTCCGCGGTGGTGTACCGTCGGGCCAGGGCCCAAATGCCGAAGCATGCTGCATCGCGGACGTTGGTCCCCACGGAGCCGCCTGATGTGCTGCGCTTCTCAAAGGAGAGGCCAAGGAGCAGGCCGTGAACGATGTCTGGGAGCTGGCTTGCGGGTGGGGAGCGGCGGTATAGCAGATGCGAGAGGGTGAGCATCAGACCGTGCCATTCCAAGGGGTCTACGGCTGCAAGGTCGCGGGTCTTGAGCCCGTTGGGGTTTCCTGGCTCCTTGGTCCATAGAACGTTGCGGTTCAACGAGTCGAGGACGGCGTCGACTACCTGGGAAGCCATCTCTGGATCGAGTCTGAGAGTAACAATGCTGAGCGCTTTGGAAGCAGCCAACCGAACGGGCGTATCGTTGTCGGCGAGGCATTCCAGGAAGTAGCCGATGGACGTCTCGATGAGCTCCGTGCTGTCTGGGTCCGGCGGCGACTTGCGAAGGAGTAGGACGGTGACGGAGCGGATGACCTTGATCAGCATTTTGCGAGCCACGGCGACAGAGCGGATCGCGGCCGAGACGGGTGTCTCTTCGACCTCGGAGGAGGCGACTGCGTGAGCGGCGCGGAAGATGGAGGAGAGATGGACGTCCATGTCCGACGTGTTTATAGACGATCTCAGAACGCCGGCCAGGAAGGAGAGCACGCCAATGTAAAAGTACGGCGGCTGCGGCGGAGTATCCGGGGATGGTTTGAGGGAGGCGAGGGCCCAGTTGACGAGGGCGGTCAAGACGCCTTGGGACTGCATGTCGCGGCGCATGGCGATGCGGACGAGAAGAGCGCGGGCACCATCGCGTTCTTTGCCAGGAGAGGCGAGATACTTGACTGCCACTGGGAGGATGCGGACTGTGATCCCGGGCAGGTCAGACGGCCAGGTGAAGTTTGGGATGGAAGGGAGGGTAATTTGTTCGTCTGCCGCGGCGGAGGAGATGGTGGACAGGTCGAAGGGGGCGAGAAGAAGATGCGACAGCCATAGAAGAACTAAATAGCGCTCTTCCCAGGACCATTGCTGAGTGTTGGACTGGGGGGATAAAGGGCTGAGGGAGGGACGGGAGGCCTGACGCGACCTGGAGCGCTCCGCAGACTCGAGTGCCGAGAGGAGAGGCTCAATGTAGCGGGTCTCGGCGTTGAGGAAGCGCACAACGACTTTCTCGCCACGGATCTTGGCGAATGTGTAGAGCAGCTTAGCAATGGCGACATTCAGGGGCTCGAGCAGCTGGGAGCGAGTCGAGAGTTGTTTGGGACGGTTGCGGTTCCGGATGTTGAGGTGGGCGAGGTAGGTTGCCGCTAAAAGCGGAAGCCATGTGGGAAGATGAGAATCCAGCAGTTGAGGAAGCTCTTGGAAAGGGTCGAGCAACTGCGATTGTTATTAGCCAATGAGTTTGATGAGAGGACTAATGAGATTACGCTGGATGCCAGACGGGCTGTTTCTGAGGTCCGTACGCGGCTGCGGAGAGTGTGGCCGTCCGATTTGCGTAGGAAAAGAGGAAGAGACCGAGAAAAATCCGCAATGAGATCTGTTGAGATCCTTTGGAGTTTGATGTCGCTGTCGTCCTCGTGGGCGTCCATTCTGGCGGGTGGGTGATGAGATGAGATGAGATGTGCACAGTCTAGGACATTGAAGTGAGAGCGGGGGAGACCTCAGTGAGGTGCTGGCTCGGACTCCACTAGATAGTGTTGCTTGCCTCCGCTGTCAGATGTCTGATGCTTATTGTTTGCTTGCAACTCGCAATCACCACTTGCGATGTCGTGGGTAACGATTGCGGCAGTGAAGTCGGGTTCGTGTGAGTGAGTTGCGAAGGAAGCCAGAGGTGTGGATAACGTGGTGATGCCCGCACAGTGCTATTGTCGACTTGTCGCTTTATTTGACACTGTTGAAAGGTTCATCAACCATCCTTGGAGGAGAGACAGTCTAGACTTCCGTTCTCTCTGGAAAGACATCATGTTTTCTTAAAAACACTCAGACTTGTTTAAAAGTATGCTCACATATCACCGTCGCCTGAGCTAAGAAATGTATGATTACGTGTCCGTTGGTCAAAGCAGTCACCATCTCAACGAACTCTTCTTCGGCTTACATGAAATCGACTTCAACAGGGCCACCAAAAGTGCAAATCAAAATAACTTTTTGTATATCTGATGATAGTCTCATAACAATTTCCGATTGTGCTGCTTTCGGCCCGAAGGAGTGTGGTAGACTCGATCCAACTAATAACTCTGCTTTTACTCAACCGCCGTACACTACAGTGCAGAATCTAGTGGGTTGCAATAACGTAATTAAGGCCGTGTATTCATTTCCCCTGTCCCATGGAATTATGTACGCTGACCATGTCGGGGACCATCAGAAGGGTATAAAGCCAAATGTGGTAAAGAGAGGTGCAAAGTCGCTCTCTAGCGGCAATTAGAGCATTGCGAAGGCGAGCATGCCAGCCAGTACAGCGATGCTGAAGGTAGTAGCGGCAGCGCTGCTCACAGGAACGGTGGTGGTAGTCGAAGAAGGAGCAGACGTGGGCACGCTCACGGTGGCATTACCGCCGGAGCCTGAGCCCGAGCCCGAACCAGATCCTGAGCCAGAACCAGAGCCAGAACCGGAGCCAGAACCGGAGCCGGAGCCGGGGCTAGAGCCGGGAGTGGCAGACGGCGACGCACCGCCGCTTCCACCGGAGCCGGAGCCACCGGAGGGCACAGCAGTCGACAACGTCGTAGCTCCACCAGAATCAGAACTGGAGTCAGTACCCGTGGCAGTGGCGGTAGCCGTCGGAGTGCCAGCAGCGGTAGAAGAGCTGGAGGTGGTGTTGTCACAAGACAGGTCGTACAAAGGCTTGTTGGTCAGGGTTGAGCCAATGACACCGAAGCTGGGGTTGGGAGTAGTGGGAGAAGAGTCCTGGAAAGTGTACCACCAGACATTTGTCTTTCCAAACATGGGGCAGCCAACCTCGTCCCAGAAAGTCTTCGCGTTCTCGAGGGAAGGGACAGCAGAACCGACGGTCTTACCGCTGACAGGCCAACCAGTTTCGGCAATCCAAACAGGCTTGCCGCCAACGGCACCCTGGGTCGCGCTCAGAGCCTCGGCCCATCGCTGCTTACTGTCAGAGATGGCGTTGGGCTTGGTGTCCTCGAAGTAGGGGTAGGCGTCCATGCCAATCCAGTCGCAAGCATCGATGACTGCCTTGTTGCTGCCATTAACCCAGGCAGTCCATGTGTCGACGTGGCCCAGAGGGGCGCTGCTCAGGGGCGAACCCTTGAGAATTTCCCGGACTTGATCAAAGTATCCCACGAGCGTGTTGGGCTCGGCACCAGCGTATTCGCCATTGGCAATGCCGGTTGGTGAATGGCGGTAGAGATCCTCACTTCCAATGGAGATGCCGGCAACCAGACCGTTGAGCTGACTGCCGTACTGCGACACCGTCTTCTTCAGGGCCTCGAGCTCGTTTGCAAAAGCTGCGTCACCGGCAGAAGCCCAGAGACCGAGTAGCAGACTGGTCTTTGTGGAGATGGCGGCGGGAATGGCTGCAATAGGGTCGTTGGTGCTTCCGCCTTGGACCATTGTGTAGAGACGGGCTGAGGTGAAAGCACCGTTGGTGCCCTCGAGACTAGCAGCAGCCTTGAATTCGGCCTCGAAGTCGGCCTGTGTCTTTGCGCTGCCGTCTGTGAAGGTAGAGCCATAGTTGAAGCCCTGGAAGGCACTGGCCGTTGCGGCGTAGAGGACCGCAGCCAAGCTGGAGGTACGCATTATGTCGGTTGCGCGTTGAGTAGTAGAGAGTTAGGTGCTGCTGGATTTTTGAGGGAGAGGCAAGTACACGAGAAAATGGAAGAGGTCGACTTGTAGATGCCGTAGGAGCCGGGTGCTCTGGAGGAATAGCAACTAGGTATTAATACGTAGGTCAAGGCCGGCGAACGAGAGACGATGTGGGTGTGTTGGTTCAGAGACCCGGAGGCACAATGAGGATAACGATTGTGAGGAGATGCAAAAGAGAGTAGGTGAAGCAAGGGAACCGGAAGAGAAGAAAGGATTGGGAAAACACGAGGGGTAGGAGGGTTTTTGACCAAGAAGGCAAATGCTTGATCAGATCACATAAACAAGCTCGATGGTCTTTGGGCCGACTTCCCTGTGCCTTGCACATGGCAGCGGAACTCCCCTTCTCCTCCAAGTACTATGTCGGTTCTCGGTTTGTTATCCCACACCCTCCCAACAAGAAGGACCAATCCAGACGAGAGAGTTGCGTAAGTGGGATGACACCTGGAGGGCGGAAGAGTCTGGAAAAGGCAAGTGAGGTTAGCTGGGTGGTTCCACATGCCCCGAGTTGAACTGACACTTCCCAACACCCCTTCCCCTCCCCCTCCCTCGCCGAGATGCAGCATCGCTGTCCAGCATTGAATGCTTAAGACGCAGGAACAAGGTGTGCCCCGTATCCAAAGCACATCTTTAGGTTTCTTCTGCAGGACTGCCCCTGAAGCGACGAGGCGATGAGGTCACGGAGTGTGCAGGGCAACCAAATCGGCGCAGGACGGCTCAAAACAAAGGCCCAATCACGGCTGCCATCCCATTTTACCGGCGAGCCGGCGCCCATCTTGGGCCGTCAAGAGTCCCCGGGCACGCGCTGGCTTGCCCATTTTTAGCAGCCATGTGCACTAAGCTCACCCCTGTGTCCCTGTACGGCCAGCCCGTGATGGTAAGCCCGGTCGAATCGCCCCCTCCCCCGTATTTTCAAGCAATCCCAATGTTGCGAGAGACCATAATAACACCTCGTCGGAATGCGCGACATGTCTGTCTATCATTCAATTTGGGAAAGTTTCTGTCGATATTTTGGTCAGTGAAGGCCTGTCTTGTAAGAACGCGAATCTGAGTCTGCCATCTGCAGTCATCTGGCGTCAGTGCCCGAGGAATAACACTTTCTGCTCTGCCCTAAGGTATGTGGCATGTAGGCACTGGTAGGGTAAGGTAGGTTTCCCGACGGCTTCCGGTGCCGTCTGCCACCCGCCTAGCGAGACCACCTAGACTCACGTAACTCCCAACAACGCGTGGTTGCTTGACGTCCTAAGTTGGCGAAACCAAGTGGCGTTCGACATGTTGAGTTGGTTGGGCACGACTGCCGCTCTGTGGAAGAGTCTACTGTAGGGGAAAAGCCAGACCGAAGTCAGGCAGATCAATCGCCAATGACGGAAGCTGGGTGACTGCGAGGAAGACTGGGAAAAAGCAACAGCGGAGATGTGACAGCTGCAGGTACCAAGCGCTCGCTTCCCCAGGTATGCAAGGGTTAAGGGTCTCAGGGGACCACATTCCCCGTCTGCAGTGGCCCTCTCAGCTCGGAGCCTCCAAACCGCTGTTATGATTTTTCCTCGCTCTACCCAATTCTCGCAGTCGATGGGGTCGAGAAATCGCACGTCATTTCATGGCCAATTCTTCCCACTAATGTCAATTTGAGAGGCATCAGAAAAAACACGACGAAATTAGGATCACGTAATGCACTCGTCACCCACCTCAGCCCTGGCGGAAAGCCACATCCATGGATGAGGCACGGCCGGACTAAGGATACTGAGATTATCCGGCCTTCGGTGTGACTCGTAGGGTGCGCCAACTTCGCTCACGTTTGCACCACTCGTGGTTCGAAGAAAAGTGGACCCAATTGAGTCCAACGACACCTGCCAGGCAGCTTCTCTGTGCCATCTCACCAGGCTGCCTTTTGTACCTGCTCATCATCTTGACCTCATCTGCCATTTGTGCAATGATTGACAAATGATGGGCAGCAATGGCGGACTTGAACATCCTGCTTTCCACGTATCCCGAAAACGCCGTCCCGTTCACCAATACACCTCAAGCCAGTAAACCGAAGCACTCTCGAACAAGTACACGAAAGGTGCGAACCGGATGCATCACTTGCAAGAAGCGCCACGTAAAATGCGATGAGGGCAAGCCTCACTGCAGCAATTGCCTCCAGAATCGGGGATACTGCGAAGGCTACGCCCTCGAACCGAGAAAGAATGCCGCTGCAAAACCCGGCCAGGTCGTCTGGGATTCCAGGCAAGCCGTCCGCCATGCCGCACACCCGAGGATCCAGTTGAAATTGGACCCTGATGCTCTCGACTTCACCGACACATCGAGCATGCGCTACTTTGAAGAATTCGTTAACCTGGCCAAAGCACCCTGGACCAATGCAGCCGCCAGCAGCAGCTTGTGGGAAGTAACTCTCCCTCAGCTTGCACGCAACAGCAGTACCCTTCGATCTGCCGCCATGGCCATCGGTGCACTCAGCGTGTGGCATCGCCAATCAGCCCAACGGAGCCTTCGCACAATATCCGTGCCCGAGATGTCAACCAATGAGAGCGACGAGCATTACTTCAATGCTGTCGCTCACTACTGCCATTCCATCAAGGAGCAGAGCCGCCAAGCATCTCTTCAAGATGCCATCATCTTGTCTGTCCTTTTGCTCTTGTTCGAGACGCTTAGGGATAACAGAAAAGCCGCCCTGGATCACGTTAATCACGGTCTTTGTCTTATGCTGTCTCTCGTCACAGACGAGAATGCAGAACATCATATCAGGAAGCTGGCCCCCAACCCCAAGCCTCTCCTGGCTGCCATCGCCGACGTTTTCAACCACCTTGCAAAACAAGCCCGTACGGTGTTGCGCGACAGAGTGGGACAGGGGCCTCCCCTTCCAAACCTAACCAAGGTCTTAAGGAGTAGGAACCATACGATGGAATCTTTCATGATTCTATTGAGTCAAGTGCCCAGCTCGGACGTCGACATCGACGATATACCCACGGTCTTCAAAAGCCTCGACGACTTTGAAGACAGCTGGAATGCAGTTCAGCGTGCACAAACGGCAATGATCCCCATCATGGTGGAATACTTGTACAACTCGGACGTAATTCACTCACACGACGAAGAGGTCATTTATGGGTTCCATGTCAATCTCCTACAAAATCCCCGTATTGTGGAGTTCTCCGAGAAGTCAAACAAGACCATGGAAGCACTTGACGCCGGATTCCAGCCCCTTTTCAACAAGATCATCATGTCGCACGATGCCGACTCACCCCTCTACTTAAGAGCAATTCATCTGCGTCTACAGCACTTGGGCGTCTACACGTTTGACAACCCTCCAATGTATGTGAACATTGACTTGGTGAAGGCACGAACACCCCTCTTCCGAGAATATCTATCTGTTGCTTCCATCGCTCTCCGCGCAGCCAAACGAGACGTCGAGAAAAACCCGGCCCATCAAGTCTCTCTTCAGTGCAACATCACATGGCACTTGATGGTTCTGTCCTTCTTCTGTCGCGATCCGCTGGCGCGCGATGAGGCCGTGGAGATGCTGAAAGATTACCCTGGTCAAGATGGCTTGTGGAAAACACGAGCTCTGTACGCCATTGCAGCGCGAAACCGCACGATCGAATGCATGAATGCCTCCGAAGGCACGCCTGAAGAACAGTGGCGACGGTTTTGGCGTCGCGAGTTCCTCTTCGAAGAGGGCGGAGACCGTGTCCTGCTCCGCTATCTCGAGAAAGACGGTTTGCTTGGGACGTGGACGTTAGTGCAGGAGGCTGCCGTGGTCCGAGGGAAAGACGAAGACATAGTATGGACAAGGCAACCGGTGCATGGGCGTGGCGGCCTGCTTATGGCCGAAGTATTCGGTGCCGAGCGTGCGGAATTTGGAAAGAGGAGCGGCCAAGGCACCGACGTTTAGAATTCAGGCGGTTTAAGATACAACGTTTTGACGAATGTGCTTTGAAGAGAAGGAGTATACGACATGGAGACAATTACATTGATACCCAAATAAAGTAAGAAAAAGAAACAAGTCAGCCTGGGAAGTAAAGGGTTTGCCCAAACGGTCTATACAACTCGAGATCCCACAACAGCCAACCCAAATCGCGCGCTATGCCAATGCACAATTTTTTGATTTCCGAAGCCTACTGATCCAAAGCCTGACTCTGGCACTGTAAAATGTCTGTTAGTCAAGAACCACGAAAACGAATGATGAATTGCTTACCATCTCCCAGTACACGCCCTTCTTCCGAAGCAGCTCCTTGTGGGTTCCCTTTTCCACCACGCAGCCTTCGCTGAAGACGAAGATGACATCCGCGGTCTGGACCGTCGACAGCCGGTGCGCAACAGCGACCATTGTCCGCCCCTGGCGCGCCCTCTCAAAAGCGGCCTGGACGATCTTCTCCGATTCTGAGTCCAGCGCCGACGTCGCCTCGTCCAGCAGGAGCAGCTTGGGATCGCGTATCAGGGCGCGGGCGATGGCGATGCGCTGCTTCTGGCCGCCGGACATGGAGACGCCCTTCTGCCCGACCTGGGTGTCGTAGCCCTCGGGCAGGGAGGCGATGAAGTCATGGATGAAGGCCTCGCGGCAGGCGTCGTGGATGCGCTGCTCCGAGATGAGGGCCGGCTCGGAGATTCCGAAGAGGACGTTGTCGCGGATCGTGCCGCGGAACATGATGGGCTCCTGCGGCACGAGGGAGAGGTTGCGGCGGTAGTTGTAGACGTTCATGTGGTTGACGTTGATGCCGTTGCAGAGGACCTCGCCGCGGTTGGGCTCGACGTCGTAGAAGCGCTCCAGGAGGGAGATGATGGTCGTTTTGCCGCACCCGGACGGCCCGACGAAGGCCGCGTACTGCCCCTTTTCGATGGTCAGGTTCAGGCCGTCGAAGACGACGACGTCGCGCGTGGGGTACTTGAAGTGCACGTCGCGCAGCTCGATGCGCACACCGCCTTGCGACTTGGAGATCTCGTCGCCGTGGCGGATGCCCGAGTTGCCGCCGACGGCCGACTCCTGGACGTCGAGAATGCGGTCCGCCGCGGCGGCGGCCTGCGCGGCGCTGGGCGCCACCGACAGGGCTTGACTCGCCGACTCGGCGCCTTGGATGATGGCCATGAGGCAGATAAAGAAGGCCTCCATGGTGTACTCGCCCTTCGCCAGGAGCCTGCCGCCGTACCAGAACACGAGGGCCTGGCATCCCATGCCTGCGCTGTCTGCGAACCCGTACAACACGGAGGTCCACTGTGCTTTGCGCTTTGCTGCGTCGATGTGTTGATTCAGAAGCTTCTCATACCGCTCTTTGATTGACGGTTCCATTGTGAGGGCAGAGACGGTGCGGATGGCCCCGATGGCCTCCGTGGCGAACTGCGAGCTTTCCATGAACACTGTCGAGTTCATTTGGTCAAACTGCACTTCCTGCCTGTACTTCCAGAGACCAGTGCCCAGCATGACAGGCAAGCAGACGAACATCGCTATGAGGCCAAGCTTGGGCGAGTAGAGGAGCGCGATGAGCACGGCTCCGGCGACGGTGAAGAGACCCGACAGCAGGAGGGCGAGGTTCAGTCCGAGGAGCTCCTCGAGCTGCTTCGCATCGCCGCCGACCCTCGAGCTCAGAGCCCCGTGGGAGTTCTCGTCATCGTCGAAGAAACTGACATTCTGGTGCAGCATGTCGGTCAGGTACTGCTTCTTGTACACGGCGCTGATGAAGTACTGCGTGTGTAGCCCGATCCAGCCCTCGCAGGCCCACGCGATGCCGATGCATATGGCGAGGACCATCCACATGAGGCCCCAGAAGTTGGCTTCCTTCTTCAACTCGTCGCTGGGGAGGAGGAAGACGTTGATCACCTTGGCAAAGAGCCAGGCCTGGATAGGCGTCCCCGATGCGACCGCCATCGCGGAGATCGTGATGCCGAGATATGAAGGCCACTTGTCGCGCTGGATCCACATGAGCTTGCCGAAGCTCCAGATGATACCTCGCGGCTTGCGTTTGACGACCTCTCGGTCGCTGAGGATGCTTGGGGGACCACCGTGCTTGCTCGAGTTGGCGTACGTTTTCTCCGTCGAGGCGTCATCAAACTCCACAAGCTTGGGGTTCGCCTTCTCGTCATTGGGATCAGACAGGTTCAGAGCCTGGGCGTTTACCAGCCCGCGGTAGACGCCGTACTTGTTGGCCATGAGGCTCTGGTGCGTGCCTTGCTCGACGGCTTGGCCCTGCTGCAGCACGACAATGTGGTCCGCCTTTTGGATTGTTGAGAGGCGGTGGGCAATGGTGATTGTCGTGCGGCCCTTGGTGACCCTGTCGAGTGCGGCCTGAACGACCTTTTCGGACTTTGCGTCGATTGCGCTCGTTGCCTCGTCGAGAATGATGATGCGCGGCTGCTTGATGATGCTCCTCGCGATAGCGAGTCTTTGCTTTTGGCCTCCCGAGAGCTTGGCGCCGCCATCGCCGACCTTTGTGTCATATCCCTTTTCAAAAGATGTCAGCAACACGCGAAGGATGTTGAAGAAAAAGGGGTGTACTTACGTCGGGGAGTCTGCAAATAAACTCGTGGGCGTATGCCTCCTCGCAAGCATCCTGGACAAGCTGCCTCCTGCGCTCCTCGCTCTCGTTCTCCAAACCGGTCCCGATAAGTCCGTTTGCGACGTTGCCGAAGATGGTATCGTTGAAGAGGAAGGGCTCCTGTTGAACCAGACCGACCTGTGACCTCCACCACTGGAGGTCGCAATCCTCCAAATCGACGCCGCCGACACGGATGCACCCAGAGGGTCGCGTGACCTCAGGTACCTTCTCACCAGCCGCCTTGCCCGCGGCTTGGGGCATGAGGTTTACCTTGGGCACAGCAGGCTGCTCCCGCAAAGAGTACCACCGCTCGAGAAGTCCGACAATCGTGCTCTTGCCAGAGCCCGACGGCCCGACAAGTGCAATGTTTTCACCCGGATGAATGCGGAAGTTCAGCTCGTTCAGGACGGTGATGCCGGGCCTGGTGGGATACCCGAACACCACGTCCTCAAAGATGATGTCGTGCGAGTCGATTTCGGGCTTGAGATTTCCGGACGGCGGCAGCGGCGCGTCGATCACGGTGAAGAGCTCGCAAGCTGCGACCATGGCCTTGCTGACGGCCATCAGCGGCGTCGAGATGCGCTCCATCGAGGTGAGGATCATCATGACTGACATCAGCACGACGAAGACGACGCCGGCGTTGTTCAACGCCCCGGCAATGAAGCGCTGCGTGCCGTACCAGAATGCCAGGCCGTAAGCACCGAACATGCCAAAGAACTACACCGAGTCAGCTGTGCAAAGGGAGTGAAAGAGATCACATCGTCGTGGACTTACGATTAACCCAAACTGAGCAGCCACAATGGGCGCCGTCTTCTGAGCCCGCTCCTTCGCCTTCCGCACCCACCCGTCATACGTTTCAATGACACGCTTCTGCGCGCCGCAGGCCATGACCAGTCGGATCCCTCCAAGAGCCTCGCTGGCGACAGCAGTGCCCTGCATATCTGCCACCAGCGTCTCCGTCTGCCCCTTGACCACCCTCGGCAACACGATTGCGAGAATTAGCGTGATGTACAGCAGCAACGAGGACGTAACCAGGGTCAGATCCCAACTCCAGATGAAAGCGATGATCAAAGCCGTCAAAATAGTCCCGGTAAACTGCAGAAACGTCCCCAGGCGCTCCGAGATGCCGATCTGCAGCGTGGTCGAGGTCGTCGTGATGGCCGTCGCGGGCGCCCCGGGCGCCATCGAGTCGATGGTGTGGATCGACTGCGCAAAGAGCGACTGGACGTAGTGCAGGCGCACCGCCGACGAAAGCCGGATGCCAATCATGCGGAAGCAGAACTTGTTGATTGAGTTGAGCAGCCAGCGACCCAGGAAGAGGGCCATGATGAGCAGCGCTTGGCGGTTCAGGAGGTGCTCGAAGTCGGAGGTGGTAAGAGTCGAGTTAGGCTGGAAGAACTCTGTAAACTGCCCGACGAGCTGGCCAAAGAGGATGTTCATGAGCGGGAGGGTGACGCCGGCGCCGAGGGAGGCAACGGCCGCGATAACGTATACTATGAAATCCCATCTTGAGGCGTAGGTGAATACTCGGATGTAATCTGCGAATGCGGGTTTTCGTTCCACGGGCCCAGCGTCCCCCTTCCCGGCGGGGGGTGATTTCTCGTCTGTTTGATTTTTCTTCGCCATTCTTTTTTCCCTTGGTGGCGTTCAAGTTGTGTGTGAGTCGTGGAAGTTGAGAAGTTCTGAGATTCCAGAAATTCCAACCATCAGCGAGACGCAAACCCCCACGACAATATTTCCTCCCAATGACGCGGGGAAGGACGGAAGTCGAAACTTACTTATGGAGTACAGAGGTAAACTTCTCGGTGCTTGGTCTGGTCCTTTGATGTTGCGGCGGATCAAAGCTGCAGAGGTCTGATCTCGACGTCGTTCATGCCGGGCCGTTTTGACCGTCAAGGGGTTTGGTTTTTGGTGAGCGAGATCGATATGGGACCGTTTTGTGGCCCGTTGCCTCTGAAGAACAGAGCCAAGTTTGGCTTCAAGAGAGTTTCAAGAATAGAACGGGATTCGAATTCAAAAGGCTCGATTTGGTAGAAAAACAAAGAAGGACCGCAAGTTGGCAAACTTGCCATTCAAATAGCATCCGAGGACGGAACGATTCTGGAAGACACATGTTTTGGGCAATATGACAGGCACCACCAGCAGATCCAATCTTGCCAGGGCGAAAGATCTCGTGTAAGAGGTCGCTGCTGCATGGGCCGCTGGATTACCGCTTTTGGAAAGACACGACCCGTGCGTTCGTACACTCGTAAATTGAGGCTCGGAGTATTTCGACCAATTAGCACTCGGCTTACCTTGTCTCAACCTTGCTCCCATTAAGGGCGCCTCTTCCGCGGATGACCTACTCTAGGCGGGCAATTCCTATGGGAACAAAAGTACCTGGTGGTTCATACTTCAATAACAGTCCACATGTGGACGTTATTCATGGATGTAAAGTTGCAGGACCGTAATGCAGCCTTGGCATCATGTAAAGTGTTCTCCTGCAGGCCGACTTCCGTAGTGGAGTTCTCGTTCTCATTGCTCCATCCGCCAGGTAAAAAACGATGAGAAGCTGTCGCCGTCGGCGGTGGTGGTGGTGTTCTGGAGACGGCGGCCAGTGAGTCAGGGCCGATGTTGTGTGAACCAAATCCTGTTGGGGAGGCTTGTTTGCGCTCCGTTCGCAACACCCTGGAGAACGGGCTGCGTGGTTGATCTGATCGCCGCCGGAAAAACCCTTCTTGCAGCAGAGGACAAGAGTTGACCGGTGCCGTCCCGAGCGAGGTCTCGCGGCGAGGGGCAGATGCCTCTGTGCTGGGGGGTTCCGAGGGGTTGGACCTCTTCGTGTAGGCGAATGTGATACCCGCTGTGAGCCGCAGCTGCAACTCACACGTGGGCCCCGCAAGATGAGGCGAACTCCTGCTGGTCAACGTTTGGTGCTCCCAACTTGAATTTGCTTCAGAGCTCTCATTGTGTTGCCTTGAATACTAGTACGTACAGATCATCATAACATGCCTTATTTCGAACCAACGAAAGGCACTGGGTATCTCTTGGCCATTCCACATCCCGTTTCATTTACACATATCCGCGGATGCCACGTATGACTCCCGACTTCTTCTTCTTATCGCCATCGTCCTTGCCCTTGCCCTTCTCATCTTTGCGCCGATTCTGAACGCCACCTGACGTTGCTGTCATTAGTTGATCCTCCAGAACCCGTCTCGGAACCGAAGCCGGGATCCTCCAGACTCACCTCTGCCAAAGTATCGTGGGTCAGTCGTGCTCGGGCTGGCAGCTTCGTCCGCCTCTAGTGGACTGGATGGTGCCGGCGCGAGCGATGCACCCGCGGGTACCGGGGTTGACGGGTTGGTCATGATAGGCGGCGTGTTGCTGTACGACGACGGCAGAAAGTTATCTGACAAGACTCGGTGGAGTCCAGAACGGCTAGCTCTCATCGTCACGGGACTGGTCGAATGAGTCGAGTCCGCCCCGTCCACGTCCATGCGGAAGGGCAAGTCGGGCCGCGTGTGAGAGTTTGACGACCCAACCGCGAATCTGCCTTCTTCAACTTGAGACTGCAAGACCGTGTACTTCCGCATCAGGGTCGTATACTGTTTTTGCAGCTCAGCTTGCTTTGCCCGGCTTGCAGCCAAAGCACTCTCCACGGCAGCCTTGGTCTCTGCTGTCCTTCTGTTGTGCAGTCCTTCATGTGCCTCCAGAAGCTTTGCATTCAAAACCCCGATCTGCGTCTGAAATAGCTTCTTCGTTTTCTGCAACTCTTCCTCGCGAGCTTGCAGTTTCAAATCCAGCATCGTGGCCTTGTTCTCTGCCTGGGATGCAGAAGCTAGAGCTTCTTGCCTCTCCGTCTCCTTGGCCTGGAGATTTCTCTCCGAGATCAAGAGTCGCTCTACCTCTGCCCTCAACCGATCGATGTCGGCGGCATTTATTTCGATGGATTGCATGTTTTGCTTCGAGTTGAGTTCCTTGACTTCTGCATCGCAGACCAGCTTCTTGAGCTTCTCACACTCCTCTCGCGCGGCGTGCAACTCTTGCTGCAAGGACTGAATTTTTAACTTCGTCTTCCGAGACTCCTCGCGCAAGGTTCGTAACTTTGCAGACAGGTCAGACTCCCACTTCTTGGCCAGCGTTCGACTCTTTTCGGACTCCTTTCTGATTTGCATCTCAGCCTTCTTCGAGTCTTCCAGACGTTTGCGCAAAGTACGATTGTTCAAGATGAGGTTCTGGGTTTCAGCCTCGCTCGCTGCTTCCTGGACCTGTCTCCGTCGTAGCTCGCCTATATGCGCCATATGCTGCTGCTTGAGATATCTCTCAAAGTTCAAATCGTTTTGTAGAAGGAGAAGCTGCCGCTGCAAGAACGCAATTTGGGTTTGCCCGTCAGCTGCGGAGGACGGCGCGGAGATTGCGGGCGGCGGAGGCAGTTGTGTGGATGACTTCTCGCCTGCAGAGTCCTGGTGGCTGAGGGCCAGTGAGGGAACACTGTCATTGGCCAGAGACTGATGAAGTCCAGACTTGATCACCTTATTTGAGTGAATCATATCTTGTAGATGCGTGTGCGAGGAAGACGGGTTGAGTTGCGGCGGCAACGTTGGACTGTCACCGGGCACATCGGTCCTGGGTGCCTCCAGTGAGTTTCGGTTGGACGGTTGGCTTGACAGCGAACTTTGACGCTGAGCAGTCGAATGAACGCGACTACTCGCCCGAGAAGCTTCCTCTGGCGTTCGGATGGTCCTCCAACTCTCGGCACCAGCCCCCGGCGCAGCATCGCTCAACAAAGCAGGCCCCAGCCCGTCACGATCTGACTCGTCACTGAGAAGCGAGCCCTCACCCTCGGCGGCCTGAGCGACGTCAGGGTTGACAACAGCGAAAGTGTCCGCAGAAAAGCGCAACGCCATACACTCCGCCACAACCTCGGCCGGCTCGCTGGTCATCCAACGGCCAAAGTCTGTCTTTTCAGATTCAATGGTGAGAGTGTAAAAGTTGGGATGCAACAGATGGCTTTGGCGAAAGCGCTCGGACTTGTGACGTATTTCGGTTGGCTGAACTTCCACCTCGTCGGGGTTTGCTGCGTTTGCATGTCGAAGATATCGCTGCGGTTTCCTGATGTAATCCATGAAGTTGATGGGATACAAGCCGTAGAGAATGGTGAAATAATTAGCGAGATGAGGAACATCGATGTCGTCGGTTTCGGGGGAGAAATGGCAGGTCTCCCATCCCGAGCTTGAAGCCTTCTGCTCGCCTTCGTCTGATGTAGCTTCAATCACCCCGATCCTCTCACTATCCCAGAAAAGCAACCGTGCATAAATGTTGAACAGGTTTGGAAGATGTGGCACCAGCGAACTTGGCATATGTGGCAATATCATGATCAAAGCGGTGATTGCCACTGAAATGACGGTTGTCGAGGTGTCTTGTTGCAAACATCGTAGCAAGTTGCCGAACAAGGGCGTTTGCAAGATTTGATGTAGATGCGGCGGTTGGCTCTGGACGAACTCGCACAAGAGTCTGGCAACGCGGGCTCGGCACTCGCTGCGAACAAACGACTTGTCGAGGGTGAAGAGAAAGTCCTGGGCGTCGCATTAGACACTGGATGGTATGGCGGCATGCGCGGTGCATCGCTTACCTTGGGCCTTTTTTTTCCATA
The DNA here is from genome assembly GCF_026319265.1 of Colletotrichum chrysophilum. Classification (NCBI taxonomy): domain Eukaryota; kingdom Fungi; phylum Ascomycota; class Sordariomycetes; order Glomerellales; family Glomerellaceae; genus Colletotrichum; species Colletotrichum chrysophilum. The sequence continues at coordinate 531,546 of NW_026517301.1, read as the reverse complement.
CGTGAGAAGAGCCTGGCGTATTGCGCGCTCGCTCGATTCCCCAGTCAAGTCATTCCCCGACTGCGTCTTGTAGTATTTGTCCTTCCACGAGGACAACAGTCTTTGCGCGAAAGGGTTTACGGTAGGTTCGGCGGTCGAATCGTCGTTATCGACATGGCCCAGCATCAAAACCTCGAGGGTGGCGTTATGCGACTCCTCCATCAAGCCCTTTTCCCGGGTGAAGTTCTCCAAGACCGGGTCATTCAAGATATCCCACCACTTGAAGAGGCGGGCCGGTGTGCGGAGCACTGGGACCAAAAGGCGGAAGATGTGGATGAAGACAGCATACTTGGACGGCGTGCCCTTGACATGCTTCTCGTATAGACCAAGCAGATCATCTTGCAGTCTGTCGGAGCTCGAGTCGCTATACTCTTCGTGCTTGTTCAGGTACGCTTCGATGACCTGCGTGATGTCGTCGGAGAAAGGCAGAGACGGCGAGGCTGACAGGAAAGATGTCAGAGCTTTGGACAGGTCCTTGAGTGACCTAAACAAGGTCTTGTTAGCCGATCGTGGGCACCATGGCAGAGTTGTGGGAGCTGGAAGGGTCCTGAAGCGAATATCGCGCACCGCATGACGCAGGATCTGGATACGAGATACGGAAGCGACGATAGATGGGAAGAAGATCTGGCCACTCACGCTGACGACGCCATATTGCTACTTGTGACTCTTCATGGAGCCTTGCGATGTTTTTATCGGTCAAGGGGGAAAAGCAAGGCTTCGGCGGACCGCGAGGGCGGGTGTTGAGGTCGATATCATGCAACCGTCAGACAATGAAATCTGCTGATGCAAGGTACAAGCTTTGCCAGGGACCCTCACAGTTGTGCAAGGCCGGTACGGGAATGGAATGGGTGTGGAAACAGTGGAAGGAGACAGTGGAAGGGGGGAAAGATTGGATAATTGGACGCTAGGAAAGCCCCGACGAAAAGCACGACTCCCCTCCACCGCTGCCCTGCCCTGCCCGCCCGCCTGCCTGCCTGTTGCCATCCTAGGTACGCCACGGACGAGTTTGGGTGGTGGGTGACCTGCGGCGGCGTGCGACGGACCACAATCCACACAGTGAGGGGACCCGATGGAAATGACTGCCATGCGCGTTGAGTGGCCTCGCCTAAGACTGCTCTAGCGGGTCCTGCATGTTTTAGGGGGAGCTCTGTACAGTGCAGAATGCGCATCTGGGATGAGCAGAGATGGCCCTGGCACAGTGACGCGGATCCTGGATGAAGCGCGGCAGGTGGGGATACTTGGATCTCGGTGGCCGGATCACGCTGCAGGCAGGTACCGAGACCCCACCAGTGACCTCACGGGGCTAAAACCCCGCAATCCGCGTCTGTACCGCGAGTGCGCCATGCGCCGGTGCGTGGGCCACACTGCACCGATGCACCCGACCCCAGAAAAACGTACGGGCGACAGTGGGGCCATTGGACCACTTGAAGCTGTTGTGGGTTGTGGTCTTGTCCAGAAACGCACCTGATCAGTCGTCCACAGCCAGCGCGGCGTAGTGCCATATGCGTGCTTGTAGAGCAAACCCCCTCAGCTCAGGTCACTTTGCCGGCCAGCTGCGAATAACACGGATTCCCTTTCCTGGGAGGAGAGGTAAGGTACGTAACCGTATGCTGCTCCCAGCAGCAAAGAGCCATGTACCGTCCCGTCCGTACCTTGGACCAGAGATCGGCTGGTGGTGCAACCCCTCCTTTTGCTTGGTCCAGATGACTCGACCCTTATTGCTTGCTTTCCCCTCCCTCTTTTAAGCCAAATAGCTCTGAGCTGTCCTTCTTCTCCTCCTTCTCTCCTTCTTCATCATCATCATCATCAACCAAGCTACTCATCCAACAGCTGCCTCACCAATTCCCCGCGACAACCTTCTCTGTGACCTCTTCACAGTTCCAATTGCTTCATATCAGTCCACTAGCAAGCTCAAGCTTCACCATACCCCTTTCCCCCTCAAACCCAATTCATACAAACAGTTGGCAAGATGGCATCCAAGAGCTCTGCAGTGGCGGACGAGCCCATTGAGGTCTTGTTCGCCCTGCAACCCAACTTTGACCTTCTCGACATGGCCGGCCCATTGGAGGTCCTCGCCAATGCCCTCCACGACAAGAAGGACAAGAGTGAGTCCCCAAATCTACCCTGTTCTCCCTTCCCCCCCACCCCAATGATACCAACGTGAATGCGGACGCAGCCCAGCTGACCAGCCGCCCTACCCCGCAGACTCCAAGGCCTTCGAGGTTACCGTCGCCGCTGCTGAGCCCAAGGTCGTCTCCGACTCGGGCGTCACCATTGGCACCCAGATCCCCTTCAAGGAGGCCTACGAGCGCCTCAGCGACTTTGACGTTCTCGTCATCGTCGGCGGCGATAGCGACAAGATCATCAAGACTAACGCCGAACCTCTCCCCCTCATCACTGCCTTCTCCGAGCTGCAGAAGAAGGACCCCACCCACGAGCGCACCCTTCTCTCCGTCTGCACCGGCTCTCTCCTCCTTGCCAAGCAGGGCATCCTCGCCGGCCTCTCCGCCACCACCCACTCAGACTACATCACCACCCTTGAAATCCTCTGCAGCGAGGCTGCCACCCGCAACCTGACCGAGAGAACCGACGTCATCGAGGATGCCCGATACGTCGTCAACAACCTCCGATTCGACCTCGGCGACGAGGACGAGAACCCGTATGTCCGTCGCACATCCGACGCCGGCCGCCGACCATCCAACGCCAGGTACGTCAGCTTGCTAATACCAAACCCAATTGACTAAACGTGGCTAACGACACAGCAGAAAGGGCAGTATGTCCTTCAAGAGCTCCGGCCGCCGCGAGTCCATCACTCGCCGCGCCGCGATGCGCCTCGGTGGTCTCCGTGTCATCACGGCTGCTGGAGTCAGCGCTGGCGTGGATGCGGCCCTGTATCTTGTCAGCGCTCTCGTCTCCGACGAGTCGGCCGAGGAGGCTGCTCGTTACTTGCATTGGACCTGGAACAAGGGCGTCGTCGTCGACGGACTCGACGTCTAAATGAATTATGATACCCATGAATTACAAGGATGGATGGTAAAAGTTCATTCACGATTCATGAAAATCTGTAAGAAGGACGGGAAAAGCCTTCCAGATGTGTAAAGAGATCTTGAGATCTCGATAGTATTGAAGCAATTACGTGTTTATTAGTCGCAAATCCACTCTATTTCTGAGCCTTGTAACTCCTGCAGCCATGCATGTCACTGTGATCCACTACTCCGTGGGTTCTGCCTAAATCACGAACGCACACCACCGCCAATTGACTGACCGGGTCTCTGCATCCTCCAGCCCGCGCAATTCCTCGTTTTCCATGCCAGATTTCAGCTTCGTCACGCGCACCTTTCCCCTCATAAACCAGTGGGGAATTAACTCTGCGTGTGCCTGGGCTTACATAACTTGACTCGTCTGGTGCTGAAATCCGGGGTTGTACCTTTGACGGACAAGGCAACTCCTTGGGCAATCTTTCGCACAGCGCGCTCGAAACGCCGTTGGCCAGCTTACCGTGTCAGGCTAAACATCGGATAGGCAAACGGCCTGCCACTCGACGCGTCTCAAAACTTTGGGGCTGCTTCTTCCCCAGACTGAGGCATCTGCAATACCTTGTCGACGGGATGGTTTTCCTATTACGCAGGTGGTTTCCATCAATGCGGAGCCAGCTCGAGCTCAGCTCTTGAAACCTTAAAACGGCAGGATGTCGTGTGACGGAAATTCAAACTATCAACACACGTGATGAAGGCACCTGCGTATGTAGAACTTTTGAGCATTTCTGAGCCAAATAGCGCAAGCTATCAAATATATTCAACTGTACGATTCCGAGTTTGTTTTGTCATGCGCTTAGACTGATGTTCCGGCTGGAGCCCCGCATCCGGACACTGAATGGATCCATGTGGGTACAGCATCGGACCCGGACAATTCCCCCGCTCCACGTCCAGCGCCTTGAGACGGATCCACTATCTCTGGCGGACTTATGTAGACCCGCTTCAGCCAATCAGAAATAATTCAATCCTTGCTGTGAACTTTTTAGATTCTCGCGAGCCGCACACCAGAATCCAAGAGCACCGTAGGCCAGCAACGACACCATGCCTAGATCGTGGCGAGGACTGGTTAAAAAGGAGTTTAACCCCTTGTTTCCGGGCTTCAAGCTCGGAGAGAAGAAGGTCTACCTGTGAGAAGCACCCCAATTGCCGTCACCGCACCCCGGCAGCGTGGAGAAACTGACCTTTTCACCACCCTCCACAGGCCGAACCACACCATCACCTTCATCCGCAAAGACAGAGTCCCGCCCAACTGGGCCACTTTCCAGGTGCCCCTCACATTCACAAAGCTCGACATCCGCGACTACCTCTGGAACCTCTACAAAGTCCACACGACGGGGGTGCGCTCATGGGTGGAGTCGAGCAGCGCGATCCGCAAGCCGCGCGGGGGATACTACCGCCCGCAGCCCAAGAAGTTCATGATGGTCCAGCTGGTGAAGCCCTTCGTGTGGCCCGACCCGCCTAAGAACCTCGAGCCCTGGAACAAGAAGCTGTGGCAGGCGCGTACGGACGCGGCGAACGAGCACTTCAAGAGCCAGGCCCACCTCCAGGCCGGTAATCTGCATTACCCCAGCGAACTAGCCATGACCAGCACGCCGCGGAAGCGGCTTGCGGAACAGGCGAAGGCGCTGCTGAACGGGGAGAAGCAGTGGGTTGAGCCGGGCAACTTGGACAGCAAGTGGGACAAGATCGCGGCGGTGGCGAAGAGGGAGAGAGAGGCGAAGCAGAACAAGTATGACACGGAGAACCCGGAGAGGCTGAGTAAGGAGAAGCCGATGAGGAGGGAGAACAAGGCGAAGAGGCTCGCTGAGAAGGAGGCCAGTGAGAAGGAGGCCAGTGAGAAGGAGGCCGGTGAGAAGGAGGTAGAGAAATAATGAGCACAGGGAGCGCATGAATGAAGAAAGAACGGCCGATGACGAGTTGCACTGGATAGGCGAAGGGGCGTGATATCGTCTATGGGATGGCAGCGCGTGGTGGACCCCATGTACAAAATATCAGACAGCTCAAGGTGAACATGCGGTGATCGCCGCATGTGTGTACAACACAAAAAAAGGATGGCATGGAGATGTAGATCATGTCAATTGGTATCATCAAGTTCGTTACTCTCTTCGTCCGTGTTTGATACAACCCAGTGATGGCCTTCTTGAAATCGCAGGACCTCGTTGCCCCATGCCCACCAGCCTGCTGTCAGGTGACGTGCAAAGACCTCGAGGCCGCGGAATACTTGGGGGAGCAGGTCTCCGAACAACGGGCGCAGGTTTGGTTTTCTAGAGTGGATGTCTGGCACAGCAGCGATTATTCGCTGGGGTATTTTGCGGCCATCACCGCCGCCGCGACGCCTGGCGATGATTAGTCTCTCCCACGGCTTCCTCCACGCGGACTCGGTGTCGAAGATGGGCTCCCCCTGCGAGGTGATCTTGACCCATGTCCATTCAGCAGCAACCTCCAGACCCCATCCGGACAGAACACCTTTGGGCGATGTGAGAAGGTCTACTAAGCTAGGCTTGTTAGTGACCCAGACGGCGACGAGGCCACCGTCTGCAAGGTGGCCGCCGACAGGAATCTGCTCGAGGAGCAATCGGGTCTCCTTGAGCCCGTATACCGTGGAATACCCTCCGGTCTTTCTCCTCGCGGACTTGTTCGGCCAAGGCGGATCCAGGACGATGAGGTCAAATAAAGGTGCCGTCGAGACGAAGTCATCTCGAGTATCCTCGATTGAGCCGCTGATGTACGATGACCCTTCAGGAATAAAATGCGCCTTTGCCGCCGCCGCCGTCTCACGCGTGGCATGCTCCTGCAGGCCATCTTGATCGTCACCGCCGCTGGTTCTGGCGGTGATGCTGCTCTTGGTGGTGGTCACTCTTGGGAGACAAAACGGCGCGGCGTGGTGCTCTCTGAGCGTGTCGAGAGCGCTCCTCACCGCCGCCTCGATCATGAGGTCTGCAAGTTGGCTCGCCGGCGTGCTTTGGTTGACGTGGGGGTTCCGCGGCTCCGGTAACGGATAGGGCTCGGCGACAGGGTCGACCGACAGGAGCCGCCGTGGGCCCCCCCCTCCTCCTCCTCCGGATGTTGTCTCGGCACTTTGGCCCGGGAGGTGCTGACTTTCCTCGATGGAGGCAGGGACGTCCACAAGGAACACTGTCTGGCTCTCATCACGGAACAGGATGCACTTTGGCGATGCAGAGCTTGACCGGTCGGGTTTTGAAGGCGGACCAGAGACCATAATTTTATGTGAAGTCGGACTTCTCTGGTCTTAATGCGATAGTGCCCTGCTGTGTGGCTATGACGGGCCGGAGGCGTGAATTGAGGCCCGGCGCAGTCCAAGTGCAATCGAACGGGACCCGGGGCTTGGCTGGGGTGGCCGTAGGAAAAGATAGTACGACGCAGTAGTGCCGAGGTCCTGCGTTGGCGCTGTTTCTCCTGGGAAGACAAGACGGGCGGTCTGGGGCCTATTTCCCTTGGGGAATAATCTTATTCCTGGTGGGAAAATTGTTGAAGACTACTGATCCCTAGCTGGCACGCCAAAGTTGTGTCCAACGTGTGTGATTCAGGTACACGCACGTGTAGACATCGTGAGCGTACAGCGTCTTTTCAGCACCGGTATCCGTACCTTGGCCAGAACAAAGCTGCTGGCCGGAGTTAAAGATCCAGGCGCAATATCTTGTGGTCTCGTGCTGCAGAGTAAAGGAACCGCGAAGTCGGCCACTCGCAACTGCCACCGCCTCTATCCGAAGGGCGTGTCCAGTGTGAGGTACCTTACGTCCGCGACGACGCTCGGCAATCTTCGGCTCGTGGCCTTGACCCCTGTACTAGACTCAGCGGGCAGGACAGTCCGACAGTGCCTCTCCCACCAAAAATGTGCCTCCCCCATTGGCAGCGCCGGTCCGCTTGAGCGCCCCGCGGCCCCCCCCCCCCCCCCCCAGAGGGCGACTCTTCAATGAGAGGGAGCCTTTTAAAAATCTCGCCCGTATGACGTCCGCCCCGTCGCATTCCGGCTCCAGAACCCTTTTCCCTTCCATTTCCCATTGCAACTTCTCCACGATCACCGCCGCCCCACGATCCTTACCCTCCTCGCGTGCCACCTCGATTCTTTCCCTACTTGTGCTCTAATTTACTCCCCGACCTACACACACGCTCCAACACCGACACTCACGGAATGCTCCTGTAGCTACGATTGCCTTCACTACACACGGACGAGGGAACGAGAACCGCGGGTCGCGCTGGCCAGGGAATGCCGTCAGCGCTGATGGAACATGCCTCCATGTCGGAGGTAGCACCGAAGACGCAGCGATCAAAAGCCGACACGAGGAGCCCTCCCGTCTGCCCGACCGACAAAGATGACACGGTAGAACTGAGGAAACAGACCCGGACCTTCGACTATGTCTGGCGGTCCGGCGTCGCGGGAGGCTTGGCGGGTTGTGCTGTAAGTTGGCTCCCTGGGTGACCACGATCTATCTTTACGACGGCCATGTCTGACTTCACCGGGTTATGCAGGCAAAGACGGTCGTCGCGCCCCTCGACCGCGTAAAGATTCTCTTCCAGGCGAGCAACCCCCAGTTCGCAAAGTACACGGGGTCGTGGTTCGGTGTTGCGACGGCGATGAAGGATATCAAGTCCCACGAAGGTGTGTTAGGGCTGTTTAGGGGACACTCTGCAACGCTGCTTCGAATCTTTCCCTACGCCGGCATCAAATTCCTCGCGTACGAGCAAATACGATCCATCATCATCCGAAACAAAGACCAAGAGACCCCATGGCGCCGCCTCCTCAGTGGTTCCATGGCCGGCGTTACCTCTGTATTCTTCACATACCCTTTGGAGGTCATCCGCGTGCGTCTGGCCTTCGAGACGAAACACGGCGGGTCTTCGCTAACCGCCATCTGCCGGCGGATCTACAACGAGCGCTTCGTGCGGACAACCGCGAAGCCTACCGGCACCGTGGTCGACGCGGTTGCTGCGCCTATCGCCGCAATTGCACCACGCTCGGGCTTGGCCAACTTCTACAGAGGCTTCTCGCCAACGCTACTGGGCATGCTGCCGTACGCCGGCATGTCCTTCCTCACACACGATACCGTAGGCGATATTCTCCGACTCCCGAGCTTCGCCAAGTACACGACACTCTCCCAGCCGAAGAATGCACCCGAGGGCAAGGCTGCCCCGCTCCGCTCTTGGGCCGAGCTGCTCGCCGGGGGTGTCGCTGGTCTGGTATCGCAGACCACATCGTACCCACTCGAGGTCATCCGCAGGCGCATGCAAGTTGGCGGTGCCGTTGGGGACGGTCACCGGCTTCGCATCAGCGAAACGGCCGCGATGATCTTTAGGGAGAGGGGAGTGCCAGGCTTCTTTGTGGGCTTGACGATTGGTTACGTGAAGGTGTTCCCCTTGGCAGCCGTGAGCTTCTACACTTACGAACGCGCCAAGACCTGGTTGGGAATTTAGACTGTCTGCTTGTGACAAGAGAGAGAGATGGATGGCTGTTTATGAGTACGGCGTTATTGGGATACAACCGGGGCAGAAGCATTGCTGGGTTTTATGAAACAAACAGGCGGTTGAGAGGAGAAGCCCTGAACCGCCGGAGTATGAGGGCGCCCTAGATTGGAGGCTAACTGCACATGACATTGTCCAATAAACAGTTTTGTATGTTGCGTCACATGTTACGCTCGAAATTGCAGCACATTCTGATTTTTGCGGCTGAGCGACAGGGTGGGCGATTTGGCTCGATTTCATTATATTTTTATTTGTCAAATCATCATACCGCTCTTACTCAGCTTCCTCGCTGATACATCTTGTGATCTCAACACCGTCCTAGATCTTGTCAGAAGCTGCATATGACTTGCTTCGCAGCGGTGGGAGAAACTCACGGGCACACCAGTCGGCTCGAAGCTGTTGATCAGCCGGCTCTCATACTTGAGATGCGGGTTCCCAACCCTCGTCAAGTCTAACCTCTCCTCGCCCTCGCGCTTGAGATACTGCTTCGCGGTCCGGTCGTCAAAGAAGCCGCTCTCCTTGCGCGCCTTGGCAACATCTTTGGCGGCGGCACGCTTCTCCGCGACCGAGCTCCGCACGTACTCCAAATACGGCGGGTTGCCGGGCTTGATGACGTTGTCGGCCGCGAGGACGGACCCGGGCGCGACGATGCCGAGCTGCTCGCACAGCTTGAGGTCGGTCGTGTAGGCGGGCTTGTAGTGGTCCAGGAACATGAGGTCGATCCTGGGGAGGTCGCCGGCGGCGTGCAGGCGCTGGATGGAGGCGTCGCTGGGCCCGACGACGACCTTGACGATGTCGGAGAGGCCGGCGAGGTCGACGAGGGACATGATGACGGCGGCGAACTCGGGGTTGCGCTCGAGGGAGTAGTAGCGCTGGCCGCCCGCCTTGCGGACCGCCGCGCCGAAGAGGATGCAGGAGTAGCCGACGTACCCGCCCAGCTCGACCTGGTGATGATTAGATGAAAGTCAAAAATCGCGGAAGCCTTCCCTAGGGAAAGATCGGATGATCTGCAGCCATCTCGTGTGCAACTCAAAAAAAGCTGGGTTCGACAGGGGCATTTTGGGGGTGGGGGATTCTGTACCATAACCTTGGGCTTGACTTCAGCAATCAGATCCGTCACGATCTTGCCCTTGTCCTCGCCGACGTTCATGAGGTACTTCTTTTTGCGACCGAAATCATCAATGGCGGCCAGCACACGCTCGGGCGAGCCGCGGATCTCGTCAATGTCTGGCTGGGCGTAGACAAAGTGCAGTAGCTCGATTTCGCGGCCATCGTCGAAGAAGACCTCCTCCTGCACCGCGTAGGCTTTGGTTTCGTCAAAGTGAGGCATCTTTTTTGTCTTGTGTGTCTGTGTTGTAGTTTGTCTGAGGGCTTATGATGCAAGTTAAACTGAAAAAATGACCAAGAAAGAAAAAAAGCAAGGGAGATTTAGGAGGGCGAAGCAGTCCGTGGCAGCGACATGGACGATTATTATCACGATTCAACGAGACGGATTAGCACTGATACACCCATTGCAGAATCTCCGAAGCAGCTCGCGCCAGCATGCCGAGTACGTCCGGAAACGCAGCTCTCGGCGACCTTTACCCCAACATCGTCCACCAGCGGGCTGTGGAGCTGCCCCTCAATGCACTTTGGAAGGCATAATTCCCGGGGGGTGGGCGATGGGCAAGAGCAAAGCTCCCCAGCGGGAGCAAGCAGTGAGGGGGTACTTGTGTTAAGCACGACAGGGCCAAGGAAGACAAGGTACCGCAGCATAAAACGATGACCTCCAGCTACCGTCTTGATTACCTCACATGCCTATGGCGGGGTAAAGAAGGGACCCGTTCATGTCACCTGCTTTCGCGATCAGGGAGCGGGAGCGGGATGGTGGGGCCAAGTCCATGGGGGGCTGGAGCCTGGGCAACCTCAAGTCCATGACACGCACAACACCTCATCAGACCGCGTCTTCGATGTAATTGAGTTTCACCGCCAGCTACCTCGGTGAGCAGGACCTGCGCCCTACTGCGGGGAAATCAGGAAGAAGCAAGCAGACGAGAAAAAAAAATAGCTCAAAAGCATTCGGGCAGGCAAGCTGGCAAGGTACGGAGTACATACTTCTCGCCAACGACGTGGGCTGACGGAAGAAAAACGCAAACGCCGCTGATCCAAGACGATTAATTGCATTCATCCGATCGATGCAACGCATACCGCAAAGGCTAACCAACAATGTTCCGACCGAAACATCAGCCCAGAAAATAGAAAAATATCAGGAAACCCCTCCTAGCATCTCTCTCCCCGGGCCAACCAGAGACCTCCAAGATCCAGATGCGGCTCACCGGATCATTGTCTCCCCCCGGTCTGTCTCCCGTTCATCCTACCCCACGTGCGATATCCAGATTCCACGATTCGTGTCGATCAACGCTAGACAATGGCCCTTTTCCTTGTTCAAGAGAGACCGGGAAACTGAAAAGAGGCTGGCGCGGCGTGCCAACTGCCATCGATGATGGAATGGACTTTTCGCTGTTGTGAAACATGGGATTTCCTGATTGCCTCTCATCACCCCTGCTCTTTCGCCTCCATACCGGACGGAAACCACTCCGAACCGCTAGCACGCCATCCAAAGCGCTTCCACGCATTGGTTCACACCGACGGCAACCGCCCGTGGCATGCGGAGCTAGGGCTAGAACGGCGCCGCCTGCACAAGCTCGACTTCTTGGACGTCTCCGGCCAGGGTCTATGGGGCCATCTGCAACATCATGAGCATCATGACTCTCGTTGTAACACGACATGCCGAGAGAAAGAGCTGCCAGACGTGAATTGGACTTGGTCGAGTATCCACGACCGAGTTTTGTGACCAAACCACTACGGGCAAGACGGGTCAGTGTACTTGTCACCGTTTTCTATGCCGACCCTACGGCTGCTCGCACCACTAGCTCATGCTGTAACTGCAGCTACGACTGCATGTAGGCAAGGAAACGAGATAGACTTGGCAGATTCAGCTGGGCGGGACAAGCCGCGCACTCGAAGCTCTGGTCTGCCTCTTGCTGCTCTTTGCCGGTCTTGTCGTTTTCGTCTGGGATGGGATTCCGCGCAACTGGATGCTCTCTGTTACGAAAAGAAGTCGGTCAAGCTTGTGGGGGTCCCTGAATGAGCGTTGGAGGCGCAAGTGATGATGTCGACAATGACCGATCACTTGCATGCGCTGTTTTGCCAATGGAACCGTCAGACGGGAGCATGCTTCGTCGGCTGCAGAGGTCTAGGTCCAGGTTCAGGAGAATACAGATTCATTCAAAAGGCGGCCGTGGGAGCACATGTCGAGCAACCTTCTCATCCTCGATCTCTCATCATTCAACATCACCTCTCCAGGCTTGACGTTCTCGACACCCTCCCATTGCACATCTTTCTTCAACCCAATTCCCTCCTAGTGTGCTCCTCGAGTTACACCCAAACTTTCAAACATTACACAAGATGGCCTCCGACATGAAGGCAACGGTCGAGCCGACCAAGCAGGGTTTCTCCGTCTGCGGCTACGAGAAGATCGAGTACAACTTCGAGTTCCTCGATGGCGTCTTCCAGAAGCAGAACCGCCAGCTCGCCGACTGCTACTCCCGCTGGAAGCGTTGCTTGGCCGTCATGGACCTCAACATCTTCAATCTCTACGGCAAGGAGATGCAGGAGTACTTTGACCACTACAACATTGAGCTCAAGATCCACAAGACCATGATTGGCGAGAAGGCCAAGTCCATGGAGACGCTGCTGAGCATCGTCGATTCCATGACCGAGTTTGGAGTCTTCCGCAAGGTTCGTTCACGCAGCCATGCTATTGAAGCTTGGGAACGTCGGCTAACACACTAATCCAGGAACCCGTCCTTGTTGTCGGAGGTGGTCTTGTCACTGACGTAGCCGGGTAAGCTCCAAACCCCCTTCATCCCATACACCCCCTTTCTGACACACCCCTAGCTTTGCATGCGCCTCTTACCGCCGCAACACGCCATACATCCGCATCCCCACCACCGTCATTGGTCTCATCGATGCCTCCGTCTCCATCAAGGTCGCCGTGAACTACGGCAATTACAAGAACCGCCTGGGAGCGTACCACGCGCCCTCCCGCACCTTCCTCGACTTCACGTTCCTGCGCACACTACCCACCGCCCAGATCCGCAATGGCTTTGCTGAGCTGATCAAGATCTCCACCTGCGCACACCTCGAGACGTTTGATCTCTTGGACCGCTTCTGCGAGGAGTTGATCGGCACAGGCTTTGGCCGTTGCGATGGCAGCAGCAGCGAGGTCCGTGATGCTGCGGACAGGATCAACCGTAACGGTATCCACGACATGTTGAAGCTTGAGACACCCAACCTGCACGAGATCATGCTTGACCGTGTCATTGCCTACGGACACACGTAAGTTTCTCCCCTGCAGCCACCCGTGAACGCCATTGACACCTTGCAGATGGTCCCCTCTCCACGAGCTCGTCCCTGACGTGCCCCTCCGCCACGGCCACGCCATCTCCATTGACATGGCTTACTCTGCAACACTCGCCCACGTCCTCGGCAAGCTCTCATCCGCAGAGCACCGCCGCCTCCTCAACCTATTCTCCCGTGCCGGTCTGTCCATGGACCACCCGCAGTTCGACGAGGCTATCCTCGACAAGGGCACCACCGCCATCCTCAAGACCCGCGACGGCAAGCTGCGCGCTGCCATCCCTTCACCCATCGGCCAGTGCGAGTTCCTCAACGACATTTCGTACGAGGACATGTGCGCCGCGCTCAAGGTGCACAAGGAGCTTATGAAGGAGTACCCCCGCGAGGGCGCCGGTCTCGAGGCATTTGTTGATGCCAGCGATACCGGGTACACGCTCAACGGATGCTGCGAAGAGGTCGAGTCAAGGGAGTTCATGGATGGTGTCGAGAAGACCGTCATCAACGATGATACCATTTCTGAGGAAGGTTCATCCACTGCTGCGTCATCTTCTCCTGGCGAGTATGCTTTGTCAAATGGCAAGAACTTGGGCCCCAAGAGTGCCACGCAGGTGGCTTCCAGCTCAGAGGTTGCGGAGAAGCTGAAGGGGGTCGTTGGCGTTGAGGCGGTTCCTACCAACACCGCATAAAAGCGTCCTTTTGTCTATAGGGAGTTTTCATTTAGGGTTTAACAGTAGAATCGAGTAGAACTCGACAAAAAAAAGTTTATGCCACCTTCACTCCACTGGCTTTGAGGCAGTCTGGTGTTAGTGATATTTAACATAATTTCCATGTGTCACTCATATTTACCAAAACAACACTGAGTTGCTGGTAACCACGCGTACTCCAGCCTAATTAAGACAGTTCTCATTCAACAGCCTCGAGTGCTATTTCCGCATTGACAGCTCCCTACGGGAACTCGACACCCTCCGTCACCGTCACTTTTCCTGGCTTATTCATCTAAATGCCACCGGGTAAGCTACTGCCGACGACTGCATTTAAACAATATTCAGACATCTCTTACCGCCCGGGACAGTCATTGGTAATCATCTAGTTAAGGCTGATGAACGAAGTTACCAATACCTCTCGAGTCAAGAAGAGGGCTATTGTACTGAGTGGATGATCCCACAACCAGTTACACAGTTATGTGCGTAGAATTCCTTCATCTGATCCCGTGCAATTTATTCTGGCTCATTTCCGTGGTGCCGAGGACCGCCATAGTTGTCGTTGGTGTGGAACGCGATGAGGACACACCGGTCTCCATTGAACCCCTGGGTAACTGGTATAAATTGTCAATCAAGTGAGGTGATACAGCTTCCTTTGCTAACAACAAAATTCTCGGAATACGTGCCTTGGATTGAAAATGGTCAGTGTTCTTGACTTGTACTTACAGACGGGCTGGCTGGACCGCAATTTCGCAGTTTTCTCAGCGTGTCGTGTCGATCTGTTGAATACGCTAGAATACACCCACGAAGAGAGCGAAGGAAGATGTCTAACCGCGTTTTCAGTTTTTCGATTCATTAATGCGCGCGGACCGCGCGCATGTTGCCATGAAGGGTCTAGGTATACTCACCATAAGTGTTCAGACAAGTCGGCTATGTGGGCCATTCGTTGGTGCTTCACCATGATCACAGCAAGATGAAGGCTATTTAAACATAACCACGTGGATCTGGGGGCCGTAATTGATGTGACTGTCAGTTTGCATCAGGGCCGAGATTCCTTTTGGTTTACAAACCAACTCGTTTGGACTGCATCTGCAACAACCTTCCGCTTTGAAAAGCCGATTTCGATCAGCTAATCTTCCGGATCGCGCGCAGTCGTCTTTTGTCATCTCAGCCGTCTAGCCGGCATACCGTCCACCGAGCTCAACGGCCTGCTTGTGGGTTTGTTGGCGAAGCTAGAATACGAGACACGAAAGTGGCCTCCAAAAGAGGGATCTCTAGGTGGTTTGCGTTTACGAGCTGAGGAAAGCAAAACAAGATCGGATCTTCGCGAGGTAGTTTCCGGTGATGTTTACTACCAGGTACCGGCGTGGCATTCTTGATTGAGTCAAGTGAGATTAAAGCATTCGATAGTTCAGGATCCAGAGACCGGCAGATTATCTCAGAGGTATATGTGGTGAATACCCAAGAACTAGTGCTTGGAAGTGAAGAAAGCCGACGACAGAATAATCGTTCTATAGTACGTTGGATCCAGACAAGACCTCTGCATACCCAGCAAGACTCCTCGTCCAATCGATATGAAATACTTGAAATTTCATGGATACCGTTGTATTTCTTTGTTGGTTCTACAACTTTCGAGAAACACAAGGGTTCATTTTATACCTCGTAAACTGTTAGCCTTGTATAATCCAGCCGAGCCTCTCCGTTTGACGCTCAACACAGTTAGGCCCCGGCTTTTCAATGCACATATGTTGATGTGCTTGGCTTCAAGATGTATACAAATCAAGATATTGTGACTGTAATCGGTGAACGAGGCATCTATCTATACCTGTAGGCCTTGAACATAGCACTTCAAAAGCACCCGATGTCGTCCCCTCTCGGTGACTTTCTGGAATGATACGATACACAAGCTGCAAGAACTGAAATAGCACCTGAAGAATAAAGATACTTCCTTACCGAGCTCACATCATACTTTGAATTGGCTAAGCTGTCACGCAATGCAGTGCCCGAAGGTTGAATCATTGAACAACCCTCATACTACTATCTTGGTGTTTTCGGGGAACGCTGTCACCACATATTTGGTATTAAATTAGTTCTGAATGTCCGATTCCGGACTAAACATTGTAGCCTATGAGTACCAGCCCGCGCTGTTTACAAAAGTGGCTTCCAGCTCATGAGCCACTTGCAACGGCCCGCGACCAAGCTGCTGTGGTAAATATTCGACGACAGCAACATCTCCTCGAAAGCGCAAATAAAGAGA
The DNA here is from genome assembly GCF_026319265.1 of Colletotrichum chrysophilum. NCBI lineage: Eukaryota > Fungi > Ascomycota > Sordariomycetes > Glomerellales > Glomerellaceae > Colletotrichum > Colletotrichum chrysophilum. Next base: position 515,632 of record NW_026517301.1, on the reverse strand, counting down.
AATATGGAATCTCAACGACTTTCCAAAGTATTAGGCGTTCATAAGCAAGCGGCGATCAGTTGCAGTCGATTGATTGTGATGTTCGCTCGAAGGTGTCGTCTTCCCTTGGATCGGAGGAGTCAAGCTTTCATGCAGCAAAGAATGAGTCTGGTCTCTGGACTGCTCACTTGGCATTCCTAGCAGTATCAATATCTGAAATATACAAGCAAGTAGAATGAAGAAAGACAGAGAAGTATAGACTAGAATGCGAACTTCAGATACACGGTGACATCTTTAACGTTGTGAGTCTCGTGACATTTGCGGAGTAGGCAACATACATAGGGTCCATCTTAGATGACACCATCAATGATTGCGGTAAACAGCCTTCAATAACTTACGGCAATGGCAATGGACATTAGGATATAATCCAATATTTGTGATTATTGCGCATATACCTTGCGAAACCAGTCCGTTTGACAGTTATGGCCAGCAAACAGGGGGCTGTAGGCACTGAGATGCTGGTGAACTTGACTAAACAATCCATTCTCTGCTGATTCACTTATAAAGAGCTCTCATAGAGTTTAAGTGAGTCTCAAATTCGTTGTAAAATCAGACAGGGCACCAGACACACATGCGTGGGAGATAGACAACTTGGGAGTTAGCAGTAATCGCATTGACCCGGAGGTCGCCGGACGAGATTGTCGTACGAGTTCAAGTGCGCCCATAAGTGGCTCGCTATCTCTTGAAATCGTCTCCACTCATTTAGAGACCTCGCTTTCGATGGATTCATAAGAATACTAAGATCAACCGTGATTTGTGATTGAATTGTTCGAAGTATCGATTACAATAACAGTCGAGAGCGCTCAACAGAGCTTGTGGTCCGCCAAAGTCAAACGGCCCTTAGAAACGACACAGCCATTGCTTCTGCTGTTTGAAGCTGTGAGTGGAAGGATTATCTTATACTGTGCCATCTGCACCCGCGACACGCTCGCCGTTCGCAATACCAGAGAGGTTGACGGAGCCCCTCGCATAGAGCATTTATGTACCACGCGGATATCATCTTCTTTTCTAAATAAACAGAATGAGGCCAGTAGTGTCCAGCCACTTGAAACTGTCCAATATGATGACGATCTGACAGGATGGCTCCTATGGGACGACTCATTAAAGCAGGATGCTGGCGTGTAGGAACTGTTGTCTACATCTCCCGATTAAATACAACGAAAGATAGTGCATACTAGAACGACGATGGATAGTAGAGAAGATCTTATGACTATCGAAAAGTCACCCTCGGAATAATCTTAAGGTCTGAGGGCGGCCACGACTGTAAACGACTACATTATTGCAAGCTGCGCATGGGGAATGGTCATTCATCGCCGCACCTCATTCTCGATTGCCTGTAGATTCTCTCAATCTGAGAGCGAATTCATAAATCATAATCCCCGTGGTCCCTGGGTAGCTTATCTTCTGCAACCCATTCCCAACTAACTCCATGATCTCAGTTCCGCGTCACTACCTGCTGTGTTCATTTTCACCCGACGCCGTATCTACGCATATGTTTTGCGTGGGAAATCTTGCAAAACGAGGCACCTACTATAAATATAGACTTTCAACCCGTTTGCAGATTCATCTCGATCAATGAGATTGCAACAAGCCAAGTGAGAGAGAAAGCCTCGTGAAGTAATCAACCGTGCAGTCTCTGTCCTTGACGAGGAATGGCCAGGCACACGTCTCAAAGTACCCCGTCAACGATGGGGCAAAATATGCTGGCGTCTTCATTCATCTCCATAGTCTTAAGAGTATTCTAGATCCACATATTCAGCCGAGACGATGTAAGCCATCGTCGCGTTGAGAACGATAGATGAGCATTTTATTATTGTCATTGTGGGGTTCTGAGATCAAGAAGATCCCATATGCCAATTCGCCAACACTACCAAGCATTGAACTCACATTTGTGACTGCCCACCCCCTTATAAGTAACCGATAGCTCGAGGTCAATCAACAGAAACCAATATGAAGTCGGCGACGGTAAGACTGATTCCTTTGGGTGAGCTGACATCGACAACTGGAAACGAAGCAATAGTATTTAAAACGAAACCCGAAGCCAAATTCCAAAGCGACCAGACAATGTCAGTCTCCAGTTCATGTCCGTGTCTCAAGCACGATTGCAGTGGCGGTATTGACCTCGCAAGCTAACGTTCGCGCAATCATGTCATGCACCACCTGGCAGATGCCCCTGTTGCAGGCTGTAGTAATAGCTACTTCCTTCCAATGACAGTGTATTCTCCTGTCTGGTTATTCCCATGAATAAACACCAAACAGTGCTAACTAGGGATCGGATGGGTCGACATCACGGTGAAAGACTTTGGTTTCTTGCCGGCTCATGTTCTGAAGCATCCCTAGGATGCCTGCGGCGACAGGTAATGCAGCCCGCACATTTTGTTGCCCTCTTGAAAGGCCGCTAGCACCGTCAAGAACGCTGATCTTATACTAACAGCTTGCGTCCACGACGATGCATCAAGCTTGTCTCAGCTGGCAGACCTCGGTGAAGGCCTCAGGACGCGACATAAGTGACACATCCCGAACTTCTGAACCTACCACATCACAAGACCATTCAATCATGTCTACCAGCATAGGCCAATGGCCGTATACTCTCCCAGGAAAACATCGTGACATCCCACCAAGGAGCTAAATGTCACCCAAGCACCCCCATTGGCCTCTCCCTTCCCTAACCCCACGCAAGCTTCAAAACAAGCCCCATTGGATCCCGATCCCGCACAAGCTCTTCAAACAAAGAGCTACGTCAGTCGCCGGCCCCCAAACATGCATCAGAACTTTTCGACATTTGAAAACAGAAGGAGGAACAAAAAAAAAAACGGGCAGACGCGCAACCTGCTCGCTCCCACATCCCGAGATGCAACCTGGATGGGTGATCCGACCTCCAAGCAGTCCATGCACCCAAATACGTCGGCTGCCATTGGCCAATTCCGCACCAAGCAACCCCCTAACGGAACGCGCATGCCCTTCCGGGTCCTCTTCGAACTGGGATTCTTAGCCCCGGAACCAGACAGTCGCTGCTTCGAAAATGGAAGCTGGTGTGAATAAATAGAGCTGCGCGCCGTCCCTTTCTCTCATGACCCCTTTCCTTGGTCAGTCCGATGTTTTTGCATCTCTGAACGTCTCGTGCGTTGAGACATGTCCGTCTGAACATGACGGCTGTCCCCGTTGGGATTCCATTCCATTGCAGATGGCCGTGCTGGACGGGAAACTCAAAAAACGCAGCATCAGACGCAGGACCTGCTATCCATCCACCGAAAACGGCCTAGCGGCTTTTCCCCTTACCACTGTCGAGTGCTGCTGCTCACTCCCATCTCGCTGCGGTGAGCCTGGAATGCTCCTGCTCCGGTCGGCGGTGTCGGCGTCAGCGTTCCCCGACCGATGGTCGGAATTACCTTTCGGCTCAGGGAGGCACACAAGGGGGGCCCGAATCAATTGGGGGAGCTGGAAAATGGGGGGCAAATGCGATCTCAACAAGTGTTAGGATCCAAATACGAAAGGGACGGGAAATTGCAACAGCTCGTCCGATTTCCCGCGTGCGACAAAACGCAAAAAAACAAGCTGCCTTTTGCCCCTTCTTGCTAATTGACACGGCAAAATAAGCTTATCAAACATCAAAATCATGGCTCGGTTTTCCAAGCCCGTCTTCTGGGCTTTGTTCCTGCTCGTGCAGCTGAGCATCGCGTCCTCGGTTGCGGAGAAGCTCGCGTCGGCGGGCAAGCCCGTCGCAGACTTGAGCCTCGAGGCGCTCGACGAGCAGCTGCAGGTAAGCGCACGGCCGGACAGACTCGCGATGAGTTCGGATTAGAGGCTGCTAGGAGATTGTGTGCAAGACTGGCTGACCATCCACGCCGCAGCAATGCTCCGTCGTGCAGAGCCTCACGGCCGATAAGCTGGCCAAGATGAGCGACTCCCCATCCCTCCTGTCCCGCGCCTTCGGCGTGCTCTTCCCGGGCACCCCCGCCGTCAACGCCATCCTCGCGACGCTGTACATCTCGGGCCCGCCCAACTTCCTCCTGGCCCTGTGCCCGCCGAACATCGACCCGTCCTCGCTGTCCGTCATGGTCGCCTTCGCCGTCGGCGGCCTGATGGGCGACACCCTGTTCCACCTGCTGCCCGAGATCTTCCTCGGCGAGGACGAGCCGGACCGCGCGCGCCTCGTGCTCGTCGAGCCGAACAGGAACCTGCTCCTGGGCGTCGCGATTCTTGTGGGTTTCATGACGTTCGTAGCCATGGATAAGGGTCTGAGAATCGCGACGGGCGGCGAGGGCCACTCGCACGACCACGGACACGCGCACTCGCACGCCGAGGCCAAGGCCGAGGGCGTGTCGTCGGCTGTGGAGAAGGCGGGGGAGCTCAAGTCGCGGAAGAAGAAGGCCGACGAAGGCTCCAACGGCGCTGTGGAGAAGACGGCGGAGAAGGAGATCAACCCCAGCGTGAGGCTCGGAGGCTACCTCAACTTGATGTGCGCCTGTCCCTGCAAGCTTCCGCATCTCGTGCTCTTTGTGAATGCAGGCTAACATCGACGTAGCGCCGACTTTACGCACAACATCACCGACGGCCTCGCCATGTCGGCCAGCTTCTACGCGTCCCCAACCATCGGTGCGACGACGACGGTCGCCGTCTTCTTCCACGAGATCCCGCACGAGGTCGGCGACTTTGCGCTGCTGGTGCAGTCCGGCTTCAGCAAGCGGGCGGCCATGGGCGCGCAGTTCGTCACGGCGCTCGGCGCCCTGCTCGGCACGCTGATTGGCATTGCCGTCCAGGAGCTCGGTGGTGGCTCCGGCGAGGACGCCATGGCGCGTAACGCGGGACTCTGGGGAACTAGCTTGGTGAGTTGCCCGCAGCAGCAGCAGCTAACGTGTGAGATGTGTGGTTGCTGACGAGAGATCCCCGAACAGACCTGGGGCGACATGCTTCTTCCCTTCACCGCTGGCACGTTCTTGTATGTGGGTACCGTTGCCGTCATCCCGGAACTACTGGAGACGGGCCCGAACAAGATGGTTGAGCTGCGCAAGACCTTGACTCAGTTTGCGGCCATTGCTGTTGGCGCTGGCATCATGCTTTACATTTCGTGGCACGACTAAGAGACCGGCTTACGGCTCTGCGGTTGCTATCGCATTTAGACATGCATACAAACTGGAGTTCATGCTCCGGGAACCAGACAAAATACAATAGAGGCTTAGAAGGCGTAATATACTCCCGTTTGGATACAAAGCCGGGTTGTTCGAAAACTACAGGTGGAGCTGGATGCAGCTTATTGAACGGCGCTGCCCGCAAGCTGAAGTCAGCAGGACGGTTCCGTGCTCCAGCTGGTTTGCGCGACGTGGCGGCGATGGTTCATTCAGACCTGTGACGACCTGGTATCCGGGTCGATGGGCTTACCGCTTCTGGTTGAAGGGCGGGCGCAGGATGTGGCTTGCTTTGATGTCTGGTCCGGGGAAGTAGACAATGTAGAGGAACATTGGCGACTCTGCTAGTTGGAGAATGAGCCCAAAATGCCACCATGGAAGAACTCTGTTTGACCGGCAGTGTAAGTTGTCGTGTGCAGTCACCGTTTCAATGGCCCTGTTTCGAGAATGGCTTGTGATCTGACCCGACGGTGGTTGATTGACTTTAGCAACCTATGATGCCATGTCCTTGTGCGAGTAGCAAGAGTCCGGGGTGGAGCACGCAATGAGTATATATGTAAGCCAAGTTTGGCGCAATCCAGACACCGAGTTTATGTTGGCTTCGGTGTGAGGAATATGAATCCCGTAGGGCGGTACTATGCATTGGCTGTTCACACATGGGCTTGGTAAGCTGTTGAATGGCTTTGGCTTTTGCAGTCAACCAAACGGCTGCGTCTGTCTCTGAGGGTGAAGTGCCCGTCGCTCTGGATGGCCGTTGCAAGTGTGATCAATGCGACGACGAGAGGCGCGTCGCAGGGCGCAGTGTACATAAGGCGCGGGCGTCAAGAAGAGGTTTAGCGCTTCACTCTGTCCTTGTGTGACAACATCTCGTGGTCCGGGAATGACCTGGGAGTGGTAGCTTGTATCCGATCGATCTCCCGTGCCGCCTTCGAGACGGACTCTGGTCTCGAACGCGCAGGCAGCCGCAATGAGCCCATTGGGAGCGGAAGGGCGGTTGGGTTTCGGGTGTTATGTAATGGCTCCGGACCCTGCTCCCGGGCGTGGGATGTCAGGCAAACAGCACCTCTCTTCATCGTGGGTCGACGGCCTGGGAGGACCAAGAGATGGCGCTTGCATGGCCCCACCTAACGCAAAAAAGGCAGAAACAAGCTCGTAAAACTTTTCTCGAAAGAAACCCTTCACCAGAGTCAGACAAACATCGTGACGACGATCACGAACGGCCAGCCACGGCTCGTTTGTCGTCGGCTGAAAGTGGATATCAGGCATATTGCACCATCATCCGCACCCACCAGCAAGCCCACAGATGTCTCCTGTTCCTGGATGCATGCTGTCACTCTCAGCGAGTTCCCATGCACCCCTGATGCGGGATGGACAGTTGCGAAGAAGCCTCACGTCTCTAGCGTCTTCTTCGTCACAGTCGTCGTTGTTGTTGCCGTCTGCGCAAAGCCGCATGGCATGGCATCACACATAACATGCACCCGAGAGCCCCATCTTGTTCCGCGCGATGGAGCCTCGACTGTCTTAAGATCCGCTTGCTTCCGTCCTTGGCCTGCGTGCCTGGCCCTTCCAGCCTTCCACTGGCCGTTCCATGTGTTCTAGCGTCATCATCCAGATGGATCTCATCAGTCATAAGCTCGCCATCGTCGTGCGGCTGCAACTGAGAGACATCCAATTACGCCCCTGGCAGGCGTCAACGTGGCCAGCTGCGTTCCTCAAGTTCCCGAGACGGTTGGCGATTCGTGACGGTGAATCAATCGGTGATGTTGTGTGTTGTGTTTTTACGGTGTGTCCGTGTTTGTGTGTGTGCAGCATCCATACACCGTACTATGCAGTGCGTGTCTCGACTTTGACGAATGATTCGTGTCCGTTAAAGAGAGAAAATTTTCACCTCATCACGATGGCGAAAGTGAGTCGCAGCTAGGATGGATCTGTTGACATTCGGCTTCCCCTAACGTTAAGTAATGGCGAGGCCCCCATCACGGATCCTTGGGAATGGTGGCCTGGGCGCCGGGGACTCCACCGGGCGAGGCAGAGCGTTTCGATCGCTAACGGGAGGCCGTACCGGGTGACCGATGTGCCTCCGCCGGCGGCATCCACTTCTGACCGTGTACGTTAAGGGGACCCGAAAGCATGGATCTCGTGCAATGCCAGCGCCAGCCGCCTTGCATCTAAAGTTTAGGCGCCGCGCCCCTGGATGGATCTCATTAGACATCAAATCCGTGTACGTTAAGCCCAGCCGGTTGTCGTGTGTTTTTGCTGAGCTTTTGCAACCTTTTTAGTTTTTTCGTCGTTTTGTCTTTGAATTGCGATATCCACCACACGCGTCTTTGAATCGTCTCTAGACGAGCCAGAGGTAGTGGTACTTGTGGTACTTGCTGTGCTCGACGCACATGTACCGTTCGCCGACTGCCTTGGCCGCCCTGGGTCGCTTGTCGGGTTTGAATTTTTTGGCGACGATGCACCCGTCCGTCGTCCTTCCTCAGCCAGGTCTGGAAAGGCGGTCGCTCGTGTGACTGGAAAACGCAGACATGACGAAGCAGAGAATCAGGGGGGAGGTTTTCCTACCCTTGCCTGCAGTTGTGATGTAGGGCGACAATGAAGTTTAAATGGTCTGGATGTGGTGATTAGAGTAGCAGTGCTGGTCTGGTGGCTGGTTGGGGATGATCACCGAGGTGTGAAGCGACAAGACGGTCTCCTCGGAGCAGCAGCCGGCATACCGAGTTGCGGGATCACTGCAATCAATGCCCGGCCGAGTCTCTTATCGTCGATAGGTCGTGAGGGATGAGAGGCAGGCAGGTTGGCATGCTGCAGGCAGTGAGGGATGATGGGGTCGTAGATCTGAAGTCCATTATCTCTCCCCCGCGTGCCCGCATCCCGCTCCTAAAATTGAGTGGCATGGCATGGCATGGCATGGCACGCGGGCATCGCGGGGTCGGCTTCGGCTCTCTTAGCACCATCCCCAGACTGGAGAGAAAGCTTTGGAGTTTTCACGGCTCCGATTGCCTTCCGAATCGGCTTGCCCTCTGTGTCGCCGAACTACCCACTTCGTTCTGCGTCCCGCGGTGAATTCAACGACGTGAATGCCATGTTTATTCTGGATCAGTGGGCAGATTTTTGGCGGTCTGTTATCAGACGACAACTACGACGGTAGTAACAGCCAGGAAACCGAGCGATATCAGCGCCATGAATTTCGCACATGAGCACTGCAGCGATACTGATTTGCGGGCCAATCGAAAGTGATGTGTCTTGCAGAATGCCGGTCTTGGTGGCGGCCAAGGTCCTCGGCACGCCGCGTGCTGCTTGTTGTTGCGCCTGCTATTCGTGCCAATTGCCAGCTGAGCAGGATGCGGCGTCTGCCCAGAAGGCTTGGGACTTCCGCGTACGGCGAGCACTGATGTCACAGTCGTGAGAAGATGTTTGGGACATGGGTGAGAGGCAGCAAGCGGTGGGAGAGTCCGGTTCAGGGTCTAGAATCAGAAGAACGGCATGGAATTGAAGGACATCAAAGCAAGACGATAGTTTCCTGGAGGTCTGACGTTGGCAGCCACGCAAGGTACCTTCAGGCAGTCGCGATTGAACCTACAACGTCGTCGTTGCTGTGAATGCTACAGATATGTGCATGAAGGGCGGAAGGCTGGAAACTACCTGACCGTACCTCTTCCCGCGATGGGTTGCCGATCATCGGCCCCGGCTGAAGGAATGGGCGCAGGAAGGTCCAACAAAGAAAGGGTTCATGTCGACAATAAGTGGGGCGTGCGCCTTTTGGACATGCTAACGGTTGAGTTGGATTGACATGATGACTCCCAAGACTCCCTACAACACCGCTAATGTCGTTTCAAGACCGCGTGGCTTACCAACCCGACGGAATGGTGCAATCCCGCTGCGCTCCTGGCCGCTTTAGCTTCAGCATCTATCTGGATTATTAAGTCCGAGATTCATAATGATCGACCATGGGAATGAAGGGAAATCAGCACTTGGGCAGGGTCAGGCCAGACGGGGTACTGTAGATGTTGACCGCGTGTAAGAGGGCTCTTTCGTGTGCATGCCGAAGGAGGTACTCAGATAGATTTCTACTTCCGGCAAGCAATGCATGGCATCGTAAGGTATGGATTGCATGATCAATTTGCGGAGTACGCAGTAACAGTCTCTGAGAGCTTGTCTTCTGTCGGCCGAGAATGCGGCAAGAGATCGAATGGCCGAAAGTAAAGTGTAGTCGACAGCCAATTCTCGGCACCGAGACCCAGATGCTTCTCGGAGTCGGAGTAGAGATGGAGAAAACTAGCTGCCATTCACGCCTTTCACGCCGTGTACCTAGTCATAGCTACAGAGCGAATGCTCCGCAGAGCCCGCGCAGAGCCCTGGAGAGAGGGAAAAAGCCTTCCATGTTCAATCCGCCCTGTGACACTTTCCGGGACTCGGAGTCCCACATGCGCCTGCAACTGGGAGATCGCTGCGCGGGAACACACCAGCTGCCCCAGCGAAAGAGCCGCGCTACAGGATCAGCTACGCTGTAAACAGCCTTCGTGCTCACTGGAAGGGCGTCACTGTGTCGTCCCTTCTTAGGGGAGTCATCCACCGGCCCAGTGTGGACCGTTCTTTTTTTTCTCCCCCCTTGGCTCCACACCATGTGAGTCTCTCTCTCTCTTGTTTCTTCCTCCCACGTCTGTGCTCGTCCAACATGTACATCTGCCATGTATCTCATGTACCTCTCTCAGGTACCGGTACGATACCCACCTCCCTCCATCACGCAGGCTGGAGGTGAGGAGCCCGCCCTTTGCAAGTGCAAAGGCGTGGAGGGCTTGCTTCCGGCCCTGGCGCCTGCTTTCCTGCCATGGATTGCTGCTTGGATAAGTCAAACGAACCTCCTGTTGGGCCTGACCATCCTTGACTTTGACTCAGCCTTAAAGAGAGCCGGTTCGCCCTTCCTCTTGTCATCGTGATACTCCATTACTCTCCGTACCACTCAGAAGCTTCAACTCGATTCCTATTACCACATTCCAACCCATCCTGTCCCCATCTGGTTTCCATCACATATCTGGGGATCTCCAATCGACTTGTCATCCATATATGACCGCTATCCACTGCAACGCCGTCTTGAAGTTCTAGACCACCGTCCACTTGCTCATGTTCGCCCTGCTTACACCAAAGCAACTGGCGCTTGTGCTCCCCCTCACCCGTCAGGCATAGAGACGCATTGACAACTCAACATCACCATCAACCATCCTCGTCCCGGATCCAAACCGTCATCATGTCCAGCCACAGCGAAATCAGCTCGGTCGTCACCTTCGCCCGCCAGTCCGGCCACAAGAAGATGAGCATCGAGATCAACATCAACGACCACTACACCTCCAAGGTGTACACTTCTGGCAGCCCCATCTCTGGAGACGTCATCATCACACCAAACAATGATTGCCGCTTCGACTACGTCCAGATTATCCTTCTGGGCACCTCGAGGACTCGTCTGGATGCCGTCCAGATTCCCCAGCTGTCGTCCCACACCTTCCTGAAGCTGGATATGCCTATCCCCGAGTCGGCTTACCCCGTACCCCGGATTTTCGAGGCTGGCCGCACTTACACCATCCCCTTCAACTTTGTCATCCCCCAGCACCTCACCATCAGCGCGTGCACTCACAAGGCGCAATCCGACCTTATTCACGACCACCACATGCGGTTGCCGCCATCCATGGGCAGCTGGGAGAAGGACGACATGAGCCCCGACATGGCCCAGATCCACTACGCCATCAAGGCCCGCGTTGTGCGTCAGGATGAGCTCGGTGGACGTCCCACTAAGGTCATGGAGGACGCCCACCTGCTCAACGTCCTCCCTTCCTCGCCTGAAGACCCGCCCTTGAACATCACCAAGCAGGACAAGGGGTACACTCTGAGCAAGACCAAGACGATCCGCAAGAACATCTTTTCTTCCAAGCAGGGACGCATCACAGCTTCGGCTGCCCAGCCTGGAGCTGTCTACCTTACTCAGGACGGCCGTGGCTCTTCTGAAGGCACGCTCATGGTTAACCTCAACTTTGAGCCTGCTTCTGCCGATATCCTACCTCCAAAGGTCAGCACTGTCTCTGCAAAGATTCAGTCCCAAACATGGTACGGCGCGACGCCCATGACGAGGTTCCCCAACCTGGGCGACAGCCACGAAGTGTACGCCTTGACCCAGCAACTCGCCTACCAGACTTCCGTTCCCCTGTTGTCGGCGACAGTTGATAAGACTCACTGGCGCCAACAACTGGCATCCACCACTCGTCGCGACTCTGGTTACTCCAGTGATGGCCTGCAGGGCAACAACTCTGACTCGGATCACTCTCGAGGCCGCCGCTCCAGCAAAGATCGCTCTTCGCCAATCAACCACCTTGCTCTCCTCCAGATCCCTTTCAAGCTTCCGACGTCGCGCAAGACGTTCATCCCGACCTTCCACGCCTGCATCGTCTCCCGAACTTACACACTGCAGCTGACGCTTGTCGTTGGCGACACCAAGGTCAACTTGGCTGTTCCTATTCAGATTGCTCTGGAGCCTCCCGTGCAACAGGACATGGGCCTGCCGAGCTTCGATGCGGTGATGGCGCAGCAGGAAGAGGCGGAAGCTGATGCATACCTCCAGCCAAGGCTGATGCAGCAGCCTGCGCCCGAGTTCCAAGGCAACGCAGTATTGCCAGGATATGGTGACTTTTCGATGAGGAGGGCAGCAGTGCCAATCGCTTGAATGTATCGGCACTGTTTACCACCAATGACGAGTTACGACTGACGGAGAATTTTCATACACGATACCACATCTCAATACTTTTCCTTTGTCAAAATGTTTCATTTCATACTAGATGGGTCCGATGCGAAAAGGAACTGCATCGAAAGAGCACGAGAAATCTGGGAGTTGGGCATGGAATCAAAAAAGGGGTTGCTTTTGGAACGTCATTTCATCCATTTCTTCGGATACCACACATTCGCATGTTTATTACGATACCCAAAGAGCACAGGCAAATTGGATATATACACTCAATAATAATACGAAAATCAAATGGAACAAATGCGCCAGGCTTAAGCTGAGTTGAAGGTGGACCAGTGTCCACAAGTCATGCAGCCGATTCAAGCCGCGGGGCCCATATTTTACGAATGGGTCTGTACTTAAGATGCCGTACCTATTTCAGTCCGCGACGATGCCAAGGCCGGTACCCGGCAGCTCCGTGAGGGGACGGGCGTATAAGTACGGGAGCAGAGCGGAGCGGAGGCCTGATAGAGTGGGCCTAGACTCGGCGCACCGGCACGGCACTGTGGGACGTGGACGGACGCCGGAAGAAAATAAGTGGTACTGGCGGAAAGTTCTGGACCGACCGGGGGGTGCGTTTGGCGAGATTGCTTCCCCCAGAAAAACGAAGAGCTATGGAAGGATTGCGACATGGGGTTCGCGATTGCTGATTATTTGTGGGGAAGAGGTGATCTCCCCCCCTCGTCGTACCGGGACTGGAGCAACTCTGAGCACTGAGCACCCAGGTGACGATGGCTTGGGTCTCAGCACCCGGCGCGGACCCAACGAGGACGCGAGTTCCCCAGTCGCGGGAAGCGTAAGCCGTTGCGGCTTTCTTGTTGCTATTGATAGGTTTCGACGCCGTCTGCGTTTGGCGGGGGAACTGGCGCTGATCGCAACTCACATCGCGGTGTACACTGTAGGGTCTTTTGCGGTCCGTTTCGATCTCTTTTTGATGTGGTAATACCTAGTGTCAGGCTGCAGCGGCTGAAGTGACGGGCGGCTGAGGAAGAGGACGAAGGCGCAAGGTCTGAGGTGAGAGCCCCTAGTGTAAGGCAAGGTAAGGTAAGCTAAGATGGAACCTACAACCTGTAACCTGTTGGCTTGTCGCCTGTAACTGCTGGCGGTGGGTGTCTGTGTGTTCGCATGCGCCGCCCTCGCAGCGATTCCATCCATTCCTTTTGGGGGCTTCGAGATGGCGAAAAGAAGCGATGGCCGTTGCGCTACGAAGACACGTGACGACGCCAAACCCCTTACATCTTGGCTGCGTCCTGGGCGAGGGCTTGAACTCACTCCGTATTCTACCTGCACTGCACGCCTTCCAATGTTGGTGCCGGCTTTTAGTCTCCCCAACACGACTACCTGCGTGCGTGATTGGTGCCGTTTTTAAATAACAGGCAGCGGCAGATATAGGGGTCGGGGATGAGGGCGGGAAATAACGAGCGAACTGCGGGGGACGGTGACTGGTTGAGCATCTTCAATTGGCCATACAGAGGGCGCCGCAGGAGATAAGGCAATAACGTGCCCAGGAATTACCCTAAATGCCTTCCCGATGCAGCAGGAAAGGCGGCACTCCGCAGTCGTATCTTGCGACCTTCCTTCTAGTCAGATGGAGGTCTCGCAAGTCGGTCTCTCATATGGACGTCGTAATGAATTGCCCCGGGACGTGACTGCCGCCTTTATTAACAGGGCCTGCAGTGCTGTATGCCTTGAACCGTGCACAAGCACCCCCCCATGTCCATTGCGATTCCCATTTCCGTTCCCGCGCATTCCGTCGTCCCGTCTCGTCTCCTCCTCCCAGCAGTGCCAGTGCCAGTGCCAGTGACTTTCCAGCTTTCATCTTCCTCCCCTCCCCTCCCGCCTCCGTCCCATCTTGTGTGCTTGTTTTGTCTTCCTCCCTTCCCGTGTCCCGCGAGTCCTGACTCCTGACTCCTGATCTCTCATCCCTACTGCTTGTTTTGTCCTGCTTGCGCGTATCTTGACAGCTATCGGGTTGCTGCACAGTACACGAGTTCGCCAGTTCCAGCAGCTGGCGCCCCAAGGTTGACCCCGTCTCGACAGGAGGATTGCGGTGGCTGAGTTGCGTCACTCTCGACAAGCTTGCTTCTCTGGTCCAGAACTTATTTCTCTCTCAACTTCCCGAACTCTGGTACTTGGTACCGATTCCACTCGTTAATCCCGCCTTCCCTCCTTCCGACCCTTTCGACCCTCTTCTTTTTTTCCCCAGCTCCAGCTTTCTTAGTTCCAGCCTGGAGAAGAGGCCCCTCCCATCTGCGGCGGCGGCGTGGCGCTCAGAGACACCGTGCAGCCACGGACCTGGTTCTGAAATTTGACGCGACCGTCTTACCTTTATTTCGCCCTCCACGCCTATCTTATCTACCTCAACCGTCCCCGGTTCCCTTTCAATTCCTCGGTGACACACCCGTCGACGACTCGATCAGCACCCCAAGGGAAAAACCAACAACACGAACAGCTCGCCTTCTCGACACGAAGCTAGCATCGCTACGGTTCATGTGGAATTAGTCGGCCACTCGCGACCACACTCGACACAATGCGACAGGTGCTGAGGGCCGGCTTGGGATGCCTCGTCTCCCTGCTGCTCGCCGCACCGGCTGACGCCTTCTACATTCCAGGTTCGCCGCCCCTGCGCAAGCTCCCAGGGAAGGAATTGGGTTATTGGGCGACGATGCTGACCATTTCTCGACACAGGCTGGTCGATCAAGAGCTACAACGACGGCGAACAGATCCCGCTCCTTGTTAACAAGGTCTACTCCGATAACACGCAGCTTCAGTATGCCTACTACGACCTCCCCTTCGTGTGCCCCCCGACGGGCAAGCCGAAGCCCGGCACCGGGCTGCTGAGCGGACAGAGCATTCCCCTCAACCTCGGCGAGGTCCTTCGTGGCGACAGGATAAAGACGTCCGACATTGACTTGGTCGTGGGCCAAGATAAGCCATGCAACCTGTTGTGCAATCGCGAGATTTCCAGGAAGGAGATGCGGAGGGCCCGCGAGATGGTGCAGGACGGCTACGTCACCGAATGGATCGTCGACAACCTCCCCGGTGCCACGAGCTTTGTGACCGTCGACAAGAGCCGCAAGTACTACGCTGCCGGCTTCAAGCTGGGCTTCACAGACTACGCTGCCAAGGGTGGCAAGCCCCGCCACTTCATCAACAACCACCACACCATCGTCATCCGCTGGCGCAAGGCACCTGGCAAGGCTGGCGAGAGAGGCGGCAAGGTCGTCGTCGGCTTCGAGGTCTACCCCAAGAGCATCGGGCCTCAGACCAAGCGCGAGGAGAGCGGGTGCCCTGCTGATCTGCAGAACATTGACCAGAATTTCGAGCTCTACCTAGCCCCGAACAAGTCGAGCGACAACTCGGCGCAGTACTCGCAGTCCTCGTACCAGCCGGAAGACGACGAGGACCCCGACGACGACGCCAAGCTCACCATTCCCTACACCTACTCTGTCTACTTCCGCGAGGACAAGAACGTTGAGTGGTCGCGACGATGGGATTTGTACTTTGTCAACCAGGAGGAGGGTTCCAAGATCCATTGGCTCGCTATTGTCAACTCGCTCATCATCTGTGGTCTGCTAACTGGTATCACCCTGATGATCCTGGCTAGGACCATCCGCTCCGACATCAAGGGGTACAAGGAGGTTCCTCTCGAGGATGGCAAGCCCAAGCTGACGCGCAAGAAGACTGGAAACAGATCTCCCAGGCTTTCAGAGAAGACTGGCGGACTTCTCGACCAAGGAAACGATGTGGAGAACGATGCGGATGTGTCTTCCGACGAGGAGGCATTGGAAGATGTCACAGGTTGGAAGCTGCTCCATGCCGATGTTTTCAGGACTCCTGCTTTTGGCTACCTCTTGGCGCCCTTGGTCGGTTCGGGCATGCAGCTACTTTTCATGGCTATCGGACTTGTCCTCTTGAGCGCCCTTGGCGTCCTCAACCCGAGCTTCCGCGGAGGATTCATCAGCGTTGGAGTCGGTCTGTTCGTCTTTGCCGGCCTGTTCTCCGGCTATTTCTCAGCACGTGTCTACAAGACCTTCGACGGACAGGACTACCGAAAGAATGCGCTTGTCACTGCTGTTCTCTTCCCGGGTCTGCTCTTCGGCATCGTCTTCATTCTGAACTTGTTCGTCTGGGCGCAGGCTTCTAGCACGGCCATCCCCTTCGGCACCCTCGTGGCGATCATCTTCCTCTGGCTGTGTATCCAGGTTCCCCTGGTCTATGCTGGTTCTTGGTTCGGTTTCGTTCGCGGTGGAACCTGGGAACATCCGACCAAGACAGCCACCATTCCCCGCCAGGTCCCGCTGCAAGCTTGGTACATCAAGTCTTGGCAGTCGATCCTTCTGGCTGGCCTCATCCCCTTCGCAGTCATCTTCATCGAGCTGCTCTTCGTCTTCCAATCTGTCTGGCAAGACAAGAGCGGCTACTACTATGTGTTTGGATTCTTGGCGGTGGTTTCGGTCATCCTCATCCTGACGATTGCTGAGGTGACTGTGGTCACCATCTACATCCAGCTCTGCTCTGAGAACTACAACTGGTGGTGGCAGTCGTTCATGGTCGGTGGTGGTAGCGCAGTCTGGGTGTTCCTGTACTGCGTGTGGTACTACTTCTTCAAGCTGCACATCACGGGCTTCGTCAGCAGCATGCTGTTCTTCAGCTACAGCTTCATGGCTTGCTGTGTGTATGGTCTCTTGACGGGAACCATTGGTTTCCTAAGCGCATATGCCTTTGTGAGGAGGATTTACGGGTGAGCACTCTTCGATTCGTCACTCTCTGCACACTCAAGCTGACCTCTTTTTCAGAGCGATCAAGGCGGACTAAGCCATCGTGCCAGTGATTGAACGCAAAGTGCTTTAATTTGTCTACGGCACGGAAACGGATTGACGGCGCTTATTAATGCATTGCCCGGGGCGTCGCGTTTTGGGAACGTCCACGGGGACAGGCGTTTTACCGGAAATGAACAACTTGGTCCCTGGCTCTATTTTGACCGGGCGGGTTAGACTATTGACTCACAGTATATATGATGACAGGATCAAACAACAGGGCAAAAGGTGGGATTGAATAGTTGCGAGTATATAATTAGCTTGTCCAGTCTCTACGGAACAATCAAAACTTCAAGATGATATTATGGTCCAACTGAGTGGTGAAGCTGCCTGTGCAACAGCAGGTGTGTTTTCGCAATGGAGAGTGGTAAGAGATTGAGAGGGTATTTAATGAAGTCTTGCAAGTTTTGTTGTGAGATCGACAAGCCTTGCGAGAACTTGGCAGTGCACCCTGGATGGCTTTCAGACCGGCTGGTGGGATGTATTGTATTTGAGAAGTAAAGGCGGAGTTGAGAGCGGCGGCGGGTGGGCAGTCATAGCAAGATGGGCGCGAATACGGTCTCGACAGGGGAGATGACGAATCAAGGGGTAGGCCTCATTGTTCTGTCAGTCTCATGTGGGCAACAAAGGGTCGGTCCCCTCATGACACTCCCAGCAGAAAGCTATAGCTCTGTTATGAGACGCGCCTGGCTAAGCATCAGTTTCACTGGGACCAGTATGCTTTTCAGACTGCGGTAATATTGACTTACTGTTGTTTGTAATCTGACATGTGGTGTTCTTTTATACGTATTGTGTTTCTGCTCTTTAGGCAGATCATTCGCAGATTTAGAGCACCAGGGGGTAGTCATGGTTGATTCCTCTGAGGGACTGGGTGATAGCACTTGGTCCTTGAGAGAAAGAGGTATAAAGAGATGCGTGGTATTGGAGTTGATAAGGATGGGCGCACACCCAATGAACTGTCCACAACAACAGTGCTCTGACTTACATTTGCTAAGCCATTGCAAGTGGATCGGTGGGACACTTGACGGTGATGGGTGCTTGAGACACAGCAGTGAAGTCCGTCATCTCTCTTTCCATTCGCGCATTTGTAACGAATACGCGCCAGGGATGTGTTTAAGGAAATAAAGCCCTTTGAGAAGATTAGAGCGGGCAGCAAGAACAGGTGTCAACAAAGGCTCTCTCCTTTGAGATGCACATCTCCCGCAGCTACAGATGGAAAACGACTACGAATTCCTTGTTACCGTTGGTATCAGGAATTGGATTCTGAACATTTGGTACTGCGCATCGTTAAGCCTTTATACTCTGCGCGCAGCTTCACTTCATGGTTGCCTGGATGTGTTATGATGTGCTTTATGTGCCTTGTGATATGAAATATAAACAGGACAGGTTATCCTGTAAGATGAGTCTTCCTCACAATGCAATCAGTTGCTCGTGTGTGTCTTAATATCAATTGCCTATTTACTCTGAACGTTTTAAAGGAGTAGCAGCATTAGGGACTAAAGATTGGAATTGCTTGACTTGCTCTGCGTCAATAGAGTTTATCATTCCGCTTCTTGTCGGTGTATTCAGTTGCAAGTATATTGGTGTAGTGGGGGGTAACAACCTTTATGTGCCTGCGATCAATGTTCGGATCACACATCACGAAGTGTCAAGACTAGGTGTAGGTGCTGATGCTTGGATTCATGCTGTTGGAAGCAGACACCGGCGGAGACACACTCTCATGCAGGTTTATCGGTATTTCTTCTTGCCCACCTCTTTGGGTGCCGAGTTGGCCTTTCAGACGCGGTGATATTGGTATATAAGGCTCCAGAGGATAAGAGTAAACTATGATAAGCAATGTGCTCCTCTGGCCATTTGGATTTGCGATTGATACGACAAGATTACGTCCTTAGTTTCAAGCGCCCACGTAGCCTTTAGCTAATAATCTCTATAGTAATGGTAGAAGTATAGCTTTCCCGTCAGTTTCCAACTCTTCTGTTGCGAGAGTATTATCTTTGTAATAAGTCAGCGGCGACAGGCCACGGAAAAGGATGAGTGAATGTCCAGTTTTGCCTTGAAGAGACGACCTTCCCAGAGAACTTCTGGCTTCTGCTGCTGCCTCAAAATCGCATCATTCCTCTGCTTCTGTAAACTACATCACAACGATGGTTGCGCGTGTCTTTATATGTCCATGCAGTGGTGCCATCCCGCTTGCCATTTCGGGCTGCTCTGGGACACTGCTTGACCGCATCTCATCAACAAGATTCTGTTCTAGAAACCAGGGAGACGGATGATGATATTCGGATGGTATCGGCGGAAGGAAATGGATGTTATTCTACGCAATCTATAACAGCTTAACCCATGACGAGCGTCAATATAAATAAGTTGTCTGACGGGACAGCTTCGACCACGACCACGACAAATACAATCGCACGGTCATGTTTGTTCGTTCAAGTCATATCGTATTCAGCCAGCATGCGCCGTGTGTGCGCGTCTCGTCCAGGCAATGTCATGGACGAGGGTAGCCAACAGCACGTGGGACTGCCAGTCTTCAACCTCTATTGCGTATTTGAAATTTTCTAAGAGGACATACACAGAGAATGCCGCAATTTTTACCATCAAAATTATTCAACGTAGGTTTCTTTGACAATTTGTTTTTCCCACCAAAATCATAGTCACTATATTTCTATAAGAGTGACTCCCAGCTAGCGACTAATGTTCCTCGCTTAAAGATAGTTAGCTTGCTTTTATTGCTGTGACTTTATGTTAAACACTGAGATGATCGTTCGCGATAGCGCTCGCAAGCGTGTTATCGCAGTGCCTCCCACGATTCTGCATCTCAAATTAACGTGGACAGCGTGCTTCCGCTTAGCACATCTGTGGGCCATGAGATGATGACTCTCAATCTGCCCCTGCCAATGAACGCATCGCGAATCCAAGCTCGCTGTGTCTTAAGTACTGCCTTCCGAAACAGGGGTGAAGTTGCTATATTAGCAAGGAGAGCACCGGACCTGAAGATAGCACACCAATCATGCTCATCATCGGGTGTTCAACTTCATTCCTGTGCATGACGGAGTCCTTGGTTCCAATGACGAAAATTGTCGGTAAGGAACGTTATCGTTGTTTATGGAAAGAAACATAGTGTCCATCCATCTTGTTCTCTAATTCATGACATATTGTCTAGAATACTCATGCGATAACAGAATAGGAAACGCAAGAAGGTAAGGAGGAGCCCTGTGGAAAAGCCTTGGTGCCGAGGAACCGGCTCAGTATCGCATAGCAACACAAGCTTACGCATGAAGTTGGCTCCGCAAGTCAGACATCCGTGTACAATAGATCACATTCTGCGGGTTAACCGTCTGCTCGGCATGAACGAGCTTATCTTATACTCGGTACTCGAGGATTGTGGAGTTGCTCGAATGACACAATAAGAAAACTTCCAAAGCATCACATAGCGGTGAAATTGGGTTTCAAAAGCGTCACAAGCTGCGACTGCTTGTGGCGATTCGGCAGGAGTTCTGTGCCTATTTCAATGGAAGTACTGAAGTCTTTTTGAAAACGAAACCATGACATCGTTTCTGGGACGCCGGACACGCATGCGGTGTCTTCGCTTCATTGCTTTCTGCAGCTGAATAAGGCGCTGACTGCAGATATTTTCAGTCACGTCGGTGTGCTGTGTAGGTATGAGACAAGTGTGCCTATTATCATAGCGCTTTGTTCACCGTGAGGTATTTGAACAAGAATAGACAGGATAGAATGAGAGAAGACGATCACTGGTGGTCGAGCGCTGTACTTCACCGTCTGAGCTCACTCAGACCGCTTGCCTGATTCCCCCGTCACCTGAATTTACTTCACAGAGCAGATCTCATTTGCGTGAAGTTCTCAAAACTAGCTCGGTCTCAGCTCTTATATATAGCGTTAAAAGCTAGTGTACTAAAAACAGGCTTCATCGTATAAGAGAGCTGTGCGTCTTCCAGCTTTCTGTGCTCATAGGTAAAGATAAAGCGCAAGAACAAGAATAGCTGATGCGAAAGCCAAAGGTGAAGATATCTGACATGCTGGCAACCTTGGGCTGAGATCAATGTAAATGGAACTTGCAATGACCATTATTCTCCCTTGGCATACACGCTAGAATATACACAGAAGCAAGACAGACGCCGGTGCTTTGTATTCTGCCAAGTGTGCTGGGCTTTTGAAATCGAGGCTTGAGGATTTCGCCAGTCAGACTCCGAGGATCTTTCGCACAAGGCAAAAGAAGGTCGTTTGCACATTTGCTCCGGCAACAGTCTTGGAATAGATTGGTGTTGAACCAGTAACCCATACTCATCTGCATGTTTTATGAAACGTAGCCATGTGAGATGTAGTCCAATGCCTTCCGGTAACGTTGCTTCGAATGTCTCCCAGGCCGGGTGCAAACTAACAACGGTATGGTATTGCCGTCCGCGAATGTTTAGTTGGATCATGAAAGCCGAGAAACCCCAGGTTTGTCTCCTTCCGCTGGCGTGTAAACAAGAATATGCGCGCTTGTCTACAATCTCTTTTGCAAAGGCCAAAAGTCGCAATTGTTGCATCGTAGGTCAAGTCGCCCAGGATTGTCTCCATTCTCGTTTGGCTTCGTCTGATATTATATTTCAAGAGAGTTTTGCCATTAAAAATGAGATATGGCAGCACTGCCAGTGATCAGTGTCATCTCGCCGGTAATCGGTCGAGAATACGCAATTTGTTTAGTATGGGGAGAACAGCGCTCCAATCAAACGTGACAGGTCCCAAGTATGGAGACGATAGCTAAAATATTGGTATGTATCATCGAAACAGTGGTCGATTCATGCGACCTGCGTTTCCGTGGCCGAGGTGCCTTCTGACATTTACTACCTGTTCTCTAGCAGGTAGTCTGAAGGCAAACTAGCCTCCTAACATCATTGCAGTCTGGAAGATGAAGACTTTTCACTAATCAGAGTGTTAATAAGATCAAGTATTGCGATGAAAGACCACGGCGCTAACTGAGAAACCCGACCGTGATCGGGGCTCAGCCGCCCGGAGCCGGCCCCCTCCGACTTAATGACCGTGGGGCCGAGCCGGGAAGTGGCCGTCTTGGCCTGCGACACTGAACGGTTTCCGGCACATGCTGTCGGAGCATAGGGCGGACAGCTTAGAAATCCGCTGGTAGAAATACCTGCGGCTCTTGCACTGCCTGCCACTATGGTCAAACTATGTTATCAGCAATACGCAGGTATGGACAGACATGTCGGGGCGATAGGCACGAAAGAGCCGAGTCTTTGAGTTGCTCGTTCGGTAAGGAATGCCGTCCTCAACCCGAACCCCGATCTTTGACGCACTAGCCCCGGCGCAGGTAGTGTACTCAAATCTCCTGCAAGCCACGAGGTCTTTTTGCAAAAGTCTCCTGGCAGGGCTTCCATGAGGGCAACAATTCCTGTTGAGAGTGATCAGGGACCTTTTGAGTCATCCTCAAGATTATCGAGACTCGATGATGTTGACTCATGCCGGCGACCACAATCCAATGGGAGACCTTGACAGACAGTACCTGCCTATTGCAGCACATCGCTGCCTGGATGTAGTGCTGCACGACCCGTTGTGGGGTGAATGCACGGCGTTGGGGTGCCGGGGAGGCGGGATGGCTTTTGTGGCGGACAGGGTATCATCTCAAGTTCGGGGATACTGCGTTCCTGCCGAGGACACGAGCAGAGACGACAGGAGGCGACACGACAGCGACACGCAGAGAAGGACGACAGGTTGACGTGGCCCGGTGTTCGAGATCAGCGTTCGAATGAGTCGAATGGGCTGATGGTACTGTGCTGTAAGCCGGGTTCTCGCTGGGCGTCGCTGGGCGTATATCAAACACGACAAAAGACGGCCGGTTTGTCTGATTGTTGGATTTGCATTTCTAAGCGGCGCGCGGTGTCGGAGGGATCTGGGTCTGCGAGTCTGCGAGTCTGCGTTGATGTGTTGTTGTTTCTGTTTCACCGCATGTTGCGAGGTGCGAGGTGCGAGGGACGGTGAGGCATGATGCCGGCGCGCGGTGTGCTGGGCGTTGGTGGCAGGTGGCAGCGGGTGAGCTGGGCGCCCTCTTACGGGTTCCTCTCACAGTGAGAGCGAGCCTGGCCAGCAGATCAAGCTTTTGATGGAACCAATGGGGAGCGCCCCGTGGTGGTTTCGGTGAGAGCCCGGCGCGGGAGCTAGAGGGGAGCGTGGCAGACGCTACAGGGGATCACGTTGCGTTTCAGGGTCTTGGCTGCGTTTGTTCGCTGGCGGGTTGGTTTGCTGATGCTGTCATCTATTTCACTGATGCTTCGATGGTTCTGTTGACGATGCTTTTCTGCAAGATGCCCTCTGAGACTCTAGTATTATTATACTCGCTTCCGTAGCTGGAATAGCAGCAGAAGAATGCAGACACAAAGTAACCAGCCATGATGAATCACCGCCTTCCATGATCAAACAGAAGACGGCGTTCCGTTTCGAGGCATGTCCAAGTTTTTGCTATCAGTAACGGGCCAGCAGCTGGGCTGTCCCCTGGAATTCCAGCGCAAGCCCAGCGAAAGCAACCCAGCTAGCGCGGTTTGGCTGCAAACACCCGACCTCTTCACCGGCATCCGAAGCCGCTCCGACATTGTGCGCTGGCCTCTGTTCTAAAGGCCTAAGCCCGCAGCGGTCCCGAGACGGCCAAATTCACCCGCGCTTACCTTAGGTAGGTATGGATGTTGAGAGACAGACACAGAGAGAGAATGCTGGGTAGAAGGGCCAAGTGCAATTGCAACATCTGGATGCCTCGCTCGCATCATTCTGTCATCCCGGCTCGTCAACCACTCACCATCCACCCACAGCCAAATCGGCCCCTCCCCGGCACCAGAACCCGTCCAGACGAATGCAGCCCTCACCCATCTTCAGCGCTGCATCTGCCTGTCTTACCAGGGGTTCAATTGGGCCTGTCGATGCCATTCGTGCGCTCTCGATCCACTTTGTTCGGCGGTGCCCCCCCAAATGCCATCTATCCCCCCCATGTCCCATGTCCCATGTCCCTGGTCTGGTCCCATCCGCGTTCCCTCTGCCGTATCTAATCGCTCTTACGAATACATACCAAGTATCCGTACTGCGCATACTCTGAAGCAGGTACTCACCGGTGGGCTCGACATATCTTTTTTTCCGGGGTAGATTGAAGCATTCCTCTTTCTTTCCTTCCTTACACTTGCTAGTATTGTTTCCCATCATCCTTCGTTTGTACACGTCGGATAAACAAAAGAGGATCCTTTGACGCTACTGTCAGCAGCAGTTTGCTCTCTCTTATCGTCAATGACGTGCCCCTCGTGAAAGCTTCACTCGTTCGAACCCACCCAACTGCAGACGCGAACCGACGAGACGGGAGCGAGCTGACACCCACGTCATCTTGGGTCCCTTCCCGTGCGGCGCATCGCCGACCTCAACGTCCGCCGTCATGGACTTCTTTATGGAGCGGGCCCTGACGCTCGCAGCCACGGCCCGGTCCCAGTCGCAATCCTTCTTGGCCACCGTTCAAAGGTACGTGAGACGGCATATCATGGCCTTGGGAGTGGTTCAGCCTCAGCTACGTTCCTGCAGATCGTTGCGACCCGTCGTTGCGCAACTGCATGCTAGGGCTTTTTTAGACTTTGGCCAGCCAAGCCCGCAGTTGCGCGGAAGCTTCTACTCCCTCGAGTTGAATGAATATGAGTCCCATGTGCTGACAGCCTTACAGACACGAGGAACTAGCCTGGATCGATGATGTATCACGGTTTGCGGAATCAGGCTATCCTCAGGTCTTCATCGTCGCCATCTCGGTCCTCTGGATTGCCACTCGCCTCTTCCACCGCCGCTCCAAGCCATCATCACCCGAGTACCGTGCCGCTGCCATCAAATGGCCTTGGGAGCTATGCGCTCAAGTGTCTCGCGGCTCAGCGCTTGCTTTCCTCGCCCTCGCTGGCGCCCGAGGCCAGACGCCATGGCTGAACGTCGTCGCTGTAGGCTATGCCTTTTCACTCGGCCTTCTCAGGCTCATCAACGATTTGCACTGGCGGCACATTGCTTTGCACCAGGTCAACTTTGTTCTGTCTACTGAAGTACTCATCCTAGCTGCATCGGCGGCACTCCCCTGCATCGAAGCCACGAGCACATGTGCGATCGCGACACCGGTAAGAGGTGGCCTCGCAAGTTTGGCTGTTGCTGTTCTCATCGCAATCACTACTCCCAGAGAGTGGGTACCTCCCGCGCTCAAGTACGACGTCCCCGAGGGATACGAGACCAACGAACCCGCACCGGAGGAGACTTGTAGTTGGGCCAACTATTACATGACCTTCGAATGGCTTACCCCCTTGGTATGGAAGGGTGCGCGGACAGAGATCACCGTGGACGACCTTCCCCGGCTACCGTGGTACGACGAGCCGCTTCTGCTGCTCGACAAGATCAAGAAAGCTCGCCTCAGGGGCAAGACGACCATTTGGACGCTTTTCTTCCTTCTCAAGACCGAAGTCGCCCTCATGTCTGGCTACATCAGCACTGCGTACGCTGCCGAACTGATCGCTCCATACGCTCTGTACCAGCTTCTCTCCTACCTTGCCGACCCTCAGGGCTCGATCATCCGTCCTTGGGTCTGGCTCTTCCTCATGTTCTCCGGACCCCTGTCGCGGTCCGTTTTGTTCCAGCAGTACGTCTTCACGTCGACTCGTCTGGTGGTGCGCCTGAGGTCTGCACTTACACAGGAACTCTATCACCGCGCAATCACGTCCATGGAACTGGAGGACGACATCTTTGCTGCCAAGGGGGAGGCTGAAAAGAAGAAGGCTGGAGGCGAAACTCGACGGTCGACTCCGGCTGGCCGCTTGGCTAATTTGATGGCCGCCGATGTACAAGCCATCTTTGGAGCGCGGGATATCATCATGGTTTCTATGGGTGTCTCCACCGGAACCGTGATTGGCTTTGTCGGACTGTACCAGATGTTGGGCTGGCCTGCTCTTGTCGGCATGGCTATCCTACTCTTCGCCGCCCCCATGACGGTTTTGGTCGCACGATTGATGGCCTTGGCGACCAGGAAAGCCAGAAGAGCCCAGGATTCCCGTATTTCCCTGGTATCGGAATATCTAGCGTCAATCCGCGCGGTCAAGTATTTCGCTTGGGAAGATGCCATCGTCAAGACCATCGAGGACACGCGTGCGAACGAGCAGCGTGATCTATGGCGTGTCTCACTCATTTACGTTACTCTCAACCAGATCACTGCTTTGATGCCGTACATTGCCATGATCTCGATGTTCACGCTCTACGTTGGAGTGCTTGGACAGCCCCTGACGGCGGCAACTGCGTTTACTACTACTTATCTCGTCAAGACTATTCGCCGCAACATCACGCAGATGGGTTTCATGTCGAGGAACATTACTAACGCTATGATTGCTATCGGCCGCCTTGATAAGTACTTCGATACCGCTACTCCTTTGGAAAAGTACCCCGAGGGAACGCTTCAAATTCAGGGTGCGACATTCAGAAGACACAAGACCGCGAGCTTTCTGCTCAAGGATCTCTCCATCGACTTTGTAGAAGGCGGTCTCAATGTTGTATCGGGTGTCAGCGGAAGTGGCAAGACTACCCTCCTTCTGGCAATCCTGGGAGAGACCGTCAAGGAGAGCGGTTCGATCACGCGGCCCAAGGATGTCGCATTCGCGTCTCAGTCTTCTTGGTTGCAGAATGACACTATCAAGGAGAACATTCTCTTCAACAGCGCTTATGAGAAGGTTCGCTACGACAACGTTATCAACGCCTGCTGCTTGCCGGTAGACCTGCGGGAAATGGAGCACGGTGAACAGACCGTCGTCGGCGAGAACGGATCGTCACTATCGGGAGGCCAAAAGGCCCGCGTCGCTCTGGCTAGGGCCCTCTACTCGAAGGCACCGCTGCTTCTTCTTGATGATGTATTCTCAGCACTGGACGCCAAGACGTCTGCTTTGCTTTGGGAGCGTTGCTTCTGCTCTGACCTTCTCAAGGGACGTACTGTTGTGCTGGTGGCCCAGCAACCCTGGGTTGCCGCGCAGGCTGACATCGCCATCACCCTCGAAGATGGCGAGATCAAGAACATTGAACAGAACATCGGCGTCGTCAGGCAACCCGTTGCCGTGGCAAAGGATATCGAGGGCGAGGCGGACAACTCTGACTCTTCAGATACCGAGGTCGAGACACAGACGGATCCTATCAACGATAACAATAAGGTCGCTGATGATAAGGGAACTAAGGACGCGGTGGCTCAGGAGATGAAGACTGGCGGAAGGAGTGGACGCCTTATGTGTGAGTAATACCCTTTTCCCTTGACGAATGAGCTGACAATGGTACAGTCTTCAAGTACATGGTTTACTTTGGTGGGCCGTGGTACGCCATGTTCTGCCTGGTCATGATGCTCCTCTCGCAGGTCGCAGTCATGGCTGGATCCCTCTGGCTCTCCGTCTGGGTCGAAGCCTACAGCAGCCAAGTCGCCGTCGACATTGCCTTCTACCTCGGCATCTACGCCGCCATCACCGTGGCCGAATCCGTCATCTACGCCGGCGTCTTTCTTGTCTTTGAAAACGGCGCCTGGCACGCCGCCCGCAAGCTCCACAACGACTTCATCCGTGCAGTCATGCGCGTGTCGCTCTCATGGTACAAGAAGACCCCCGTCGGCCGCATCATCAACCGTTTCTCGAGCGACATGTCGTCTTTGGACTTGACCGTCAGCCCGCAGCTCCGCGCGTTCTTGGAGAGCAGTATGGCGTTGATTATTCGCATTTTCGCAATCAGCTCCATCTTGCCGGTTTTCATGGTCCCCGCCGCAGTGACCTGCTTCCTGGGTATCATTATCGGCGAGCTGTACACACGCACTGCGGTAACGATCAAGCGTCTTGTGGCGTCGGCACAGTCCCCCATCTTCACGCAATTCGCGGACACCTTGGCTGGGTTGGCGGTTATCCGCGCCCGGAGCGGCATGTCTGAGCAATTTGGCAATAACCTGGCTGATAAGCTTCGCGTGTGGTCCCGCGCGGCTGAGGCCAACTTCAACTGCAACCGATGGGTGGCCATGCGTGTGGATGTAGTCACGGCTTTAGTGGGATTGAGCGCTGGTATCATTGCCGTGTCAAAGGCCGGCATCATCGCTGCCGGACTCGTGGGCTTCTCGCTCACCAATGCCACGGGGTTGAGTCAGACTATTCTAATGTTGGTTCGCAGCATGAACGATCTCGAGATCGAGCTGCAGAGCGTGAGTTGCCCTGGTTCGAAATCTAGTATGTCACTGACAAGAAGCAGTTTGGTCGCATCAAAGAGTATGCCGGTCTCGAGCCCGAGGAAAAGTCGGATGAGTCGTACCCAGAGGAGGGCGAGTACACCGACGACCCGGCGCATGCCATCCCGAAGGACTGGCCTGCGACAGGCGAGATCGAGTTCCGCAACGTCACCATCCGATATGACGAAAACGGGCCCAACATCCTCACGGACGTCAACCTCAAGTTCAAGGCTGGAGAGAGAGTCGCCATCATCGGTCGCACCGGTAGCGGCAAGTCCACAGTACGTATCAACGGCCATTTGTGTGTATGATGAGACCCAACTAACATCGCATTGCAGCTTGTTCTCTCCCTCTTGCGCTTCACCCACATCGTCTCAGGCCAGATCCTCTACGACGGAATCGATATCACCAAGATCCCCCGCCGCCGCCTCCGCGAAGCCCTGACCATCATCCCCCAGGAAGCAGTCCTCTTCAACGGCACTCTGCGCTCCAACCTCGATCCCACCGGCACAATCGCGCCCCCGACCCTCGAGAGAGCCCTCGAGTCGTGCCAGGGCATCGCCTCATTCCAGTACCACTCCGACTCGGACGACGCCGACGCCGACCCCTCGACCGAGGCGCCCGGCCTCGCGCTCTCGACGACCGTCAACGCCAAGGGCGAGAACTTTTCCCACGGCCAGAGACAGGTCCTGTCGCTGTGCCGTGCGCTGGTGAGGGGCAGCAGGCTGATGTTGCTCGATGAGGCGACCGCGAGCATGGACTACGAGACGGACCGCGGGATCCAGGCGGTACTGAGGAGGGAGGTGGACAGCGACCGGACGCTGGTCACGATCGCACACAGACTTAGGACGATTGCGGATTATGATACCGTTGTTGTCATGGGTGCCGGCAGGGTTGTGGAAGCGGGACGCCCGTCGGAGTTGTATAAACGAAAGGGTGTGTTTTATGATATGGTGTATCACAGTGGTGAGAGGGAAGACTTGGAGACGATGTGGGGGGTTGCGAAGGAGTGAAAATTTGAGCGAGATTTGATGTCGATAGAGTCTTGAAGCGATATAGAGGGCGCTGATAGAAGTAGACGGCGCCCCTGGCCTGTAACGGGCATGTTAATTGAGCGAGAATTGAGACGTAATGCTTCCAGTCATGAAAACTCCCCTGTTGACCGTCATTTGGGAGCAAGGATTGGGTTATAAAAGTCTGGTCGAGGTCAACCTGTAGCGTTGACAAGACAATCAGTTCAGTATCATCCCACTTCGGCTGGATCTGGGAGCAGCTTCCCTCAAAATAACCACAACTTCAGCGAAATTCGTCGCCGTCGAATTGAAGCCGCACTGGGAATTCTCCCTGTCCTTCATTTTTACATGTTAGTCCCCACGTATTCAGCTGCGTGAGTGTGTTATGGCGAGTGCGTACGGTATGATGAATCAAAACTTCAAGTGTCACAGACTCCGTAAGACTCGATTGATTAAGTTCATCTCCCGCTGAAAAGTGATGTCATCATTTGTGCCTGGCTTTCTGCCTTCTCTGAAGCCAGCCACGCTATTTTATACATACTTACGCGGGTTGAACAGGTGCCGGTTGATGACGATCGTTGGCTCAAGTATAAAGAGACTCAATGCAGAGATCGTTTTCTGGGCCAGACAATGTCGGCCTTCACTCTGGGGTCTGATCTGGGCGAGCATGGTTTGTGATACCAGGCCATTCTCCGGTCAAACCATCTGAGCTCTGCAGTGGTTCCCGGCATTGCGCTCGCCGGTCTCTCACGAAAGGCACTCTTGTCGTCTGTTGTTCTGTGGCCTTTGTGTATTCGGACAAGCAATGAGGGACAGAGACGGTAACATTATTTGAGTTGCTAGTGGCATGTGGGACTCTTAAGGCCCAGGACAGGATCTGCATGGTCAGTCCTTTGTGGTAATTAAAGTAGAAACTACACGCACAACCGAATCCATTTCTACAAAGCTTCAATATCATTACCAAAGTTGCCTCTTTTAAGATCGGCAGACTTCAGCTGCCCGAGGTTTTAAGCTGCCCTGAGTCTGATTCCTCCGCCAGGCGTCCTTAATCTCTCAGAAAGCTTCTTGCATCATCTATCTCAGAAACACCTCGATTTCACATGAGTCTTTTGCGTGGTGATAGAGCGGAAGTCGCGCGTAGTTGACCTAGACTTCTCCTCGACGTCTACCGTTGCTGCCAACTCATCGACACGTCCCTCTTCTTCTTTGTCGTGGGTGTAGTCCTGTGCTGAGTTTGATTATGGTAATTTGAGTTATGCACCTTGTGACAATTGTAGTCTATGACTCTCACAACGGAGGACCCCTAGTGATGTATACCAAAGTATTTGGTAATGTCGAAGGTCAACAACTTCAACCGCTTTGTCGATTTGCAGATCTGAAAATCCGAGTCCTAGCTGCGATTTAAATACCCCAAATCGGTACTAGTTTTGGTACCATGAGGCGTCTGCTATGGTTCTATCCAAAAGTAGGATCAAAGCAATATAAATTGTGGCTCAGTGTCATGAACTTGGCCAGAACAGCCCCAATTAAAGATGGGGATCCGATGCTAGTTTTCAGATTTTGACTAGATTTAGAGTCAAATCCCCGTTAATCCATATGTCTACCTTCAGATCCCCTTTTCACTCTTCGGGTTAGATGATTCGTCTTGACAAGATAGAACACATTCAAGCCACCGGCGGCCCAACATGCGACAAATGACCCTTCTATGAAACACTCGTCTATGACGGTCAATGCCTGTATTCTGGCACTATACCAGCTGCGGTCGATCAGCTGTGGATCGGAAGAACAAATATTCTGAAGGAGTAGTTTTCTAGGATTTCCTATCGCATTTATAGTCATCTCACCGTAGCAGCCCTTGGACTCGTCAACGACGTCTCGAGAGACACTTGCGCACGCATGAATGACAGGGCACTTAGCCAAACTTTTCAGCCTCGGCGCAACTATTGATGATGTCTCTTCTCCAGCTTTCCTTTAAATAGTGTGCCGGTATCCGGAGTCATGATTATAGGGAGGCAGGCAATTCTATGGTTGATCATGTCCTGCATGATGGAGGCTGCCGGCTACCCCAAATGCATAGTTCTCTGCCCGTACTCTATCCATGACACTGTTCATCGGTGCTCTAAAGTTTCGCATTGACTCTGGCTGTGTCTTTTCTGACTGATTCTGTATCCTTGAGACGATGATGGACGATAGTCATGTATCACGGAGTCTACGGCATCGTTCGGTCGCAACGGTCAGCAGTCCGAGATCATCAATCTCCGGTCTGCAGAGGGACATCCATTCAACAACATCACATCTTATTTGTCGCTGTGTTACATCATTTGTTCTTTGAAGATCAGGTGTATATAAAGCGCAGGTACCCTTTTGCTGACGCTTCCACCTGCTAACCTTGGATATCCTGAATGTGTGAACTAGCACGTATTTAAGATGGTGCTTAGCGTCTACTTTTTCCTCGACGGTCAAATTCGGCCGCGTTATCCATCATATCTTTTGTTGCGTTTTGAAACATCGGGACAAGTCAGCTGCGACAAGTTCGAGTCGACTGAGCCTGGTGGGTCCATGTTCATCACTTTCTCTCCGTCGCCATTTCTTGATGTTTATTCAACGTCTCGTTCGATGGTATACGTCCACCTGCTCTGCACTTAGCCGCTTGGCCACTCAAAGGCTGCGACACTGATCTGGCTTTGCAGGTTCACTTTGAAAGATCAAGTTGAGCGTCCCTATGGAAATGAGCAACGAGTAGGATCCAAGGACTCCTTGACTCAACCAAGTCATTCTGCAGTGTTCCCATCACCGTTGGGCTTTGAAGCGGCAGTTAAGTAGACATGCCAACACGTCATTCCATGGCACGGGACTAAATCCTGGCTTGGCTTCTTCATGCGATGTCTGAATAGCTGCGTATTGCAGTGTCACTGCTTTTTCCGATTTTGCGAAGATTCCTCCGTCATAGCATTCTCGTCAAAAGCAGGAGTAGAACCTATTAACCAATACGGGACTCGATATAACTCAGGCGTGTTCAAGAGCATTAGGCGAAACTTCCAACTCCTACAAACACGAATACTGCAATTGCCTAACCTTCAGTGTAATGGCCACCCATTGCATCATGAGATGCTTCACCAGTTGCACGGTACGCTCGACTTGTCCGGTTGAGGATGGTTGTGACGCTGGTCCGTGGATAAGCCGTGTCCCATTGAATGAAGTGACCGTAGCGAAGCTACCTCGAGATACCATGAAGATACCTTCTGCGTCCCCTGTACGTGCGTTGAATATTAGGAAAGAAGCAGCGCAGAGTGACAACGTGTGAGATACCCGTAAACTCATATTTCTACGTCTCTTCAGTCGACAGCAAGGGGGCAAGCTCATAATTACGATTACAAGCTATCGCAGTCGCTGATTAGGGCCATGTTTGGAAGAATCTAAGAGGTTCTGGTATTCCGAATACATAACAATATCCATATGGAAGGGGTCACGCGTTCATTGCGCTGGATGAACTCAGGTGCCTCATCGACCAGGCTTCACGATGAAACATCAAGGATTTGGTGCATGGTTCTGATGCGAGAATACTATATAAGGCCGTGACTATTATGGAAATGGGTGTTTCGAAACACGAAATGGGGGTACGAGATGTTTTGGCGCTTGAGTAGTCATTATTTTGAATGGCCTCCACGAACGGTCGATGAATCCGATGTTGGCGAGCGCTGCTGCTTTGCCACAGTCCATCCCCGCAAGCCCAAGTCCGCTGTCTTGCCTTGCCGCCCTTCATCTTCTATGGCCTGCTATTCGGTCATGTATGCCGAGGAGAGCTCAAGCCTCTGAAGCTATGGAACCACGTGGATTGTAACTTCCAACATTCACCTTCAAAACAGGTCGATTGGAGGAAGCGTGAGCGAGGAGACTATCGTGTTGAGGAAGAGGTTGCATTGTGCTTTCAGAGGAGATTCATATGTCAAAATTGTTATGCTTCATTTATAGGCTTGATTACTTAGCTGAATTGGCCCCCAGGGAACCCGCAACTAACCTACTTAAATAATCCGGTTTGACGTAAAAGTGATCGAGACACGGACTGGATTCCGATGATCGAATTTGGCGAAAGTGACCCCGTTTGTGTAATAACACGCATACGCAGTTCGTCATGATAACCTCCGTTCGAGAAAGAAAGTCGTGGAACTCCGAGTGGCTTCCTCGCCGATTCCTATGTCTGGCGGCTTCCCTCATTGGTTCAGAAGTATCGCAGCGATATACGGTCACGATGAAGGAGAGTGGAAGAGGTGACCGCCTATTTCGAATCTAGCAATAACGCCATCGAATCACTGGGTACAAATGGCTGCACATCATGCTTCACTTTCACAAATAGGAACGGAACGCTGAAAGATGGAAAATTGTTATGGAAATTCTTCCTGAAAATTATTGACAGCACTAAATAGTAACGAGAGAACGCTAACGAAAGACCAAAAAAGACAACAAGAAGCAACACGAGCGCTACGCAGCCATCTGAGGCGAAACAGCAAAGGACGAAGCTGGGATGAACCCCCCCGTGGAGGTATCAACAGAAAGGGCGGAGGACCAGCTGTCGTTCTGCACCATCATCAGCTCTCCGCCCAAGGGCAGGCTTGGCATCAGTGTAGCGCTAGGGTCATCGTTCTCACCCAGTTCATCGCCCCTATCCGGTCCATTGAGTGTGAGTGTGGCCTTGACGAAAGCCCTCAACGAGTCCATGGCAGCGTCTTTGAATGCCTTGTTCTCTTCAGTATCCGCGACGGTAGGTCTGTTGAACCGCACGAGCGCATTACGGAAACCCATCCACAAGACGTTGTCTGCATGATGGAGAGCCGCATGAGACGTCAGTCTGGATCTCATGAATAGGCCGCCCTCATCTTCGCTGGGAACAGAGAAATCGGGGTCATCAAAGTCTTTGGGATAGACCAAAAGCCAACAGACACTCGCCAAAACCTCTGCATGAGACAGATGCATGACCTCGATGGACAGGCTCGCCCACTCCGGCCAGTCGCCTTCGATCGTGCACTGCTCTCTTAGTGTGCCCCATAGCGTGCCGTATAGCTCGAAGAGGCTCTTCCATGCCTCTTGATGTTGGTCAGGTTGGATTTTAAGAGTAAGCAGCGCTACGTTGATAGTGTTGCTAGATATGCCGTAAAGCTTTGTGTGGCACCATGCGAGGCATTGCCGAATAACATGCATGGTCGGTGACGAAGGGGCTTGGTTGGAAAAGCTGCCAGCCTGCACCTGGTTGTCGATGCCGCCATTCAAGACCTGGGAGTCAACATTATTGATAACTGATCCCAGCCGCAACCTGTCTACCTCTGTGAGGATTTCCCGATGCGTCACGATGAAGTTGTCGAGGAGAATGTAGGGGATCAAGTTGACCGACCCTCCGACTGGGGACAAGAAGTTGTCGACAGCCGCCGTGATGCTCGAAATAAAGTTGGCGGCAGGCTGTGTCATGTTTCCCACTTTGTCCTTCATGGGGTCGCCAACAAGAGCATGCAAAAGGCGGTGCTGTGCTAAATCTTTTCCGCTCCAGGAAGGGGGGATGTGTTCCTCCAACAGGCGCAAGGTAGCTTTGCGCTGTTCCTCTGTCTCAGCAGACCGAGCAAGAGCTGTCAGGTCTAGTCGTCCATTCGCACCTGTACCTGCTTTGTAGTACTCGGTCCACGCGCCCTCGGTGTCGCAAACGGCGAGCAGAACCTCTGCAGCCTGAATACCCAAAGGTACTTGATGCTGATACTCAAAGTCCCCAGGCGGAATGTCATGCTCGATGGCACACTTGGCCTCGCAGTCCTGGTCTTCGAGAGGGCTGTATTCGCTGTCACCTTGGCTTTCTGGGCTGGCTGAGCTCTCGGGTTCTCCAATGTTGTATTTTCTCATTCCCCATTTCTCTAGCCTGTAAACCAGTTGTCGCTTGCTGGGAAGAGAATCAGCTTGAATTCAGTCTCGTAAAATGGGGTATAACCTACGTGACTTGAACATTGTAATCGTTTTTAAGGGTCTCCTTCACCTCCGCGAGGGTTTTGATTGCGTACAGCTCACAGATGGTAGACTTCAACCTTTCCCATTCCCCCTGCGGCTTTCGTCGGGCTCTCGTTTTGTTATTCATCAATCGTGCTTTTCGTGGGTTTCTCGACTTCCCTGTCATCGAAAGGTGAATGATGAAGAGCACCGCGATTGTGACTTCAAGCTGGCTGCTGTAGCCACCATATGAAGACAGCACAAAGGGCTGTCAGGCGAAATCTCCTCCCAGAAAAAGGCCGCAGAGCCCAAGGGCAAACTGCCTAGGGGTGGCATTGTCACTGTTGAGGCTCATTTTCGAAGACTTTATTGGCAAGGCTTCCGTTTGAGTCTGCCTCATGGGACGCGACCTAGAAAATTGGGAATTGGAATTTCACAGTGTTACGTCCATAAGTGTAGTACTTTCAAGACCAATCAGCGGGAAGCAGCGGATTTCATACTTTGTAAGTTGCAGCTGCATGCACAGCCGGCCACTGAACGTCGTCGGGCACGAATGGAAATGGTCTTCGCGCCCAAACCACCACTCACAAGATACAAAACCTAGTGGGGTCGCCTCCATTGGGTTGCGCGGCCGCGTTCGATTTGGCAATTCCATCTGCTGAAATTCCAATAGAGATGAACTGCCTGCCTCGGGCAAAGCGGTTCCAGCATACTCGCATAAAGATGGCTGCCAACGCAGGCTCTCAAGACGAAGATGAATCCACGGGCAACGCAAGAAGAACGACCCATCAAAACCCCACAAGACGCAAAATGAGTCCTCATCGTCCAAACGGCTGGTCGCTAGAAAGCGGAGGTCGTTACACAGAACAACGCGAGACAGAGTCCATAGCCGGCTTCGACAGGATACCTTACACAAAAACGTCAGAGTTCGCGGGCCCGATTGCCCCAAGCGAATCACCGGCGCCGCGTGGTCGGAGACCGAAGCCTCGCCGAGGGTTGCAGACGGCTGCCGACGAGGCAATTTCATCGATTGTCGCCGAAAAGGGTACCAGAATAGGAGAAGACGAGCAAGTCAAGAGGTACGACAGCCTTACAAGAGAGACGGGTATTTTGGATCTAGTATCAAGATCGAGTTGGGGTTCTCAACAAAGCCTGGATGGTTCACCATCATCTCGAAGAGTAGCAAGGAGTTTGGCTAGGTTAAACGATGCTGGAGATCGGTATTTCAGGGTAAGAATATGGCCCCAGGTAGAAAATCCAAGACCCGGGCTGACGCCTTCGGTAGCAATTATCCCACTCGAGGATGTGCAAACAAGATCGAGGGTCCAAGGGTGGTCCAAAACTGGTATGAGATAGCTGGGGAAACTTCCCATCAACTCTTGGAGAACTGCAACGCGCATGCGCTTGGGAAAAAGAGAGCCGGGGATAGAGAAAATAGCCGTACATCGAGCCAAACAAGATACCCTACAATAATTCGAGCATTCGCTCAACCGCCACATCTCGGAAAGAGTGCAAGAGGCGCCGAAATCGAGATGTAATTCCTTCGCTAACGTAGAAAAGTGAGCTGTGATTTGCGGCAGGCAGTCGGTAGTTACAGCGCCAGTTGTCTCTCAATGCTCGGGCGGTTGGATCGCGAATGCTGTAATGACAATCGGGACGTGAGGGGCAGGCAAGGTCGGGTGTGTCGAGGATGGGCCAGGTGACCGTGGCTGGCGTTGCCCCGCAATTTAGCCCAGAAGCCGGAGAAAAAGGTGCGGTGACGTGGGGAGGTATCGACATGGTAGAAGTACCTCGTGTAGCGACGCGGTTTCGTTGGCTTCGAAGCCAGCCGCGCACCGTGTTCAGGTAGGTAGCTGCAGGAGGACGAGCTCTGGGTCGAGACCAGACCGGCTGGTTTGCCAAGAACAGAGCGAGTGGCATGAGACGTGCAGTGGGCCGATGGATGTTTCTTTTCTCTTGCAAACCGCAGCTGGAGGCGAGGCACGACCGTTGAAAGAAGCAGAAGCATAGGTAACATGCCGAAATCAGGCGAAATGGGGCTCGGTCAAAGTTCTGCTGATGGTCAATTTGTGACAATTTCTGACTGAGGGAGAAAGAACATCATAGAGCGGTGTGAGAGGGAGTCGGTAGAGTTAGCTAGGTTGGCTGGGTTCAGTGGTGGTGTTGGTGTGCGGCGCTACCATAGCTTCCGCCCCCCTCTCGAACGGCGTCCCGTTCCATTGGAGAATTGGACGACGGGTGTGCAGCAGTGACTGGAGTCTATCCAGATGCGATGGTTGCGCCGATGCTGCATTCGCGGAAGTCGACTTTGGAGGAAGAGGCAACGACACCCTCACAGGTGCAGGGCAGACCCGCCGTCTGGTAAGCATTGCTGGACGTCAGCCCAGGAGGGGAAGCTATGAGGTGATGATGATGGTGTCGGCAGATGGCAAGCAAGGGTCCCGTTTCCTCCAAGGTTCCAAGCAAGGTATGCCGAAGAATTGACACACGGGTGTCCCTTGGGCCTGCTGTCAGCTGTGACAGTGTAGAAAACGAGGCATTGCGAAGTTAGGAGCGAGGTGGTGGTGGCTGATGGACGAAGTAGTTTGCCAGTCCATTGGAATGAGCGGCCACGAGGAGAACACGATGTTCCGCTAGCAAGACGGTCCGGTGTAATGCCCAGAGACTGACGGTGTCGCCTCCAACGCTTCTCAATGACAACAATAGCGACGCTGGAGACGACGACGGGCTCGGCGGTTGCAGGGACGAATGTCAGTGCACCTCGGAGAGAGGCGATGGAGAAGTTTTGGAGCGGGAAAAAGTGGCCCTGAAGCATGGGGATCGGGATGGAGGGGGGGGCCACTGGCGAGGTTGCGGAAAGTCGTCATACTTGTGCAAGGATGACCCAATCACGGATGGCACTCCGCGGCGACTTGCCCCCTGTCAGCCATCGGACTGCAGCTGCAATGCGCTCCACACCTGCTGCGCAACGCCTGGCGTGTGCTCCAGCTTCACCTCATTTCCTCACTGTTCAAGGTCGAGCCGTTTGGTCTCATCCTACAGTACTCGTAACCGAAAATCACCAGGAAGTGAGTGTACTTGGAAGGGCCCAATGCAGCCTCTTGCTTTTCTTAGCTTGTGTCGCAGGTCTGTCTGTGGCTTGCGCTCCATCTTTCGTCGTCTT
Organism: Colletotrichum chrysophilum; assembly: GCF_026319265.1. Lineage (NCBI taxonomy): Eukaryota > Fungi > Ascomycota > Sordariomycetes > Glomerellales > Glomerellaceae > Colletotrichum > Colletotrichum chrysophilum. The sequence continues at coordinate 477,496 of NW_026517301.1, read as the reverse complement.
GGCACCCCCATGCCACGGCCTTCGAATCCTGGAGCTGTTCCACCTCTTCAGTGCTAGGCAAGGTGCGAGTGGCTGTTGTATCACCCCATCAAGGTACGGGTACAGTGACTGTGATGGGTGTCTACATGAACGGGACGAGACCAGCTACTGCGCAGCAGGCCGGGTGGCTGGCCTGGGGAACCGTTCAGTGCTTGAAGGCATCCACGCATCGTCAGCTCTGACGACAGCTCGCCATCTTGACCTTCGCGACTACTGACCTTAAATTGTGGCTGCTAAACGGACAGGGAAGAGCAACAAACAGGGTTAGCTGGGGCTAGATCGGCCAGTCGACCGCCAATGCATTGGCTCCGGCCAGCGGACTCCTTGTATCATGTTGTTAAACCGCCAAACGCAGGGCCGATCCCGATTCAAAGCGCTTGCCCGTCGCCCATGTGTACTGTACGTAGGCACGTATACCAGCTACAACACCGATGAATGCCTCGATTCAAGGCCTCAAAAGATCCATCCACCGACCGAGCAGAGCAGGTCACCCATACACCTGCCTTACGTGCTGCAGACCGTATCCAATCGGTAGTAGGATGGTCCTTGGCCTCAGGTGTCAGCAAGCAGCCAACCCATAGCCTACCCAGCCAAGCGAGGCGTCCAAACAAGCACACACAAGCCCCATCCATCTCATTTGCTCGCTGTCCCTGCCCGTCCCTTTCCAAGCTTTTCTCGTGCACCTCAGGATTGGGTTATGCTCCTGACACTGTCAACCTTGGATCATGAGCAGCATGTGGCCAGGGCGGCACTCTTGTTGGGGACCAACTCACGCAGTAGTTGCCAGTTCCCGCAATGGGAAAGCGTAGTGTTGTCGTGGGGGGCGTGGCTCTCGCGGACGTGGAGTTGTAAGGCAGGCGGCCCACGCACGTCGATATGAAAGTGAAAGAGAAAGAGAAGCCGATGTACATGCAGCCCACGCCCTCAGCACCTACCTTCCTTTCCGGCCTGCACCAGGGAAGGTACGTCTCTTGCATCTGCGTTACACGCTAATGTGCCTGTGGCGAGTTGCTTCCCCGCAGATTTCGCATCCCAGCTACCATCCATGTTTCTTTACCTGCTCGTTTAAATGCTACCCGCCTGCCGCCCATCTAACGTATGCCATTTCTCCTGTTTCCAACACGACCTCGCTGCACAACCATCAATAGCTTCATTGAAAGCTGACTGTGGATTGAGGACCGCTGGGAAGAAACCCGACTTATTTCACCACCTTGCGATATACGAGCTCGCGTCACGATGCCTACCGCCTCGGAGCGTATCAACGCATGTATGTCGTCGTCTTGTCCTTCGCTTGCTACAGCTTGCTAATCTGCCCCCAGTGAACCCCTTCTCCAAGAAGGAGTCTCATAGCGCTGGTTCCATCACGACATACAAAGTCCTGACCATCTTGTCTTGGCTTCTCGCCCTGGTCGTTACCCTGTACTACGTCACCAACGAGCCTCACGATGGCTTCACGATTCGCAGGAGAATATGGGATCAGAACTACCTGTACCGCACCGCCTTCACTCTGAACGCGACCATTGTTGATATTTACTGGTAAGTATGGAAGAATGGCAAGATGACGTCTGGTATTGACTATCCTAGGATTGTTCTTTTCATCCTCCAGATCGGCTATGTCGCCCACCTCTTCTCCAGCAACACCGACTACGTTAACGCTGCTGCCAGCGTCGGTTCTCACTTCATCTTCCACAACCTACTCCACTTCGCCTTCGTCATGCTATTCGTGCGCTCCCACTTCGTCTGGGCCGAGCTCATCTTGATCATCAACTTCGCCAACCTATCTTCGCTGTACTTCCGCCACAACACATATCCTCGTTTCATCCACTGGCCCGTCGTGTCTGCTCCCTTGGCATGGACTTTTGTTGCCATCTACTGGAACGGTGCGATCATGGTCCACGACCCCGACAACCTCGTTGCCCGCATCTTCGGCAACATCTTCATTTGGTCCATCCTTGTCTACGGTGGCTTCTTCATCACCATCTACAAGGTAAGTCTGGCAAGAGGCAGCTTCTCAGTCCACTCAACTAACACGTCGCAGGATTACACCATGGGCTTCTCTCTGAGCGTTTTGTCTGCCGCCATCGGTGTTGCTCAGTTCTACGATAAGGTTATTGCCTTCCAGTGGATCTTTGCCTTCACCATCATGGCCGTCCTCTTCGTCTCAACCCTCGTCATTGCCTACCCTGCTTGGTCTGGCAAGGAGTACTCCTGGCCCCGCCGCTCCGCTCCGGCCGACCAGGAGCGTGCCCCTCTTTTGGCCGACGACCAGTAGATTCAGAATTCTGCAACAACCAACCAGACAAGCAACTCTGACCTGGGTGTTGTTCACAGAAGCACCGATAGAGTCAAGAACAGGTACAAACGACGTGTTCAGAGGAAAAGAAGGACCCACGGAAGGGCGTGGGCATCGAAAAATTGCTTTCAAAATTGCTATGACGACTGGATCATTGGAGGGATGGCATGTAAATAGCGTTCTTTTGGTCACGCATGCGAGGAGAGACGGTAATATCCCATTTGGTTGACCAGGCAAAGGGTGCGAAACGCAGAGGATGACGTAGCTGTCGTTCTTATCGCTATCGCTATCGCCCGATAGCTTGTTATCGTAATGCACTAGTCTTGATAAGGAATAGCTGATTGTCCCCGTGCTCACCTGTCAATCATCTTGTGTGTACTTCTGTCTGTTCACGACCTGAGTTGCTGCCTCACTCGGGTGTCGTGCAGTGCAGGGTTACCATGAGCCCGAGGGCATTTCCCTTTCCTTTCAATGTTGGGAATGATATTTGCCAGATCTCCCGCATTGCCCGAATTTTGGCAACCCCCCGCGGGTCAAGATTTATCGAGCGTATATTCACCAAAGATGAATTGCACCTGATTCCAAGCGGATCAGAGAACAACGCCCCGCCAAACCCCCATAAATCCCAAGAAAACGGCATCGAAGACTTGAAGGCGCAAAAGCATTTGTGGAAGAAGGCCTCATTCGTGGCTGGAAGGTACGCGCATCGCACTCCGTACCATCCACCTCTACCTGTCCAGCAGGGCTCGTTGAGCTAACAACAGGTCTCTGCCCGTCTCATGCAGATTCGCCGCGAAAGAGGCCACGATCAAGGCACACATTCAGAGACGCCTGACCTTCCACGACATTACCATCTTGAGGAAGACACTGGTCGAGGGGCAGGCGAACGCGAACGGGAGCGGGCCGCCTGTGGCTGTGATTAAGGGTGCGAAGGAGGGCGAGCGGGCGCAGGAGGCCAAGATTACGATTAGCCATGATGGGGACTATGCCACTGCTGTGTGTATAGCTTATGAGCCACCTGTCGAAAAGGGAGGAAATGAATGAGGATGCGCTGAGTTAGAATAGTCGAATTCGCGAAGGCATGGTAGAGTTAGTACCTTGTCTGCCTGGCGAGATGCCTCACAGAAACGAACAGTGAGAGCTTTTTCGGTCATGCGTCTGCCATCTGTTTAACAGGTGCACCGGGGAAGACAGAAACGAATCGCCTTCCCGCGGAAAACAATCTGGGCCACGGGCCATCATGGCATCAATTCCAACTTGAAAAACCACGGCTCGAAACTTCTCACGCAAGCTCCACAAGCTCAAGCTGTGACGGCGCGCACGCACGACCCCACGCAGCTACCCACTGCAGGACTACATAAGCAGGCTCTGCTCGACTGACGTCAACAGCGAGTCAACTCGCTTCACTTGGCCGGCTGGCGCAATGGTAGCGCGTCAGCCTCCTACCTAGAGCCCCCTCACGGGGTCTCAGGGTTGATAGCTGAAGGTTGTGGGTTCGAGTCCCACGTTGGTCGGTCTCGATAACTGTTGCCATTTTCTGTATGTTGAGCAGATGCACGGCATTGAACCTTTTTTTTTTTTAAAGGCTTAGAAGAGTTTCACAAGGGACAACCCTATTCTGGGCTGTCCTGTCTCTCTTTGGAAATATGTGATCAGATACTTAGCTACACATGAATGAGTACATCGTTTCCGGGTCGAAGACAGAATGGCCGCTGTTTGGTCCACGAACACCTCGCACTCTGAGTGAGCGGACCCCATGAATCGCACCGCTCTGACAACATTGACCACCTGTTCCAATCGTCGAACCGAGGGAACTCACGAACTAATCAGGCAGGCGCCCTCTGCATTCCGACGCCTGTGGAGACTGCATAAAGCACTTGACTATGATCTTCATGACTTTGACTATGGCCGCAAAAATCGTAGTGGTAATGTCACTTTGTGATCGCCTCTTTGCTCTTCCATGGATCCACGGATGTGGCTTACCAACATTTTGATCGAGGCTACGTGAAGTCCTGGCCAAAGTCTTGCTGATAAGCGCTGTGTACCTTCATTTCTGCCGTCGCCTTATTCGACGGAGATATACATGGTGTAAAGAGAGGGTCAAAATTCGTGTACATTTCCACCATGCCATCTTAACTCAATACTATGCTATTACGCAGGCACAATCTCGGATCCAAGACCCTGACGGATGGTAGCAAAACATTTGTCGCTGCTGTTTTTTCTCACAGTCCCATACTCGGATTTATTTATAACGTCTAGTTGTTATTGATCGCATCTACTTCAAGACTTCCCTACTCTCAATCTAGGTCTTCGGGGTTCATTACCTATCGTACCATAAGTCCTCTATCCCGGGTGGCTAGGCAAGTACCATCTGGCGCAACCAACTGCATAGAACAAAATTGCCATCAGCTGCGTGTGGTGTATTCGTTTTGGGCAACCCAAGGCACGTTCGCAATGTTCGTGTCCTAACTAGAAGCAGATCTCCATCTCCTCAACCATCAGCAAAAAGCTCCGATCCCGTACTCTGTACTTGACCCCGATGAAGTTGAGATATCTATGTACGTCGCTTTCCGTCACTTTCGTCGCTTGCCATCTATTACGAGACTCGTCAAGGAATAACGCAGTCATCCTCAAACCCCCTTAGCTTGCCCACAGCTATGCAGGCCTGTTGCGAAATATTGGCCTCCCTCTCAGAGTCTTTATCTCCAAAATGCTGCACCGGAACTTAGACAATACATTGGCGGGGTCTCCGATGAGAGACTTCAGGATCCACGTCCGCTTTTAAGTACTCACACAATTGTGGAGGAGGATCGAGCTCGCAGTGGTCGAGACTTGTTGGCGGACTCGTTGGGAAACTTCCCAGCAATCATCGGGGATGTCGTGGTCGCTCCTCAGATTCCCAAAGTACCTAGTATACAAGCTCTTTGTGTTCGTGCAGACGAGGAAACATCGCTCTAAGCAGGCGTGACGGCAGCCATCCTCGTCTTCCTTCATGCTCGCCGTTGTATACGAGTACGAATTGGGCCGGCAAGAATCTTTCGAGCGTTTCATACCGGAACATTACAGACGTGGCGGGATAATGGGCCTTCGAATGACCAAGAGAGCACACGGTGTACCCTAGAAATATTTGTCGCTGAAGAAAGATGTGGATTGTGATGGCTTGCATATATGTAGTTCTCTCTCGCAACATTCCGAGTAAGGTTCCCTAAGGACGGTTTCCTACTGCAGCATTCGATGAAGCAAATCCAGCCCAACCGGCTCCGCCCTTGAATTTGCGGTAGGCGAGGGACATCGCATAAAGCCGCGCGTCCAAGCTGCCTTTCCCATGAACGAACAAACCAGATGAGAGTCATGTTTGCCGTGGATTAAAGGAAGCTCAAGTCGCAACCCCGAAGTTTTCTTCTTATGAGGTTCCCTTCTTGTGATCTTTGAGCGAAGCCACTGTGTTGTAGGGGTATTTCCTGGCTATAAGCGCGAGAGACTGGCGAGCGACAGAGTCGATGAAATGAGCATGAATTCACCCGTTGGTTTGCGCCCTTAGTTATGGGGTATCGAGTACGAGTCAATCTTCTGTAGAACATCTACAAAGGCGAAGTCATTGGCTTGTTCGAGTCAATCGAGTTGTCCGAATGGTGTATTAAATAGACACCCGCTATGTGCCATGGTACATTGAAACACATTTGGCATTTCTCGTCTTTAACATCAACACAGCAACTAAGGACTTTGGGACATCTTTAGGGCATCGATATCATGAGGGAAAATACGAGAATAAGAAGGTCACATCTGCGTAGCTCTGAATGCCACAGATACACCGCTTCAGAAGCGGCCGGCTGCTGCCGTGACCAGGACGCCGAGATCTATGTGTGCTCGTGATAGAGGCACCATTTGAAGAAGGTCTTGGCTCTTCAGGCTGTTTGGGCGCTGATTTTGCTCGTATGCAGTGAGTCGAGATGTATATATCAAAGACGACAGCCTTCACGGTCTCTGGAACAGTGATACGCAACTAACACCCGGCGGGTGTCTTGACTGTGGATAGGGAGGTTTCAAGATGGTTTCAACCATTCTAGAACCGCGAGGCACTGGATAGAGTACATGGTTGTTGATATTGCCATTATGGTATCGCGGGTATTCATTTATATGAATTAGACAGACCCTTACCAAATTACTACCCGGAGCAACTGATAAGTCCTGTCAGTCATGGAAAGGACGTTGATACGGGGGTATAAAAGGGACGCATTCATGCTTTTCTGCCGCGTTCCCCAACGTCTGTCTCATCAGACGAATGGCTGGACTTTCTCTCATACCAACTTTGGTCCAGACTCCCATGTGTCATCTAACACCTCTATCATTCATCAACCTCACTGGTGTATTTCGTGATTATTCATGGGGTCTCTCAGGGGCAAAGCTTTATTCATAGCTGCAGTCTTTTCCCTGAAGGTCAAATCACCATTGGCCTATTGGAGTGCTATCAACATAGGCACTTCTCATTGTGTGATGTCTCTATCTGGATAAAGACAAGCTTTAGAGAAAATAGATTCGATACGTTGTGAATTAGCAACATAGAAGTTGCTGTTTTATAGCTCCCACAGAAGATGCCAATCGCCTGTCACTGTCAAAGGACGTCTACTCCCAAAAACCAACTGTAAGATCCTACGCTAATCGAAGTTATATATATATATATATATATAACAAAGACAAAGCTCATCAAACAAAGCCACAGGGCAAATGGGACCTAGAACCAGGAGCATGTCAATGTTTGAGCTTAGTGAAGCGACTAAATTGTTCACCCAAAGACCCGAGTCTCAGCCGATCTCACGTATCCGTCAGATACATCTACTCATCTTGCGTGTATTCTCACAAAACAACGGACGAATGGATAAATGACAAACGATGCCAGGCCTCGAACGAATCAAATCACAGTAACATTGTGTATCAAAGGAGTAGGCACCTTCGAGATACCGCTCAACATACCGAGACACAGCTAGAAGAAGCACAAGCTCTGTCCTCACGATCCACTGCAGGACTTCACATATAATTGAATGAATGTATGTAAGTAAAGATTGTCGACTGGCCATTCTATCTCATTATAACCTCTAAGCCTACGATGAAGATATCCGCAGATAGAGGGATCAAACCTAAGCCTTAAAGTATCAGTGTGATAAACAGACGACGCACCTCATCCTGCACCCTCAGTTCCACCTTCAGCCACAGTCAGGGAAAGGGAGACGATGGCAGCTTTTTCACGCTTAGCTGCCTGACCTTTACAGCCCGGCTTATACCGCACTCAGCCGTCGCGGGCACGGCGGTATGGATCCTCTTCCGGAGGCCGAGAAGCATGAGTTGCTTAGCTGGTGCCGAACCAGCGGCTATAAGAACGAGATGATGTTACATGAACGACGGTTACGAGACTTAAAACCAGAACTTCTCCTAATCAAAGATACGTCGTGGAGTAGGAGACCGCTTGTCACGTACGTAGAGATGATAAGCGTGTTCTTAATCCTTGCAATGAACCAAGGAATATGCCATCAGTCTACAACATTATGCGCGGCATGATTACGTCAACTTGGCTCAACAAGCGTATCAAGTTTCCCATAGAAATGTTTTGGTTTTGAATGGATACAGAGTATGTACAAGAATGGCACGAAGAAACAAGGAATACAAAACACCAGAAACCCAATGCAAGAGATACGACGTGTGTCACCCTTTTGTCTCGTTCCGTTCCCGTGTTTTACACATTGCTCTTCTCAAAAGATAAAAAAGAATTTGAATGCTACCCGGCCATTGTGTGAATGGTATGCCCGTTGAAAAAAAAAAAAAAAACTTCTTCCCATCTCCCCAAAAAGCCCAGTTTGGTCCCTAAAGTACAGAGTTTGTCGAAGCGAAAGTCGGTGGTGTCTCTTTTTGCAATGAATCTTTCATATCGTCATAATGCCACATAACGTCGATGAAAACGTGATGCGAGTGTAAAAAAGGCGTTGAAGGGCAGCGAACCGCTTAGTGGCGGTGGTGAGCCTTGGCGTGAGCAGCGACGTGGCGCTTGCTGTTGCCGCCCTTGTTCTGGTACTTGTCGAGGCAGAGGCCGAAGGCGGAGTCGCAGCCGCAGCCGCAGTGGCGCATGCTGCTGCCGCAGGTGCCCATGGGCGAGCAGCAGTATCCGAAGCCGCTGCCGGAGCAGGTCTGGCCGTTGGCGGCGGTGCCGCACTTGCCGTCGGTGGAGACGTTGGAAGCGCCGCCGGTGGCGCTGGGCGCGGCGGGGGCGGCGGAGGAGGCGACGGCGGTGGGCTTGACGGCGGGGGCGGAGGTGGCGACGGGGTCCTCGGCGGCGTACTCGGCGGAGGCGGCAGGGGTAGACGCGGCGGCGATGGGGGTGGAGGAAGCGATGGGGGTGGAAGAGACGGGGGCAGCGGAGGAGGCGGCGGAGGAACCGGTGTTGGAAGAGGCGGAGGAGCCGAGGAGGGCGAGGTTCACGGCTTCGGGGATGGCGCCAGGGGCGGGGACGGTGGTGGCAGAGATCTGGTTCTCCGGGGGGCCGTTCCAGTTGCCGGCGGTGCACTGGTCGGAGATGACCTTGCACATGCCCGAGTTCCAGGCGTCGCAGTTCTTGGAGCCGGTGGGGGGAGCGGAGGAGAAACACTTCTCACCCTGGGCGTAGCAGGCGTCGACCTGGTCCCAGCAGCCCACCTGCGTGCTGTAGGTCTCGAGGGGAACACCGCACCAGTTGCCAACCTTCAGGAGGCAGTTGGCAGGGACGGCGCCCTCAATGTCCTTGGCGGCGAGGGCCATGACGCCGGAGGAGGAGCCGCTGGGGCTGTAGACCTTGGGGCCGGGGACGGTGTAGGTGGTGGAGGGGTTCTGGGAGCTGTCGTAGAGGTTCCAGTTGTTGCCGGGCTCGGAGCCGTCAACGTAGCCGGGGATGCTGACGGCGTACTCGGAGGGGATGTCGAGGGATCCGGAGGGGCCGTCCTCGATGTAGATCTGGGCGCAGCCGACGTAGTACTGGGGGTCCTTGAGGGAGACGGCCTGGTGGAGAGCGAGAATCTCGGGACGGGCGAGGTAGTAACCGGCGGGGAGTCCAGAGGGGAGCTCGACGGTCAGGAGACCGTTGTTGGCGATGAGCCTGTCGACACCCCACTTGCCCTCGCTGTCGAGACCGTCGTCCCAAATCTTGAACCAGCCGGAGCCGGCGGCGGCGGAGGTGAACATGTCGTCGACCTTCTTGAGGTAGACGGAGACGGGACCCCTGTGGGAGGGGTCAATGGAGCCGGACTGGCGGGCGTCGGGCCACTGGCGGAACTCGAAGGTGAGCTTGGAGCTGCCGGCGGCGGGGCAGACGTAGGCGACGGCGTTGGCACCATCCTTGCCTGCGAGTGCGTCAGTATCAATCTCATGATGTTGTTTTTGGATGCGTGTAAGTCTGAGCGTCGTCTGGGATTTTGGTGGAGACGCTAGAAGCACGATGGATCAGGAAAAGAACTTACCGCAAGCCATGTCGTCGCTGGTCAGGCCGGCGACGGGAGAGGTGGCGATGTCTCCCTCCATGGGGGTACGGATACAGGTGGCATCTCCCTCAGACTCGCCGTTGATGTAGAGCTTGGAGAGCATGGTGTGGGCGTTGGCGACGGAGGCCATGGCCAGGGCCACGGTGAGGAACTGCATGGTGGGCAAAAAAGGTGGGTATCCTGTTGTTGACTTTTGTGCAAGAAGTGATGCTGATCGAATGCGATATTTCTGTAGCAGGCCTGCTGAGAGTCGAAGTTTCCGAGATCGAAGTTTGGTCGAGGTCGAAAAGGGTTCGAAGGTCTAGAGGGAAGGACCGTGAATGGGTCGTTCAAGCGCTTGGCTTAGACGATGTGTGTGTGCAAGGAGCGGACTGTTCAACAGCAACTTTTCTCGATGAGAAGAAGTGGAGTGAATGAAGGGCAAGTGCAAAAAAAGGACTTGGCCCGAGATATGTTTTCTGTATAAGGAATGGAACGTTCGTTCAGACTGAGCAGAGACGAACAAGAAGGGAGTGTGGTATCAGCGGCCAGCTGTGATGTACAGAAAGTCGATGGAGCCAGGAGGGCAAGAAGGGAGGCCCGTTATCGAGGGCGAGATGCCTCGATGGGTTTATATCATCCAACCAACAGACCACAACCCCAGCCTTCCATGACAAGTCAGCCAAAAACTAGGCCCGATTTTAAAAAAGTAGGGGAGCCAGGGCTTTGCAGCCGCCCTCGTCATCTTGTTGGATGGAGTCATGGTGCCTGGTCCACGGGAGGGCTAGGAGCGTTTGGGTGGTCTCGGGAGTTGGGACTGGACTGGGAGAGGGTGAGCGAGGGACTCAGGTCAGGGAGAAAGACTGTACTCGTGTAGCTATTCGCTCACTCACTCACTCAGATTCACTCAATCAACCCGCTTGCACCCCCTTTGGACCTGCAGGTCCGCTCCTGCATGGTCCCAGGGTAGGGCCTTGGGAATAGCCCAAGTCTCCATCTCATCTCGTCTCTGTCCAGTGTGCTTTCAGCCCGCCCCCATGCTCGGTGCAGAGGCCCCCATGTTCCCGCCTTGCAGGTTACATGCAGTGGCGCTAGCGCGCAGTTCTGCCGAGGAGGAACTGGGAAGGAGGAGGAGGAGCTCATCAGCAAACAGCAGCAAATTGCCGCGGGCGGGAGAGAAACAGAGAAAGAAAGCTGGTGCTGCTCAATGAGACGGTCAGGTAAGGTACGGACGGCGTACGGTACCCAGCAGAGAGGGTCAGATCATGGCCACGGCGTCCGGGAACCCAGGACTGCTGCAACGCTGGCCCATGCCAAGAGAAGCCGATGGCAGTCCCGGGCCAGGTGTTGGGCAAAACAAGCCTACGGGTTGCCTTCGATTTCATATTGCAGGGTGCCGTGGCGTGCGCTAGCGCGCAAACGGGGAGGGAAAGATGAAACGGAGGAGGGGCGGCGCCGGAGCGGGGCGCCTTCTCTTAGCGTCTCTCTCTCTCTCTCTCTCTCTCTCCAGGGCAGGGCTCCCTACGGCGTAAGTCTTCTGCTCGGGGAATTAAAGCAGAAGACCTAGGGGCCCTGAGTCGCTCCGGCTGTCTGTCAGGCACCAGGTACGGGCGGTACGCATGCGCTGCTGTGGGTTGCAGTGGTGTGGTGATGGTGCAGACTGCAGTTGCAGCGGCAGCTTCAGACAAGAAACGACAAACATGATCGACATGATAAACAGCCCGAGGCCGGGCGAATAGACGCGCGCTGGTTTGCAGCTCTTTTTTAGGGTTGCGTTTTGGGACCTTGGGTATGATGCATCTCATCCTATCTTACCCTGCCTTACCTTCCACCCCTGGCAGGTACAGATAACAGCATCCAGGGATAGCAACACAGTACAGATATCCATATCCGTACCTACCATGGGGTGAATTCCCTCACCCTCAGCCTTGAGGATCCGCCGGCCTTTGCACAGTCTTGTTGGACTCTGGCCCTCCCCTCTTCCTCCCAATTATGTTCTCATCTGTCTCGTGGTTTCTCTCACATTCGATCTCGGGAGACGGGATGGGACCAGGGCAGACAGACCGTCTAGACTCTGAAGGATGCAGATGAGATGGTCCGCACTAGAACGAATTTTTTTTTTTCCCTTGATTCTCCCCGATAAAATGTGATGGTGGAGGGTCTCCCGAGGAGGCTGAAGCGGCGTGCTGATTTCCATCGCATTGCGCCGCGTCCTCCAGCCGGGCGTCGATCCCCTGAAGCTTGTCGACAGCAGGCTCCAGCAATATCGGAAGCCGAAATGACAGATTCGGAGCGGGTCCCTCTCGACCCTCGGTTTTCCAAGGAATCAAACAGTTCACACTGGAGCAACGCGCCAGCGCTGATTTCCTCGTCGGAGGGGAAACCCGGAACCCAGGGGCAGGGGGAAGACTGAGGAGGTGACAGCTTAGCCATCTTGGCGGTTTTTGGGGGTGGTTTTCGACGACGACGACGACGACGTCGCGAAAGCCTGACGTGAAGGGGGCCAGGCTGACTTCAGACTGTGAATGTAACCTACGGCATTGTTGGTTGGCGGTTTACCTAATCCTGCTGGTACTTGCTCTGCCATCTGACAGGGTGGCGGGAAGGGGGTCATTATTAGACGGTTCGTCTGAAAGTGATCTAGAAGGAAAAAAAGCGACGAACAAACGAAGGAAGCGAGCGAGACATTCCAATCAACTCCTGACTATCAGTGTCCGTACCCCCGTCGGCTGATGCCCGAGGTTGGGTGACGGGCTCGTTGACGGATTATGGCTGATCTGTCTTCCCGGCGAGCCTCAAGCCTCCCAAAGACACGCGCTATAGGTTCGTCCAGTGTGCGTGCCTTGCAGTAGTGTAAACAGTAAGCTTAACGTTAGGGGGGAGGGGAGGTAAACGGACGAGGGCCGTTGGGAAACATTTGCCGTGGGTTGATGGCTGCTGCACTGGGTACCTCCCCTATATTTCTCCTCCTCCTCAAACGCACTTAAGCAACTTAAGCCCTTAAGCTTGACACCCTAAAACTGGGCCTGCGACCCGAACAAGCAAACACAGAGGCGGCCAGAACGAACGGACCAAGGAAACACAACGTGACGAAACCACACAAAACACTGGGACAGTGGTGACGGTACACGTTGTCGACGGAGACGGCTTTACAAGCTGGAACCTTGGTTCTGGGAACTGGACTCGTGGACGGTGGAACCGAAGACTCGCACGCGCCAGCGCCGTCATCAGCGGCTTTCCCTGTCTCCGCGAGATTTCTTGATTGATGGCACCGCAACATTGCAACGGCAGACGGGAGACGGGAGAGTGCGCAAACTGCTGCCGGCTGCACTGAACAGCAAACACCCAATGCACACTCTCCATCCCCCGGGCCCCGTCCGATGTTTGAGGCTGCTCCGTTTCCCAGATCGCGCGCCAGAGGAGACATGCAAACGCCTCCCGATTGGCAGCTGGAGCCACGCAGCCGCCAGTCTATTCTAGCAGCAGCAGCAGCAGCAGCAGCAGCCGCCGCCGCCACCTTCGTGACCTTGCCGAATTCAACTACTGCGCTCCTTTCCTCCCCCACATCGAGCACCATCAGCCGCCCTGCCTCCCTGAATCAGATTTCAGAAGCCGATGAGAAACAAGCTGCGATTCGATCTCCGTCGTTCCGATGCCGAGACGCCGGCGCTTGTCTAGACCCAGCAAGGAGTACATACACACGCACAGCAGGGAGGAGAAGGGCAGAAAGGAAGAAAAAAAAAACCATCAAGCAGGTCGCGAACCTCAAATCTCTCTGCACAATGCCTGGCCCAGTTCGAGTCTTCGACCCATGGGCCATGGTTCGTTTTTTTTTACTGCGTGTGAAAATAGGAGGTGGGAACTCCGGGTCTCCCGTGGGCGCAACTCCGTCCACATCTCGGACTCCCACTTCTCGTTTCCCTGCTCCGATTCGCTCGTTCATTCACTCGTTCCCGTTGCCCATTATCCATATCTCATCACCCTTGTTCCTGTGTGTTTTGTTTATCGCTCAGTGGTCTCGTTGCTTTGTTTGGCCGAATTCTCAATCCCCGTCTAATTAACTAACCCATGAATCCATACCATCCACATGGGCATTCAATATGCGTATATTCATCTGTTTGCCAATGATTCGTCACTCTGACTACCTACTATCCGAAGGTGAACCCGCCGCAGCGCTTTCGTTTCCGCACTACGTACACAAACACACAAACAGAACAGTCTGGTGGAATTAATTGACTCGGGCACTCGCCGAGCCCCCGTCCCTCCCCATATCATTCGCGGACCGCAGCACAGCGCAGCCGCAGCCGCAGCGGCTGTGTCACTCTCACTGAATCGCCAACTCCCATGCCTCTCCAATGACGCCGATTCGTATGCAAAGTAGATCCTCGCCCGGTCCGAGCTCGTGTATGTGCAGACCTGGGGAGAGTAGAAGAAACAACGCGCAAGCCACTTGATTCACCTTTTCCCTTTCTTTACGAACAACAATACGGGCCGTGGAATGGGACAAATGCACGGAAGAAACGCATTGTTGCACACCGGTCCAAAAGAACAGACAATATGCGAGCGACTTTGCTCCTCTAGCGCAGCTCCTCTGCCTCAGAGACCGTCCTTCGTCCAACCCCTTCGGTCTTGGCAAAAAGGGGACAAGCCGTCAGTGTAGCGAGTAGATGACGTACGCCATGTCGTGGAAATGTCATTGGGAGGTGTTCGAGACACTATTGTTTTTTGAACTCACACACACAATGCACTGTTTAGGCGAGAATGGCGACTATCTTGGAGAGGGGAGAAGGTTTTGTCATGAGTCAAACCGCGCGGGGTTCTCCAAAAGAGAGCAGGTAGACCGGGTCAGAGGCGCATGAAAGCCGACTTGGTTCAGTTGAAGCTCAACCGTCGTCAGCTCCTCCGATGCCACCTCATCTTCTTTCGTCTAAACGCCCACGGAGGCTACAAGTATACCCAAACATAACACCAGGTCTATGCCAAAAATGCCAACACAATAGCAAATCGTCCCTTGTTCTCTTGCGTACTCATGCTGCACGCTTTTAGGGGGGAGAGTTAAGAAGTTTTGTTTCCTTTTGATACACAGTATTGTACACGCCAAGAAATCGTTGAAATCGTGGGGTATCCTCTTTTTTTTTTGATCCGGGGGAGTTGATTTTTGTTTGTTTTACATTATCATATCCTTACAATTACATTTCCTTACGACTCGTTGATCTTGGCCAGAATCCTGAAGCGCACACCCAGTCAGCTATCGTTTGGTCTTCGAAACTTGATCGCTCCCCGAGAGCAAATGGACAGCAGACTACTGCCGCTGGTATGTACAGGTGCATGATGACACCTAGAGAGAAGGGAACGGTAAACTTACTCGCTGTCGCGGAAGAGCTGGTACTCCTCCTCGCCGACCTTGACGGGGGAACCGCCGAACTGTATTGAACCTCGTCAGCATACTTGTCCACATCCCGTCACACATCGCCATGTTTCCAAGACAGAGAGGAAAACTCACCTGAGGAATCAGAACACGGTCACCCTGGGCGACGCCCATGGGTAGTCTGTTGCCCTTCTTGTCGAGGGCGCCGGGGCCGACGGCGAGGACCTTGGCCTCGTTGAGCTCCTTGACGCTGGACTCGGGCAGGAAGATGCCGCTGGCGGTCTTGGTCTCGGCCTTGACGCGCTGGACGAGGACGCGGTCCAGGAGGGGCACGAGGGCGCGGATGGAGCGGACGGAGGTGGCCTGTATTCATGGTGCGTTAGACTACATTCTCAGTTCTTCCATGTTTAGGACAGCGCAGCTGCGCCGTCAATTGGCGTCCTTCCAAATCGCATTGGGCGCAAAAAAAACAGAAACACCTCGCTGTATGACTGCGAAATCGCAAGACGGAGGGACGCAACGTACCATTGTGACGGTTGAAATTGATCAGTGACTGAAGCGCAACTGCAACGTGAGGAGGAAAAGTGGATGGACAACGAGTTTGGGAGGCGGGTACGGGGAACGAACTTTATGTCTTGAAGCTATTCCAAGAGCTTCCAGAAAGTCGACAATTTTTTGGGTCGATCGGCCGAAAGATTTTCCCGGTGCCCCACCACCACCGTCCAGTAACCCCTCGTCGGGCCGAGGAAGGACGGCGGCTCATTCCGACTTCGCAAATCAGATGGCGGAATCGCGACATCATGTCAACGATAAGCAGATAAGCCGCATCACACCTTGTTTGCTAGATTAGGCAAGTCGCTCTCACACGATCATAAGCAGAAGGTCACTACACTGTCGTCTCACACCAACTAGTATTATCTACCTATCTAATGTCATTGAAATGATACAAGCCCGTGAGCTACCGCTGCCATCTACACTGTTCTGAACGCAACACCCAAATCACCCGCTCTAAATAAGAGACTCATCGCTGTATCGTCACCCTCGGGGCGCTCATGCCATGCCAATTCTCACCCGCGCCCAATCCCAGTTCCGCTCTCCTTCCCTGATATCCTAAACGCCGGGATCAACATGCAATTTCAACTTCATTCGGCCCATGTCTCGTCTTCTATTTCTGGGGCGCCGGCGGCTCCAGAGTGTGAACGTGGTCTTCAGCGTGAATGACACGACCCGGCTCGGGCTGTTGGCAAATGACTGTATTCGCAACCCAAGGCTCCTCCATGATGTCCTGCATCGTCGCTCGCTGCTTGACCTTGATCTCAAGCATGCGTCCGATAATGTGTCGGCTTTCGCGGGGAAGTAGGCGCAGAATTCTCCATGGGCCCCTGATGACCTCCTTCTTCTCTGGCTGCTGCCCGTCGGATTTGCCCGAGGAAACGGTCGTGGTGGTGGTGCCCTGAGCGGGCTGGGCCTCGCTTTCCTTTTCTTTGTGCTCCGACTTGTGATGATGCTTGTGTTCGTGTTTGCCATCCTCAAACATATCCCGTTGCGGTGTATTTGAGAGGTCGTTGGTTGACTTGGACGGCATGATCAGCTTTTTCGGATCGTGACCCGGAGTCGGCTCAGCCGCAAACAGCTTGAATGAGTTATCGGTCATACGAGGAACCTTCCAGGGAAACCTGCGCAGACTCATACAACAGTAGATGATTGCGAGGGACCAGATGTCAACGGCCTGAGGGTCGTACTTTCGCTCGTCGTAGACTTCAGGGGCCAAATACGGGTCCGAACCCACGATGCCTGCTAAAGTTAGCTTTTAGTCACGGTAAGCAAGCGTAGCTACTAACCTGAGGCAAGAACAATATCGTTCTCAAACGGATACTTGAAGACATGGGCACTGCCAAAGTCGATGATCTTCATGATACCGTGCTCACTAACCACGACGTTGTCAAGCTTCAAATCCCGATGAGCCAGACCCATGCTGTGTAGATATGTCACGCCGTTGAGGATCTGCAGGAAACAGCAGCCGACCTCCTCCCGTGTCATCCTACCAGTCATGACACAGGCAAAGAGATCGTAAGGTGCGTATTCCATCACCTCGTACCATTTGCCCTTCTCCTGGAGTATATCAAGGGTTTCGATGACGTTGCCGTGGTGTAGAGTGGAACCAACGCAGAACTCGGCGGTCAACTTCTTCACATACTCCTTCTCGGTCTCGTAAGAATGTCTGGGACGGAACTCCTTGACCGCAAAAACCACGCCGTCCTCGCTCCTCTTCATCAACCTCACAGATCCGCCAGCGCCAGATCCAAGGACCCTGCCGAGCTTGCCGTACTTCGAGGTCAATCCATGATCGTCACCAAAGGGCAGCTGATGAGCAGAAGACCTTGTAGGTGGAGTCTTGGCGCCAGAGCGAATCGAAGAGGGTGAAGCTTCCCTCTTCATCTTGTGGTGACCGCCGACCTTGAAAAATCTCTTCAAGTCTGCAAATGACCCTTGTCGGCTAGAGATGCTAGCCGCATCGTCGTGAGGGACCTGCAGCTCATCACCGTGACCCTTCAGATTGCCCAATATCCCGGAGTGACGCTTGTCGGTAGTACGACCAAGGCTTGACGTTGAGCCAGAAGGGGACCCATGCTTGTTCTTTCTCCTGGAGAAGACGAATCTCGAGTCGATAGTCCCACGTTGAGGATTTGGAGCTTGGGGTTGGCGCTTGTGGGCGGCATACGGGTCATTGGCATCTCCGCCGGGCGTCATCGGCTTGGAGTAGTACATTGAAGCCCGAGATGGACTAGATTCTCGGGAGACAGGCACGGATCCGCCGGGGCCGATAGAGAACATGCCTTTCCTGTGCGATCTCGCGTCGGGGTCTCTGTCTTCTGCGGATGCTGATCGTTGAGCAACTTGCTCGGTCGACTTTGCGCGGACCGGCATGCTCTTTCTTGTTGACGACGGGGGCGAGGTGTCATGAGAAGAAGAAGCCTGTGGGGTAATAACCTGAGGCTCACTCGAGGTGGTCTTCCGGGCATCGTCATGGCTAACGCTCTTCTTGGTCGGATCTTGGGGGTCGGTACCCGCCGGGGTCAGGGGAGGTGACTGCATCGGGTGCACCGGACCAAAACGCGGCGATTTCGGACCACTGGAATTCGGGGTCGGGAGCCTGCTGTTGTCGGACTCTTCTTCGCGCGAGCAGACCTGGTCGAAGGGGAGAGATGTCAGTAAGAGCCGGTGGTGCAGGCTGGCGTGTGCGACGCAGTGGACATGGCAGGTTGGAATAGCTGGCTTGAGGCAAGGCAAGAGACTTTTCAAGGATGCCTCTGCTCAGAGGCGCCATTGAGACCAGTCCTTGGTGGTTGTGCAGCATACGATGTGTCCGGGGAAGAGGGGCCTAAACATTGAGGCGGTGTTGGTGGTAGAGGTGGAGGGGTAAGGCAGGAAGGACGGGAGGTATGTGCTTTGAAACGTAGAGCATCCGGGGCGAAAGCCCAAGCAAAAAGCAGACGACGTCAAGATACTCCAAGCTAAGGATGTGAGAAGACGAAATGGGCATGAGATGTACATACGCGTGATGCGGGCAGCGAGTATGGCTCAAAGCCAAAGACGTTCATCCGGCGCTGCTGCAACGGTGCTCCTTGGAGGGACTTGGAAAGAGCTCTCAGCTGATCGGGGGTGACCTCTGAGAGAGAAGCGTCTCCGAGAGCGGCATCGATGGGCGACTGGGTGTCGGTTGGTGATGTCGTGGTGACGGTAGGCGTAATCTCCTGGACGGAAGAAGCGAAGCGGACGGCGGGCGCATCCTGAGGGGGCATCTTGTCGTCTTTGTCGGCATCGGAGGAGGTATTGAGCGCGTTGGGTGTGATTTCTGGGCATTGCGACAAGCGCAGCGGTCAGCACGAGATTTCTTGGGCATGAGCTTGGGCTTTGGCTTTGAGCGAGGGTGGGCATGGGCATCTGTCTGTCTGTCTGTCTGTCTGTCTGTCTGTTGGGTGAAGGGTGAGAGGAGGATCGGCCGGACTGAGGTAGACTGCCTGGGCGCGCTCCTCCATGGTGCTGCTATGCTGTGCTTTGCTTGCTGCGCTGGTACGGGTGCTGGTGCTGGTGCTGGTGCTGGTGCTGTGTGACTGTGACATGCGCAACAGATGAACCGAGGGCGGGGTTGCGCTCCGGAACAGACGGAAGGATAGGGCGTTTGTACCTGGGACTTTGATTTCCTCCTTCTGAGGATCGCGAGGGGGAGACGGGGCGGCCATGACCCCGACTGAAAGGATAACGATGGTCTACTCGGGAGTGTCGTTTGGTAAAGGCTGGTGTTTGAGGCGGGGAGAGTTGAGGCAAGTGGGAAGAAATCAAACAAATTCACACACAAAGTCGGGCTTGGGAAAGAGAAAAGTACGGATACCCAGGGACACAACGGGCAGCGAGAGAGTGTGTGTGGATGCTGCCAATTGCGGATGGTGGGGCTCTGACTACAGCTAAAATGCACCGCATGGGTCACTTGTGACTTGTAGCAGTTGTGGTCGCAGTCGCATCCGCATCGCAGTCGCTGTGTAATAACAAGCCTTGTGAAGGTGAGCGAGTACTTGTGTGTAAGTACTTACTCTGCCGTGCTTGCCTGCCCAAAGGCTAAGTAAGCGTGTGCGAAAGTACCTACTTACCTTAGGTAGGTAGGTAGGTCGGAGGTATGGAACAGGTCGGCATCGTGACTGGACCTTTTCTGCTGCATCAGATTCTCAAAAGGTACGGGTCCTTCTAGTTGCCCGTCAACCCGCGCCGCCAGTCAGAGGGCGACGGGAGGAGGTACCCGGTACTCCCAGTCCCATCACAGGCTGATGAGAAGGAAAAAGATACAAGCTGACTGGTCGGGGCCGGCGTCCCTTATCGGGGGAGGCGGTGGGCTGGATAAGACACCGGAATGGAGCCTTTTCGGCCTTCTTCTGGGCTTCTGGGTCGTGGAACCGCTGAAGACCACTGGGGGCAGGTCGGGAGTCGGCTTGGGGCCGCTTGGAAACTGCCTAGGAAACGGGAGCAATACTTGGCAGCCCCCCAAATCATGGATGCATTGCGCGTATCTGCATCAGGACCCAGCCGCAAGGCCCTGCTGTTCTGCCCTGCTGCCCTGTCTTGCCCTGCCTGTTTGGAAGCCTTCCTGTCCCTGTGGTGATCGGAATGTTCGATGTTCTATTTTTTTTTTCCAGAGGGCTTGTCCTTTTTCTCGGCTTTGCAGCCGTGACACATGCAGCAAGGTACTTGACCAATTTTACGAATCTCACAGGACCCCAAGACAAAATCGATATTGACAGCCGGGTCTTGGCTGTTTGCTGTTCGGTCCGTCCCACCCCATCAATGACTACAATGGATGGAAAGAATTTTCTCTTTCCTCGCCTCCAGCTTCCTTCCTCCTGGCATCCATGAATCACTCCCTCCCTCCCGCGTAAACACCTATTAGGTATTGCCCGCCGTCTTATTTGGCAATGCAAACCACTCCTTTGGACCGGGATGAACGAGTCAAGCTCAACAGCAAACAACCCAGACCAATCCAAACCCGTCGTCGCCCTCCCTCACAACAAACGAAAGACCGTGGATGCTAGATGCACGTCCCGTCTTCCCACCATTATCCCGTCATCCTTCGGCTTACACGAGCCGCGACGAAGCAGCTCTCTGTCAGCTCTCGGCTAACAGACGGGGTTCTGATGAAATGATTGACAGGAATGGACGGACCAAGACCTCCACAGGCCCGGTCAATCACTCACTCACTTCACCAGTACTTACATACCGAGACGTACCGCAGTACCGCCGCAACTCCGGTTCCAGCCCGACCCGGCGACGAGCCCAGCACTGTGGCGTAGGTGCTGATATGTTGCAGCTAACTGCAGCATGAAAACAGCCATTGTTCCGTCACATGTGTCCGGCATCGAATCGGTTCCACCCTGGCGAAGCCTTGGAAGCCCTCTTGTGCAGCTGACAGGTCGATGCGATGCGATGGAACCGTTTGTCCAGGTACAGCGCCGCTTTCCAGGGGCAAGGTGGGCTTCGATGCAAGCAAGCCAGCAGGCAATCGACGCTGAACCTGGACGATTGCCTGGGCCTGGACCTCTCTCCTCGTCGCACCCAGCGGGGAAGCTGAGGATGGAACTCAATGCAAAGCTGGTTGCCTGCTTCGAAGCGCCGGCGCTGCACCGTTCGTTCCTCAAGGTAACTTAGGCTCTTACTCGCCATACATAACCAAAAGCGTGGGAACTCCCTCACACACTCATCGTAGGTAACGTCAGCACTACGCAGCTCCGCAGCCAGTACCTTGCAGCACATGACTTGGCTTTACCTCGCACATCTGCATCTGAACCAACTCCCCAAATGTGATCTCGATTTGCACGAAGCTTCTGGCACTTAAACCCAAGATTCCCCACTGATGCGCTGGCAATCCGCTTGTATTCTCGTTCTGGACCTCTGATCGACCTTCTCACACTTCCAGGAGCTCGGCTCATGGAGAGTTCTCCCCTCTCGCCCCGTATTAGACTCTGGCCAATCCGACCTACACAGCTCACAGACCGTATTGTTGCAGCTTGTATTTCGTCATAGTCTATTCGACCTTCTGTCAAGCTTATTCCGAACCATCGGACACTCCGCTAGTCGTTTCGATTGCCCACGGACAGCTAACCAGCCCAGAGTCATTGGAGACATGCAAGAACGCGAGAACAGACTTCAGCTCTCCCAAGACGAGACACATGGTCGAAGTCAGTGCCTGCACGCACACACTAGAAACGCAGCCGCTTCCTGTCGCAATTGCCGCTAAACCACGCGACCAACGTAAGAAGCGTGGCAGCCATTTGCCACAATTTGGCTGTTGAAATTTCTCATTGCATCGTACAACATACAATCTTCCCTGTTACTATTCTACCCCGTCTCTCTCTGATATAATACAACAACACAGGCGCTCTTTTCTTGATGAGGGAGATGGTATACAATTGGATGGTTTCCACGCCTGACTCCGTTTTTGATGAGGGTATGTAACGTAGAAAATCGATTTGTCGAGGTTGTGGCCGAGAGTGATCACCCTATGGCACGACATTGAGGCCAATCGTCCTGCACTGGTAGATGATGGACCTGCAGTGGGATTCGAGGCTGAGGCCTGACAGGCGCGTCTCGGATTGCTTGATCTTGGCGATCTCGTACACGTGCTTCAAGCTGAGGGTGCCGACTGTCTCCTTGCCGGGGTTCGATGCGCCCTTCCTCTTCTTCTTGTTGCCAACTGGCACAATCGGCACCTCGGCGGCGTTCAGCAACAGCCACGATGTCTGCGGCGTTCGGATGTCGAAGTGGAATGAGCGGTCGCCGCGAACCGTGACTCGGCAGGGCATCGGCGTGCCGACGATGAAGTTTGCCGTCCTTGCATTGAACTCCTATATCGAAAGCCCCGTTAGCATTGATGTCTTCCAAGGCATGGTCGAACCGATGCCACCCTAGAAAGAACAGAGCACGGTTGTTGGGCAGCAGGTGGCCATGTGTTCGTCGCAGCATTGGGATCGAGGGATCGAGGGCGGGCAGCCTCACCTTGCAAAAGTCCATCGACTTCACACCCTTGCTACCCAGCGCAGGACCGACGGGGGGACTGGGACTCGCCTGGCCGGCGCCGACGATGAGCTTCACGACCTGGTCGGCCACGGCGGCTCCTCTCTTTGACATGATGGGCGGGTGTTGCAGGTGTTCTGACAGTCCGGTTAGAGGGGGAGGTGGCAGCTAAAGTACCGTATGCGCCTTGCAAAACAGCCTCACTCAATCAAATCCGATGCTGAATGTGTTCGGAGATGGAAAATTTAGAAGCCTTGTGCACTAGCCACCGCTAAACGTCCAAGCGACCGGGATGCTCGGGGAAGGAAAGCTCCACCCAGGCTCCCCTAGCCACAGTTTCACCGTCATTGGGTGGTGGGATGACCCCTCGGCCCCTCCGCCAGTTATTGTTTGGGGCGGTCAGCTCCAACTTCTACCTTTCTGAAGCGCCTGGTTTCCATTTTCTCCTTCTTAACAACTCAACGAGCAGCTAAGTTTTGGAGATCAAGTCTTTGCTGTCTCACCCAAGTCACCTATTCCGAATCGCACCTTACACTCTTATCCATCCGTTAACCCGACTTCTCCGGTCCGACACCGTCAACATGTTCAAGTGGGCGCAACAAAAGTACATACCAAGCCGCCCCCAACTCTTGCCCGTCCCAAACTGCCCCTGCTAACCTGCAATTCTTACAGGCTCGCCGATGTGGCGGGTACCCAAGAGCCCATCTACGGACCCTCAGCCATCAAGTCCGTCGCCGAGGAGGCCAAGGAGATCACCTTCACCGAGCTCACCAAGGACCATCTCAAATGGATTGCCGCCGACTCCACCTCGGTCGAGACCCAGAGCTTCTACCTGATGGGTGATGAGGGGCACATTGGAATGGCCCAGGTCATTTACAGCAACGTTGGGTATGTTGGCGCGCCGTCGCGCGCGAGTGCGCACGCCCATCGTCGCCTCGACTATCTGCTAACCTCACCCGTCTGAACAGCGGCATCCGCACGACCTGCCAGTTCAACGTCAAGATCTGGTATCCCAACAACTCGAAGCCCATGCTCTGGGAGGCCACCCCCCTCAACCATTACGAGATTAGCGAAGATCGGTACTCCTTCTTCGCCGACGACTGCGCCGTCGAGCTGTCCGCGGACGGCACCTTCTACACCATCAAGAGCATGAACTCGGACAACGCTCTCGTCAACCTCAAGGTTACCCGCACCTCGCCCGGTTTCCACGCCGGCAAGACTGGCAAGACGCTGTTTGGCACCGACCTGTCTAAGCCCTGGGGCACCATGCGCCATGCCTTCTGGCCCCGTTGCGCCGTCGAAGGCACCATCACCACCAAGGCGGGCCCCGTCAACTTCACGGGCAGGGGTTTCTACGTGTACGCGCTGCAGGGTATGAAGCCTCACCACGCCGCCGCCAAGTGGAACTTTGTCGACTTCCAGGGCCCCAACTACTCGGCCGTCATGATGGAGTACACCACGCCGCCCTCTTACGGCTCAACGGTGGTTAGCGTTGGTGGCATCGCCAAGGACGGCGAGCTGATCTACGGCGGCGTCACGCAGACTGCCACACACACCAAGTCCAAGAGTGATAGCGTCAACGAGTGGCCCGAGCCCGAGGAGATCAAGTTCACCTGGTCCGGCAAGGACAAGGATGGCAAGGCAGTCGATGGCTCCATCGTGGGCGCCTTGGAGGAGAGACTCGACAGGGTGGACGTTCTGGCTGAGGTTCCTGGCTTCGTGAAGAAGATAGTAGCTGGAACGGCGGGCACCAAGCCATATATCTACCAAGTAAGTTCACGTAGACTCAAGCAGTCGATTCACTAGCTAACGGCCTGCCAGTTCTGCCCGACAAAGAATAAGCTTTCCTTGAAGCTTAAGATCGGAGACCAAGAGATCTCCGAGGAAGGACTTTGCTACTGCGAGTCCACCTTCATTTCTGAATGAGAATACCATAGACCTTGACTAATGGGGGCTCCTTGGGTAAATATAGCCCGGTGCGGTTTGGCGTTCAGATGGGGCTCAGGTCACCCGTTCCTGCTTGGTTATTATTCATAAGACTGTTCTAATACAATACATTCTTCGCCTTGTACGCTTGGCTCAATAAGTGACACACTCGATACGATGCTGCTTCCTCCTCGTCATTACTCCTGCCAAGACCAAGACCCGTGGCACCTGCCTGGAGCTCTAGGTTCTGATGAAACATGACGCAACGCAACTGCTTGTCTTGGATACACAGTGTGCAGTCGATACCCTGCATATATACACTGTTTTCAAGCAGGGGGTTCAGTCGCCGATAAGGTTGATAAGACACTAGAACGCGCCTGCAGCTGCTGGGGGCCTGGGCACCCCGCGCTAGCAGGTGCAAGCCACAGCAGTCGCGACGGCCGGGGGGCATATCTAAACAACCAACTTCCTTGTCGTCGCCCTTTCTTGTTACCAAACTCACAAACAACACCTCACAGGCTTCCTACTCTCAATCCTATCCAGACCACAATCCATCGACGACCCTCGTTAGCTACGTCTTGAAGATCACTTCGCGACAATGCCGCCGATGCCGGCGTCCCGCAGGGGCCCTGGCGGTGGAAAAAAGGGTACGGGAAAGGTCTCGGGAGGAAAGGTTCTCCCAGGACAAGGTGCGAAGCGCCACCGGTATGTGATTCTCCAGGTCTACACGAGTGTTCAGTTGAGATCAAGATACTGACCTAGTGAGCAGGAAAATTATGAAGGACACAATTCGCGGCATTAGTACGTGTGCTGGATCGCCCAAGGTCTTACAGACGTGTGGGTACAATGGCTAACACTATCTTTTCACATAGCCAAGCCCGCTATCCGGTGAGTTTGACTTCTCTTTTTATTTTTGAGGGTTCGAGTTCATGCCTGTGTTCTCTGATCTCTTAGGTCTGAGTATAGGAGCTTCTGCACATGGTGTTGAGGATCAGGAAGGAGCGAGAGTGGGCCTTAGGACGCTCCTGCGTTGTGCGCGCTTCCTTCTTCCCACATCTCTCCCTCAGCGCATGCTCTCGATAGCCTACCTACTTCTTCAAAGCGGAATCAAAAGCTAACCTTTATCCTCCAGTCGTCTCGCTCGCCGCGGTGGTGTCAAGCGTATCTCGGCTATGATATACGACGATGCACGCTCCGCTCTGAAGGATCGATTGACGGGCATACGTGTCGAACCACGAACATTCTCCAAGGCCATCCAGACTAATGCAATTTCAGATCATCCGTGATTGCATTACATACGTCGAGTACCGCGGTGCCAAGACTATCACCATCCACGACGTAAGTTCCGACTTCCTGGCCTCCGCCTGCGCTTCTTGCCAGATGCACCCCTTGTGGGCCTATCGCAAACTCATGCTAAAACGTTTCCAGGTCATCCACTCCCTCCGACGTCTCGGGGCACCAATCTACGGCTTCGATCCGGAGACGTATGACCCTAGAAAGCGCAAGGGCGCCGGCCAGTAAGGCAACCAACATGTTGTCCTTTTAACTACTACTGAGATATACCTACTGGGTTACGGCACATCACCATGAACGCGTAAAGCTTTTCCGTGGGAATGATCGACATCCGCGTCTACTGTCTAGTTGACGAATAGAGAGAGCGAATCTTTAGCTTCTCGAGACGCGTTTGGTCATCCGTTGAGAATGGAAATAGGCGCCGGCATTATGGGACAAGAGACTGCCACTACTGTTTTTCAAGCCTGTTCTAACACGGCTGCTATAGCACACATTTGTCATAGGATACACTTGTGTCGAGGGGGATACGCGGACAGACGCTGTTCGGGATGACTTTGGTCTCCGGAAGCTCCCAGTCAACGGATTGCTGAGGGACCAGCTGAGGGCGTATGAACATCATGGGTTGGATCGACATGGGCTCACCTCACAATAAGTCCACTACTCGCCAGAGTGCCTATTGGCTGCGTTCGGCGTTCATCGGACATCAGAGGCGATGATGACGAGCAAGTTGCTAGACTGCCGCAGGGGAAGCCGCGTCGAGAAGATTAGCATAAACACCAAAATGAACATGTCGCCATCACACACAAAACAGTGAATCAAGAAGCTTTCAAGTGGCATGCCAAACGAAGGGATTTTGATTAGGCAGAGATGCAAGGATCAGACATTTTTGATGTCTTTGCTGGTCCCGCACCTCTGAGCCGGTCTCATAGTGAAGGTCCACCAGAGACTCAACCTTACTTGTCTCTCGTTATATGTAAACCGCCAACGACTGTGAAATCAAAACGAGGGGTATCCAGAAAGTAAAAGTATTTTGAAAAAAAAGAAAAAGAAGGGAAAAAAACAATGAAGACCCTGCAGCTATCATCGTTCGTCTGTGCGATGTGCCTCGCAGTTTCTTGAGGGTATAAGATGACCTAAGTCCGATTTCAATCCAGTACCACCCACCGCCCCCACGCTATCCCGCGCGCTTCACTTCGTCTCAATAGACACACATCAACATTCTTTCTTCTTTTTTTGTGTCCAATAAAAGGGTTTTAAGAGGTAACGTTAGATCAGAGCCCCATACGAGCTAGATCTGAAGCAAAGTCGGCAGAGGTAAAGCTGTTTCACCTCTTCTTCTTGAGCATCTCCCTCTCGGCCAGCACGCCGTCGAGCGTCTTGGCCGCCCAGCGCTCGCGCTTGCGGAAGGTGCCGTTGAAGAACTCGGGCAGGACCATCTGGCTGTTGGCGTGCTCCATGGCGAAACCGACCTCGGCGTCCTTGCCGCAGCGCTCGCGGGTGATGCGCACGGCCTCGTGGAGCAGGTCGGTGCCGACGCCCTTGCCGCGGTAGCGCAGCTTGGTCGTCCACGCGCGGATGAGGCCCTTGCCGCCGCGGAAGCTGCTGGCCTTGTTGCGGCGCCGGCCGCCGCCGCTGCCGGCGGGGACGGCGATGGGGACGGCGGGCTCGAGGCGCAGGACGAGGGCGCCGACGATCTCGGAGCCGAAGCGGGTGCCGAGGACGAGGTCCTCCTCGGTGGGGGAGGTGGCGTCCGGGACGGGGCGGATGAAGGACCAGGAGACGGCCTCGGCGAGGGGGATGTAGCCGGACGTGACGTAGCGGATGGCGAGGAGGTAGGTCATGAGGACGCCGGAGAGGAGGGTGAGAGTGGTGCCGAGGTCCTGCTTGGCGTACTGGTAGGCGACGCCGAGGGCAAGAGAGAGACCGACGAGGGGCACGGGGTGGAAGACGAGGGCGAAGGAGGCCTGTTGGCGCTGCTGGGCGATCGAGTCTGCGATGAGGTGCAGGGCGGCGGCCTTGTCGTCGCGGGAGGAGAGGACCTCGAGCGAGAGGGGCGGGATGTCGTCGAGGGGGTCGAGGGTTTGGGAGTTTGCGAGGGGGGAGGGGGCGGCAGGGCGGTGGTGGGAGACGCCGCTGGTTGTTGGCTGGAGCACGGGGGTGCTCGTGTTTGAAGACATTGCTGAGGGGTTGAGGACCAGGTTTGCGCGGAGGAAGGTGAAGAAGGCTGGTGGTATTTGTTAGTCTTTATGTGGTTGCGCGAGGTTGTGTGGTGTTGCGCAAAGCAGTGTGAGGTGAGGTTTTGAGTGAGAAGTGAGAGACAAGATGGAAAAGGTTGTTGAGATTTCAGATGAGATTGGTTTTTGTAGACTGGTCTGGATCTCGCGAGCCGAGGATCCGTGGCCTTTTGGATCCGTCTACTAGGTGCTTGCAAATATTGACCCCACACACGAGCAGTAGTCAAGCAAGTGTTGCATGCGGTTGCTTACAATACGAGTTGACGATTTGCCAGGGTTGGTGAATTCGAGGTGTTGATGAGATGCGGGCGAAGCGATGAAGTGCCAAGACGGAGGGGGAGAGATGTCGTTGAAGAAGAGTAGCCAAGACAAAAGAAACCCAAGAACTGGAAAAGAGCCTCAAAAATTGCAACGAGGCAGACAAGAAGGGGGAAAAAGAAAGAACCCCTGTCTCTTACCTGCGCTTGTTTTGATGGCCGGGACAGCGTGGTTGAAGGTGTTCAGGCCGTTGTGAGCGTGCCAGTTGCTCACATTGAGCTCCCGGATGCCCATGTGGTGAGGGGACTCCATCTTATTGGTCGACGCTCTTCAGTGTGCAAGGGAATGCCGCGCTGGGCTTCGGGGTGGCGGACAGCTGGCGGCAGACGGTAAGCGCGGCGTCTGGGTTCTAAGCAGAGCGGAACATTCAACCCAATCCAAAGACGGATGCTGGTCTCGTGACGTGGGCGTTCTGGACGGCGTTGACGACGAATTGAGACGAGGGCCTCGTAGTTTGTCTTTTCGTTTACGGTAGGAGGGGCCGGATTATGGATCGAGAAATGGGGTAGGAGAAGGGAAACTGTCCCGTCTAAATAGCCCTATGTGCGTCTGCGCCGTTGGAAAAGAAGAAAAGGCCCCTTTCCTGGATTCCTTTGGTTCGTTGGTTGAGGGGGTGGCTGGCGGTTAAGAAAAAGGGTGTTGGTTCGTGTATTGCGGTTCATGCGGTTGGTATTAATTATCACCAGGTAAGGTATGGTGAGGTAGGGGTCCGTTGGGGGGCTCCCTCGTTCTTTTTTTTTTCTCGACTCGCTCGGGGAGTTTTGTGGTGTGTGTGGTTGGTATTTCTGCTGGGAACTGACTTGCACGGACAGAAAATCTTATCGCCAGCGCACGCCGTCGTCGGGACACCCGTCTCAAGTGGCTGGACCGGGGTGATGGAGGGAGGGAGGCAGGCAGATGGATGGATAGTCTAAACAAGAAGGCTTGCTTGGGGAAAAGAAGAAGCAAAGTGGGAACCGAAGAAGATTAAATAACGTGTTTGCCGTTTTTTCAGTCTTCTCTCGAACCAGCCCAGGTTGCTTTCCGGGGGGAGTGGGAAAGGTAAGAAAAAAAAGAAGTGAAAAAAAAGGTGTAATAAAACGAAATAAGGCTTTGTTGGACCTAAAATCTGCAGAAGAAAGCAAATTTTTTGAAGGGTGGGTGGACTTTTGGTTAAGTACCTTTCCTTCCCACTGGCAGTGACGGCAGCAGTTGCAAGGTCAAGGTTCAAGGTCAGGCAGGGCTGGAAATGTCCGGGGGAAGAGAGGAAGCAGCAGATGTGGATGAGGGATGGGGGTGGTTGATGGGATGGGACGTTCTGGATTGGGACGGGAAGGGTCAAGGCCAGGCCAGGCCAGGGAACGACCAGAAGATGGGGGAGTGAGGGTGGGAAAGGAAAAAAAAGATGAGCAAGGCGGTCGACCGGTGGTGGTAGTGGTGGTGGTGCGAATGGGAACCTCCTTCAAACCAACGTCGAAACGGAGACTAAGACTCTTTTTGGGACGGGGGCCCTCTCTTCTTTTTCTCTTTTTCTGGACCTGCCTGTGCTTGGGGTTGGGGGGAGGACCGGGGATGGGATTGTCTTGCCTTTAAGGAGACGACGACGGACGAGCCCCATGCCAACGCCATGTGAGCGATGGATAAGAAGAGAAGGAAGAGACGGACGGGATGCTTCGTGCCTTCTCTTCTGTTCTGCCTGTGATGGTTGTCGGTGGCTTGATGCATGTGGTGTGGGCTAAGGCGAGAAAGTGTTTCTAGGCCACCCCTCATATCAGGACCCTACTGTTATAGGACGTCTTAAACTACACCTACCCTCTACACCCTCCCACACCTATATATATAGTACAACTTCTATAGTCAGTAAAAAACAGTAATATTAGTGATTACTTTAGCTAATATTACTATAATTATATATACTACTAGTTATTACTAAAATTCTTATATATCTTATAAAATATATAATACTATTAGCTAAATAATTTATAGTATATATATACTATAGTAGTAGTAGTAGTAATAATAATCTCTAATAATATAAACTTTATTATTACTCCTCTTTTTTTATTTATTTACTTACTTATTTACCTCTTAAGATAGATTTTATACTTACTAAAAAACTTTATAGCTTTTACTTACTTATTATAATATATTACTATACTTTTAATAGTTTCTTTAATACTTTTTAAGTTTATATATTAAGTAATAGCTATATATTAAAACTAAAGTAATATTATAGCTTTAATAATATTAAGTATTACTACTCTAAAGTAATTTTCTTTTATAATGAAGCTTATTTATTTATTAGTAAAGCTAAAACTTATAAAAAGTATTAATATAAAACCTCTTTGTAGTTAACTAACTATGTATTTTAATTTACTATTATTAAAGTGCTTAATAAGTTATATACTACTTACTTAAGTGAGAACCTTATTATTTTTATATATAACTACTTATAGATTAATACCACTAGCTTTATTTTTAGCTATTATTTTAGATATAAAGTATAACTAAAAAGGTTATCTTATTATAAAATAATAGTTTTCTACTCTCTTAGATTATAGCTTATTTCTATTAGAGAGAAAGTAGTTCTAAGATTATTATAACTTAATATAATATTAATAACGCTTTAACTTATACTTATTATAACTACTTTAAGTAGAAAACCTCTATTAAGTAGCTATTTATATAATTATATATATTAAAGTTCTTCTTTTAATATAAGTAAAGTCTAATAAGTAATATTACTTACTTTTTTATATAGCTTTATTCTTATTTAGTCTTATTTTATTCTTATTTTAATAAATTATTAATAAATTATATATATATATAACTAACTATTTTAGTATACTTCTCTTTAATATTATAAATATTACCTCTTATAATAGTATTTTTAATACTATTATTACTTTCCTCTCTACTAAATAGATCTTTAATTATAAGTAAGCTAAAGCTTACTTTATAGAGGCTTATACTAAAGAGGACTTCTTATATTTTAGTAATATTATAATTGATTATAAACTTACCCTTATTAAAAGTATTAGTATTAGTATTTTTAGTAAAGTTTTATATTTATTTCATATATAGTATATTACTAAGAATATTAAACTTAAAGCTAAGTTATCCTTTCAAAGCTAGTTAAAGTTAACTGTTATTATTATAAAGTTAATAAATATTATTTAGTTTTTATTAATACTTAAAAAGAACTTTATACTTTATTAACTACTATTTAGTATATTAAGAAGTTAGTTTAGTTTAAAGATAGTTATTAGTTTTATAAGTTAGTTATATATATTATTAGTATATAGATTAAGCTATAAATGTTAAAATATTATTATTTATTAAACTAATTAAGTATTTTACTTTAGCTATATAATATCTACTATTATAAAAAGCTAAAAATAAGGTTATTAAGTTATAACTGCCTATAAGTAATTTTACTTTTAATAAAGTTTTTTTAGGTTTTAAATAAGCTTAAACTAATTAAAGTTCTAAGATTACTTTAAAGCAGTTTTAAAATATTAACTAGTTACTTAACTTTATTAAGTTTAAAGCTATAATTTTTAGCTATATTAAGTCTTTTGTATTGCTAGAAGTATTTAATTTTATAAAAAAGTAGTTTTAAAATAATATACTTAAATATAATAACTAATTAAATAGCTTATTATAGC
Source organism: Colletotrichum chrysophilum (assembly GCF_026319265.1). Lineage (NCBI taxonomy): Eukaryota > Fungi > Ascomycota > Sordariomycetes > Glomerellales > Glomerellaceae > Colletotrichum > Colletotrichum chrysophilum. The sequence continues at coordinate 445,340 of NW_026517301.1, read as the reverse complement.
TTCTATTAGCTAACTTTCTACTTTACTTACTTTATTTACTTTAAAAAACTTATAGATTACTTTATTAATACTTTTCCTATTACTATATATAAAGTAAAACTCTTTTAAAATTACTTAAATTTATTACTACTAATAAGTATAATATTATTTTAACTTGGAAGTAGAGACCTTAATTAATAGCTTACCTCTATTCAAACTTAATATTATAAAAAGTAAAAACTACTCTTATAATATACTTAACTATAAAAAGGGCTATAAAGTTAATAATACTTATTAAATCCTTATTATAGTAGAAGTAAGTAAATTTATTAAGTACTAAAATATTATTAGTTTAGCTATTATTTAAGTTATTATTTATTATATCATTACTTTTATAAAGTTTATTAAACCTAAGTTTATAGTTACTCTAATAATTAAAGCTTTATTATTATTATTATTAGTATTAACTATACTAATAGCGTTAATAAGTATTTTAACTATAAAGTATAGCTTATAGTATTTTAAAACTTATAGTTTTAACTTTTATAAACTTAATATAAAAGCTTTATAAACTTATTAGTAATATAATAACTTATTATTCAAAGATTGATATAAAATTAAAGAGGAAGTAAACATTTTACTTAATAATAATAAAAAGCTTATAGTTAAAATTAAAGCTATTAATATATAAGCTATTAATACTAAATAAGATTACTAAAAAAGTTAATATTTAATAATATTATAATATAAAAATAAGTTATATAAAGTTATATAGTAATAAGTAATAATAAAAATAAAAATAACTAGTAGTAATATTAATATTATTAAGTTATTAGATTAAGCTTATTAGAAACTTTAGAAAGCTTAGATTAATAGTTTTTCTTTCTTTTATTAACTTTTTTTAATTAAAATTATAAAAAAAGAGCTTTTATTAAGTTATATTAATTACTATAATAAAAATCTAAATTATAAAAGTTATATAACTCTAATCTTTAGCTTCTAATTAGCTAAATCTAAAAAACTAGTTTTAGGGGCTTTTACTATATAGAAGTAATTATTAAGTAAGCTAGCTATTAAAAGATCTATTACCCTCTAGTTACTAGCTTCTAGTACTATTTTAGCCCTAATCTATAGCTTAGGGGGTGTGGAGGGTGGGTGTGGTTTAAGACGCCCTACTATCATTTATAATCAGATCGACTGGTTCGACGTGACCTCGGGATTGACCTCATTCTCCTGTCTATCTCTTGCTGTTGTTGACGCCACTGGTTGGGCGGATTTGCAAGAGATACATGGAGATGCACACACATACACTCACTCGCATAGTTTCACGCACGGCATATTACGTCTTCATCCTCCTCCAGAGGGTACATACATAGTACAGAGTAGTCTCGAACGAACTGGCGCGAGCTCGTTGGTTGCCGGGTGAGAGAGAGAGCTGGACCAGTCGGTCACCAAGGCCACGACCGCGAAATCCGCACCCGCCGTCTTGCAGGTTTCTGATAAGGGTCCCCTCCATGGCAGCAGGAGGACGTTCCTCAGCTCCGATAAGGCGGGCCATCCGCGTCGTCGTCTCGTCGTCGTCGTCGTGGTTGTCAGGTTGGAACTTGGGGGTGGTATTCTCCTGTGCCAATCATCTTCATGTTTGATGGGATTTTCCCAGGTGAGTGGGTCCCCACGCCGCCATGGCTTGTCAAGCCCAAACAAGACGAGCGTCTCTGGCGGCGTCTGGGAACCAACGACGGGGGTCCAGTTGGTCTTGGCAGGATTGAAGGGTGGTGGGGGGAGAACCGAAGGGATGAAAAAGCCAAGGGGGTTGATGGGAGGTGTGGTGGGGTCCCACATCCAAGTTCTTTCTCAGAGAGCTCTACTGCTCTCACTCACTCACACTCTCTTCTGATGGAGCTAGTGTTGTTGCTGGAGGAGGGGTCCTTGTCAAAGTCCAGTGTCAGTCGGTGTCAGGATCCAATCCAACGCGACGTGATCCCAATGCATCATGGATGTGACTCGTTAGCTCCCCTCCCCCCGATGGGGTGAGGAAGTAAATAGTTGCAACTCTCGGCCCAGCCCAGGCCTCTTTCTCTGTCTCTCTCTGTCCGTCTGTTCTGCTGGTCCTTGCACCACCACCCCCCTCCCCCCCCTGGCTGCCTGCGGACGACGTCTCTTTTAGACTGATGATCACTGGGATGGGGTCCCTTTTGGCCCTTTGTCCATTCCGTAAAGGGTGCTTGACGGCCGACGGTTTCGTGGAGTAATCGTCCATCGTCTTGCCTGCCCCGGACCCGAGGTTAAACGAAATATCGCGGTATCAATATACACGATGCATATCCAAATACGGAGACGGGCTACTTGGTGGCACACATGCACACAGGTTTTATTTTCCCTTGGCTCACGGACAGGGTGGTATCGTTGGTATCAGAGTTCCCGGACAGGGCGATAGGGGATGGAAGAGGATGAGGATGGGCCAAACGGGGGTGACATCGGCCGGGAAGGCTTATTCGCGATTGTCGATTCTGCAAGATGCTGTGTCTCTGGCGTCACTTTTTCCTGGGGACAAAACGTCTCGGTGGTGGTTGGGTTGCACTACGCCGCCGCCGCCGCCGGCCGTTGGGGGAGAGGGAAAAGGGTGGGATGGAAGCAGAGATAATGGGACGGGCGCTGGACCTGGCGCTGGCGGCGCAATGTCTTGGAACTGATAGCGAAATAACGCTGCCCGGTAGGCTGGCACGGCTGCTACGGCCGGACCGCCGTTTTGTGTAATCCGTAGGTGCAACTCACTCACCAACGGCGGCGGGAGACGGGGATGAAGAAAACGCACATCTGATATCGACATGGGGCAATGATGCGAGTGAGGCAAGGTGCAGCGGGCGGGCTGGGCGATGCGGGAAGAAATTTTAAATCGGAAAAAAAGGTTCTGCGTCTTCTTTGGCGAGAGGGATTCATCACCGCCGTCTATCGACTCGCTTGGGCCCTGATGTCGTCCGACCCCTTCGTATCCGCCGATTGGGGAGGCCAACACCACCGCCGACGATTTCGAAATGGTTTCCGTCTCTGGAAACGTCCATTCTGCCTCGGTATGACATCCTTCCCGCCGAGTCGCGTGAGTGTCAAAGTAATGAAGTATAACGGAGTCTTCGGGGATGGTAGCGGGGACAGAGTTCACCGTAATTAAGACGACGACAGACTGTTCCCGGTAAGGAGTCTAAAAAGACCAGACTGATGACGGGGCAAACGTTCTCGCATCTATCCCGTACGGATCAGAAGGAAGCTTCGCCGGCACCATCCTTGCAGCTATGATGTGTGAAGGGGACGCTGTAGGGCGGGAGGGAGGCGGAGAGAGCGAACTGCACGTTCTACTGCCCGCTCTGTCCGTTGGGGGGGATGGGAGAGGAGGTCGGGATACCCCACTAAGTGAATATGTGCGTCTAAAGTGCCGGCTCTTATCTATTCGAGATGCAACGCCACGCTATGCAGAGCAACGTGATGATATCAAAAAAAGGCAGGGAAGGGACGGGGAGGCTTTTTTCTCTTGCATGCCGTTGGGGCTGCACGACGACGACACACACATGTCACGGGGTTTCCGGCGGGCGAAGAGCTGGCCCATCTCAACTTCGGCTTGGGCACGTGAGTTTTTTCCTCTCGGTATAGCGGACCGCATGGGAAGGACGTTTTCGGTTTGACCGTTGCTGTTTATTCCTAACGATGTTGATTAACCATGCGTTTCGACAACTCCTTACCCGCCCCCTACACGTCATTGTTGGATTAACCAAGGCCCTTCCCGATGGATCTTTACACTATAATAAAGTTGGCCGATATCCGACCCGACTCAAGCTCTAGACGACTGTGGTAGTGGCCGTGTGGGGGAGCAGCGTCGTGTCGCCGAATATCCACGACTCGGTGACGACGCTGCACGTCTGGCCAGCGGGGTTGACAAAGTTGCCCTCGGCGTACAGGCCTGGGCGGAGCGTGAGCGTGCCGTTGACCACCGGCGTCGGGACGGCCGGGGCGTCCGTCGGGGCCGACGTGATGGGCCCCGAGATCGTCGATGCGAAGGTGCTGACTGAGCTGAAGACGCTGCCGTCGGTGCCGGTGCTGACGATGGTGCTGCCGAGGGAGGTTACGATGGGGCTTGCGGTCGTGCCGCCTGTTGTAGAGCCGCCGGCCCCGCAGGTTGATGCTAAAGTGTGCGTGTTAGCAATACTGTTTGCGTGACGATCATTTCGCCGCGATGTGATTACATACCTACGATCGGGCCGAGTGCGACGGCCGCGCAATTGGGGGGATACGCCACGGCCGGGTCGACAAACGTAGCGAACACCTGGCCGGTGGTATCCTGACAGAAGCCGGCCTGTCCGCCAAAGAAGGCGTCGTTGGTCCACGTCAGGGCACCGTTGTTGAGGCTGAAAGTGATTGTGATGGACCCCTGCGGGCTGATGGGTCGGAGAGCGATGTATGGTGTCCCGGGGTTCATCGAAATGACCTGGCCGCTGACCTCGAGCTGGCCAAAGTTGTTGAGGCTGAAAGTGCTTGCCTCTTCGCACGCGGGGGTGGTGCTGGAGCCCGGGGTCGAGTCCAGGAAGCCGCCGGAGGCCTGTCGCTTGCGGTTGCCCGCGGCCGGGACTGACGGTAGAGGCGCGCCGTTGCCGGCCAGGTCGCCGTGTTCTGCGAGGCCGGATATGTCCCTGAGGATTGCGGCATGGGCGACGACTGGGAGGGCGACCATGGCCAGGGTGGCGGCTTGCTTGGGCCAAACCATCTTGCGGTTTGCTGAAAATCGTTGACACACGCGAGAGACAACTTAAAGAGCGACGAGGGTATCGTAATCGACCCGTTGAGTGAAGCTTGTGTGTACAAGGATTAATACATCAGGCTTGATAGATCGAGCTATCTCAAAGACGGGAGAGGCCGCCTATAAAGCTGTAGCCCGGCATTGTCTTAGATTTACTGTTGTCTATTACCCAACATCTTGCAAAGCTGGAATGTTGCAAATGAAGCTAGCTGGAGAAATGACCTTGGCGAGTCACATTCCTTACAGCTACATCAAAGATCATGACCAACAGCTTGTGATGTTCGCAAGAGCTTTGGGCTTCTCGTCGGACAAGTGAACCTCGTTGGTTTCAAGACTGGAGACTGACAATTCTGATATCATTATTTGATACGACCATCAGTCTGATAGAGTTCTTAGTCGGATCTAGGGAAAATAAGTAAGTTGTGATGTGATGCCTGAGACACAAAAGACCGATGCAAGCGTGCCCAGCCCGTTGACAAGAATTACTGCGAGACTTTCCAAGACACACGCTGCGGTTTCTAGGGAGGCACGCAGGCATGCAGTAAAATTTGAGCTCCAAGAGCTGGGCATGCCAGTTCAAAGACTCGTCCAACAGGCAAAGAGCGCCTAGAGTATTCTGTCGGGATCACCGACTTGACGTCGCCCCGGCCCGAAGAGGCATGGCATGCCCCGTGAATCACCAAGCGAATACAGGGAGTGAGCATTGATGAGACCCATTTTGTTCTGTTGTCCGTCACCTCTCGGCCGATGGTGGTTCCAAGTTGCGTGAAGAGGCTAGGGAACCGCCAAACGGTTAGGCGAGGCCGTCAATGCTGCCCCTGGAGTCTCACAAACTGGAGCGTCTGCCAAACTTAGATGTTGCCAGATGAATGGAGGTCGTGATGCCACATTTGCTTTACCAGACTACCGGAAAATTGGGGTCTTGCTTCTCATAGCGGTGGAACCCAACTGACATGAAAATCTTCAGCTGTGTCGCAGTTCTCGTTCTGAGGCGTGTGGCGCAATAGAGGCTGGCTTTGGAGCACTCTTGGACATCGTTGTCGATGATGTGGAATTCACGCTGTATGAATACATCAGAGCCTCCTAGCACTCCTTGGACAGCGGTCTGCCCATACTATGCGAGCCCCCTGCTCTAGAAACTCAATATAAACATATCAAGCCTTCTATCTGAATATCGTTGTATCATGACCCAGTCGTTGAAACTGCGTCGGCTTTAGCCTAAGCTGGTTGTGCGAGGTTGATGTCGTTTTGGCATCTAGGTTGCTGACGTACTCCCTCCGACGGCGACCCAGCGAGTGGGCGAATCTGTAACTGACTTCTGCATGCTGGAAGCCGCTAAAACATGACCCCCGCATCGGAAGAGCCCCTGATAGACAGCCTAGCCCAAGCCAAGATTGTTTTGGGTGCCCTTGGGTTTGCTTCTATTCGCCCCAAGCAGCTGGTTCGCGACATGCAAATATGGCATAGCAAGCGAGCACTAAGGCAGGCCGGCGACCGATAGATTGATTGACATGGCCGCCATAGCCGCAATTGGTTGACGCGGACGGGCAGTTGGATGTCTCTTCAGGGTTGCATCTTGACTCGACAATGCGTCTTCGCCCAGTCTCGTCTTTGTTGTCTTTCAAGGCGCCTCATTGGGTCGTGTCAGACTGCAGGAGTAATCCTTTAGACGTGCGATGAATGGGCGCACAAAGGCGTTGTCCCCGGCGATCCGCCCACACGCCCGATATCTGAAACAGCGGGTAAGGAGGTTGCAGCAAGCACGCCGTGCCCCTCGAGATCGGCTCGCCGTCCAACGGTCGTCTTTGGCTGTCAGCCCGAACGGCGTCCTCTCGGCGCTGCTTGTACGAAGTAAAATGCATGTCGAAGGATGGATTCCAAGACACGACATCGTCCCGACTGAGCCGCGGTCCCATACCAGATCGTCGAAATGCCCACCATGGCCCCATCCGAAACGGAGCAATGACGCCGGCTGATGCTGGCATGGGAAGCACGCATTCGCGGGGTCAAGACTGGTCGGGCATGCCGGCCGGGAGTTGCTGCTCTCCCGAAAGTTGATGCGGAACAGACTGAGGACAAGTTGAATTTCCACATGGTCTCTAACCCAAGCACTCTGTCGGCCTGATGGGGATTTCGGGAGACAGCCCAGACAGAATGCAGCTTCGGATGGCGTCGATCGCATGACCATGTGTTACCACATGGAGCCGGTGAGTGTTAAGACGGAGCGAATGATGCACGCTGGTTGGTGTCGAGCGAGCGGTGAGTCCAACGCGATGGTCTAGAACGCACGAATGTGTGTGCTCGAAAGCGAATGTTATCAACTGCCGCGTCGTAGAATGTTGGAATGCGTGATTTAATGGAAGCTCCGTCGGCGGGAACTCGTGATGGCTTCATGACGCTAGCAAATAGCTTCCCAGACGCTCGGTAGAGGTCGGAAGATTGAGTCCGTCAACCATTCGTCTGGATTCCTCGTCCCTTCTGATGTCATCGGAAGACAGGCGGCATCATGTCGGTCATCATCCCAGGGGTCTGCCCTGGAGTTGCTGGCTAGTGAGTTCCCGTTTAGTCAACGACGAATTCATTGACGACTGCAATATATCTGGACGTTCGCCGTGGTAAAGGATCGGCTACTCCAGTGCTTATCGTCTGACGTTGAAAAAGATGTTGCGTGAGAGAGGAGCACTTTCGATGACCATCTCACGACAGTGCGCATACTCCATTCGTCAGCGACACACTGTGTGTGATGCTGATGAGCTCCTTCTTTCCAAGCTCACCACTCGTACCTTCCCACTCGCCGGCCATCTTTCTGTTTTAAGACGAGGGGCAACTTCTCTGGGCCAAGTTTCTTTCATGTCGTCTTTTGTGAAAAAAAGAAACACAAAAGAAAAAGAGAATGAGGCTGAACCTTGCATTTCATCTAAGTAGAACAGGCACCAGTGTGACGATCTTGGGGATTCATCTTGCTAATCCGACAGTAGATCACTCGATTCGGCATCGTTGAGCGTTCTGCTTCCAAGATTGAAGACAGCCATAGATTAGTATGGGGAGAATCTGGGTTGCACTTTGGCGCAGGCTGCAGGACTTCTCGCATCGTCATCGGCGACCACTTGAGCATCGGTGAAGCTCGTATTCAGCCAGGGCTGGGCGGCGTGAGATTGTGCAAAGCCACAGACAAGCTGCCACATTATATCATGGTACGTCCTTAGCCCAGGACTTTCCGCTTCGCTGAGCGTCGGAGTCGGAACGTTGGGTTAGCCCTCGGCTGCTCCCATTGCGCCGGGGGTCCTAGGGATGCGCCTCTTGGAATTCGGTCGGTTCCTCGCCAATAATGTATGATGCTCTGCTGTGCGTCTCTCTTGGTCGAGTCTTTTCGCGTCAAACAGCTCAACGTCCGTCCGCATGGCGGCAGGTTTCTTGAGGCTCTCTCTGCATTCCGCCCAAGTGGCGGCTCGCCGTCCAGTCATCCATCAGAAACTCTCAGATGCCAGCTGAACGGGGTCAGGCGGATTGGCTGTGTGCCTTGCTGCCTCGGCAGGCGTTGGCGTGATTGGATGCGTGGCTGCGCAGGAGTCTGCAAGCTGCCCGGGGTATTGCGAGACTTGCGTCTCGGACTGCTGAAGAGGCAGCCAGTCCTACCTGACTGGACCGAGCGGTCGCGCTGTGCAGCGAGCGTTATTGTTGATTGCGGTTTCGACGATGACTTGCGTCTTGATTGCTTTTCGATTGCTCTTTTGTGGTTGTTGAAAATCAGAGCATTGATTGTCGAGGGCTGCCGAGGTAAGGTCGGCGGTTGATTGCCCTTCATGAAAGACAATGCTTCAGACGCAGCCGACACCAAAAGCCAGAGGTATCTCGCTAGCAGAGACCACCCAAATCTCACTTGGACGTGGGCTGACTGAGTGAGTCCTCGGAACGTCCACCCGTTGTCGTTGCCGTCCAGTCCTCCGTGGATGACTGCGCCTTGTTTTTGCGTAGAAAGTGCAGTCAGTCGCGGCGGACGAAGGCGGCCATCCCTGCTGCTTACATACCTCCCACCTTGGAGGACTACCTTACAGCGACTGAGGTGCACTCACTTCAGGGCAGGTACCTTCTCCACACGTTCCTGCTATCCAGTGACCTCCAACCACAAAACCCCTCCCCACGCACAGCACAGAGCATCTGCCGGAGAAGGAAGGCACGGGAGGCCACCCTTTCCAGCCAGTCGTCGTCCAGTCCCGACCCGCAGCGCAAGTCCTAGGGATGCTACCAACCCAAGTCCTAGGTGAATTCTAGGACCGTCCGCCTCTTGTTTCCATTGTCACCTCGCTCTTACACGCTTCAATCCACCCAACCCTCAAGGTCAAAATAAATCAAAAATGGGTGGCGGATTGCTCTTCACCTGGCCGTCCCATCGCTGACCGTCACTCTCCCGCTCATCCATAACGCCCCTCCCCGTTGTACTCTGGGATTGAGTTCGCAGGTCTGTTGGAGGACAGCGGGAAGCCATGGAGTCCAAGACGTCTCTGCTGCCCTTCGGGGATGACCGCCGTTCGCTGAACCACAGTCCTTCAGCCCTACGCGCCCTCACCACCTCCCGCCTATCTCTCACCCGCGGCCGATCAAGACGAGACTCATGCTCCACGAGTTTGACTTCGTCCTCGTCCTCGTCCACTCGTTCGTCCATTGATTCCACTGCAGCTCCATCGTGTGTGTAAGTTTGCTGGCTGCTTCCTTTTTGCTTGTTTGTCTGTTTGGTCCGGACCTATCTCATCTCCCACGTCGCCCTTTTCATCTTGACCATGCCGGCCTTGAGCTGAACATCCTCACAGGACCCGTACCGTGTCTCCAGATCAATGTGCTCTTCATCGCTTCATCGTCTGGGCTGCCGTCCAGCGCAACACATGCCAGAAAATGACGCAGGCTGACCGCCTCGAATGTCCTCTCTTGCGTTGCCGGAAGCGCTTCCCGAACCACGAGCTCATGCTTAGGCACCTGTACACATGCGAGCAGCTCTCCACCGGCGAGTATTGGTGCTATGAATGCGACAGGACCGAGAAGTTCACCGACGGTAAATGCAAACGCTGTCTAGGCCACCCGGGCAAGAGGCGCCGCATCATGTCCGTAGCTAAGAACTTCTTCTCCTCGTTGGGTCAGAAGTCGAGACCGCAACAGGATGTCCCGGACCTCGATATGGATGACGTTGTCATCCTACCTCCGCCTAGCTACGACTCGATTCTTGTTCAGCCCCAAGAGGTCGAGCTGTCTTCCTCATCAGAGATCTTGGAGATCGACTCGACGGAGATACCGCTGCCCATGCCCTCTACCGCCTTCGCTCCAGGCAGCACCTTCGATCAAAAGCCTTCCAACCCGTTCGCGACAGGCTCTGTTCCAACGCAACAGTCAATGCCTGCTCTGCCAGACCTTAATTTTGAATGGGGTCTGCAGAATGGCGTTGACATGACTGACATGGGCCGGGTTGACAGGCCATCATTGTCGGTACATACTCATGGCCTATCGCAATATCGAAAGCAGCACAAGCCGACCACGCGGACGAAGAATCTATCTCCCAGTGCTTCACTCAGATCGAATGCAAGCACCGATAGTACTGCCAGCTACCTTGTCTCTCCTGCTTCTGCCTTCAGCGGAGCTTGGACACATGCCGAAACCAGCCTCACGTCGCCCACGTCGGACAGCATAAGCCCTGGTGGAAATCTCTCCCGAGGTTGCTCCAATGCAAGCCAATACTCCAACGCATCTCGCTACACCAACTACGACCTGCAGCTCCATACGCTTATCCAGGAGTTACCAGCGGAGGATATCATGCTCCCTCAGACGCTCCCAGACGACATCGCCTACAACCAGCAGTTCCCCCTTACCGAGGCACCGAATGCGTCGGCACCGGAGACGGAGAGTAGCATCCCCGCCGCTGTTGAACAGGCAGAAGAGATGCTGGCCACCGAGATGGAAGCAGAAGTCCTCGGCCGTGCCTACTCTGTAGATGCCAACTCGCTTGTCGGATCTACTTGGGAGCTCCTCAAGGCTCACGTCAGTTCATCGATGGAGAAACTGCAGTGTCTCTCACACAACCACCTCGTGAGAGACTTGCAATGGCTTTCGCCACAAAGGGTTGCCGATATCGGGCTCACATGTCTAAAGAGAATCCTCGAGGGCGGGCAACCTGCATCGACGATCGAAGCCTTGTGTTTTGTTCACGTCACATATTCGCTTTCTCTCATTGTTCATGAAGACGACGCTCAGAATAGGTCAAAACAGCTATTCGTGCAAGCACATCTCTATAGCAACATATTCCGCCCAGGAGACCGTGAGGCATACCTCGAGGTAGCGACGGAGATATGGCATCCCCTGGACTTATCGACCACTGAACTGGACGAGCTGCTACTGGAGCGTTACCAAGGATCAGTGTCCAGGTCGTCGAGTCTCAAGGGCAAAGGCCGAGTATCTCCCCACAGATTCCAGTTTGGGCAAGACAGTTTCCTCGAGATAGCGCAATTCTTCCTTGACGGTAGGTGACTTTTATTCCCTTGCGAGGTCTTGCTGATGCTAATGTCGACTCTAGAACTGGAGGTTACAGCTTTGCCGAGTAACGTTCCAGAATCCAAGGAGGTGCTGGCCTCGACACTATGGAGCAAGCACCTCGAGGATGACGCCACACCAGCAAACCCGGCCTTCACGATTACGGTCAACGCCGTTGCTCGCATGCTTTGCCAAGAATTCCCCCATGCACGCAGGCTTGAGTCGAAGATGCAGCGTCTTCAGAAGCGCATTAGTGGAGGAAGCGTTCGAACCGTCAGGAGAGCGGAGTTGGAGCTCATGCAGGTTGGAAAAGTGAGTTATTGCCAAGGAGATCCTAATGCGTGAAGAACTTTGCTGACTCCCTTCTTAGGGTTGCATGTCGGTGCAAGAATACTTCGACAACTACGTTCCTGAAGTTAGAGAGCGCTTCGGTGCTCTTTACTCACAGCCGATCCCGGGATACGCAACACGGTCGGAATATCACGCTCACGGCATCGAACTAATGAGGAGCATCATCTGTGGTCTTTGCGAGAAGCAGGCGTCTACGAAACCTGTGCATGATTCCTCTCAGGCAGCAACAGATGGTAACCTTGATGAGTTCATCAGGAACATGACGAATGACCTGGATGGATCCTTGGGTGACTTCATGGTTCCCGATGACTTCGGAATCCCCAATGTTCAAGTTTCGATGGACGCCGCCACACTGTCGGACCCGTTGACGGCTTTCTACGACAGCGGCGAGGACCCAGCGCTGGACATTCTGCAACCACTCACAACGATTGGGAACAAGACAGCAGATAACTCGCCTGGGTCTGCCCAGACTGCAAAGGCCAGCTCAAGCTCAAAAGGTGAAGTGCAGGCGAATGACTGCTGCGAGATCTGCGGGTATCGGCCCAAGGGTGACCCGCAGTGGTTTAAAGGCAGTATGGCGAAGCACAAGAAGCTGCAACACTCGGCGGCACCACCGAAGATCTACCGCTGTCCGTACCCGGGCTGCACGAGCCAGTACAAGAATCGTCCGGACAACTTGAAGCAGCACCAGCAGGATAAAGGTCACTTTGTCGAAGGAGACACCAGCGTGCGGAGACCTAGCAAGAGGAAGAAGACAAGTGACTGAACGTCACAACACTTACGGATTTGACAGATTTTTTGAGTTTTTCGAAAGATGACGGGATCGGATTATGGCGCACAAAGATACCATTTTGGCTACCGGGGCGTTCGAAGCCACCGAGAAGAAACAGCAAAACTTATTCTACCTGGGTCAGACCAACAGGCTGGCCTATTGTACTATATACCCTTGAGACAGATGACTGATGATATGCCGTAATACGAGGCGGCCGGGCTGTATGAAGCAGCCGTGCTGCACACAATCTAATGAGAACATCTATGACATGAATATCATATAAAAAAAAAAAAAGGTTGAAATTTAGCCAAGATTTCGGTGTGCTCGGTGAAGACGGGTGAGGGGGCAGGGATGGGACCCTGTAGCGGAAGCTCCACTAAAAAAGCACCCGTGAAGCACAGACAAACCACCTCAGCCGGCTGGTTCGGTTTTGCAGGGCCCGGGGGCAAATGTAGGGCTGATTTGCGGGCTTCCAGGGGGAGCTTGGTGCTGTAGCGAGCCGACGCTTCGCTGCCCGGACGGTGTCGTTGGCACTGAGAAGATGTGGAAGTCCTGCGAACTCAGGAGGCGCCTTGAGAGCTGTGAGATACCAACCTTGGTAAGGTAGGTGGGTGCAGATCGTCTTTGGGATGGTGGTTCTGGCTGCAGTCGAACTGCGCTGCGCGTCTTGTGGAGAGGATACACAGATCTCCAACGAATTGACTCGTTTTTTTCATCCTTTTTATTCTTGCAGTCTATCCTGCGCGTGCCATTCAGGGTTTAAAGGGACCTGAAGGTTGAGCAGACAGCAAGGTGGACGGGAAGAGAGAGCCAGCACCGAGGTGTTGGAGGGGGCGTGTTCCCTCGAGAAGGGGCCCTGGGTGCCTGGGCTGGTACCTGCAAGAGGTGGTACAAGCGCAACCTAAGCTCACCTCACCTCCCATCACCTCCCCCGAACTGAACGAACGGCGTGCTGGGTGCTGCTGGTTCTCTCTTGTGGGCGGGACACCTCCCGTCGATTTTGCATACTGGTGCCCTGCCTTCTTTTTTTCTATTCTCACTCCTGCGCTCCAGACTTTCAGCGGCATCACCTACCTAGCATGGCAGCAGCACCACCACACGGCACCACCAAAAAGCCGTGCAGCGACTCCCGTCGGCTTCGACCGTGATTAATCTTTGATTCTTTTTCAACGTACACGCCTCTGTCCGGGAGGTGGGCGACATCAGTCAAATCAATCAATCACATTGTTAGCTGCTGCTGTCAATTAAATTGAGGGTGTCCAGGTCCCAACGACATGCACTTTTTTTTTTTCTTCTGTCCTCTCGTGATGACTGCATTTCCCACGGGCAATCGTCCGCCCGGTCGGATGAGAAATTCTGCCTCGTACTCGTCGCAAGCGAAACACGTTGCTTCTCTGTGTTGTGTTTTTATTTATTTATTTTTCCCGCTCTCTCGCGTGACCGGACTAATCGGGGGACGCGGTTTAAAGATAGAACACAAGCAGCACGACTGGACCTCGACCTGACCGGGCTGGGGCGGTCAACAATGGGGCCGGTGACATCACTTTCGCTCCAGAAACCAAGATCACGTGCGGTTTCCAGTCTCAATACGCCAGCTGGCTGTCCCGACCAGTCTTCTCATTGGCTGGAGGACCTCTGAGGATGAAAAGGTGGAGTTTCGTTCGAGTCCCATCCTCCAGTCACACTGTCACAGTCCCGGTCAGCACCGTGCAGTGTCCCCGCCCCTTTTTGCGTGGGAAAAAAAAAATAAGAGAGGAAGCCGGCCAGCGCAAGCGTAGGTGGCAGCAGCCCAGTAACCTCGGACGGGCCCAAGGGAAGAAAAGGCCCGCGCCACAGAAAAATTCTCCCTTTGAGCTTTCGTCGACGACAGGCAGCCTTAGGCTTGCCTTTCCCCCCTTCTGGCACGTTTGGCAGCGTCTGGCACTTGCCAATCCCCCGTGCACTCTCCCTTTCCCGGCTGGCTCAGCAGGCTAGGCGGTCGTGTATTGGGTGTATTGGGCTAGTGTCCCCCTCCCCCCTCTCTGTGAAAGTCTGAAGTGACCCGGCTCGAGTCTCGCTCGTCTCTACCTTGCCGTAGCCCTCGCCCTGACTATCCGTCTCTTTCTCGCCCTCTCTGCTGGTCCTCGCCCACGTCCACGTCCACGTCCACGTCCACGTCCCAGTCTCCCTTCCCCCCCTCCCGCCCAGGTCTCTTCCATGTCCGCCGTCTCTTTCTCGCACACCACCCTTCACCTCGCATGTTTGCTCTCCCCCTTCTTTTCTGTGCACACCTCCCAGAACCCACACACACTCCACGCCTCTCCCTCCCCCCATTATCGACACCCCCAGACCACATTCAAGGGTTCGTTTGTTGCATCCTTTCTCGCATCTCTGGGATTCGGGTTACGATAGCGGAGGCTCTGTCATTCTGAGAGGATCCTCGCCGACGTCCACACCGATCCCGTCCTCGACTTCGAGTCGATTCTCACCACCGAGCCCGACGTCTGAACGCTTCTTCTTGCAAGGCCCAAGGCGGGCGACTCGCTCCTCTCGCCCTCGCCCTCGCCCTCGCCTCGCCTCGCCTTCACCCTCACACACAAAAAAACGCTTCATCCTCCTCTTCCTTCCTTTTTTTTTGCCCTTCTCGAGCCCTCCGATCCTCTCTCTGAACCGGAGACGCTCCTCTCGACAGAATGTCGAGCCTGGGGCAGTCGGGTCCCAACAGCCATCCGGGCCTCGCCTTTCCTCAGCCAGGCATTCGACGCAGTCACGGCGGTCCTGGAGGCTTCCCTCCTCTACACGCGAACCCAGCAAACAAACCATCACCCGGCCCTCACAACGCGTCTCCTTATCAACAACAGGCTTACACGCCTCAGCAGCCTACCCAGGCTCAATACCCTCATCATCTCTTCCAGACCCAGACGCCCGTCAATGGCAACGTTAACGGTACCTCGCGTCCCCCGAGCCACGTCCCCAATGCCGCCACCCTCGGACGCCAGAGGGGTCCTCCCTCGCGGCAGCAGATGCCTCAACAGAGCGCGCCCTCCATGTTCCTTCCCTTGGGAGGACAACAAAACCTCGGCCACCAGCAGAGCCTGAGCCAACAACACGTCTTGGGGCAGCAGCAGGGCCTAGGGGGACAACAAGGACTCGGTCAACAACAAGGACTTGGCCAGCAGCAGGGCCTGGGCCATCAGCAAGGCCTCGGTCAACATGGCCTCGGTCAACAGCAAGGTCTGGGACAACAACAAGGCCTGGGGCAGCATCAAGGACTCGGCCAGCAGCAAGGGCTTGGTCAGCAGCAGCAACAGCAGCACCAACAACACCAGCAGCACCAGCAGCAGCATCAGCAGCAGCACCAACAGCACCAGCAACCTCAACAGCACCAGCAGCACCAACAACATCAGCAACACCAACAGCAACACCATCAACAGCAGCAGCAGCACCAGCAGCAAAGCCTGGGTCAGCAGAGCCTTGGCCAGCAGAGCTTGAGCCAGCAAGGGTTGAGCCAGCAAGGGTTGAGCCAACAGAGTCTCGCCCAGCAAAGCCTCGGCCAACAGAGCCTCAACCAGCAACAGACGTTGAGCCAACAACAACAGCAGAGCCTTGCCCAGCAGCAGCAGCAACATCAACAACAGCAGCAGAGTCTGAGCCAGCAGCAAAAGTTGAGCCAACAACATAGCCTCAACCAGCAGCAGCAAAACCTGAACCAGCAGCAAATTAAGAGCGAGCCGATCATACCCCAACAGCAACAGCAGCCTCAGCAACCGACGCCAAAGCCTGCCGTGCAGCAAGTCCCGCAGGCTCAGCAGATACAGCAACAGGTTCCGCAGCAGGTCCAGCAGCAGGCTCAGCAAGTGCCGCAAGTTCCTCAGGTCCAACAGGTGCAGCAGGTGCAACAGCCTGCCCAACCCCGGCCTGAGACCCCGGCTCAGGCCAGCGAACACCATGGAGACAGCATGGAGGTGGAAACCCTCGCTGAAGATGGTGACTCGCTTGAGCCTAAGATGATTGATGGCGCCCCGTTCGTGCCTAGACAGCCAATGGGCGAGATGATGTCTGCTCCCCCAGAGGGAGGTAGCTACCCGACGTTGGAGGCGGTCCACAAGAGTGTGCTTGCGTACTGCACCTCTGTTGGGTACGCGATTGTTATTGGTCGTTCAAAGAAGACGGTTCCTGGTCTAAAGAAGGTGTTGTTCGTATGCGACAGGGCGGGTAAACCCCCCAGTCGCGTCAGCCCCGAGTTCCGCAAGCGCAAGACGTCTTCCCGAAAATGCGACTGCCAATTTGGCTTCTTTGCCATTGAGCAGCGAACTCAGTGGACGATCCGATACCGTCCAGATCCTCAGCATCTGCAGCACAACCATGGTCCGAGCGAAAGCCCCCTCCTCCACCCGGCCGCTCGCAAGCTGGACAGCAAGATGGTTGCCGCCGTCAAAGCGCTCAAGGAAAATGGTGAGCCGGCGAAGTCAACAACGCGCGAAAGAGCAGTCGCTGACTCTTCGACAGGGGTTAGTGTTAACGAGACACTGGAAATATTGCAAAACGAAAACCCACACGTTCCTCTACTTCCTCGCGATATCTACAACGCACGAGCGGCGATCAATAGGAATCCTCAAAAGGTGGCGACGGGGCTAGCTGAGAACCGACCAGCCATCTACAGCAAGCCTCACCCAACGGCGGAGGAGCGCATCCGGGCAGACCTACGAAAGGAGCTCGCCAAGACGAAGGAAGACTTCGACAAGTACAAGGAGGACAAACAAAAGGAGATTGATGAGCTGAAGAAGACGCTGGAGGAGAAGGAGCAGATCATTGGGCGATTCGAGATGTTTATCGACATTTGCAATCAGCGCGTCATGGTTCAACGGGAGAGGCTCGGGGATGCGTCCGGGGCGGCCAACGGTGGCAACTAGTTGTTGAACGCAGACCGCAAGGCGCTATATGTTCAGAAGGTATCCTAGCATGGCGGATCGGGAATGGGTATTGGGATAGTGTAAGGCTGTACGAAGCTTTCTTTGTCGCGTCACGGAAGCATGGCCTTTGGTCGTTCGGAGAGCCAGGCGGGAACGGATCAGGTGTTTGATTTGGGCGGAGTCGTTTGGTCGTGCGTTCTTGGGTCCCTTAGAGTTTTGGGGACTACATGGTTCTTTGATGTGTCACTGTCTACGGAAAGAGAAGGGATGCATTGGGCGGGTTTTAAAACAGCAGCAAACATTGCGAACATGACTGAAGCATTGAACTTTGGGTTTCGAGCTGTCAACTCTGTGATATTGACTAAGCAACAGTGAGATACTGCGGTCTGCACAGCTGACTGACATTTGATATGTAAGGTGAGGCTAGACGAGGCTACGGAAAGTGAGGTGATGTCAGGCAAGATGGACTGCCAAACCGGTAGGTTCCTAGCAGGTGTCCGGGCCAGTCCAAGTCGATTAGTGGGGCGAGGGCGCGCGGGCTGGCGGGATGCTGCAGCTCAAGCTACCTTACCTTACCAGGGGCCGCTGCTAATAGAAAGACGATTAATAGTAATTTTGGGGCTCAAGGATAGCGGGAGTGGGCGTTGGTAGCAGATTGGACATCGCGTTGCGACCGCAGACGGTGCATTTCCCACCGATCTTTGCGTCTGATCGTAACGCTACGATGAGGACCGAGAAGCACGAGGAGCGAATGCGCCGTGGGCATTGTTGAGATGAGAGGGATGTTGTTGTCGATTATTACCTAAGTCGTCAAGGGCCCTCTGCTCTGCGTTGGCACATTTTGGCACAGTCGGCAGCGAAACCACAGAGACTACCTAAGGCGTGCATATAGGCTTGCACTAGAGACCGGGCTTGATGCAGAATTATTTATGCCTGGCCGCGCCATGTGAGGGGCCAAGGACAGCGTGTCTGAGCTTCCTCCACAAGCATTCAGAAAAAAAACGGATGCAAGGCAGCCAATCAAATAAGCCCCGCAATCCTCAGTGGGACACCACACGCCTTTAGTGGCCAACGCCTCCTGACACATGCTGTCGCGACAAGGATCCGTCCTGGTCGCGTCCATTGGGAAGGAAAAAAGAGAAGGTACCGTTTTCGCAGTCTCCCACGCTGGAGTCGCTGCAAAACACCCATGAGGTACATGAATCACTGAGGTGCAGCTTTGCGTGCCTTCCATGCCCCTGACTTTTTGGACCGAAGGGTTCTGTAATAAACTAAAGGCAACGTGAAAGTGGGCCGGGGGACAGGTCGACTTTCCGGGGCTCCAGAGGTTTACTGCGACGGTTTAGAGTAGAAAGTCAACACTGCTGCAGGCGGGAAGACGTGGACCTTCCCGGAGACAACTTTTGGCGCAGCATCGACCGAGCCGCGAATAATTGACCCAACTTACTAACAACCACCCACCACCACCAAAAGAACATCGCGAAGCTCTCTCGACTAGACGATACCCTGAGAATCCACGAGGATTCATAACAACAAGCACGCTCCTTTAGCATCTTGTCTTCGTTTCTCTTCTTTCCTTCTATCTACACCGCGTTTAACACTGCGGCTGGCAACGCTCTCGCCCCTGAGGTTGCCTCTGACTCGACAGACCTAGCTGTCCACCACAACCTCTCGCCCAACCGTCACACCTACGATGATGCCGACCTCGTCTCTGTAAATACCGTCTTCTTCCGTCCGAATACACGTCTGCCGCCATGGAGGTGGCTTCTCCCTCGATCCCTGGCGCGAACGGCGTCGCCTCGCCCACGTCCGACCCCTCGATCGATCCCGTCCGCGTCGTCGACCACATAGCTCTCGCATGCCAGATAGCTCTCGGCGCAAACCAGGAGGACCTCGAGAGTCCCGGCAGCTTGCTTCACAAGCATCGCTACTCCGACACCCTCCAGCGCTGCGCCCGCTTCGCAACCGATACCCCCAACACCTTGTACATTCAGAAGGATATCCTGCCGGCCTCTGCGATACAGAATGGAGAGGACTCAAGTTCGTCGCCCGCTGCCACGAGCTCATCCGTCGTGGCCAATGTTGCTAACCGAGTTCACGCAGAGCCTCCGTCCTACACGTACTCTCTGACCACCGAGATCTCCTCGTCCCCGACAACCGCGTCTGTCCTCGTCCTGCTCAAGCAACGGCCTGGCCCCATCGATCCCGTGCTCCCTCTTACCTCCCAGATTCTCCTCACTAATCTCCCAGGTCCTGCTACTCTGAACGCCACCGCCGGCGAGCAGGGTCCTTCGACCTCGCCTTTCGAGATTCTCCACTCTTACGTTCACAATGCGCTGGCGCCGTATTTCGATGCCAACACCCGGAGCCAAATCACCAATGGCACCAGGGGAAGGGCTGACGTCGACTCCAAGACTGGAATTCCCGTCACGAAGAAGAGGTGGAACGATCTCGAGCTGAGCTTGTTGCATCTGCAGCAGAATGTCGAGATCCCTGAGGTCTCCCTCATGTTCCACACGATGGTGCAGAACGCGCTGGAGGAGGCCGAATCTCGACACTCTAAGCCAACCCTCGATCTCATCCCGGGCGCCGTCCTCTCCGACAGCACCTTTCTCAACAGTCTCCAGAACAACGTGAACAGCTGGATCAAGTCGATCCAGGTCATTACGAGAATGACCAGGGACCCCGCCGACAGCGCCAAGGATTTCAAGTTCACTGCTAGCCAAGAGGTCAACTTTTGGTTGTCGATGGAGTCCGCTCTGGAGGGAATCGAAGGACAGCTTCGCAGCGAGGGAGTTCTTCTGACGTTGGAGATTCTCAAGCACGCGAAGCGTTTCCAGGCGACTGTCAGTTTCACGGCCGACACGGGTCTGAAGGAAGCTATGGAAAAGGTCCAGAAGTACAACCAGCTCATGAGAGATTTCCCGCTTGATGAGCTGCTTTCTGCCACATCCATGTCCAAGGTGAAGGACGCTATCGTGCAAATCTTTGGCCACCTGAACAGGAAGCTGAGAATCTGCCCTTACCCCATTCGTAGGGCATTGCCTTTGGTGGAGGCCATCTCTGGCGATTTGGACGAGGTTCTCCATCGATTGCTACCGGGGACCGAGCTCGTCAACCTTGATTACTCCGAGTTCAAGGGTATCATGAAGTCTTGCGACGACATCTTTACTACCTGGGATGAGAGCATCAAAGAGTTTACCAACGTCGCCCGTGAAGTTACGCGTCGCAGAAACGAGAAGTTCATCCCCATTAAGGTCAACCCCAAGCATGGCGAGCTTCAAGGACGTCTCAAGTACGTCAGCACTTTCCGTGACAACCATGAGCAACTGCAGCGCACCATTGTCAATGTGCTCGGCCCCAAGGCCACCGTGAGCGGCCTGACCGAAACGACCGGCACTAATGGCGTCGTTGTCGTGGAGGAGATGGGCGACGTGGATGCCGTCGAGGAAGTGAAACAGGCGTGGGAAGCGTTGAAGAACGTCGACCTTCTGGACGTCTCCGCCGAGGGTACGGAGAGATGGGCCAAGGCCGAGAACATGTACAATGAACGGACTTCTCGCGTCGAGAACTCCATCATTGCGCGTCTCCGAGACCGTCTGGCGACTGCGAAAAACGCCAACGAAATGTTTCGCGTCTTCTCCAAGTTCAACGCTCTTTTCGTGCGACCCAAGATTCGTGGTGCCATTGCTGAGTACCAGAACCAGCTCATGGAGCACGTCAAGCAAGCCATTCATGGTCTTCACGAGCGCTTCAAGCAGCAGTATGGCCACTCCGAAGCCCACGCCATGGCTCAATTGCGTGATCTGCCACCTGTTTCTGGAGCTATCATTTGGGCTCGACAGATCGAGCACCAGCTGGACAACTACATGAAGAAGGTCGAAGACGTTCTTGGTGTTGAATGGGCCATCCACGCCGAAGGTCAGAAGCTTCAGAGCGAGAGCAACTTGTTCCGCAAGAAGCTCGACACTCAGACCATTTACAAGGCATGGCTTGACGACGTCCAGCGCCGGCAAATCTCCATCTCCGGCTTTCTCTTCGACATTCGCCGCATGAGAGCGAACGGTGGCAACTATGAGCTTCTTGTCAACTTCGATCCCCAGGTCATCACTCTGTTCAAGGAGACGCGAAACCTAATGTGGCAGAACTATGCTGTGCCTCACTCCATCAACAATGTGTCCAAAGATGCCAAGCGCGTATACCCCTTCGCCGTCAGCCTTATGGAGAGTGTTCGCACCTTCTCGCAAACTATGCGTCAGATTTCCGAGATGGGCGAGGAAGCGGTTCTCGTCTTTGGATACAGGAACGACGTCTACGCCCTGGTGGCCCGGGGTGTTCCCCTCAGATGGGAGTCCTTCGTCAACTCGCATGAGATTTTCTTCTCTACCAAGAATAATGCCAATCTGCCGTCTGTCTCTGAGTTCGGTTTGTCAAAGCCATCAGAAAGCAAGCACAGTCTGTTCATCCGCGAGTTTGCTGCGGCCGTGTCTTTGCTCCAGGCTAAGACTGCCTCTCTGGCCTCGATTCACGCCACCGTGGAGAAGGCTCTTCTTGAACTCAACACCTGCCCCTACGAAGCGGACGCCTTTACCTCGCGCCTGGAGACCATTCAGACAGCTGTTGACCAGCTGAACCTGGAGCAATATGTCAACCTCCCCTACTGGGTTGAGAACATGAACCAGAAGCTCAAGGATGTGCTCCTGGCTCGTCTTCAAGACGCCATTCTTACCTGGATCCAAGCCTTCGAGGACGAGTATCTTGACGACGGCCGCCGGAAGCAGGTCATGGACAATGGCGAGGCGCCACCTCCCCAAGGTCCAACGATCAAGCGCCTGGTTCATGAGTTGTCCATGCGGAACCAGGTGATCTACTTGGATCCTCCGCTGGAGTATGCCCGCTCGAGCTGGTTCGTACAGTTGCACGAATGGCTGGGAATTGTTTGCAACCTGAAGAAGATCAAGGCTACGCGTTACCAGATGACCCTTACCACTACAACACTGGACGAGCCTCGTTTCGATGACCTGCCTGGCGAGTGCACCGATTTGCTCAGCCGCGTCTACGTTTCTGTGGAGAAGAAGATTCAAGAAATCAGCACATATGTCGACAAGTGGCTTCAGTTCCAGTCCCTATGGGATCTTCAATCTGAGCAGGTGTACGAGGCCCTTGGCGACCAGCTCGCTCGATGGCTGCAACTCCTTCAGGAAATTCGCAAGACCCGCCAGACTTTCGACACCCAAGAGGTCAGCAGGCAGTTTGGCCACACGACGATTGACTACGACCAGGTGCAAACCAAGGTCAACGCCAAGTACGATCAGTGGCAGCACGAGATCTTGATGAAGTTCGCCAGCAGGCTCGGCAATCGCATGCGTGAGGTCCACGCTGATATCGAGAAGGCCCGCCGCGACCTCGAGGGCCAGGGTCTTGATGCCTCATCCACGGCTACAGCCGTCCAATTCATCACTGTCGTGCAGGCCTGCAGGCGCAATGTTAAGCTCTGGGCACCCGAGATTGATATGTTCAGGCAAGGACAGTCGACACTTGTGCGACAACGCTACCAGTTCCCCAATGACTGGCTCCACATCGAGCAGATTGATAGTTCTTGGGAATCCTTGACTGAGATCTTGGACAAGAAGTCCAAGATTGTCCAGGACCAGACCGATGCCCTCAGATCCAAGATCATTGCGGAGGACAAGATTGTGAACGACAGGATTGCCGAGATCGCCGTGCAATGGAACGACGAGAAGCCAGTGTCTGGAACCATCCAGCCTGACATTGCGTCTGCCACCCTCACCACTTTCGAGAGCAAGATCTCCAAGTTGCAGACCGACTTCGAGATGGTTGCTAAGGCTAAGGAGGCTCTCGACATCCCTGCCAGCGCCGATACCTCTTTAGGTACCATCCTGGAGGAGGTCCAGGATTTCCAGTCCGTCTGGTCTAACCTGTCCACTATTTGGGCCAGTCTGAATGAGACGAGAGAGATCTTATGGACGGCTGTCCAGCCCAGAAAGATTCGCTCCAAGATCGACGACCTCATTAAGAGCACCAAGGAGATGCCCAGTCGCATGCGTCAGTACGCTGCCTTCGAACACGTTCAGACCATCCTTCGCGGCCTCCTCAAGGTCAACTCTCTGCTTTCAGATCTCAAGTCTGAAGCTATCCGGGACCGCCATTGGACGAAGATTTACAAGCAAATCAAGCCTGGCAAGCGATACTCGCCCGTTTCTATGACCCTCGGTGATGTCTGGGACCTCAACCTGGTCGCCACAGAGGTTATTGTCAGGGACATCATTACCCAGGCTCAGGGTGAAATGGCGTTGGAGGAGTTCCTGAAGCAAGTTCGCGAGACATGGTCCAACTATGGACTGGAGCTTGTCAACTACCAGAACAAGTGCCGTCTCATCCGTGGCTGGGATGATCTGTTCGCAAAGTGCAGTGAGAACTTGAACTCGCTCCAGGCTATGAAGCACTCTCCCTACTACAAGGAATTCGAGGAGGAGGCAAGCTCCTGGGAAGACAAGCTCAACAGAGTCCACGTCCTCTTTGACGTTTGGATTGACGTTCAAAGACAGTGGGTGTACCTGGAGGGAGTCTTCACTGGCAACGCCGATATCAAGCACCTGTTGCCTGTGGAGTCTTCCAGATTCCAGAACATCAACAGCGAATTCTCTGCCGTTATGAAGAAGGTCTACAAGCAGCCGTACGTCCTCGACGTCCTTCAAATCCCCAACGTCCAGAAGTCTCTTGAGAGACTTGCAGAGTTGCTCAACAAGATCCAGAAGGCTCTTGGTGAGTATCTCGAGAAGGAGCGTGTCTCCTTCCCCAGATTCTACTTCGTTGGTGACGAGGACCTCTTGGAAATGATTGGTAACAGCAATGACACTCTCCGTATTGCTAAGCATTTCAAGAAGATGTTCGCTGGTCTCTCGGGACTGATCATGGACGACGAGACTATCATCTCTGGCTTCACGTCCAAGGAGGGCGAGGCGGTGCGGCTCAAGAAGGAGATCTCTCTGGCCAAAACGCCCAAGATCAACGACTGGCTGGCTCTCCTGGAAAGCGGTATGAAGAACACTCTCGCAGAGCTCCTGGCGGAAGCTGTCGAGCACTACACTCCTATTTTCGAATCTGAGAAGATCGAGATGTCTGCGATGAACGAATTCATGGAGGCTTTCCCCAGTCAAATCGTTGTTTTGGCCACCCAAGCCGTCTGGACCACCGTTGTGGAGAAATCACTCGCAGACGGCGGCAAAACGCTGCAGTCACTCTATGAGCGTGAAGTACAAGTGCTTCGTCTGCTGGCCGACACAGTCCTCGGCGATCTTGACGTCATCCAGCGCAAGAAGTGTGAGCAGCTTATCACTGAGTGCGTTCACCAGCGTGACGCCATTGAGAAGCTCATCAACCTCAACGCAACGGCGCCGACTCATTACTTCTGGCTGCTCCAGATGCGTTACCACTACTCTCCTGATGGTGACTTCCAGCAGCGTCTGCAGATCAAGATGGCCAACGCCAAGCTCAGCTACGGTTTCGAATATCTTGGAGTTCCCGATCGCCTGGTCAGAACACCCCTCACCGACCGCTGCTTCCTCACCCTCACCCAAGCTCTCTGCCAACGTCTCGGTGGATCTCCCTACGGACCTGCCGGTACCGGTAAAACGGAATCAGTCAAGGCTCTCGGTCTTCAACTGGGTCGCTTCACATTGGTCTTCTGCTGTGACGACACCTTTGATTTCCAGGCCATGGGTCGTATTTTCCTCGGTATTTGCCAAGTCGGTGCCTGGGGTTGTTTCGACGAGTTTAACCGTCTTGAGGAGAGAATCTTGTCCGCTGTTTCGCAGCAGATCCAGAACATTCAGCTTGGTCTGAAGCAGGGCGCCGAAGACGACAAGGCTCAGATCGAGCTGGTCGGACGTCAGCTCCACGTCAACGCCAACACTGGTATCTTCATCACCATGAACCCTGGCTACGCCGGTCGTTCCAACCTCCCCGACAACTTGAAGAAGCTCTTCCGCAGCGTCGCCATGTCCAAGCCCGACAAAGAACTCATTTCCGAAGTCATGCTGTACTCTCAGGGTTTCAACCAGGCTAAGCAGCTGTCCAAGCAGACTGTGCCGTTCTTCGACCAGTGCTCTGCTAGACTGTCGAAGCAGGCTCATTACGATTTCGGTCTCCGTGCCTTGAAGAGTGTTCTCGTTAGCTCTGGTGGCTTGAAGCGTGCGCGACTGGCAGCTAGTGACGGCAGCATCGGCGCTGAAGAGGTTGTTGAACCAGAGATCATCGTACAGAGTATTCGGGAAACCATTGCTCCAAAGTTGATCAAGAGTGATGTCGAGATCCTCACCGAGGTTGAGGAGACTTGTTTCCCTGGCGTCAAGTATGTTCCCGCCAACTTGGAGAAACTGGAGGAGGCCATCCGAACTCTCGCTGCCGAGAGACAGCTGGTTGTCAACGATACCTGGATGACCAAGGTCCTTCAACTCTACCAGATCCAGAAGATCCACCACGGTGTAATGATGGTGGGCAACTCTGGTACGGGTAAATCTGCTGCCTGGACTCTTCTGCTCGACGCGCTCCAGAAGGTCGAGGGTGTTGAGGGCGTGCAGCATGTCATTGATTCCAAGGTCATGTCCAAGGAGGCTCTGTACGGTAACCTCGACTCTACCACGCGCGAGTGGACAGACGGTCTCTTCACCAGTATCCTCCGAAAGATCGTCGACAACCTCAGAGGCGAGGACTCCAAGCGTCACTGGATTGTCTTTGACGGTGACGTCGACCCCGAGTGGGTTGAGAACTTGAACAGTGTTCTGGACGACAACAAGCTTCTTACGCTTCCCAATGGTGAACGTCTCAACCTGCCTGCCAACGTCCGCATCATGTTCGAGGTCGAGACTCTCAAGTACGCCACTCTTGCCACTGTCTCTCGTTGCGGTATGGTTTGGTTCAGCGAGGATACCGTGTCGCCCGTCATGATGCTCGACCATTACCTCGAGACATTGCGCTCCAAGCCTTTCGAGGACCTCGACGAAGACAGTGTCGGCGCCGGGCAAAGCCCCGCAAAGGCTCTGGCTGTCCAAGAACAGGTTGCCGATCTACTCAAGGCTTACCTCGGCGGGGAGGACTTCCTCGTCCAGGCGCTCAAGGAAGCCGAGAGTTTCAACCACATTATGGACTTCACTGTTGCTCGTGTTCTGAACACGCTGTTCTCTCTGTTGAACAAGGCTGTTCGTGACATGATTGAGTACAACGCGCAACACTCCGACTTCCCCTTGGACCCCGAGCAGGTCGAGGCCTTCATCGCCAAGAAGCTTCTTCTTGCCCTCGTCTGGGCTCTGACTGGTGACTGCCCTCTTAACGACAGGAAGTCATTTGGAGATGTTGTCGGTGGTCTCGCCAACTTCGGCAACCCTCCTCTGGATGGCTCCAGCTCGCTCATCGACTTCGACGTCACCCTGCCTCAAGCGGAATGGTCCCCTTGGCAGAACCAAGTGCCGACTATTGAGGTCAACACCCACTCCATCACCCAGACTGACGTCGTCATTCCCACGCTCGACACAGTTCGTCACGAGGATGTCCTCTACTCTTGGCTGGCTGAGCACAAGCCGTTACTGCTTTGCGGTCCTCCCGGTTCGGGTAAGACTATGACGCTGTTCAGCGCTCTTCGCAAGCTTCCCAACATGGAGGTTGTCGGCCTCAACTTCTCCAGCGCCACCACCCCCGATCTCTTGATCAAGACCTTCGAGCAATACTGCGAGTACAAGAAGACCTTGAACGGAGTTATGCTCTCGCCCACTCAAATTGGCAGATGGCTCGTCATCTTCTGCGATGAAATCAACTTGCCCGCTGCCGACAAGTACGGAACTCAGAGGGCCATCTCCTTCCTCCGCCAGCTCGTTGAGCACAACGGCTTTTGGAGGACATCGGACAAGTCCTGGGTCACGCTTGACCGCATCCAGTTCGTCGGTGCCTGTAACCCTCCCACCGACGCCGGTCGTACTCCCCTTGGCGCCAGATTCCTCCGCCACGCCCCTCTTATCATGGTCGACTATCCCGGAGAGCTTTCACTGCTTCAAATCTACGGCACTTTCAATTCTGCCGTCCTCAAGATCATCCCGGCGCTTCGCGGCTACTCTGAGCCACTCACGCAAGCCATGGTCAAATTCTACCTGGAATCTCAGAAACGCTTTACACCAAAGATCCAACCTCACTACGTGTACAGTCCTCGTGAGTTGACAAGATGGGTCAGAGGTATTTACGAGGCAATTCGGCCTTTGGAGACACTGTCCATCGAAGGTCTCGTCCGCATCTGGGCACACGAGGCTCTTCGCCTGTTCCAGGATCGTCTCGTTGCCGAGGACGAGCGCCAGTGGACCGACGACGCTGTGCGACGTATCGCTCTTGATCTGTTCCCTACCGTTGACGACCAGAAGGCTCTTGGTGGGCCCATCCTCTTCTCCAACTGGCTCTCGAAGAACTACGTCCCTGTTGACCGAGAGCAACTTCGTGACTTTGTCAAGGCCAGACTCAAGACCTTCTGCGAAGAAGAGGTTGACGTGCCTCTTATCCTGTTCAACGACGTTTTGGAGCACGTCCTCCGCATCGATCGTGTCTTCAGACAGCCCCAGGGTCATCTTATCCTCATCGGTGTCAGTGGAAGTGGAAAGACTACTCTTTCTCGTTTCGTGGCTTGGATGAATGGTCTGAAGGTCTTCCAGATCAAGGTGCATGGCAAGTACTCTGGTGAGGACTTCGACGACGACCTCCGTGATGTTCTCCGACGTTGCGGTTGCAAGGGCGAAAAGATTTGCTTCATCATGGACGAAGCCAACGTTCTTGACTCCGGTTTCCTTGAGAGAATGAACACCTTGCTTGCCAACGCCGAGGTTCCTGGTCTCTTTGAGGGCGACGAGTTCGCTGCCCTAATGACAGCTTGCAAGGAGGGCGCTCAGCGACAGAACCTGCACCTTGACTCGCCCGAAGAACTCTACAAGTGGTTCACTCAACAGATTGTCAAGAACTTGCACGTTGTGTTCACCATGAACCCGCCAGAGGGTGGCCTCGGCTCCAAGGCCGCAACCAGTCCTGCCTTGTTCAACCGTTGTGTGCTCAACTGGTTCGGTGACTGGTCAGACCAGGCCCTCTTCCAGGTCGGCCATGAGCTCACCACCTCCATGGATCTGGACCGTCCCAACTTCCAGGCGCCGGACACCATTCCGGTGGCCTACCGCGCCCTTCAGCTGCCTCCTACGCACCGCGAGACCATTGTCAACTCCATGGTCTACATCCATTACTCCCTCCAACGCTTCAACGCCAAGTTACTCAAGCAGCAAGGCAAGGTCACTTTCCTCACGCCCAGACATTTCCTGGACTTCGTCGCCCAGTACGTCAAGCTGTACAATGAGAAGCGTGAGGACTTGGAAGAGCAGCAGCGCCATCTCAACGTCGGTCTCGAGAAGCTCAGAGACACTGTCGACAAGGTTCGCGACCTCAGGGTCAGCCTTGCCGAGAAGAAGACTCAACTCGAGAAGAAGGACGCTGAGGCGAACGAGAAGCTGCAGCGCATGGTTGCCGATCAGAGAGAGGCCGAGCAGAGGAAGAACACTTCCTTGGAGATTCAGGTCGCTTTGGAGAAGCAAGAGGCCGAGGTTGCAACGCGCAAGAAGGTCGTCTTGGACGATCTCGCAAGAGCCGAACCCGCTGTCGAGGAGGCAAGAGCTAGTGTTAGCAACATCAAGCGTCAGCACCTTACCGAAGTTCGATCCATGGGCAACCCTCCTCAGGGTGTCAGACTCGCACTGGAGTCTGTCTGTGCCCTGCTTGGTCACAAGGTCAACGACTGGAAAATGATTCAGGGTGTTATCCGTCGCGACGATTTCATTGCCAGCATCGTCAACTTTGACAACGAGAAGAACATGACGAAGCCTCTTCGTCTCAAGATGCGCAAGGATTTCTTGTCCAACCCCGAGTTCACTTTCGACAAAGTCAACCGTGCCTCCAAGGCCTGCGGTCCCCTCGTGCAGTGGGTTGAAGCACAGGTTTCGTACTCCGACATTTTGGACCGTGTCGGCCCTCTCAGAGAAGAGGTCGATCAGCTTGAGGAGCAGGCTCTGCAAACCAAGGCAGAGGCCAAGGCTGTTGAGAACACCATCAACACCCTCGAGTCCAGTATCGCCCAGTATAAGACGGAGTACGCCGCACTCATTAGCGAGACGCAGGCCATCAAGTCGGAGATGTCCAAGGTTCAGTTCAAGGTCGACAGAAGTGTCAAGTTGCTCGACAGTCTGTCTTCGGAAAGAGTTCGTTGGGAGGAGGGAAGCAAGTCTTTCGAGACTCAAATCAGCACCCTCGTTGGCGATGTCCTTGTTGCCGCCGCCTTCTTGGCTTACAGCGGTCTCTACGACCAGACTTTCCGCAAGTCGATGATGGATGACTGGCTTCACCAGCTTCAACTCTCAGGCGTTCAGTTCAAGCCGCACAATCCGGTCACTGAGTACCTATCGACCGCTGATGAGCGCTTGACCTGGCAGGAGAACAGCTTGCCTGTGGACGATTTGTGTACGGAGAATGCCATCATTCTTAAGAGGTTCAACCGTTACCCTCTCATCATCGATCCTTCTGGCCGAGTCACCGAGTTCCTGCAGAAGGAGAGCAAGGACCGCCGCCTCACTGTCACCAGTTTCCTGGATGATTCCTTCACCAAGCAACTGGAGAGTTCGCTGCGTTTCGGCAACCCAATTCTCATTCAAGATGCTGAATACCTGGATCCCATCCTCAACCAGGTCTTGAACAAGGAGTACCAAAAGACTGGCGGGCGTGTTCTTATCCAGCTTGGCAAGCAGCAAATTGATTTCTCGCCTTCGTTCAAGATCTACCTGTCGACTCGCGACCCCTCCGCCACCTTCCCTCCTGACATTTGCTCTCGTACCACCTTCGTCAACTTTACCGTCACGCAGAGCTCTCTCCAGACCCAGTCACTTAACGATGTGCTCAAGTCGGAGAGACCTGATGTCGATGAGCGCCGATCTAACCTCATCAAACTGCAGGGTGAGTTCAAGATTCATCTCAGGCAGTTGGAGAAGCGTCTTCTGCAAGCCCTCAACGAGTCTCGCGGCAACATTCTCGACGACGACAACGTCATTGAGACCTTGGAGACTCTGAAGACAGAAGCAGCAGAGATTTCCGACAAGATGAGCAATACCGAGGGTGTCATGGCCGAGGTTGAGGAAATCACTCAGCAGTACGGCATCATTGCCAGGTCCTGCAGTACTGTGTTCGCCGTGCTGGAGCAGCTGCACTACCTCAACCACTTTTACCAGTTCTCGCTCCAGTACTTCCTCGACATTTTCCACTCCGTTCTTCATGGTAACAAGAACCTCGCCAACGAGACCAACCACAACATTCGGCGAGACATCATCGTCAAGGATCTTTTCGTCACCACGTTCAAGCGGACTGCGCTCGGCCTGCTTCAGAAGGACCGAATCACGCTGGCCATGCTGCTTGCCCAGGCGTCGCCTTACAAGATGGACAAGACCTTAATTGACGTCATCCTTGATGATCGCGTGGAGGGCAAGGATCTCTCAACCGACAAGGAGGCGAGAGAGGAAGCTTGTGCCCGAGCTGGCCGCATGAGCGTGCTCAAGGATAAGCTAGAGCACATCACAAACGAGCAGTGGGAGAAGTTCTTTTCTGAGGAACTGGCCGAGAACTTCGTACCCAAGATCTGGGACGACAATGTCGAGCCTTTCGATCAGGCCTTGCAGTCTCTGCTTCTTGTCAAGCTCTTCCGCCTCGACAGGTTCGTGCCTGCTGCAGAGCGCTTTGCCGCCCTTGTCTTTGGTGCCGATATCTTCGATATTGTCGAAGATCTCAAGGAAACTGTCACCCAGGTGCCTGCAACCCGACCTATTTCTTTGGTCTCCAGCCCTGGTTTCGACGCCAGTTACAAGGTCGACAACCTCGTTGAGAGGATGCGAGTCAAGTGCACCAACATTGCCATGGGTTCCAACGAAGGTCTGGCAACCGCCGACAAGGCCGTCAACAATGCCGCACAGCTCGGCAACTGGGTCTTGGTCAAGAACGTCCATCTTGCACCTACTTGGCTGCAGAGTCTCGAGAAGCGCATGGAATCACTCAACCCTCACTCCGACTTCCGTCTCTTCCTTTCCATGGAGTCGAGTCCCAAGATTCCCGTCAATCTGCTTCGCGCGTCGAGAGTTCTCATGTACGAGCAACCTGCTGGTGTCCGTGCCAACATGAAGGACTCCATGTCCTCTCTCTCAACCAGGTCTGCCAAGGCCCCCGTCGAACGCACCAGGCTCTACCTGCTGCTCGCCTTCTTGCACGCAGTTGTTCAGGAGCGTCTTCGTTACGCACCTAATTTGGGTTGGAAGGGTTTCTGGGAGTTCAATGACAGTGACGTAAGTTTTGTTGAACACTGAATTTTCTAGGATAATGCTAACATGCCTCAGTACGAATGCTCCGCATTCATCATTGACACCTGGATCGAGAACGCTGCTGGCAACCGCACAAACATTGCCCCTCAGAGCATTCCCTGGGAGATGATCCGGTACCTCGTCACGGAAACCTACGGTGGCAAGATTGACAATGAGGGCGACTTCAAGCAATTGAACCAGCTCGTCCACTCGTTCCTGACGCCGTCCGCCTACGATGTTGGACATAAGCTTGTCGAAAGTGCAGAGGGCCAGGAAACCAGTCTTGAGGTTCCATCGGGCACGTCTCTGCCGGACTTTATGGCGTGGATCCACAAGTTGCCTGAGCGCGAGCCACCTACGTATCTCGGCCTGCCAGCCAATGCCGAGAAGCTGCTCCTGGTCGGTCTCGGAAAGAGTCTCATTGGCAACTTGAGGAAGGTGACGGAGTTGTTGGAGGAGGGTGAGCAGTTGATGGTTGAAGCTTAGTAAGCTTCAGCAGATCGTCGAGTATGGACATGGTCTGGCCCCGCCTGAGACAGGGCCGTATTTCCTTTTGTAAAGACTCTAGAGCGCGCAGCGCCGTCCTTTACTTGTTTAATCGTCTAGACTGTCGGGGGACATTATCAAACTACTACCACTACATCATTATTGGCGTATCACCGGAATGCGGCTAAAGGTTGAATCGGGGGCACAGGATGGGTTGCGTCGTCCGTTTGTCGCACTGATACCCCAAAACTCAGATTGATTCCCCCTGTTTGCGGTCGCTTTTATCGCGCGGATTTAGAGGTGTTTACAAGATAGAATGATCGCAATTTATAATCTTTGTGCAACGTTGTGTCCTAGCTTCTGTGAAGTCACATTGGTCATTAGATCTCTTCTTGCGCATGACGGTTCAGTTGGTGATTCTTTGCGGTTTCGGAGAATGACACCTGATGTTGGTGTCCAAAGTAAAGCCTCAAGGGATTTGAGGTTCGTTGCCATGGGGATTTAGAAGTTAGAAGCTGGCTCGTTCATCCACTTGACGCCGAGAACTCGACTTTTAGCAGTAGAAGGTGGTAGTGGTCTTGGTAAAGTTCTGTTTTAGAGGATACGGAGAAAAACACACTTTGACGCCGTTACCCTCATGTTGGTTTTACGTCCGTGCTTGAGGGAACATTGCCATATCAAACTCCAGAACTACGCTTTAGGACAGGACGTACGAGGGAGTTGCGAAACTGTCCGTGTCTCGTTCGCTATGTGTTACAACGAAAAGAGGCTTTGAGACTTAGTTTCCATTGGTTGAGCGTCTCGCTTTCCGACGCTGTCCGAAGGTAGGCACCATCATCATCAGGCTTTACACGGCGGAGTTACACGGATCGTCCGGTGCCCGCGGAGACGACAATAGTGGGAAAGGGAGTACAGGGCGTAGGGCTGAGCAGTAAAGAATAAGGGATGAAAAGCGAAACCGAGTTCTCTCTAAACGGCCTATCAACTTTGTTTGTGCTACTAGGGTGGGGGCTGAAAGGGGGTGCTGGAAAGAAGAAGTCGTAATGTTGAGAGGGGATCGTCAAATTATCATCGAGCAGACATCCACACCCGTTGGGCCAAGCTTGCTCCGCCACTCTGATCGTTGAAACATGCATACATGGGTTTTAAATGTCGTGCCTCGGCTTATCATATTTAGAGACGATCCTCGATAGTAATCACTCGCCGCCCTTTTCTGCAGACGTTGCCTTTACAGTGACCATCAGAGGCTCCCCGTTGCCCCTAGCCGAGCGAACTAGTGCTTGAAACTCTCCGTCATTGACAAGGTCTTTCATCTTAATCTCCCTCGTCCTTCCTAAACTCTCCAATTCATCCAACCGGTCCAAAGTTGCTTGAAGGTGCTCCTCAAAGCCCTCTTGCGCGCAGATCTCACGGAATGCATTTTGCATGGGCACCGAGTCGGCCCGGACGATTGAGTTGGAGTCAATGGAGAAGATGTTGACATGATCGTGCCGCTGAATCAGGTCCGGCCTGGTCATGATCTGTCTCACCTCATGGAGGGGTATCTCTGGCAGCCGGCCGTCGGTGATGCCCTCCCGGACCATGTTCTTCTCCTTCTCGACAAGAGCTTTGGCCAGCACCATCGCAGCGGCCGAAAAGTCCTGCTGGTCCTCGGCGTTGTCGTCAATGTCACCGCCCAGGATCCAGCACTGCCCGAGGAGCCAGCGCTTTTCCCGCTCGCAGATTAGGTCGCAGGCGTGGAGCATGTCCTCGGACCGGGCCACATGGTCGAGGAAACCGACACGCCCGCCGATTTTGTTGTAGACATGGTCTAGGATGTTCTGCGGCACAGCCTCCTTGAAGACCTTTGCTCGGAAGTCTTTGAGGGAGGCCAGGGCGGGTCCGCGGGGGATGTCGTGGATGTCTGCTACGCTCAAGCGCGTTGCTTGCCACCTGAGGCGCTCTGTAATGCTGTGATCATCGCTCGTAAGTACCACTGTCACGAGGCGGCTGGCGGCCCAGAGCTCAGCTCGCTGCTGGATAAGCTCGAGCAAATTGCGGCCGTGGTCGTCTTCCCGCAACAAATGAACGCGGTTGATGACGAGGATGAGAGGCTTGCCGGTACGCGCTCGCCGGGTCAAAGCGACTTTTTCCATTTTGTTGAACGCTCTTTCAATATCAAGAGTGGCTGTTGAGTCACGGGGGCCCTTGAAGTTGAACAGGCTTCCGACGTAGTCCTCGTGGAATTCATAGTCGAGGGCTTTGCCGAGGCGGAGACGGAAGATTTCTGGATCACCGTGGGCTTCGAGCATGGCGATCCCGTCGCCGTGAACTCGCCTCATTGCTTTTAGTATCATGGATGTTTTTCCAGAGCCCCTTTCCCCGGTGATGAGGTGGTACCGCCCCTGGAGACTGCCATCTAAGATTGCATCGACGAGAGGCTGTTCGGTTCTCGGAATCCATTCGTGGTGGCCCAGTTCATTTTCGTGTAAAGCTGCTTCCAATTGGAGTTTGGAAGGGACTGCATGTCGCGCAAGCGCGATGAGCTCAGGAGTAGAGAATCCTGCACTAAATGCGTTCTCCATCTTTTGTAGCACGAGATACTTGTAGTAGGTATGGTAGGAATATCCTGCCAAACCAAGCACAGCGATTGAGCCAAACGCAGTCGCACTTCCTTCGACAACCTTGAAGAAAGTTTCTTTCCAGCCTGAATTGGCAGATTCATCGCGGTTACCCTTCTTTCGGGAATTGTGCTGGGATGAAGATGAATCCGCGCCTGGGTGTTCCTGTTTCACGACAATGACACGAGGAGGGGGCTGGCCGTTGGGCATGCGAGCCTGCAATCTCGCAATAAGTTGAAGCCAGCTTGCAAAAGGTGATCGATCCCGGATCTTACCCTCCAATGCCTCGGGAGAGGGTAGCGTCTAGCCATGGGCGTGCGATGGCTCTCTTAGTCTTGCTGCGGGCGTCTCGCAGTTTGCGTTGTTTTCGTCGGTGTAAGTGGTGAGGTGGTGGTGGTGGTTGGTTCCCAGAGCTTTGCGATCCACCAGGGCAGTGCAGCGGGCTGGCTTTAAGGACTGTACGTGCCTGTCGCGTTTGCAGCAAGGGTCCGCTTCGAAGCAAGCGAGTGGCAGTACGGCGCACTATTGGGGTCTGGAGACTGATGGCCAATGTTTGTACACAACGTAGCGATTGGGTGTGGAGAGGTGTGCGGTGAATGTAGCAAATGCGATACACTGATTAAGGTGTCCATCCCAGCAGTAGCAGGGGTAAACGGAAACAAAGTCTTGTTGTGGTGCATACGTACCCTTTTCTTTATTCGGCGGCTACCCACTTGCTGATTATTATCTTGGCTTTTTACATTTCTATGTACATCACGGCACACTCCGCCGTCTGGTCTTGGCAAGCCATTCCACACACGACTGCTTGGCAAGTCCGACCAGAGAGCCTCTTTCCTAGGCTATCTCCTGCCTCATATTATTGCTAAGAGACATTTGTTGATATGTAACGCACGTCAGTTGCTCAACCGGAGAGATATCTCCAAGAGCCATCAGTCCGTCTTTTACAGCCTCAAACGCTCCTTTGTTGCCAATTGTCCAAAATCCAACCATCTGCAAACTTTTGTCTCTATCCCATCCTGATACAATGACGGCTATGGAGGACGAAATTACCTCATTGCCCCCTATCGGCTCGATGCCTGATGGTCGAAAGACCACCATCGCGGCATCGGCGGCCATCGAGAACCTCGACGACGAGGATAATGCTCCTGGAAGCAAGTTCGCCTTCTCCCCATCGCAACTCCACCGGTTGATCGAGAACCGCAATCCGAAATCTCCACTCGCCTTTGGTGGCTTGCAGGGTCTTGCATTGGGCTTGCGAACCGATGTCAACGCAGGCCTTGGAGTCGACGAAGATATCCTCGATGAACACTCCATCAGCGCAGAAACGATTGCAAATTCCAAGAGCGCCGGTGCACAAACGAAGGCAGACCAAAAGGGAACAGAAGCCCCAGGGCAAACTCCTGGCAACTTCACCGATCGCCGTGCAACATACGGCGAGAATCGTGTACCCAGGAGAAAGCCCAAGACATTTCTGCAACTTCTTTGGATGGCCTTCAACGACAAGCTCATGTTCCTTCTTACCGCCTCTGCAGTCATCTCTCTAGCCCTCGGCATTTACCAATCCGTCGGAAGCGACGAACAAGGAGCAAGGATTGAATGGGTTGAGGGGGTGAGTATCTTGGTTGCTGTCGTGGTCATTGTGGTTGCGACTGCCGTCAACGACTATCAGAAGAACTACAAGTTTCAGAAGTTGAACCAGAAGAAGGAAGAACGCATGGTTACCGTTGTTCGGTCTGGCAAACATCAGTCTATCTCCATCTTTGACGTACTCGTCGGCGATGTATTGCACATCGAGGCCGGCGACGTTGTTCCTGCTGACAGCATTTTGATTCAAGGATTTGACATCCAATGCGACGAGTCCGCTTTGACTGGCGAGTCAGATTTGCTGGTCAAGACTCCAGCCTCCGCATCAATCGAGAACGACAACGATCCTTTCATCCTCGGCGGGACAAAAGCAACCACTGGAGTCGGAACATATCTCGTATTGGCTGTTGGTGCCGACTCGTCGTACGGCAGAATCATGATGTCGCTCCACGACGACGTTGAAGAGACTCCTCTGCAACAGAAGCTTGGAGTGTTGGCTAAGTACATCATCAGATTCGGTTTGATGGCGGGTGGTATTTTCTTTGCAATCATGTTCATCCGGTTCCTCGTCGATCTGAAACACATCCAAGGTGGGCCCAAAGAGAAGGGGCATGCCTTTTTGGACGTTCTGATTTTGTCCATCACGATTATCGTCATTGCCGTACCCGAGGGTCTCCCACTGACTGTCACCCTGGCTTTGGCTTTTGCTACAACAAGAATGCTCAAGGACAACAACCTCGTACGGCTCCTTCGATCTTGCGAAATCATGGGCAACGCCACAACGGTCTGTTCCGACAAGACGGGTACCCTAACCCAGAATAAGATGAGCGTCGTTGCAGGTATTCTCGGACCGGCAGCATTGTTTCGAGACGTTGGTTTTCCATACGGGCACGACCACGACATCCCTTTAA
This sequence comes from Colletotrichum chrysophilum, assembly GCF_026319265.1. Classification (NCBI taxonomy): domain Eukaryota; kingdom Fungi; phylum Ascomycota; class Sordariomycetes; order Glomerellales; family Glomerellaceae; genus Colletotrichum; species Colletotrichum chrysophilum. Next base: position 408,037 of record NW_026517301.1, on the reverse strand, counting down.
CCAACGAATTCATCGCATCCCTGCCAAACACTATCCGGGAACTGATTAAGACGAGCTTTTCCCTCAACTCGACCGCAATCGAAACGACTGACTGCAACAATTTCGTTGGTTCGAGCACCGAAACTGCACTTCTCAAGTTTTCTGTTGAGCATCTCGGCATGGGAAGTGTCAGTGAAGAGAGGACCAACGGAAACATTGTGCAGGTTATTCCCTTCGATGCCTCAAAGAAGTGGATGGCTGTTGTTATAAGGCTGGGCGATGGTCGCTACCGAATGCTGGTCAAGGGTGCTGCAGAAGTCATTCTGGACAGATGCGTCGACATTTTGAGCGATCCCGCCTCTGGCTCCGACGTTATGAAGATGACTCCTAACAGCATACAAAGACTGAAGGCCATCATTCTTGGCTTCGCCCAGCGGTCTCTGCGAGTCGTTTCCGTGGCATACAGGGACTTTGATCAGTGGCCCCCGGCGGCTTCAAATACAACGATCAGTCTCTCCGACTTGGTTTTCATCGGTGCTTTTGGCATCCGCGACCCCCTACGGCCTGAGGTTATTGAGGCTGTCCGACAATGCCAGTCCGCTGGTGTTTTTGTTCGAATGGTAACGGGTGATAACTTCTTCACGGGCACAGCTATCGCCGAAGAATGCGGAATTTACACGGCTGGCGGAATAGCCATGGATGGACCGACCTTCCGGAGGTTGACGTCGAGACAGCTCGATCTCGTAGCTCCACGTCTCCAAGTCCTCACTCGATCCAGCCCCGACGATAAAGTACGCCTAGTAACTCATTTGAAGAGTCTTGACGAGGTCGTGGCTGTGACCGGAGACGGCACGAACGATGCCCTCGCATTGAAGGCTGCAGATGTGGGTTTCTCCATGGGCATATCTGGAACCGAAGTCGCCAAGGAAGCATCCGCAATTGTTCTAATGGACGACAACTTTGCATCGATTGCCAAGGCAATCTCCTGGGGCAGAGCCGTCAACGATGCCGCCAAAAAGTTTCTGCAGGTTGGTGACATAGTCTTCCTGGTGTTTCTGACATTAACAAATCGAAACAGTTTCAGTTTACCATCAACGTTACGGCCGGCCTTCTTACTGTCATATCTGCACTCGTTGGTGGCACGGGCGCATCTGTCTTCAGTGTTGTCCAATTGTTGTGGATCAACCTGATCATGGATACGTTCGCTGCGCTGGCTCTCGGTACCGACTTCCCAACTCCCGATCTGCTGAAGCGGAAGCCCGAGCCGAGAGGAGTTGCAGTCCTCAACGTTACGATGTGGAAGATGATTCTAGGGCAGTCCATCTACCAGCTTGCGGTCATCTTCACGTTCCACTACGCAGGGGAGAGCATCTTCCAATACCACACGGAGCAACAGCAGCGACAACTACAAACCATGACCTTTAACATTTATGTGTGGATGCAGTTCTTCAATCAAATCAAGTGAGTCAACCTTGGCGGAGAAACTTGGTATCTCTTTGACTAATGGGTTTTTAGTTCCCGACGGATCGACAACCAATTCAACATTTTGGAGGGTATCCTTCAGAATCCTTGGTTTATGTTTGTGCAGGCTGTGACGCTTGCTGGACAAGTCATAATCATCTTTCTGGGTGGAGAAGCATTCCAAGTTGCTCCTCACGGGAGCTCAGTGGGGCTGGTCTCTTATGTTTGGTGTTCTCACCATTCCTGTCGGCATGCTAGTCCGTCTCATACCTGATTGGCTCCTGACCACAACTTGGAAGATGTTCGCTCTCCCATGGAAATCATTTACGTCACGTCGTACGGAGCCAGCGACAGCTACACACAGTCTCGTTCCAGTGATGGGACTCTTCAACAGATGCTTGGGCACTCGAAAGCAAACGGAAGGAGAAGACGCTGTTCAAACCATCCAACAGAATGCTGGTGCACCCAATGAGGACCCTGGCAAATCAGGCGACCTAGCCGAACAGCAATTGGATCTTGAAGGGATCGTTGAAGCTTTGAGGTACGGCACAGCTGAGGTCAACGCCGGAATTCAGCTGCATCCAGACACTCGGAAGGATGATCCGGTTCTTGTCGACTTAAGACAGATGGGTATTCCGCCAAGTCAGAACCCTGCTCTGTGGCAGTTCATGGGATCACAGCTTTGAATCTGTCGCTGTCATGACGGTATATCCCATTTTATTGCGAGGAATCATGTGAGGCACGGTGGTCTTCAATAGTACCTGGTCGTCGTAGACACTGGTCCGTTACTCAAAGATAGCTAACTGCCCATCGTCGCTTAGTACAGCCACAACATCACCGGCAAGAAGTTTAAATAATGTGTGCCATGTCCTAGACGCCCGCGCGATGTGACCTTGTCGCCATGACCACACGACCTGATGCTCACCCCCAAAAAAAGCCCTGCCATGCACCACGCAGACCCGTCCCCGAGGAGCTTACCTCACTCTTTCAGTACAGTGGCTTTCCTCACCAACATTGTCTTCGTATGATCCGGTTCAATCATATCACCTCTTACAATATTCTCGTAGCGGTGTTGTACCCCGTCTGGCATTCGGATATCGTACTCGAGTAGAAGTCTCGCGAGGAGCATCTTGATCTCGGTGGCAGCAAAGAATCGTCCAGGACACGCGTGGCGACCGAAGCCAAAGGCCATGTTTTCCTTGGTCGAAGACACGAATTGATACTGTTCCTTATTGGCGTACTGCAACGGATCGCTGCGCATCTCGTCGCGGATCGATACGAAGCGGTAGGGGTCGAATAGGTTTGGATCGGTGTAGTGAGAATCATCCTGTAGAGGACCGACCATGGGCACCGCGATGTTGGTGCCGGTGGGGAGGGTAGTGCCGTCTTTGAGGGTCACTGGTTTCGTGATGGTTCGTAGGAAGCTGATTAAGCTGGCGGGATTGAATCTTTGGGACTCTCGCATGACGGAATCAAGGAGCTTCATCTGGAAGAGGGCGCTGGTTGTCCATTCGTTTTCATTCGCGGCGAGTACGGACTTGATCTCGTTCCGGAGGACGGGGATAATATCAGGACAGCGTGCTGCGATGTCATACAAGCTTTGATCCAGTCAGTCTCATGATATATGTTACGTTCTTGACGGTGCTAGTGAAGAGTCTTACGTGTGCGTGGCTGCCATTGTCGTGGTATGAATGGCGACGACGTTCAAGCTAAGCTGCGTCTCGGCGAGTTGCTCATTGCTGTCCATGCCGAACTTGCTAGATTTGGCGATGAACCATTGCAGCATATCCTCCGGTGCCTCGGTACCTTCGGTGTTCAGCCTCTTGCGTTCTTCAATGACTGGGACCAGGACTTGAGCTGCACGATGTCTGTGTTCGGCCAGTTTCTTGATCTCGGGGACATAATGCTTGCCGATAAAGCGCAAGAACTTTGGCCATCTCTTGATTTTGGCTGCTGCCGTGAAGAGGTCGATGACAAACATTGTACTGGCCTCTAGGTACTCTTCCTTGTGGCAAAGCTCGGGGCCGATGAAGATGCGGCCGGAGATGATGGCTACCATGTTCAGCAGTTTGTCGTACAGCACCACTTCCGTCCATTCGGTGCAAAAACCGAGCGAGTCCAAGACCGTACGTTGGATGTGACCTGATAGTGTGACGGCGACTTTGGCCAGGCTTGGAGTGAGGTTCGACTTGATGACGTTGAGTAAAAGGGGGTTGATTGGGTGATAGTCTGTCCATCTCGTCTCGCAAAGCTGGAGAAGAATCAGCACCAGTTGTGCAACAGAATGTCCGGGCGGCTCTACTAACGGCTTCCAAAAGAGGAACGTTGTTGACGGTGTCGTCGGGCATTTTTCGGAGATCGTCGCAATGGTGAAGCGGGATCATGACGATGTCGCCTGTAATGGTGTCAGCTGGTGTTGGCCGTCGAGAAGTTGCTTGCTTCTTACCATCAGCACCTGTAATACGCCAGATTGACGACTTGAACTTCAGAGATTGAGGTTAGTCGAATGATTTCTAAAGACTCTTGCGTGGATAGAAACCTTCTGATAGCCTTCTTCATAAAGTTTAGTGGCCATTGCAAAGTACATCTTACGTCGCTTCTCATAACCGCCAGCTTCCTTTCCCACTAGCGGGAAACTCGACAGACTGCTACTTGAAGACAGGAACGCAAAGGTGATAGTAAGAAGAGAAGTCGCGAGCAGAGTTCCGACGACAGCGTTCAGGGGCAACGCGGCGTCGGACGAACTCATGATTGATTATCGGAAGATCTACCCTCTAAAACCTTTGAAGTGAAGATTGGATGCAAGAAGTGCAAATATTGTGGGCAGCGTCTGATGCTTGGAACATGTGGCTTTGAGCTTCGAAGGGAACGACATATGTATGGCGAGCTATCTGATCGATGCCGCTGATTCAGCGGTCCATTTTCCACTTGCCAGGATACTTCAGTCACCATAGCTGATAAATGGGCTGGTAAATCGGAAAATGGTGTCCGTGAAGTTATTGAAAGGCCCGGCACACGAGATGCAAAGCCACGTCCTCGCCAACCCCAGAGATCTGAGGGGTGAGCTTCGGCGAACGGGAAATGATCAAGATCCGATTGGCGAATTCCCTGATCGATGAACATCTCAAAATTCGATTCTTTTAGTCACGTCACCAAGTTCTTTTGGGTCGCGTCGTGCGAATCCTTGGCCCGAACATCACTAAGATGCACGATCCCACCGGCAAACCGGTGCGGCCACGGAGCTAGATCGGCGGCCGTCATGAATGTCACCCGAACCTCCCAAGAACTGGTGTGTGCGTCGAGTGCCAAGTATTGGACGATTTTTTCCCTGTCTGTCGTATCCGGGTTCTGCGTCAGGGATTGAACCCCAGATCTGCAAAACTCTTATCCGCTCGTCGCTCGGCTCCGGACGGACTACTTTTGAGGCCGTACTAGAACATACGTTGCAGACATGTGAAGATCTGAGAACTGAAAAAGTACTACCATGCGCTCTTTCTCTCCGACCGTTGTGGGATTTCATCGGTATCCCGCCGGGCGGAATGGCGGAGGTATGTTTCAGGACCACTAAAAACACTAATAGGTACATAGACTGGGAGATGTTCCTTCTCTGGGAGCAAATTCACTACGTAATCTTTACAGCCTTCAACTTAACCAGACATGATTTGGGTTTCGTGAACAATCCCTCCACCAGACCATCATCTTCCATCTCGGTGGGCAACCTGTCAAAGTCCAAGTTCCAGACCAATAAAGTTATGATCAACTTCAACTCAAGATAGGCCAATCTCTTCCCCCAGCAACCCCTTGGACCAAGGCTGAAACTCATGAATGGACCAGCTTGACCATTGAATTTGACTTCACCATTCTCGCCAGGCTGTAACCATCGTTCTGGGAGAAATGACTCCGCAGGAAAGCGGCTCCGGCCCCAGTCTTCCACGCCTTCGTTGTTGAGCTTCTGTGAAGTCTCACTTCGTTTCTTTTCCTCGACGACTGCCCCAGCTTCTGCGATTGTAGGTCCAGTCAACAGAAACATTATCGGGGTTCCCTTAGGAACGTGGTAACCGACAATATCCATATCTCGAAGCGTATCTTTCATGATAGCTCCAGCAGGACTGCTCAGGCGTAGAGTCTCTTCGATGAACGCGTCCAGGTACGGAACGTGGGTTTTGACGATTTCGTCAATGGTCGGCTCACGTTTCTCGGCTACCGCTTCGAGGTAGGCAGCCCGTAGATTCTCGCGCAGCTTGGACTGAACGTCCTGGTTTGATCCGAGGTACTTGGCCGTGAAACATAGCGTGCTATGAGTCGAGTCTTGCCCGCCCACTAGGTATCCCCAAAGCATGTCGCTCATCCGAAGCGAGTCGAAAGCAGGCTTTCGCCCTGAGTTCTCCGCAGCCAACTTCTCGCGAGAAACGACGTAGTCTACAGCCGAGGCGAAGTTCTCTTCTCCATCGCTTCGTGAGAGCTTCTCTACTGAAAGGTCGATATGCGACTGAAGAATGGACCTCTTCAAGCGGAAGGCCCGTTGTATAGTTGGTCGCAGGTTGTCGAAAATGAAGAAGATGCTCGGTATCATTGCTCGGAAGGCACCCGTGACTCTCTTGTTCAGGGTATCAAGAGCGAAGAGAAGTTCTGGCCGTTCAACAGGGAGAAACGTGGCGACTTTGAGGGGTTCTTTCTTAACCTTCTCATCAGAACCAGCTTCTCTGGGTATCTCAAGAGATGGACCCCGTTTCATAGATCGCAGCCGTTCCGCGATATAGCTTTCTTCCACTGGTACACCAAAGGCGGCAGTGTTCATGATGTCGTAAGTAAAGGCCTCCAAATCTTCGTCTGCCTCAAAAGGCAAGCCGTCAGTAGCAGCAGCTTTGCTTTTCCACAGTTCGATGAATTTCCGGACCGTCTTATACGAAGCCGGCGCTGATACCTATAGGTATGTCAGAACTGCTTCATGGAACGTGATTAAGACCCAAAAGACCAGGATGCCCTACCCCGTGTAAGAAGCTCGGCGTCATCAAATCTTTGGTAAGGAACTTGGCATCTTTGAAAGACGGATGAGCATCTTCCATCGCGATGAAGTGCTCTGGTATGACACCCTGCCAAATCATGTTGTTCGTGTACCCCCGACTGAGATCCTTGCTCCTCTTCGAGAGCAGGTCCCGGGCTTCTCGGTAATCGGCAATCACGACATGCGTCCTGTCGAAGGGACCAGGAAAGAATTGTGCGATTGGCGTCTTGGTTTTTGAAAGCAAATCAGTGAAGAACTTGAGCCAGAACCCGCCCGCATTATCAATCTCAATGAAATAGGGAGCATCGCCGAGGATTCGATTCGTGGAGTCTTGATGGCATGGCAGACCGGGTATCGGTTTGGGCAAGAGTCGAAGATAGATGATGCGAATGAACACAGCGACCGCTGCTAGGACCGCTGCGACTGTGGCGAATCCTGCCATCTCCTTGACAATTCGCTTTTGTCGATCTGTAGCCGCGGGCAAGGTCTTGCTGGACTGGGTTTGAATCTACAGATCACTAGAGAAGGGCACTTTCAAACATGTTGGATTTCACGAGTGACGGATATATGGCCGCCAGGAGGATATCTGACAGCGTTCGGATGAACTTTCCTGCCGGCAAGACTCGCCTACGTATTCGTATGAAGGTTGGTCTTTGGTGAGCACTAACAATGCACAAGAGAGGCACAGCGCGTGCCGCGGCACCCGATTCGGTCTCGGGGCGTGCCGGATCCACTTACGGTTTCATCGGCTCCTGTCGACGGCCGCGAAAGGAAACAGAATGTCAGAAAACCCAAAGTCCCATTCCAAAGTCCCTTTGATGCTTAGCCAAGTTCTGCCAGTGAGACTGCTGATATAATGTTCTGTGGTTTATCATGCGATAGTCATGTGATAGTCCATAAACAGACTGCAAACAAAATGAAGTCGTTCGATGCACGAGTAAACTCACAACAGCGACGACAGCAACAGATCGAATGGCCTAGCGACGTCCATTTGGTCCGAATCAGTTTGAAATGCGGGAGTACTGTCGTGAATACTTAGAATAATAATATTCGATGAGGCTCAAGCCATTGATTAAGACCCAGTAAAAGCCCCCTGGAAATGGTTCCTTAGCAATGAGGGATGTCAATGGATTCGAAGTTGATAAGTGAATCGAATATTGAGTGTCTGGTAGCTTTGATGCCATGGTGCGCACTCATCTTATTCTAGCTGTCATTCGCACGAGAGTCAGCTACTATTAAAACCAGAGAAAACTTATTAGACCTCACCCTAGCAGGATATTGTTGGGACATGGACGATGATTCTCGAAATGGCACCTATTTGAATCTTAGCCTAACGATGGACGACGTTGTGGATCGAGTACAGCAAGCTGCCTTATTGAGTCTATTGCTAATGCCAAACTGCAGTGCTGCACATCCAAGTCTATACCGAGAGCCAGCTTCTAAAAGATAAACCATAATCATCGGATGTTGTCTTAAGACTCATTTCAGGATCAGCGCCCCCTGCAAGGCAATCAATCAAGTTTGAGGCCCAAACTTGACTTGATTGCCACATCGCGATGGCTTCATAACTGATTGATTGATTGATTGAACTTGACAAGTTTACTTGCCTTGCGGGGGGCGCTGTTCAGGATGGCCAGAAAAGGAGTCTCAAAGACTTTGCAATAACAGAAGTGGGGCAACATATCAACAATATGAAAATAGGGGGCGGCACGACGGAAATGAAGTATACGTGGCGGAGCACAAACAGCTGTTTGGACAAACAAGAGCAGTGATTTGGTTAATTGCCCCGACACTACACTTGACCAGACGGTTGCCGAACTCCGTCTTGCAGCATCAGTCTAAGTCCAGAACAGCGTAACGATGTCTCCGACAGTAGGGATCTGTATGACGAGGAAGGAAAGTTTACGGAGACAAGTGTGAGATGAGATGGGAACAGGCAAGTGACCGGATGAACGACCACAAACATCGGCTCCGAGTGGTGGTGCGGACATTTCTCTACGACACGTGGGACCTGGGCAACATGGTCAAGCTTTATTGGTGAACCTTAGGGTCGCACTAGAGATCTCATGATGTAGAGCGGGCTTCAGATCTCAAATGATTCCAGAAAGCCGGTTCGCATTTATAATAGAAGGAGAGAATGTTGAGAATGACGGCAAGCATGGGAGCTAATGAAAGCCGGCGGTATTTTATGAATGGTTATGCACCGGAAGAGCCAAGTTCCATTGCCAACATTAGTGAGAAAACTGGGGAATGTGTCGAATAATGCACTGGATAAGCACATTATGCACGATAATCGGGAGTTATCCTTCCGGACCACCTAGAAGGGCGCTAGGGTCCGGACTTAAGACCGGCGGAGGTGAATCATTGTCTGCCGGGCTCCACCAACACCACCTTGACCGGCAACAAATGACAAAAACAGAGTCAGCGGAATGGTGTCGTCACCTAAGGCGCTGCAGATGGGGGATCTAAAACCTGCATCAGGTAATAACTCAGGCGAGTGCTAGGTATGCACGATCCGAGGGCACCACGCCCGGATTTAAGACCGATCTTGTCCGCTCCCTTCCGTGCAGGCGACTTAGATATGATTTCGCTTGAGTAATTATGAAGAGGCTATGAGCAAGTCTCGTGCTATATGACGCTCTGCTCAATGCGGGATTCCGGCGCTCTTTCCCATCCGTATGCCGATTTACATGCAGTCGCCGTATCGGGCTGCTCCCCCTGGTCATAACGTTGGACCCTTCAAGTACAGCATCCCTCCCATGAATGCAAGCATCTGCAAGATTTTCTGAGCAACATCTTACCTCTTCCGCCACTCCTTGGCAACATCACGACTCGAGCCTACAGCTGCCTGCCCCGCGCATCTGCTCCCCAACCTGACCGACGACTCGAGAACAACCCCAGGATGAAGGATAAAGATGGCGGCGAGGTCGTTGCCCCGACAAGAATTCCCTATTGGCGCTTGGTTGCCGACCAAGCTGGAATCACACCAGAGGTCCTCAACCACCAGTATGCCGGCTCTGGCACCGAACAAGACCCATATCTGGTCCAATGGATCCCCAACGACCCTCGAAACCCCATGGGCTGGAGCAAACCAAAAAAGTGGTTCATCACAATGATGGTATCGCTTACAACACTGGCAGTGGCGTTGCTTTCCTCGGCATATACTGGAGGCATCCGCGAGATTATTGAAGAGTTCGGAATATCGCAAATCGTCGCTACCCTTGGCGTCTCACTCTTCGTGCTCGGTTTTGCTATCGGACCCCTGATGTGGGCTCCGTTGAGTGAACTGTTCGGCAGACAATATCTTTTCTTCGGCACTTATATGGTGTTGACAGCGTTCAACGCTGGCTGTGCCGGAGCGGATAGCGCTAGGACTTTGATCATTCTACGCTTCTTCGCCGGGGCTTTCGGCTCATCACCTCTCGCGAACTCGGGCGGCGTCATCGCAGACATGTTTCCGGCAGCCGAGAGAGGTCTGGCGATGGCGCTCTTTGCAGCCGCGCCCTTCCTCGGTCCCGTCATCGGTCCTATTGCAGGTGGTTTTCTCGGAGCTGCCGCTGGCTGGCGCTGGGTTCTCGGGTTCTTGGCGGCCTTCTCTGGGACTCTTTGGCTTGTAGGGACTGCTCTTGTGCCTGAGACGTATGCTCCGTACTTGCTTCGACAAAGGGCGGCGAAACTGTCCAAGATGACAGGAAAGTGTTATATGAGCAAGATGGAGCACGATCAGGGCAAAGTCAAGCTTGCAGAGTCTTTCAGAAACGCGTTGCTGCGTCCTTGGATTTTGCTGTTCCGGGAGCCCATTGTCTTCCTGCTCAGTCTTTACATGGCCATCATCTACGGAACGCTCTACATGCTTTTCGCCGCCTTCCCTATTGTATATCAACAAGAACGGGGTTGGTCTCAAGGAATCGGCGGCTTAGCATTTTTAGGCGTAATGGTGGGTATGATTTTCGCCATCATCTATACTATCCCGGCAAATGGTCGCTATAACCGAGTTCAAGAAGAGAACAATGGTTATGCGCCACCGGAAGCCCGACTTCCACCAGCGATGGTCGGATGCGTCGCTGTCCCTATTGGTTTATTCTGGTTTGCTTGGACAAACCAAACCTCGATTCACTGGGCCGTTAGCATCGCAGCCGGCATTCCATTTGGTTTCGGAATGGTTCTACTCTTCTTGAGTATCATGAACTACCTCATCGACGCCTACACGATCTTTGCGGCGTCCGTTCTTGCCGCCAACTCAGTCATTCGTAGCTGTTTTGGCGCTGCGTTTCCTCTCTTTACGTCATACATGTACGCGGACCTTGGTACCAACTGGGCGTCCTCGATCCCAGCTTTCCTGGCACTTGCGTGTGTGCCGTTTCCATTCCTATTTTATAAGTACGGAGCTGCGATTAGATCTCGCTGCAAGTTTGCTGCGGAGTCCGAAGCTTTCATGGCGCGGCTTCGCCAAGAAGACTCATCTGGCTCGGAGGAAAAGGAACCCGAGCAAACGAGTTCAGCGGAGGTTGCGGTTGACACCGAAGAGACATCGGATGGGCCCACATACACAGCTTTGAACACAAATCGGCCTCGGACTATGAGTGGTGGTACAGCCGTGTCTTCACGCCGCAAGTCTTATGATGGTAATCCATATGACATTGACAGAGTCAACACTCGACAGTCATTTGGGCGGTGAGAAACCACGTCACAGAATTGAACATTTCGGATTTAGAAAATCAATAATTTAAATAGATATGAACAGTCTATGAAGTAGAGTGTCCTCAGTCGCAACTCTCTGTTGTTGAACGTGATTGGCTCTCCATAAAACTAAGCGGGACAGTACAGAGCCCCAGAGCAGCAGGATACAGCAGCATCTCTGCCCGAGTTGGGGGTGCACTTGAAAACCCTGGGTTAGCATCCGATTTGGACTCACATTTTGTAGTTTATTAAGAGTTGAGCGATCTCATACCTTTGTTTTGCAGGCTGCCCACGGATCAGCGTAGTTGATTCGGCACTAAAAGTAAAGTAGTCAGCATTTCTGTAGTACGAAAGTAGTGAAACAACCAATGTAATCCTCACATCCTCGAAGTTGCAATCTGCAGGGGGTCCCGTGCAAAATTGAGCTGTAGCGCCTTGCAGGATGACGGCTGCGGCGAGGAAGAAGGTTGTCGATGTGAAATGCATGGTGCTAAGCTTATTTCGAAGTGTAATTGATCTAGATCGGAAGTGACGAATGGGGTTGGAATGGCTTAACTTGCACAAGTCCCTTCTTTACCGCGCATCCCACCGGCATGTAGGGTTTATATATTCAGTTCTGGGCAAGAAATACACGAATAGTTGCTCTGTGTAAGGATTTAAAGTTCATGCGAGAGTGGGTTTAATCAACCCAATGCCGGGTGAGTGTTAACTAGTTGCAGATAAATCACACAACGGAATGTTCCTAAGGCGATCGTCTCATGCTCAGCCAGGGCCATGTGCAGTTGCCAGTTGGCGTTCATCCGACACTGTCGGACAGTCAAGTAACCGAGTCAGCTTTCAGACAGAGAGGTCCAGGCACACAGGCAAGGTTACGTCGAACATGCTCGTGCTACGTCGGCTTGTCCCAACAGATGGGACGATCCTGTCTTTGTGGCCTTTTTATAGGGCTGAGGCGCAGGACTTGTAGTGCGTGAAGGGAGCAAGGTTTGGTGATTTTTGCCATGAGACTGCTTTAAATTACTCTGTTCCGGGCTATCCGTGTTGAATAGTTACATGTCATGGAGGATGGACGTCGAGTCAAGAACATAGCACTGACCAACGTCCCCACCAAGGTTCGTTCCCGGCAAGGCGGCCATTGGCACAACATTAATCAACCTTGAAAGGGCCTATGGAGCAAAACCGATCAACTGAGGAAAGCTCGGTCCAGCCAATATATACGCGAAATTGGTAAATGGAGAGTCTCGGTCTCGGCGTCTAAGAAAAAGTGCGACCATAGACTCAAGAGCAGTCTCGACCTCATCACACTTTATGAGATTAGTCTGTGCATGTGCCCAGAGCACGTTGCGGAGGAACACGATCTCGAGCTTCTTATTATTTGCCTACTAAATGGAGGGTTTGGCAGGTGCGAATACTAACCTTGTCTTAAATAATGGATGCAGATATATTTATGGCGAGTTCAACATTAGGTACGCAACTGACCTGCTCACAATCTTACGCAAAGCCAATTCAGGATCTGTTTTCGACAGAGACTCTGATTACAAGACAAGCAAATAGCGGGGAGATGAAACATCACACCGGTTTCAAGCGAATCGGCTCTCCATCAGCGTGATAATCTTTCTGATATTGTAGGCAAAGATGGGAGAATTGCCCGCCGATGGAGAACTTTTGCCCCTTGAGGAAATCTCCCATACAAAGCGGCACAGAAGTTGGCCGCGCACATTTCCCATTGGGATATTTTTGTCGTCAACGCCGGCTTCGCTCAGTCCGTTTCCCAGACAGGGAACACGTTGCTATTCCCCAACTTCCCATCGGGGACCGCGCACTGCGCTCAACGTCTGACAGGACTACCCTTTGTCACTTAATAAGGAGAAAGAATGGTTTCCCGAATCCCACGGGCTTGCCGGTACCACTTGGTGGCGTAAACACCAACATGCTGACTCGTGAATGTCGTGAGTGTGGATCTCCCGTCCGGGTCCATCTATCGAAGATCATCACCATCTCGCCATTAAACGGCAGCCTCGGGATCTCAATACTCTAAATGGTTTTGGTCAAGTATTCGTCTATCATATCAATATACTGCACGTGTGGTGGACTGTTTTGCTGAAGCGCGTCGAAATTCTGCCCGGCAATTTCGTGGCATTACTGCGAATAGAACTACGCGCGGTATGTGGATGATGATTGACGTGGAGAAAGACGTCGACGCGTCCCGAAGTTCACTAGATCGTGATGTCTCTCATGGCGACGATGGCGACGAGAGGAAATGTTTTGACCGCGAGTGACCCATATCTCGGCAGCCCATCCCGCGCTACACAACACCATCAAAGCTAGATATATAGTGCCATAAAGCACTATTTCCCAAATTGTGGGAACATCAATAACTCGAATCTTATAAGAGGGTCTTCCGTTTCTGATCCCGTTTTCTTTATCTTCAGCCCCAATCACTCATCAACGGCGTCAGAAAACAACTTCACTGACATCCAATATCAACGTCAATCGTCACGATGCAAATCAACGCTGCCGCCTTTTTTGCCCTTTTGCTGGCTGCGCCGCCGGTCCTTGCCCGTACCTGCCCTGCCAGCGCGATTCAATGCTACTGTACGTTAACCTCCCGGCTGACATCCGAAGTCTCTGCTAACTTTCGAAAGATCCTAATGGGCGCTGCGCAAAGTGGTGCCCGCAATTGGGCTGTGGATGCGCCGACAACAAGAACAGCCTGGGTGGTGGTCTCGTGCGCTCGAAGTGCATTACCGAGTTCCAGTGGTTGGGACGTCACAAGTGCTGATTTGAAAGCTTCACTACGAACAGGCGACTGGGTGTTACAGACATGCAGTGAGATGTCCACGAAGACATACGTCGCATTATTGCACAGTAATCATGATGTCGGAGCAATATAACGGCATGGCAAGGAATGGGGTTTGGATTTCAAAGGAATAATTCAGTCATCACTTGGCGCATTTAGACTTAGACATTGCGCACATCAGCGAGCATCTTAGGGTTAATGTTTATGTTAAGGATTTATTTCAATAAAAGTTTAATAGCTCAGTTGATCTCCTCAGTTCTATGTGCGTATCACCAGGACCTCAGCTGGACGCTCTGGATGAGTGCCAAACAGATGTGCAGGCAGAGGGAGCACTGAGGTTATCGGGATAACGCATTCAGGCGACTTCAATCAGTCCGTTTGTATTGAGTATTTACTTCAAACCACAAGCAGACTAATACGAACAAACTCCCCTTAAGAACGACAATTCACACCAAATGCCTGGCCCCTCAAGTCGATTATAAGGACAAGGTAACGGTAACCTTATCTTCGACTAGAGGAACTCTCCATCCGCCGCGGGCCGTCTCGACCTGATCACCAGTGACTTCCCAAGGCGATTGCATTGACTCCGTCCACACAGTTGCATTCATGGCCTTCGGGACGCCCGCAAGCTGCGACAAGGTCATGGAGATGATCCTGGCTTCGACGTCATAAGAAAATTGCTCAATGACGCCCACATCCACAGTGATCATGACTGCCAGAGGACCGGTGAATACCCTCTTTCTGACAGGATCACGCGGAACAACCGTCACCTTATTACCATCGGTCGAAATTTCCCCGCCGTAGGCCACAAGGCCGATTTGCTCATCCTCAGCTACGTATGTTCCCGTGTTCAAGACCATGCCGAGAAAGCCCGGGCCGTAGTCGCCGGTAAAGCCATCCCACTTCAAGGTCTCGGGGAACGAATGAAACCCAGCGCTCGGGCAACCGGCCTCGTTGATGTTCGAAAGTGGTGCAAAGCTTCCCCCGTGACCGGTACGCAGGAGATAAGTGTCGGAGGGATCGTCGCGGAAAGCCGAGAGTAGGACTTGGGAGTTCAGAGCGGATCCGTAGTGGTGAATCTGGCGCTCAAGTCGTCGTAGCTTCCCAGCGAGACTGGCGTATATTAGTTAGAATGTCTCGTTTCTTAAACGTTCAAATGGACCGATGTGAGGTTGGCATTACTTACTCAAAGTCCCAGTATCGATGCGAATTGCCGTTCCAGCCCCAGTGCGGCACATTAGGCGTGAAACCAAGTACGGTATCAACTGCTCGTTTAGCCAAGTCCGTGAAGCCGAAGTGCCTGAGAAATAACGGTGAGTCGGTGAGATTCCTCGGGGATTATCATCGCACTCACCTAGCCCAATAGAAGACGCCTTCCTGCCCAGTAGAGTCCCATGCCATCTCACTCCCAAAAGGGGCATCGATGGAATTCCAGTGTTCGGCGCGAGATTTCATAAGTGCCGCAAGAGTGGCGGCCTCGCTTTCGAAACCTTCACGCACGAGATCAGTTATGATCATACCCCAAACAGTTTCGCCCATAAGTCCCATCTCCACCCAAGCAACACCACCACCCGAGATGCGGAGAGCCGTTCGATAAGCCTTGTCAAGATACCAGCTCCAGTCCTGACTGACAAGCTCTGGGTAGGCTCTTGCGACTCTATAGAGGGACCAGTATGCTGCAGAGGGATGGACGTAGTTGTAGCCTCTGTCGGTGGCAAGCGCCCGGCCTTTGTTCCAAGACATCCAAGAGCTCCAGTCATAGTTCTCGTACACAAACCCGGGCACCTCAGCTGGCTCGTAGAAGAAGAAGGAGTTCCGTACGGCGTAATCTTCTTGTTGGATGTTACCCCAAACCACCTTGTTCACAAACGTGTCGAGTTTTGCAACTTCGTCCGCATCGGGATGCACAGCTTGCTTGACGACAGCCGCAATGTAAGCTCCAGCTCCACCCTCGTCACTCAGCCCGGCTACCCAGGTCCTAAGATCTTGCGTCACTACCGAATCGCTCTCGCAATCGTAGGTCATGACAGACGGTGCACGACCAAAAGGATCGGACGCATTCGTAAAGTATGCTTTCGTCGTGAGAAAATGGCCCATGTCCTGAAGAGCTTCGGTGGCAGGTTTGGTGATGTAATAGTGAATTGTCTGAATCTTCCCATCGTCATACGTAATAGTGAGCCTCGCTCATCCGAAAGCGTGATCTGTAGGTGTGACTGAATAAGCAGAATCGCCGGTCTGGTCCACGGAGAGCGATCCCTGGGGGTTAATGGTGATGCTAGTCACGGGAGCATTGGACTGCAGGAACAGCTTTCCCGGTAGATCTCGTGGAAGAATGTAGCCTGGGACGCTGAGCGCGGTCGGCTGGCCAACTTTTCGGACCGCCTTGTCATATCCTCGGACGCCCTCAGGGGCGATTGTGAATCTCACTCCAAATTGAAGGTTTGATCCAGGCTCCAGTTTTCGGGAAGAAGGAGGATTCCAAGCGTGTGCCCCCTGGACGGCCCATTCGTTCTCCGCCCATGCTTTTGTCAGCACTTGCCATTCGTAGAAACCCTCGAACGTCTGGCTTGAATAGGAAGTCCTTCGTAGCCCATTTCCCATAGGTTTCGGTAGGCTTCCAGGGGTGATTTGGTTCCTTGGAGGGCCGTGACAACGAGTGCGGGTCCTGTGCCTTTGATAGGGGTAACGCGAATTTGACCAGCGTCCATGCCGATATACGGTTCGGAAAGAGAACAGGCCGCTGTTGCGTCTGCCGGGTGGTGGTGTGTAAAAATGCTGTTGAACTCAGCGGGAAAGCCAAGACTACCGATCTCAATGCTGGAGTTCCCAGTGTTGCTGAAGATGAAGCGCAGGGCCAGATCGCCGTCGACACTTAGCCATTCTCGAGTCACATTGAGCGGCCCGGAGGGAAGCGTAGAGGAAAGGTCTGCGGCCGCAAGAACCCCATCATTTGGGGATAGAGTAACGACAGGCTTGCGGGTCTGGGCAGAATTTCCGTCGATCCAGCTGTTGTCGCCTTCAGTTCGATATCTGTAGGTAACATCTCCCCAGTGGTATTGTCCGTTACGAGAACGGTTTCCTAAGATGTCGAAAGGGAGGAAGTCGAAATCATCCCCCTTGGGTTTCAGAGACGCTAAAATTTGAGCGTCTCGCACAATTCGAGCCTTGAAGTTGGATGTCTCGATATCCCCGAAACCATTGTTGGTGCCGAGGTCATCCTGTCCAAGAATGGTGCCGATGAAAGTGCTTAGCGGAAGCCATAAGGATAGGTGCAAAATTGGAATCCTCATGGTTGCGGTAACGATGATTGGGATTGGGTCGAAGGTGAACGCTTGTCGTTGTGCAAAGAGTGTTTAAGATTGGTTCTGTCAAGAGGGAACAGGGTCAACTCATATTCGTGTGACCACACGGAACTCCCATAATGATTAACATAGACTGGGCTACCGAGAGATGTGGTCGCTTAAAGCAACAAATGGTTGGCGCGGATGCACCGTTCATGAGTATTTGCATAATTGCCGAGTTCGTGGTTCATCGCCATTAAGAAACTGTGGCAGCTCGCCGTCAATACGGCTCGAACAACTGGCGAATGAATGTTAACCATTTCGTTTTGATACAATTGATGGCATATCTCGAGACGCATGTAGTTTAGGTGTCGCAATCAAAGCGTCACTCAATTTGTAAATCTTTTATAGTGCCTGCATACGGTTGTGAACCGCATGGTGCCTATTGGAACGCTTCTGGGTGTGGCCAATTTCAAAAGGAATTGTGGTACGATTTTCGATTTAGGATATGATCGCAACACTTGAACTGGAAACTTACTTCGCAAAGACAGAACCGCTGACTGCTTATCGGACCTTCTCGGCTGTCTATGCCTAGGACATTGTCGTCCATGTCGCCTCGGCAAGGTTCATGTGGGAAAATGAAAGACGCTAGAAATCGAACACCCAGAGACCCGCTAGGAGGTAGAATGTCCTGTTGCTCATCGTCAACCAATTGAAAGCTGTGTCGACGCGTACAGAACGGCCATCTACCTAAGTTGGGATAGAAACAGTCCAGTCTCAAATTGGCTCTCTCTGATTGAAGTTTTGGAGTCATTTTCGTTCTTATCTGGGCAGATGCTTCTAGCTAACCGGGCGATATATTGCAAATCTACTCATGTTTATTAAAACTCCATTCCGTTACCTCATTCGTCCTTGTCATTTCGGCTGTCGTCTGTCGTTCTTGTCGTGACATCCGTATCCGCACATATCCTCCACAATGGATAACTTCATTAGCGTCATAGTCAATAAGTAATCTGACATTCTTTCACACGATACGACATTTCATTTGATATATGTATTGAAAAAGCTTCTTCGCACTTGTTGATTTCAGGAGGTCAATTAGATATGGAACACGACACGTGCTCAGAACCATCGCGCAAGATGCCAAAAAGCTTGAAAGCATCGCGTGGGAAAGTGAAGACCTTCAAGCCGATGCAATGACCCGAAGTCGTGTTTTCCGTCAATGGCGCGGGGTCTATGATCCGTTGTCAGCACTAATGCACCATTTATGCCGTTGGTTATGATTTGATAAGTACGCAGAGTTCTCCTTTTCCCTGTAGTATTGAGGGGTTAGCATGGATCTCGTTCCTCGCCTGTTGGTGCATACTCAGGCTCCTCATGTCAGCCCATTATCGGGCGTTGATTGCAACGTGTTTTCTCTATGATATTTCCGGAAGACCCGTGGTCGTTTGGTTTGGTATTAAATACCCAAGCACAGCCGTATTTCCGGCTTTTTTGCCAAAGCATTCTCACATTCTCTGCTAGGTCAATGACAATAGACTTCACGTCTCATTGATACGCTACAACTTCTGATTACCATTTGCGATAGAAGCGCTGTCACATCAGGCATGACGGCGGAACTCATCAACTTGGCCAACGGATTATCCTGTTACACTAGTGGGGAGACGGAAGCCCGCTTCATCTATAACGAGATTTGGGAAGAACATTGCTACGATGGGCCGGAGTTGTCCGAGAATCCCGTCATCGTAGACGCCGGTGCCAACATCGGGCTCTTCTCCATCTACATGAAGAAGAAATACCCTACCGCAAAGATCATCGCCTTCGAGCCAGCGCCCGAATCCTTCGCAACCTTACACCGCAATTTTGAGCTGAATGCCATCTCAGGAGTTGAGGCTCATCAGTGCGGTCTCGGCCCGACAGCCAGCGCAGAGAAGTTGACGTTCTATCCCACCTTTCCCGGTAACTCGACTCTCAGGCCTGAAACAAAGAAGTCGACTTACGAAGCTATTACTGAGAGATTTGGACAGGAGTTTGTGGACACAAACTTCGGAAACCCGCATTTTGTAGACATCAAAATTGAAAGGCTCTCTCGGTTCTTGGACGGGGTTGAGAGGATTGACTTGTTGAAGGTGGATGTTGAGGGTTCTGAACTCGGGGTATTACAGGGTGTGGATGACGAGCACTGGAAATTGATACGGAATGTTGTGCTAGAGACCACGGAGAGTTCTGGGGATAGACAGAAGATCGAAGATTTGCTACGGCAAAAGGGGTTCAAGGTTGTCCGAGAAGGAGCTGCGTTTGACTCAAACATGGAATTCTTTGTCATCCGGGCTCATCGAGATGACGGAGTTGGTGAAAAGACACAGGGCTGAACGTCTCAGGCCACGTGGGAGAGTGATTTGGTTGAGTACTTCAGGAATGTTGAATGTAATTTGCAGCGAAGGCTTCCGTTCAGACTCTTCTGTTGTAGTTTTGGCATGTTTCAATTAGCTAAATGGGGACCTAGAAACCCGAGGGCACGATGCGTCTAAAACATGATCGATCTCTTCATGCAACGGGGCAGGGACACCTAGTGAACAATCTCACTCGGGTTGTTGTTTACTCTCCGTGATCTTCATTGTCCCAGGGGATCTTGACGCTTTGTTGCAATTTCGAGTCAACATGGCCAATCAGAAGGAATCTATGAGTGACATTTCTTGAGATCCCACCGGAGATTCTGTAGGTCATCTGCCAAATTTGGACGGTGAACCATCTTCACGCAGACTTTGGTCCAGATTCGTCATTCGACCAGCTTGAAACTTAATCCCTCAGTCGCAGCCTTATCCCATTGCATGTAGGTGGACTGCAGGATAAGAGATCTGCACACAATTTTCCGCTTTTTTCCCGAATTCTCTCAACTACATGAATCCAAAAGGGCTAAAAAAGCGTCGATCTTTGTTGATTGACTGGAGCCCCCGCGCGTCACACCTTGAGTTTGAAGTCCGACCGTGCTCGATAGGGATAACATCTCGTCACACTTTTTCGTATCAATCATCGTCGTAGTCCACCAGTGTGATCAGCTCTGCGTCGGCAATCCCATTTGGAGAGGGGTCGGCATTGGGAGCGTGACTCAACACATGCGTCGTCCAATGAGGTCAACCTCGAGAAGCGATCTGTGCGAGAGTGAATCCGTCGACCGCGATGCAGAGGGCGGTTGAACTTCAACACTTTGGTGTGAGGCATTGGTCCTCGATGGCTCAGGGGCAAGGACCGTCAAGTACCCTAGGTGTTTTAACTTTTGGACTCCATGGCATTACCCGACGGGTTCTAGACCAAGTCAGATACCCAGTTTCCACCAACCCTTCAATAACCAGACGGGCCACGCGAGCGATGTGGAAACGCACCTACTTCACATTGAGGCTAATGCAGCATTCATCCCAGAAACCGACACTAGCGATGACGATTCCGAACGCATCGGGTGCCGCGTTCCCACCTGTTGTCTGGCTTGCCAAAAGGCATGAATTCTGATGATTTTCTTGATTCAGAACGTAATTGCTGTCCTTCTCGTTTGGGAATCCCGCTGTCGTTGTTTCGGGGTTATGCCGGATGGAGAAGGAGAAAATCCGGTTAGACAGTCCGTCAATTTGGGATGGTTTAATTGACACCGATCAGCCTTAAAGCTTGTATAATATTAGCACCACTTGACGTCTGCAGTCCAGTTTTCATTTGCTCCATTGCGTTCGTGTATTGCGATGCCTCGGCATGAGAAAGGAGATCGAAGTCTTCGAAGATCGACGAGGCGGATACCGATGTCAAATACCCAGTCTTTTCAGAATCAGATAATCGGATTGCTCTGCGGAGCAACGATCAGGCTGCGCGGCGGCTTCGGATATATCGCAGATGAAGAGTCTGTGTATTACCATGCCGATCTCCATGGGCCCGTGTGGTTCTGCTCCAGCATCGGGGGACGGTTGAACTAGCTGTTTCCACCCCAAGTCCCGAGACAGTCTAAGATGGGCGGGAAACTTAGCGTGTACTAAGAGAAATCAACGTACGAGTCTTCCTCGAGGATGTGCGAATGAATTGTGGACTTGCCCCCAAAATCTTGACTGGGTATGCAAAATGGATGGGTGTGGCGGAAAGCGGGCAGGCGAAAGCTCCTCAACTCGCGTGGCCCCCCACAATCCCGCTGCCATGGAGATCGAAGCGATTGTGACCTTGATTTGCGGTGACACAATTCTCCAGGGCTGACGATGGTTCAAGGCACGGTTCCATTGCAGAATTGGTGCGATTGAACGTTCGGGCAAAGCCCCCATTTCGAAGATCTGAGGCAATTAAATGGAGGTTGCTAAATGTTTGGACAGGTTACAATTGGTGGGCAGACTGCTGATGCAGCATGACTCGGGTTTTGGGAGGCAAATGCGGCAATGAAGATTGTGAATTCCAGTCAGGCTGGTGACGTGCGGGGGGCTAAGACTGAGTCGCTCGAGGGACTTCAAACCTGACAAGAAGCCAAGCCAACAATGCCCAGAGAAACTTCAGTCCACTTCAACCAAGAGAAACATGATCAGCTTGCGTCAGCATGCCTCTTTCAATGTTTCGTTGCGTTGCAGATCAAGGACCAAAGTTGCTGATTTCGTGGTGTGGTGTGGAGGGCTTTGCGATATAAGCAACTCATGATCGCATATCCATCACATACGACCATACCCACCGGAGAACTCGGGATCCCGTCCGCTCTCCCATAGATAAGCCGGTGAGGGACAGAGTAGTAGTCGGGTCGGTGACGACCGGCGAATGCCTGTTGTTGTATGTTTTTGATCTTTTTGATGGCTTCGATTTTCGACGATGTTTTGGATGGCAGGCCAGGCAGGGTGGATGATAGCCCGCCCACCTTCGTGTGTCATGGGAAGCGCACCAACTCCGATTGCAACCGTTGCAACCAGGAGTTGAAGAACATGCCCAACCGAACTTCGGAAGATCGGCGTGGGATTGGTTAAACGTGGTGTCACTTGTCAGTGCTGGTCCCATTGAGAGTGGGGGGGACCCTCGACAAAAGACGAACGTGAGGATACGGGGTGATGGAACCGCTTTTCGTACTTCGCAAATTGGTTTGCCCAACGGATATTCAGAGCCCAAATGAGGAAAGATTTCCGTATGACCCGCAATATAGTCTATATTGCACGGCTCGTCAGATCCGTTTAAAGCGAATCCTTTGCAAGCATGTTACCTGTGCCGGCCCCTTGTTTCACTAAAGTGTTGCCCCAGTCTTCACCTGCCTCCTTAAGACAAGCTTGTTTCCTCCACTCTCGTTGGTCTGCAGAGTGCGAGAGTCTTTGCTCAAAAACTCCATGGGTTCGCCTCTGGGTCCGTTGAGCGGCAACCGTCTTGTCTCTTCATGACAAGATGGCCGAGCCTCTATCATCCTCCGCTGCGGCTGGGCCGTCGGCGTCACCACCGCCGAACGGCGGGCCTCCCGTTCAGGAAGACTTCGTCTACAGCGCAAGCCAAGCCCGCGCAACCGTCGCATTTGGCGCTATTGTGACAATCATCACCACGGTATCCGTCATCGCCCGACTTTACACACACAAATTCGTTATTCGAAGGGTTCGGGTAGACGACGCTTGGGCATTGCTTGCATTGGTACGATGACTATTGATCTCTCGATGGGTCGCACCAGGTTTATTGACAAGATTTCAGCTGTGTGTCATTGCCGTCAACGTCATGCAAAGTGTCTTCACCATGCGTTATCTGCCTGAGATGACATCCATGATTTCGAATAATGCAGGCTCCAGGGTATGGATTATCTCTCCATGACCGAGCCATGGCCTAACCTAATCAATAGATCCCATACGCAACCGCAATTGCTTACAACTTGGCCATGGCCTCGCTCAAGATGACGTTCTTGTTCCAATTCTATCAGATCTTCAGGAACGTTCGTGTCATGAGAATCGTCTACATGGTGGCGATCTTCGTTGTTGGAGCTTGGAGCATCACCCAGATCCTCCTGGCCGTGTTGGTCTGCGTTCCTATCCAGGCCAACTGGAGTCTGGACGTCGAGGGAGTCGTGTGTCTACCAACGTTCGTTTCGACGTATATCAACGCTACAGGAACTATGGTGACGGATGTCATCGTGCTGTTCCTGCCCTTTCCGACTCTCTGGAGTTTAAAACTTCGCGGACGCCAGATTTGGGCTGTGTTCGGCGTCTTCGGGATTGGCGCAATGTAAGTTTCATTCGAGTTCCAACTCTCCTGCCTTGTCACGACTGACATGTCGCCAGCGTTCCCATTATTTCTGCCGGCCGTATCTGGAGTCTGGGACACGCGCCCCCGAAAGGCTACATGAGCACATCGTGCTGGACTATCGCAGAGATTGGCATCGGCGTCACCACGGCATCTCTTGCAACGATTCGTCATCTCCGAGACCGCCGAGTAAACTCCTTATTGTCGCGAAGTCTGCCAACAAACCGACGAGATTCTTTTACGGAAGGAGTCATGTCACAGAACCCCGCACAACAGTTCTCCCATCAACGATCCGGAAGCGAGGTGGATCTGATTGGGGTTAATCGGACGGGAACGAGCGGTTCTCTGGACAGCAATTTCAAATTATTTGGCAAGAAGAAGGGGCTGCCGCCGTCGGCTTTGGGTGCTCAGGACGACCAGACGGACTTGACGCTGAACAATAAGGGCTCGACAAAAGTCAACATCACGTCATTTCGGAGAAAGAAGGAGATGCCAATGTCCGAGGGTGCTGCAAATTTCCTTGGGGAGTTTGGAATTGTGGTTGAGAGGACGTGGGAAGTTCAGGAAATCCGTATGGAATAGCGGTGCATTGTGCGGTCAGATATTGAAGTAAAAGCTAATGAGAGTAATGATAACTATCAAAAAACACTCTGAAGGAGAAAATTGGGAGTACGCAGGCCATCAATCTTGAACCGCATCTTCCAGCTCTCTCGCAACGCGTTCATCGCTGGGAGCCCAAACAAGGGACGGCAACGTATCAACATTCAAAATCAGACCCTCATCTTCAAATGCTCCCCTCAGTTCAGTGGTCCCTGGTGTGCTGGTGAAGAGAAGCTTAACAGCTGCTGGCAACCTTTCACTGACCAGTCCTAATAGACCAACCAAAGCATCGAAAGCATACATCTCCTCTCGTTCGTAAAGCACAACGTTGTCTATGAGAAGAACGAGGGTGATAGTGGCCGGAATCTGAAGAACCAGGAAATACAGTAAGCGCAACAACTCTTTGTCGTCGCCAGACTGCAAGAGATTGAGATCGACTGCTCCAGTTGTTGTCATCGAACTCAAGTCAAATTCATGTCGACGCAAAAGCTGGTCAATGAGGCTACAGAGCATGGAGTTACCACCCCCTGAGCTCTCGTCTGGATCAAGATGAAGGCCACAAAGCCAGATGAGAGGTATGAAGCGTGGATGGCCACGTAACATCTGTGACATGGATGTACAGAACAGAGACAGGGGTGACAGATCAGCGATCGTTCTCGGGGGTCGCCCATCCCAATGTACCAGAAGCTTGGTTGAATGCGGTGAGGCTATCCAATCCTGGAACAATCGGTTGCCGACAATTTGCTGTGCATGAGCGCGCTCCCGAGACGGGAAGTCTGACGCCTTGCTCAACGCGAAACATTCATCAATGTCGGCATTGTGGCCTCGTAGCGTTTCTAGGAGCATTTCCTTGGTGACAACCCATTCCAAGGCTGGTTGATTTTGTGGCCGCGGAGGCGTGTATGGCCCCCAGGTGTGCTGCAGCCCTGGTGAGGTACTTCGCAGAAACGTGTTTTCCACACGCAGAGAAGCCACTTCTACAGCAAGACCTGGTTTCACAATGTCAAAAAAGTCGCGTTCTTTATCAAGTCTGAACTAACTTACGTCTACCTCTTTCTCTTTCCTCCTCTAGCTCTCCTAGATATTCCATCGTGTTAGATGAGTTCCACTTGATATACAAGGCAGGGTAATTGACTAATCTCAATTATGACAACCAAACGAGCGTTCACATACTGTCTCTCTTCTGTGTATGGCCATCAAGAAGAACCATAACGTTTGTATACATCGAAGCCATCTTTGTTTGCACTTCGAAGTTTGTTTTCTGGATGTCGTAATGGACCTTCTGTACTAATCTCATCGTCTCTTGGGAATCTTTGAGCTGTTAGTCTCGGCTAATAAGAATCACAGGACTGCCGAAACGGATAGCAGCAGTATGAGGTAGAATGGGCCATAAACACTAAAGGAACAAGAGGGACTTTTCCTTTGCCCTGAGAGCAAAACCTAGTTCCCGATCTTATCCCGAACACAAAATTGGCAAAAGATTCTTACAGAGGCGCGTCTCAAATTGGTAAGACTTCGTAGCTTCGGCTACGACCTTTTCCGCTTTTTGGTTGATGGTTTGCAGACTTTGTACTAGTTCTGATCCATAGTAGCTTCCTTGGCCTAAGGTCTTGCCGAATCGCACAACTATTCATGATAGAACATAAGTAAGGTTAGCAAGTGAAAATTAACATTCAAGACATTTATCAGGTTCTTCAGTGAGGTAACTTGCTTGATTTGCTGAGAAAGAACCCAATCAATCGCTCGATGGCTTCCAATGTCGAAATTGCGAGGTTCAAAGAAGCTTTCTGTATGTTCTTATCACCCGGATAGACCGCCAGAAGCAATTCAACATCGGATAGGATGGGAATGAGGCCATCAAGACCCTCGGAGGCCTGGGCGCGAACTTCTGCTCCTTTAATGACAGCCTCCGTAAGTTAGTAATGGTATTTGCTCTTTGACTCACACTGATGTCTTACGTCTAGAAGAAGTTGCACAACTCCAAAAACCGGAGTCGAGAACACCGTATCTGGTACTAGTGCCGATACATTCCCCACGACTTCTGACACCACCGAAGCGTTGTCTGCTGCGCTTCTGCGCTTCTTGCGGAACCAGCCGACTCGTCCCCCATCACTCTGGTACTTCTCTTGCGCCTTCTCAAGCTTTTCGTAAATTGCTTCCCAGTCGGGCTCAGTTCGGATGCTGTATACCTCCGAGCGCCCCTTCGGCGCAGGGAAAGTGTGTTTGAATGTAGTCATTGCCTCGAGAAACAACTCGTTCCACCGCTCCATTGCCTTGATTTCTGTCCATTCTGGCCTGGCCGTTATAGCCTGATGACGAGACTCAAGGCTTTCTGTAGAAGGTAAATCTTCAGGCAAAGTAGATGCGTTCCCCGAATGGGGTAATGAGATTTTAGTGTTGGGCTCATAGCAACCTAGTCTAGAATCGTAATGGATCTGAGTGTTGGAAAAGGCCTGATGATGATGTTGCATCTCGCGGTCAATGAAGTAGACAGAGGCTGGCTTTTTTGCTGACTGAGGTATGTGGGGGGCGTTAATTGACATGATTAATGGTTGAAAAGAAAATTGCGTCCGATTGGAGTATAAGAGATTGTCTGATATAGAACTTCATAGGAACAAGAGGCCCAAGAGGGAGGACAAACATGTCTTCACATAAGCGACTTTAGTTGCTACTCGCTCCAGATTCGGCTTTGATGAAATGAACAGGATCTGTGCGAACGCAGAAATGCGTCAAACTATTAGCAAATCAATTCTGTATGAATAACCAATCACAGTGAAGCTGACAGCTGGCTCCAGCCCATGCAAGTCTGTCTTACGATAAGCGATGGTCTTGTAAGCGGTGCAGCTTACATGCAGTTGCGCCCTGCACCGACATATGCGACCAGCCTAGCCTCTCATGTTGGAGCTTGGCCATCAGGATGTGCAGGATATGAGGGAATTTAAACCAGTGTGGGAGGAGAAGGCCAGCGAATGATTAAACAGCGTTTAGGCAGTGTGTCATTGCTCGAGTCCCCAGTGACAGCCTGATTTGGAACCGGTCTTAATACGGATTTCTTGGGGGAACCTTGCCCCCAAGTTTCTGTCCTCTCTGTCTCTCTCTTCTACGACTTCGTTTCCGACCTCTGAACGTCTACGCACCATGGTATCATTCTAGAGCCATTAAGACCTCTTTTTGAATGATCTATATTTGTCGATACGTTACTTCGCTAGCAGTCTTATAGAGACGATCGGGAGCTATGGGGACACCTCCCCGGTGCAGTCTACAATGACGACCATCTACCAGAGCCGACGATGGCTGAACCTGACTTGGGTGAGGAGAACAACGCTAGTCAACCCACCCCAAAGCTGGCCGGTGTTGCGCCTGAAGGTGGAAACGATGCTGTCCCCTCTGGATCTGGCATTGTCGAAGAGCTCCGTGCTCTGAAAGCAAAGATTCTAGAGTTGGAAACCCTGGGCCAGAAGGAATCCACGAATATCACGGAGTCGCAGCATTCGCCCCAACAAATTGAGGAAATGAGACAATACCAACGAATGACCAAGTGCTTATATAGTCACAGAAAGGAATGGGAAGCCACTATTCAAGCGGATGATTGCGGTATTGAAGAACTCCCTAGCAGTTTGTGGGACGAGGGACGACACTCGATGTATGGCCCTTGGAGATTCGAATGGCGCCCAAGCTACAGACGGAATGAATATAAGCGACCAGATCCCTTCAATCCTTCACATAAATGCCCAGAGGCAACTCAAGCAGACAGAACAGACGACACAATGGACGAACATGACCATGTTGTAGACTATGGCGTGCGTCGCAATCGTTTACGGAAGGTGTATGAGTGGGAACTGGACCGGCTTTGGTTATCCGAAGAAACCGAAATACGCAGACGAAAAAGACTGGAAGAGGCCGAGAAGCAAGCCTCGAAACGCAGGAATGCCGGGGGCAGTTCGGGGGATAGTGCCATGAACGCTGATGCTGCGAACCAGCATGCGGTGAGATCGGTGGATTGGCACGCGTTCAAACAATTGGGAAATGCCCCCCAAGAGATGAACTTTTGTGCCGTGGACATTCTCATCGGCGACCCAGTGGTATTCGACGACTGGGCGTTTGCAGGGGATTGGTTCCGATCACGGAGGCCTGGTCAGCGCGCCGACAAGAAAGGCAAACATGCACCAAGTCTTTCCAACCAAACCCAGCTACCAGAAAGAATTCGAGTGCATTCAACTCTTGTTCTCAGCGTTCTCGACAAAATTCTAAAATTTGATGGAGATAACAAAATGGCAGAATCGGAAAAGCCCATCGTATTCACTCGCCCATTCAAGACGCTCAGCCACTGTAAGCCAGGTCTCGACAGTTGGTTGCTTGCGATGGAGAAAAGAGCTAGATGGCAGTCGATAAAGTTGAATGAGCATGCTGATATACCTCATAGTATCGATGAGCAGGATTCTCAGGCTTTGGAGGTGGCTGATGCGACGGATTCTGCCCCAGTAGGCGAAGTTGCTACGACAAAAGCAGTCGCTGACAATGAGATGCGATC
Organism: Colletotrichum chrysophilum; assembly: GCF_026319265.1. Lineage (NCBI taxonomy): Eukaryota > Fungi > Ascomycota > Sordariomycetes > Glomerellales > Glomerellaceae > Colletotrichum > Colletotrichum chrysophilum. Next base: position 379,481 of record NW_026517301.1, on the reverse strand, counting down.
ACCTGTTCAGATTTCCGCCAGTATTCACTCTCCAGAAAAGAGAGACACTTCTCAAGGGCGTGTCAGCAACATCGATAAGACAATAACGCAAGCGGACTTGGACGACTCTAAAGAAGAAGATGACGAAGAGACTCACCCGGATATGGGGGACTTCGAAGACATTGCAAAGTCTTCGAGTTCTCTTGAAGAGCTCCGCTTCTTCCTTCAAGTCGCAAAGTCTCAAATATTGATCAGGCGTGAGTATCTGAATGGGGATCAATGCCATAAGGTTTTCTTCTCAGATCTTTGGCATCTTTTCCGGCCTGGTCTTGAAGTCATTCACAATAATGGAAAACAAGCCTATCGAGTCATTCACGTCACCACCGCCAAACACCGTACGATCTCGACCTTCCAGAAGTGGACAAAAGCTCAAGGCGAGGAGGACAAGAAACCACGGCCAGACTTCGGTCTCACGTGTATCTATCTCGACTTCGACGGAAAGAAAATCGGACCGGTTGCTCGAACCTTCGAATTCAAACCTTACGAGGGGGAAAAAGAAATTACATCTTTTGAGGTATTCCCATTGCGACTCTACTCAGAACGTCGAGATAACTTCAATGAAGTGGAGCGAAAGGATACTTCATACAATCCAGAAACGTCTCTGCTCCGACGAGAGCTCATTCTACGCGGAAGAAAGTTTCTCGATGCTATAGCAACCAAGCACATGTTCTACGCAGGTTCAACATTGGATACCCACGAAGACATCGAAGGGCAGGTTGTTGTAGACTTTGAGGCAGCGTTCACTGAAGAGACTTTGGCTTCCGAGAGGCCTCAAATCGAAGCACTGCCTAGCATGAACCTCGACGATTACGCTTATGTCGAAAATTGCGAGGCAACTTGCTGCCTGGATGATCGGGTGGTAGATGACACCTTTATCGATTTGAGCCAAGCTCAACTGGACGTCATTTCCTTGTCTAGCATGGCTTCTACGGAAGAAACTGCAAAGTGTGGAGAAAGTCTTCCGGTCATCGGAAGCAATAGAAGCAACAACAGAAGAACGGCTTTCGACCGACTCGTGCTGGAAGATGGGCATAAGTCCATGATCGAATCTTTGATATCTCAACACTTTCGGGACAAGGAGTCTAAAGGAGGCCCTCAAGACCAAGTTGATGTTGTGAAAGGGAAAGGTGAGAAGTCCCCAACCGGATTATCTTGCATCCGTTACTAACTATATGTTACGCAAAGGGAAGGGACTGATCCTGCTACTTCACGGAGCTCCTGGGGTAGGAAAAACATCAACTGCGGGTGGGTCCATAGATGTCCTTCTAAGCCAGATTTATTCTAACCATTTCACAGAGGGTGTCGCAGAGATGTTTGGAAAACCACTTTTTCAAATAACGTGTGGTATGTTTTCTAAGATTCAGCGCCGACGACGTTACTTACTGTGACAGGTGACTTAGGAACTACGGCAAAGGAGGTTGAAAAGACTCTTGAAAGTAACTTTGCTTTGGCTAACAGATGGGGATGCATTTTACTTTTGGACGAGGCAGACGTTTTCCTTGCCGAGAGGACAAAGGAGGACTTCGTAAGAAACGGACTTGTGGCTGGTACGTTCGAGTATTCTGTCTGACACTTCTATTCTGACAACCCTCTCAGTCTTCCTTCGAGTGCTTGAGTATTATTCCGGCATTCTTTTCTTGACGACAAACAGAGTTGGTGACTTTGACGAGGCTTTCACGTCACGCATCCACATGAGTCTCTACTACCCTGAACTGAGCGAAGAGAAAACTCGCAGGGTGTTCAAGATCAATATGGATTTGATCCGGGAGCGCTTCGCGTTGAAGAAGCGACAAATCATCATCAAGGAAATGGACATTGGTGCTTTTGCCACTCAGCATTACATCAATCACCCTAGCGCACGCTGGAACGGTCGCCAGATCCGGAATGCCTGCCAAACTGCATTGGCATTGGCCGAATACCAGGCACAAGGAGGCAGACACGATGCCATTATGAAGCCGGATGCCGTCATAAATCTGGCTGTCGAACACTTTGAGACAGTGCGCGACGCGTATCTCAAATTCGCTGAGTACATGAATAAGATTTACGGAACCAATGCTGCTAGGAAAGCCAAAGAGGGCAAACTACGAGCCATCTTGATTGATGAGAATGACAATGTCGTCAGCGATACGCGTGCAGGCGGCCGAGTTGATAGGAAGGAAGCGTACCGTCAATCTCAAAGCCCGTTTCAGATGGGCGGTCGCCGCCAGCCAGAGAGCCCGAGCAATCAGCATTCGCAAGGCTATCCTCAGTCAAGCTATCACGTCCAGCCTATCTATCAAGGGCCGCCTCAAGGCTACTCGCAGCCCCAACATCAAGGGCCTCCACAGCCTGATCCTTACAGAACGTCAACACAAGGGCACCCTTCTCAGTATCCCAGCACTCCGCCTAGCCAGACTCAAATGCCAGCGCAGGGAGGTCAAGTCACCAGTGGTCTAGGAAGAAGTCCGGGCAACTCATTTCAAGGTTCTGAGGCGTAGAGTCAATTCGACAATCAACGAAATCAGAGGTTTTCCCAGCAGCAAGGGGAAGACTCTCAGAGGTTTGAACAGGACATTAAAGACATGTACGTGATGTCGAACCAACCTGATCTTCGTCGGGGGCCCGCGGGTCATTTGACTCCAAGCCGAGGTGGTTTGGCGGAGATGGCTTCATCTGATCAGAATTGGAGGCAGGGGAGCTCCGGTGTTGACCCTGGTATGTCAGCTAGCTTCGACAGGGTCCCACGAGGAGGGCAGTAGAGTACCCAGGAGATGATTTTCTATGTAGATACAGCCATACAGAATGCTCATCACGCGGTTCATGCTTGAACTTTTAGATTCCTCGGCTAAAGTCATGACTTGCGCTAGCGGACAGACGGGTTAGCCCAAAGTCTGATGCACATCTGTGAATTCATTTGATTGGTTATGCAAGTATCATGAACGGTAGTACCATCAGCGCGTGCAGCTCTGTGCTCATTGGTTGCAGTCGTGCGGCACAGAGATGCGTTATTTTTCGAGGACTTGCCTGCCTGGAAACGACCTTTCTGTATACTACGTCAGCAAAGAAATCAGCCGAGCAAACATCTTCTGTTCAATACTGATCACGCACCGGATCCTCTTCTAACTATAGGTACTGAGACTATGTTATGCCAAGTCTGTTTAAATGGCCTTGAAGGCTTTCGAGACCCTTCAAAGGTCAAAAGAGTCGGATACAGCGACGAAAATGAAACTCCTGTGCTCACGTCAGACCAAGATGAGATAGCGAAAGCAGTTGCCTCTCCCCGGGTCAACGTGACAAGATCTACGTATAACGGAATGAAGCTGTATCACTTGAGCTCTGAAATCGAGATGTACGCGTTCGCGCATCATCCTACTAAGACGTCATGGTTACAAGCAAAGTCTGAAGATTGTGAGATTTGCAGGAAGATCGACTGCGATGAGCAGGTTGGAGATACTGCTGATGATGACGACCACGGTTCAACTTTCTCAAAGCCTGACTTCTTTACTACCTTCGTCGTCAAATTGGAAAGAGCAAGACATGATGAAGGGGACACTTTTATCATGGTAGTATGGCAAGGCGCACAATCGAGTTCAACCCGCTGGAAATCTTGTGTAGACGGTAAGACTGAACAATCGGCAGCATTATATTGATGTTGACGTTTGAGCCGATAGAGCACCAGGCTAGTCCCTTCAATGATTTGATTGGACAGTCCACAAACGACGAAGCAACTTGGCGCGTTGTTGAAGATTGGATCAGGAATTGTGTTGAAAATCACCCCAACTGCAACTCTAGGTCGTTGCCAGACGGAATAGTCCAGCAAGAGTTCGCAACAGAGTCTTCAAGAGATACTTTGGAAACGCATCGACGAGAACTACCTTCTCGACTCCTAAAGCTCGAAATGGTCGGCCAACAAAGAACTTTTCGCTTGGTTACAAGGCAAGAGATTGCGACGCGAGCCAGCTATGCGACGCTCAGTCATTGCTGGGGAACTAAGCCCTGGGATAGGAACCTGATATTGAATCAAGCCAATCTAACGACCTTGTCGACCTCACAACCCATAACCAATCTACCAAAGACGTTTCGAGAGGCCTTTGTCGTACTGGAGAGGCTTCAGCTCGAGTACCTCTGGATCGACCGCTTCTGCATCTTCCAAGACTCTGAGGAGGACTGGCTTGCAGAGGCATCAGAAATGCATAACGTCTATACAAGCTGCATCATTTGTATCTCAGCATTGGGCGCGGAAGATGATGACGGGGGGCTGTTCTTCTCTCGTGATCCGCTCGCCTTCAGGATTCCAGTGGTCAATATACCTATCGGCGAGTCAAACAAGCCCGTGCCTCATGCTGGAGAGATGGCCATGTCCTACATCAGAAACACAGACTCTCAATCTGCTGTGCTGTCTACGCGTGGTTGGGTTCTTCAAGAAAGGATACTGGCACCTCGAGTTCTTCACTTTGGGAAGAGCCAGGTGTTGTGGGAGTGCAATACGTCCGTCTCCTCTGAGGCTCAGCCAAAGTTTGACAAGTGGAAGAGTGTTCATGTTCTTCTCGCTCATCCCGATATCAGACCCAATTACAAGCGCCGGACTGTGTGGAAGACCACTATTGGATACGAGCCGCCGAGCTTCGAGAACCCAATCGACTGCATCTTCATCGAATGGTACCACATTCTTGATTATTATAACGACTGTCATCTCACTAAGAGTGACGACAAGCTTGTGGCAATATCGGCTATTGCAAAAGACATGAAAAAGCATCTTAGCCATCTAGGCGAGTCATCAGTCTATCTCGGCGGTCTCTGGAGATCGAGGATGCCGCGCAACTTGCTTTGGCAGGTTTCCAATCCGGCAAAACGACCGGATCGGTATCGAGCACCGTCTTGGTCCTGGGCGTCCGTTGATAATGCATCTTGGTTCACGTCCCATGAGGGTTATTCGTGGTTCCCAAAGCGTCATAGGGTATTGGTGTCTGTCATTGAGGCTACAACGACTCCTCTGACATCGGACGATACCGGCCAACTACAAGGCGGTAGCTTAACCCTCAAATGCCGGTTGCTCAGAGCTATACTTGCTAAGGAGCCTCGAGAGGGACAAATTGGTGCTGAAAAGCTCGAGACTATTGAAGGAATTAGAATTCATCACCAGCGGGAGAAATGGGCTGGGTACTTGATGAGGTTCGACACCGTTGAGGACGAGCGTTGCAGTCCGGTTCTGTTCGTGCCTATTCAAGTCGAAGAAGACAAGGAGAATAGGGCTGATGAAAGTCGTATTCGCGGAAATTACTATGGTTTGGTTCTTGAAAAGTCTGGGAACAGTTACAAAAGAATCGGCAAACTCCGGTACGATGTTTATGAGCCTACGCTGGGGTCTTGGTTTGATGACATTGATGTTCCATGGGGAGAGATTACCATTTTATAGCACGTATCAATACCACCGAGATACTTCTTCACTTGTAGGATGTTTCGGCAGCAATACGATCGACCTTGAAACGTTTGATGATGTGTCTTGATCTTTGGCTTTGGACACCTGCCGCCTTTACTTTTTGAATGCCGCTCTACTAGTCTCCAACTTATCCGTCTATGAATAGCCTCTGCCCATTGAACCTAGCCATCTTCCCTGCTTTTGGCCTGGTTGTTGTCCTCGTTATGATTTCTGTTATATTGGTTATCTATGTCTTTTGTATCCGCTCGTGTAGTCAGAGTTATCCATTGCCCCGGACGGCAAACATTTTCGTCCCATGGTTAACAGTTCAATTGATAGAAGACGAAAATCGATATTCCAAAGACCTAATTTGACTCAAAACGAAGAGCTCAGTGTGTTAATGATCAGAGGATCGAGGAGTCTATCAAGGATACCTTGCTCAAGGAAAAATCAGCGCAAGTATTAATCGATCTATGGCGTCACATTTATGAATACGTGGGACCTTCATCATTTTAGCATAGGCATACTTTACTTCGGTGATGCGGGGTCCCGAATGTGCGTATGAGAGGAACTTGAGCTAGCTTCGCTACAACAAGGTCGACCTGCGCCCTGTGGGTTTCATGACTAACAAAACGATGACTGTATCCCATGCACCGGATGTGCGAGTGGACTACAGCAAGTGCGTAACATGGGGAGTTATAGCCAATCAGAAAAACATCTATGCGCTTGACTGGCTAACGAGAAACCTTATGGCTAATGGACTTTGGAGAAAACTAGGTGTGGATGTACTGCAGCCCAGGATTAATGAGATCTTGGCTGTCAGCTACGCCCTTCGTACGACAGTCTATGAACTGAATGCTCCACGTCAAAGCTTCTTGGTAAAACAACTTGCTTATATACACTTAAAGCTCACTCGAAGTACATGCCCTTGCAATGTAGCTGCTTGCATCAGAGCATTTACGCTACATACCCTTTTTTCGAGCGACTTGTCTTTGAATTACTCTTCGCCACGATTGCAACCTGCGATGCGGCCACTTCTCAACTCAGCGGCAGATGCCATCGGCTGCACACCTCTCGTGCGTCTAGATCGCATCACGTCCTCTCTCGGACTCGACGGAACTATCGTTGCCAAGCTCGACTACCTAAATCCCGGAGGATCGAAAAAAGACCGTGTCGCGTTCGGCATCATCGAAGAAGCAGAGAGACTGGGCACACTCAAGCCCGAGCAAGCGGTCGTCGAGCTCACGAGTGGCAACACAGGAACTGGCCTCTCGATCGTCTGCGCAATCAAAGGCTACAGATTCATCGCCGTCATGTCTAAGGGGAACTCCATCGAACGTGCTCGCATGATGGCGGCTTTGGGCGCTGAGGTCGTTCTCGTTGACCAAATGCCTGGTTCGATACCGGGACAGGTTTCAGGCCCGGACCTAAGACTTGTCGAAGAGAAAGCGAAGCAGATCGAAAACGAGCTCGGGGCCTTCCGTGCTGACCAGTTCACACGCGATGGAAACTGGCTGACCCACTACGACGGGACTGGCACGGAGCTATGGGAACAGACCAACGGCAATCTTGATGGATTCGTTGACTACGTCGGCTCGGGAGGCACGTATGCTGGTGTGACAAAACGGCTAAAGGCATTAAACCCATCAAGCAAATGCTTCATCGTCGAGCCTCAGGGGGCAGCTGTCTTGGCTAAGCAGCCGGTCTCACAAGCAGAACATCCCATTCAGGGAGGAGGCTACGTGATGCCTGATCTGGTCTACTTGAAGGATGTACCTGTTGATAGCTACATCCAGGTCACTGGCGATCAAGCAAAGCAAGGCGCCCGGCTTTTAGCGAAAAAGGAGGGGATTTTCGGGGGTTTCTCCAGTGGCGCAAACGTAAGCGCAGCCATCGAATTGCTGAAGGGGTCAATGAAAGGGAAGACGATTGCAATCATGATCTGTGATTCAGGTCTGAAGTATCTATCAACTGACCTTTGGGCTGAGACATTGGAAAATTAAAGCATGGATAGCATAGTTTCAAAAGAATGAATACTACCCCGTGGGAGAGGCGGTCAAGCATCACGGCCACAGAGCGAACGAACATGCTGTTTCGCGATATGAAATGAGCCCTTTAACCCTCTATTTGTACATGCTATCTATCAAACACGGGCGAAACAAGAAATGCAGGGCATGCGTCTGGCACATCTAACCCCTTAATCGAAACTTTTCTCTGCCCTTCCAATAACTGCAAGGATTTGCTCCAATTTTTAATTGTATTCATCCAAGCAGCTTCTGGATATCTGCCATCCGGGTCTCCTGGGTCTTCTTGCCCTTGTTCTTTTCCTGGAAAGCTTTGCCAACAAGCGTTCGTTTCTCATGTTGAATATCCAGCACGCGCTCCTCGACGGTGCCCTCCATGGCAAGTCGCCAGACGGTAGTGGGCCGCTTCTGGCCCAGACGATGCACACGATCGACGGCCTGGTCTTCAATGGCCGGCGCCCACCAGCTGTCCGCGAGAATGACCGTGTCTGCCGATACGAGGTTGAGACCTACACTGCAGACGGCCAAACTAGCGAGCATCACCCGCGTATTGGGGTCGTGGTCGAGAGCATCAATGGCTGCGTCACGTTTCGCAGCTGTCATTGAGCCGTCGATGCGGCAGAACTTGATTCCTGCCTCCGCGATTTGGGCTTGGATAATGTTAAGGAACGAAGTCCATTGTGAGAAGATGACAATCTTGGACTTTGGGTCCTTCGTCGTGGCCTGGACAATCTTAACGAGGGCCTCCGTCTTGGAGCTCTTTCCATCCGAATCGAAGCCATCGTCTGCGGCCTCCTCACCACCTTCGGGGGCTGGTTCGAGAAGAGAATCTTCTTCGAGCTGGTTGCGACACATTGGGCATTTATGCTGCGTCTGGATGACCTTGGTAATGCAGCCACGGCAGAAAACGTGCTTGCAGTGGGTGATGACTGGGCTATCCAGGGTATCGAGACAGACCGCACAGTCCTCTTGCGTTTCAATGTAAAGGCGGAGGGCTTCTTGGAGGATCTTCACGTTCTCAGGGTTAAGGGAGACCACAGATTGGCCTTCGAGGACCTTCAAGAGATCGTCGATTCTCTTGCGACAGAGCGTCCAGTGATTGCAACTGGTGAAACATCAGCATCTCCTTTATGGTTCGCAGCAGGTGTTCTTACACTTGTCGTAAACGCAGAAGTCGTTCCAGGACGCTCTGAAACTGGCCCTTTCCTGCTTTGGTTTGATTACGATAATCTTCGAGTGCCCCCTTGGCTTCGTTCCTGAGTTTAAGAGTCAGACAGGCAAATCGTCATTCGACCTGGGCTACTCACAACAAAGCCTCGTACTTGTTCTTCTCATCCGGTCTAAACTGGATGCGATGTACGTACTCCGTCTTGGGCGGTAACTTCAAATCGACAAACTTCATGTCCTTCTTGCGCCTCAAGCAAAGGTCTCTCATAAGAAGCTGCAAGAGTGTCTCGGCTCGTTGATGCCCTTGAGCGAGTGGCCGGGCGATAACTGTGTTGAAAATGACTGGTTGTTCGACACCACCAGTGATATGGAGGAACTGGAGTAGGGACTGAAAATCCTTGATGTTGTTGATGCTTTCCGATGATTAGCTATGGTCAACTGCAAGAGGCTTTAGCGTGCTTACATTGGAGTTCCGGTAAGCGCCCATCTGGATTGAGCAGTGAGCTTGGTTGCGGCGATGGCTGCTTTGGTTTTGGCGTTGCGGATGGTATGGCCCTCGTCAAGCACGACTCGCCTCCATTTCATCTGCATCAGGGGCGATGTTTTGGGAACGGAATCTTCAGACTTCTTTGGTCCCTCCATGGCAAGCGTATTGTAGCTGGTGATGACAACTTGGTACTTTGTCAGCTCATCCTTACCCACCTTGTTGGATCCATGGTACGTGTAAATGGATGGAAGGTGTTCCTTCTTGACATGTCTGCGCATTTGCTGCTCCCAATTGCTCATGACACTCAATGGAGCGACGATAAGGGTAGTGCCGGGACCGCCCGTCAAAATGAGACTGATAACTTGGAGAGTTTTGCCAAGACCCATGTCATCAGCAAGAATGCCGCCAGAGAGCAGTTTGGGTTCGTTCATCACGAAATTGGTCGCCATGTTGCTCATTACCTTGTCATTCTTTGGGATCCGTTGCCAAAGCTGAATACTTTCTGTGGTGCCCTTCGGTGGAAACTGGGGGCTCTCCTTAGACGTCATCCAGGCCAGACCCTGTGCACAAGCAAAGTCAGCATTGCCATGTCGATATGTCGATGCAGGAAAACGCGTCGTACCTGCAACTGATACGGCAAAAGCTGAGCTTCTAGTACTGCCGGCTGCTCCGCCATGGGCATGGCGGCCAGAGTATCTTCGTCGATAATAAGGGATTTGACTGCATCACCGCGACTGTGGGTTTGCAAAGCTTGACTGGCTTGCGTGAGCTGCTCCAGTGACACTTCCGGTTCTGGGGCCGCTGAGGCACTGCCGCCCAAGCCGATCGTCGACTGTGAATTCTTGATGCCGAGTGCCTTTCTCTGGGCTTCAGCCTCAGCCCTGGTCTTCTTGAGCTCGGTGGCTTTGATGAGCTTATCCTTCTTTAGCCTGTCTTCCAATTGCAGACGCTGCTCACGATCGCCGGTTCCGAAAAGGTGCAGGCGAACGGGGCAGTCGAACACGCCCTTCTCGCCTGTGAGTGTTCCTTCCAAAGCAACATCATCATTGTCCTAAGAAGGATGAGCATGGCACTGAGTCAGTGGAATGGGCCACTTACAACGTACGGCGCCAGCTTCTCGGCCACCTTGCGCGGGATGTGGCCAATCTGGATGCCCATGACATTGCAGACCCGAATGGCATTGGAATCGTACTGTGCACGTTAGTATGATTGCAAGGCCACGAATAAGAAACACCATACTGGGTTGGTGGGTTCCCGCAGACAGACGACAACCTCTCCCTGCGAGGCGTAGCCGTTGTAGTACCGCACTCCGACGATCTTGGTATCTAAAACACGGCGTTAGATCACATAATACACTAAACAGGGGCCAAAATCCCTACCGAGATTTCCATAAAGCTCTCGGGCTGGACCATCGGGAGCTTGTGTGAGGTCGATTAGGTCAGCATCGTCCCGGTTGTAATACACATTCTGTGAAGAAGGGCCGGCGAAAGAACTAGAGCTAGCCGTGCGTTGGGTGTTATACGGCTGGCTGCCCGCAACACGGGCCCCGGAGGATTGTCCCAAAGACGGGCCCCGGTTTACGGCCGGCCTTTTGCTTGGTGGCGGCGCTGATGAGTTCTCGCCCTCGCTGCTAATGAGGTCGATGACATCGAGGCCACGCTTCTTGGGCGGCATCTTTGCTGTCCGCGTGCGGCCCGGTACCTATTGATGGGCGACCTGATTGGACTTGGTTCGTGCAACGATGGACCGAAACGGGAAAGTCGTCAGATGTGGTCAGATTCAACGGTCGGTACCGAAAACTCCAAAAGGACCAAATCAGGAATCCCAGAATGACGGAACCTTTCACGGCGAAGCTCCCAACGCGGCCGACGCGTCTCGCGTATCTCGCTGGGCGTCCACCCACTGCAGGATCGACGCAGGGATCCGTTTGCTCTTGCCCGAGCACGGCTCGTGCGCAAGTCATGGAAGTCAGCCAGAAAACGGGCCCCGGTCTGTGGCTGGAACATCAAGCACGCCATCGTGGGGGAGGAAGAACCGAGCCAATCACCACCGAGTGCAAAATCACGACATTTCACGTGACCCGCCTCGGGGGCCCGTTATGGGTGGTCTCTGGCCAACGGCGACCTCTTGCGGCTCTTACACCCTTCACAACCTCAGTCGACTTCATTTTTCTCGTTTCAGGCAGTCTCCTGTTGAATTTGCAATCTTCTGGTACCCAAAAACCAAAGGGAAACGCGGCAGGTTGAACTCCTCGTCGGTGTCTATCCACTATCAGGTGGATAGAGCCCTTCATGCCATCATCAGTCATCAGTCTACCGACAAGCGCCTTTCGGCTGTCGGCATGCTCGCTTCTATATCAAACAGGACGACCCGAGGCCCGAGCCATCATCGGAATGCATGAAAGAAATAATACGCAAACGCCAAACACGAATTCGAACATTATCCGGGCTCCTCCTCTTACTGCTTCGGCAGTCGGCGGCCGTACGCCGAGTAGTAGCCGCACTTGGCTACATGACTGCTCTTACTAGTCTTCTCATTGAAGATGTTGCATCCTCCCTTAGCGACATTGGGCGGGGTGTACACTACGGAGCCGGTCAGCAAAGTTGTTTCGGCGAAGACGGTGAAGCAAAACCCACGGTGAAGGGATACGGCGAAGTCGCTGCCCCTGTTGCAGACCCGGTGGACGCCAAGTTCGTCTGCCATGTATGCCACCGCATTCTCCTTATGTGTTCTCTCAGACATCACTTTCATCGGTTGTTCTTCCTCGCCCTCGGGGAAGGCATATCGGATCTCAGTCAGGTTGCCCTTGAGGATTTTCATGAGGCAATGGGCGTTGCCGTGGTCGTGGATTGGACTGCCCTTGCCCGGAGACCAGACAAGCACAAGCTGTGTTTGCATTAGCATCGACGTCAACCACAAAGCTGTGGCGATGTCCACTCACGAGATTGCTCTTGCCATTACCCTCGTCGACGAGGTTTCTTGTGTATCCCATGCTCTTCTCGGCGAATGCAAATTGGATCCATTCGCTCTCCCTTGAGTTGTATTGTTCCATCAGCTCCATCAACTCCTTGACGTCGACGTCAGCCGAGTCCAACCCCGACGACGGGCCCAGGGCCTCCTTCAACGCCAACACGAGCTCATCGAACCGGTTGCTGTCGCCCTTCAGTTCGTGCCCGAAGGCAGAGGTGATCTTGGTCAGGATTTCGAGGGCCATGGCTACGAATGGGATGGCTGGTCTATGGTACTGGTCGATGTTTGGGATGGACGATTGTCTTTCGGTATGCTCAACGTGCGGGGTTTTGAGTCTTGTCGCTCTCTGGTGATACGATTGCACCGGTCGGTCACCGGGACAGGCTCGCACCTCATTACCTGATGGAAATGGGCGAAACTCGCGGAGCGACTGGTTATTCCGACCTCGGACGGTGGGTCGGGACGCCCATCAGACCCTATCTCTTCTCTGAGACAGAGACAGGGTAGTCTGAACACGTTGCCGGCGCTGCGTGCACAGTTTGGTCGGCGAATGCTATGTCGTTGGGTAGACGAATTCCCCCAAAAATGGAGGTTTCTGGTTGGTTGAGATAACCAAAGGAGGCTTTGTCGTGGGATCCTTGCAAAGCCGGCGATAGGCGGTGGGCGGCCCCCAATGTACATGGTGGTCAGATGGCCTCACATAAGACGAAATGGGTCTGGTTAGAGTTTCGCGGCGGTCAGGTCTAGTCAATTGCAAACCGTAGAGACGACGTATCTAATACGCGCGTGCTGCTTTGGAGCTGATTGACAACTATGGGGTTGCGTTATGTTTACTCAATGCCAATGGGGTTCTGTGTTCGGTACCGGTGTTCAGGGTGCTGACCGACAGCCGCTACGCTCTCAATCGCCGACTGAGCTGGGCGTGGTGGGGCGCCTGACCATAACGGGCTCGCCCGTATTACTCACACTAGGATTGCTCAGCGAGCATACCTAGGTACTTTCCAGACGACCGCTACTGATCTCAAGATTTTCTCATAGAGTTTCTTTCTTTCGTTCAGAAGGTAGTATTCATCTAATGTTGACTCAATTTAAAATTCAAAGTTGCGTGCGGTTTCATTGTAGTATTGCGCCCCTTCCGAACTTCACTACCCAGAATGGCAACTATCAGCACAACTGCGACTATTCAGTCGAAACCTCAGCAGGCCTGCCCGAAATCGGGAACAGACGGTACGACAGCGGGCGATACGACTCCCTGCACGCCCTGCAAGGAGGATGTTGGCTGGCGAAAGATAGTCAGAAACTTCACCCCATCGTACGTCACAGCGGAAGCATTTCCGGCAAGAGTGTCTGACACTGGTACAGATGGTTCGCGGTTACAATGGGCACGGGCATCGTGTCAATCCTCCTCCATAACCTGCCTTACAACGCAACTTGGATTTCTCACGGCCTCGCTGTCGCGTTCTTTATTCTCAACGTTGGTCTTTTCACAATATTTACGGGCATTACCGTCTTGCGTTATGCACTTTATCCCGAAATTTGGAAGGCGATGGTTATCCATCCAGCCCAGTCAATGTTCCTTGGCTGTTTCCCGATGGGATTTGCAAGTAAATGACCTTTACATAAAATCGGGGAAACACTAGCCACTAACGCCTGCACTTAGCTATCATCAACATGATGATATTCGTCTGCGCTCCAGCCTGGGGCAAGTGGGTTGTTTCATGGGCTTGGGGCTTCTGGTGGCTTGACGCTGCTCTATCCCTGGCAACTTGCATCACTGTACCGTTCGTCATGTAAGTCCAAATTTGGGGCAGGTCACAATCCTAACCACCCTCGGTAATCATTGCTCAGGGTCGGGTGTGACTGGAGGCCTTTCAAACTTGCCTCACCTTCTTTGGCCTATTCTAATAGCCGAACCCTAGGATCCATCAACACCGTCCGGGGCTACAAGCAGTCACAGCAGCCAGTCTTTTGCCAATCGTTCCAGTAGTAGTTGCGTCTTCAACGGGTGGTATCGTAGCTGAGGCTTTGTCCAACCCAGATCATGCATTTATCACACTTATCGCCTCTTACATCCTATGGGGGATAGGGATCTGCTTCTCCAGCATGGTGTTGGCACTTTACTTCCATCGCTTGACTATTCATAGTCTTCCTCCCAAAGAAGCCATCGTCTCGGTGTTTCTGCCAATCGGTCCATTGGGCCAAGGCGGCTTTGGCATCCAGCAACTGGGCAAAGTGTCCCTCAAACTCCTTCCCCAGTCAACAGCTTTTACCACTGCGGCGCCCGGTGCCGTACACGGCGGGGAGATTCTCTACTTCCTGGGCATTTTCCTCGCCTTGATTATGTGGGGCTTCGCGCTGGTCTGGTTATCTTTTGCTCTCATCAGCATCGTGACGATGCAAAAGTTCCCGTTCAACATGGGCTGGTGGGGTTTCACGTTTCCGTTGGGTGTGATGGCAACCTGTACCGGCATGCTGGCGCAGGACTTGGATAGCACGTTCTTCAGAGTCATGACCATGGTATGCACCGTTTCTCAATCCCAAGAAGTGAAGTTACTAACAACAACGTGTCTAGATTTTCTCACTTTCCGTCTGTCTCCTATGGCTGTTAGTAGCAGTCAGAACGCTGCACCAAGCCATATCTGGGGAGATCTTCTTCGCTCCCTGCTTGAAAGACCTGAGAGACAAACAGGCCCAGGCAGGATCAGACCGCAGAGTATGAATTGCAACGTGAACGTGAAAGACAGAGCGCCGTTCATAGATGTAGACGTGGATAGAGACGGGGCCCGCGACGAGGTAGAGACAACGATAGTAGACTCACTGACAAATAATGTCTAGATAAAAGTTCAAGCATAGATGCATGGAATCGGATTCGAGACTGTTTCATAAACTTTATTTGGACTTCGTTAAAGCAATACGTCAAGCTCTCAAAGCTCAGCTCCATCCTGTGTTTCTGAGGAAGAAGCTTTCTGACAGCCCATTTGGGGTTGGCAGATGGCAGGGGTTTCTCCAAAAAAAAAAAACGCTAATGGCGGGGTTGATGAGGTGCAGCACCCGCCAAAATTCTCTTGCGGGGGCACCAACCACACTCAGGTCCAAAAGTCCAGGCGCCGAAACTCTGAATAAGAATTGCCATTGCGGTTGCGCCCACTGGCTGCATGGTCCCCTCGCCAAACCCACACCCCGCCACTGCAACCCTCGCACCGCCCAAGAATTGTGACGGCAGCAGCAGTTTCAAGGCTCAAACTTGAGCACCGCTGCTCTTCGACGATTCTCAAGGGTCAAGATGGCTTCCCCTCTTGACCGGCCGGGCATCTTGTCCGTGTTGAACAGTAAGCATCGGTCGCAGTCGCGTCGCTACCCGTGCGCATTTGCGCTAACTTTTCTGATTCTTTGTGCGTAGACTTCCACGATGTATGGCAAGAAATCCGCATACCCGTCATTCTGTTTACTGCTTTCGGCCTGCTTGTACTCCGGTTCTATCTTCACAGTGTCGAGGAGAAGGACGAATTGAAAGCATTCCCCAAAGCCTTGAACAGGGAAAAGCCTGAGTCGAAGCCGCTGCCGAAGCCCGTCGACGAGAAGAAGGATGCGAAGCCGACTCCGGTTGTCGAGACGAAGGCGCCCAAGTCGAACGGCCCGAAGAGGATAAAGGGTGGTCTCGTCAAGCGGCCCTCTGAGGAGCTCAAGAATGGAGAGGCTTCGACAAGGACGGTGCGACCTCTGATCTTCTTTTCGAGCATCACCGCGAACACCCCCAAGATTGCGAAGGACTATGCCGAGCGCTTGGAAAAGCAGCTGGAAAAGGTTACCGCGGATACTGACTGCTCATTTAATACCCCCGAGGTTCTGGATCTGGCTGAAATCGACTTTGACGACTACTTCATCACCCCGCCCAAGTCCGAGGACCCCGTCGAGCTGTTCTACATGTTCCTCCTGCCAAGTTACAACATTGACACGATCAACGACACCTTCTTGGAGCACCTGCAAGAGACGCACCATGATTTCCGCATCGACACCGCCCCTTTGTCCCCGCTACTTGGTTACTCCGTCTTTGGTTTTGGCGACCGCGAAGGCTGGCCTACGGAAGACGAAGGCTTCTGCTTCCAGGCCAAGGAGGTCGACAAGTGGATGGCTAAGCTTACCGGCCGCAAGAGAGCTTTCCCTGTGGGCATGGGCGATACGAAGCGGGACTACGTCGAGAGGTTATCTGAATGGTCTGAGGGTGTCGTGGATGTTCTCGGTATGCTAGCCAAGACTGGTAGCCTAGGTGAAGGTCTGCCGGGAAGCGGCGCACCCGAAGAAAGCGATGACGAGTCCGCGGCGGAAGATGATGACGAGGTTCTCATCGAGGAAGACGCAAAGCCTGAGAAGCTCAAGAGCCGCAAGAACATTGACGATGTCGAGGATCTTGGTCGCATCATGAAGAGCTCCAACCCCGACGCCGACACGAAACCCGCCGCTGCCCCTATTGCCGTTGACTTCACGACCTACGGAAAGTCCGCCTCTGCCCCCAAGAAGACCCCGACCAATGCCGCAAAGGAGATGGTCCCCAAGAACTCCCCCACCTACGCCTCGCTCACAAAACAGGGCTATTCCATCGTCGGCTCCCACTCGGGCGTCAAGATCTGCCGCTGGACAAAGTCCGCCCTGCGCGGTCGCGGCTCCTGCTACAAGTACTCCTTCTACGGTATCAACTCTCATCAGTGCATGGAGACGACGCCCTCCCTGTCTTGCTCCAACAAGTGCGTCTTTTGCTGGCGCCACGGCACGAACCCCGTCGGCACTACGTGGCGCTGGGTCGTCGACCCGCCCGAGCTCATCTTTGACGGCGTCAAGGCCAACCACTACAACAAGATCAAGATGCTCCGCGGCGTTCCCGGCGTCCGGGCCGAGAGGTTCGCCGAGGCCATGCGCATCCGCCACTGCGCCCTCTCCCTCGTCGGCGAGCCCATCTTCTACCCATACATCAACGAGTTCCTTGGCATGCTCCACGCCGAGCGCATCTCGTCCTTCCTCGTCTGCAACGCCCAGCACCCGGACCAGCTCGCCGCCCTCAAGGCCGTCACGCAGCTGTACGTTTCCATCGATGCCTCGAACAAGGAGTCGCTGCGGAAGATCGACCGCCCGCTGCACCGCGACTTCTGGGAGCGGTTCCAGCGGTGTCTGGACATCTTACGCGAGAAGCGCTTCAAGCATCGCACCGTCTTCCGCCTTACGCTCGTCAAGGGCTTCAACGTCGACGACGAGGTTGAGGGGTACGCGCAGCTCGTCGAGAAGGGGCTGCCGTGCTTCGTGGAGATCAAGGGCGTCACGTACTGCGGCACCTCCACGGCATCCAACGCCGGCCTGAGCATGTCCAACGTGCCGTTCTACTGGGAAGTTGCGGAATTCGTGACGGCCCTGGAGAAGAGGCTCAATGAGAAGGGGCTTAAGTATGGCATCGCGGCGGAGCATGCGCACAGCTGCTGCGTGCTGCTTGCGAGCGACAGATTCTACAAAGACGGCAAGTGGCACCCGAGGATTGACTACCAGAGGTTCTTTGAGCTGCTTGAGGAGCGCGGGGCCGATGGGGACTGGAAGCCAGAAGATTACATGGGTGAGGCGACGCCAGAGTGGGCGACTTGGGGCAATGGCGGATTTGATCCCCGAGATGAGAGAGTTGACAGGAAGGGCAGGAAAATCGAGGCGTAGGGTTCTTAGTAGTAATGAAAAAGACGACTGCATCCGCAAGGGCACAACATTATCTTCACAAACCCAGTTGTGGGCCGTCTTGAACTTGGAGAAATTTTGTGAACCGGGCGCCATTGCGTCATAGCCATGGTCATGACAGTGGTGAAAGCCCCAGTCCAACGTACATGAACGTTTAAAACAACGGTCAAATGGCTTTTCTGCCCATCGACAGCAGCGGATTGACAAGCATTACGAGATTGCGAAATTCGTTAACTTCTTGCTTGTTCTTCCTGCCAGGGTCGTCATCAATATACATGTGGTTTCCTCTTACAAAACCTTCTATCAAAACAGCCCAGCCGGCCAGAGTATTGTACATTGAAAAAGTCGTGAATCCTCTTTTTCTCTTTGCGATATGATGGTAGTCGGGGGATTAGGAGTGAGATTCGGGGAATGATTGGACAGTATCACGCCATGCGCAGAGTGATCTTGCTGTCCTTTTGGTGGGTTATGAGGTGTGCCCGTCGGTAGCCGGGAGGAGTGAGAGAGTGGAGGGGATTAATCTGGGTGCCGTAAAGGACGGAACCTCTTTAGTCCAGGCCAACGGCGGGCATGTCAGAGAGGTTGGCGTTGACACCACCGGTGTACTGGCCGATGTTGAGGGTCGAGTCGTAGGCGATCATCTCGGCAAGTACGTCCAGAACAGGCTGTCAATGGGTTAGTTCCATGTCAAGTCTTTGAAAGTCGGCGTGTTTCCTTACCTTGGGGACGGTCTTGTCGTAGATACCAATCAGGTCACCAGGCGTGGGGTAGACCTTCAGGCCCTTGTAGAACGCCAGCGCAGCCTCAACGGCGCGGGTGGCTATTGATTTAACATGTCAGCACCCAAGTCCATTTGAAATACTCTAGAGGGTTTGCGCTCTTCCTCGAAGACGGGAGATCTGTGGAGGGGTGAACTAACGGTCTGCGGAAAGGGTCTCTCCCTCGGAAACCTGCTGCAAGAAAAATGCTTCTCTGGACTCAACGTCGTCGGGGAAGCCCTCGGCCTTGGCGTCATCGACGGATTGCTTGATCGCTTGACGCTGGCGGACGGTCTCCAGCTGGGCCTCCTCCTTCTCGGCCTTGTGCTGTCTGCGCTCGTTTCGGCGCAGCTCTCTGCGGAATTCGGCCTTGTTGCGGCGGTTGTAGTCGAAGTAAACGGCGTAGGCTGTTTGGCAACAGTCAGCACAACAGCTTGGTCCTCGTCTATCCACGACCCCTCGTATGCCATCAAGATATCCAATAATGGTAGTCTGGCTGGCGCGCGGAGCTGGAGGCCAACTCACCAAACAGGCCGGTAACCGCGGCGGCGACCGATGCCGTCACTATCGTCGACGTCTGGGACATTTTGGGATACTCCGAAGGCGGGACAAACAAAGAAGGCAGGGTGATGCAGCGGGCGGGTGCCGAAGAGGGGTAGAGTGTATGCGAGAGGCGGCTCGAAAGTCGATGCTGCGCTCAGCGGTTTTGTTGGATGATTCGCAGGACCGGAGAGGTTGGCGAGGGTTCCTTTCGTTGGCGGAGTGAATATCGAAAGAGAGAAGCTCTACCGGGAATCGATGGAGCTTCCGCTACCAATTTTTTTAGCCTCTGCGCCATCGTTTGCCAGAGGTCGCGTTCCTTGCCAAGAGCCGCTGTGGGTGGTGGGTAGGGAGGCACGGACCAGGTGTACGTATCAAGACGACAGCTTGCCCGCACTTCCACTGAGAGATCCAATGGTGCTGGGGCTGCTGAGTGGTTACGTAGCGGGATGGGTGCTGCCAGCGGCCCAAGTCCACTATCCCGTCCATCCAAATGAGCAGGGGTGCCGCCTCTCAAACGGCCACAGTACCGGCACGGCAGCTACCCATTCCTTGAGAGGTGCATGAAACAACAACGACCCGACCTTCATCCTCACGAGGGGGGCTTCTGTGCCCTTGAACACCTACAATTCTTCGACGCACGGCAGACGTCGCTGGAATCGGCTGCTGCCCGTACGAAACTGAACAAAGCAGTCACCCAACATGTCGGAAGATCGGGAGAGGAGCAAGATCTCGCTGAGAAGCGGCAACAAGAGGAAAGGCCGCCCCCAGATTAGTGCTCCGCGTCAGATCTCGGAACCCATTCTGCAAGATGGATCTGGTCCGGTGCGGCAGCCCGGCTCGAGGCCGATGGCCGACGCTGGTCCTCCTCCGGCGCAGCCGCGACCTCGTCCCCCGCCGCAGGCTGGCGGCTCAAAGGTAAGCAAGACAGCCAAGCGCCGAGCTGTCTTCCACGGTCAGGTGGAAGCATGCGATGCGACTCGATAGCAAGATGTAGGAGCTAACTCGAGGATGTCCAGACCTCCGACTTGGTGAAGCGACGATACTCTACGAGATTTAACAACCTCCCGAATGACTTCGACGTGCATAACCCCCCGGTGCCGGCGATGCCATCCCTAGACAAGTACGAAACCCGCCAGCGAATGGCGCGACCACCCCCCAGCCGAGGGGGCGATACGGCTCCCGCTCCTATTGTCGACGTCAAGGCCCTACGTGACCCTAATCTGGCTCCCGATCAATGTATGTCTTCGTGTTCGGTGTATTCCACTCGAGGTTGCTGACTTGGTATCCTGTAGATGTCGCCAGGTTGCTCAGCGAAGCCTCCGAGGACCAAATCCGCGAGTTCGAAGACAACCTCCGAGGTCTCAAGAGTCGAGCCGGCGCAGACCTCCAACAAAATGTCATGCAAAATCGCACCCAGTTCATCAAAATCAGCAAGGAAGCCGAAAAGCTCAAGGGCGAGATGCGAGCGCTGAAGAACCTCATGACAGACCTCAAGGTTAACACAACAGCGCTGCGCCAAGCATCCAGCAACAATAATAATAGTAATAACGAGTCGTCGGGCCTCAACGGCGAGCTTTCCACGGGTTTGAGCAAGAGAGACAAACGCAGCTCTGTCGCAGACCGAAGTGCGCTTTGGAACTCACAGATGCAGGCGCTTTACAAGAACGTTGAGGGATCGCAAAAGTTTTTGCCCAACTCTTCCACTCGTCACGTCATCCAGAATGCTGGAGCTTGGATCGAGCTGGACAACGCAACCTACAAGTCTCGTCGCGCGATGCAGATTTTCCTCCTCAACGACCACCTGCTGATTGCTAGTCGCAAGAAGAGAAAGGCAGATGTGCCTCCTCGTGAGGCAACTGGCCCACTTGTGAAGCTCGTGGCCGATAGGTGTTGGCCCCTGCTAGACGTTGAAGTGGTGGACATGGCGGGTTCGAGTGATTCTTCGACCACTCGCAACAAGCTAGCAGATGCCATCATGGTCAGGGGTGTTGGTCAAGAGTCGGTCATTTACCGGACAGAGAAGCCTGAGGACACGGAGAAGAACGGTCTACTCCTGAACATCCGCAAGGCAGTGGAGAACCTGCGAAAGGAGCGACAATCAGAATTGGAGGCCAACAACAAAGCCAAGGAGACGATCAACTATTTCGCATCTCGAGACCCCGGTTTGCTCCAGAAGACGGAGCTGTTGGAGACACTCTCCGATATCAAGGACATGCTCATCGACGTGGACGGAAAGCAGCAAAACCTCCGGTGGGTTGAAAGCCAAATGGACGAGCTGGATATCGATATTGCACTGCAGAACTTTGAGCCTGCTGTAAGCCGTGTCGAGAAGCTCAAGAGCCTCGCTCGAAGCCTGAAGAACAACACGGTGGCGCAGGACTTCATCAGCTTCAAGGTTGAAGAGCGATGCTCCAAGCTGGCGGGCATGATCATTCGCGAACTGGAAACAACGCACAATGCTCCGACGAAGAACAAGCGCAACGTTACCTGGCTGGCCAGGCTAGGGTACGAGGACCGCGCTCGTGAGGCCTATCTGGTAGCCAGGCACGAGACCATCCAGAAACGAATCAGGTAAGCAGGAATATCAACGGTTTCCAAACACAATCTGACCCTTGACAGACAAACGATATTCCAAGGAGACTTGCATCAATACATTTGGGAGGTCTCGTTCGTCTACTTTTCGCTCATCCGCAATACGGTGAGCTGCTTCCACTCATGCTTCCCACCGCCTATGATGAGTGCCTGTGTCAAGTGGGCCAAGGAAGAGGTTGAGTCGTTCAACGCCATCCTCGGAAGGCAACTCAGCAGCACAGAGCGGGGCGGGGAGGCGTGGAACCAGTGCATGGAACGAGCACAGGAGCATGCCAAGATGCTCAGCGAAGTGCAGCTCGACTTCCGCAACCTGGTTGGCAAAGATTTGGTAGACCACGCGTCTGGGGTGGCTAGTCCCGTCGGGCTCGGTTTGTCCTAAGTACCTAATTTGACAATGAGCGCCCTGGTCGAAGTGACGGCAAAGCGTGCCGTTGAGCCTGGTGATGGCTGGCATTGCCTTGATTTATGGCGATTGCCTCACAGTGGAAATTGAGACGGGTGTTTGTTTATGGAGGAAGCATGTAAATGAGTGCAAGACATTGGAGTTACGGACTATGACGAAGATGCCGCAATCACTGGCATATGTCAAGGTTCCAGACCAAGCTTGGGGCTGACTCGGATCCCCTGGCTCGGGTCGCTGTGTTTACCTGCGACGGCGTTTGCGACTTTCGGGATGGATAACTTGTAAAAGTGAATTGAACCGTCAAGGATCGCAAGGTTGGCAAGTATTCGCATTACAATTTAAGCAATAATCGACCATGGGTATATACTGTGTGTGATTATCGCATGAGGCCTCTCGCGGAGGCTCAAGAAAAATAGCCGTCAAATGGCTTGAGGCTTACTTGCCTCTGCATCGGATTTAAGCGAAGAGGCAGGCAATTTCCTCATGCTGTAACCAGCAGCCGTGACAGCGCAGCGCAGCACGACACAGTATTCGTAGGTAAGGTACACCTACGCGCAACGTCCTAGGTAAGGTACATCCGATGCTGCGTACCCCCCAATAACAGATCCCAAGCCCACGCACCAGCATCCGTACCGTACCCGCTCCCGCCTGCCTTCCTCGTCTGCACCTGCACCAGCACGAGCACAAGCAGGAGCAGCACCACTTCCCAGCCCGTCTCCCACCTCGCAAAAATCCCCAGGCGCCGCCCAACCCAACATCGACGCCCTCCTCATCAAACTCCCATCAGAGAATTAGAATCCCGCTCCCGCCCCGCCCTGCGCGACAACATCCCCCGTCCCTCCTCCCCTGCGCCGAACTCCATTTTGGCCCTCCCTATCTGGCCTCAGACGAAGCTCTGACCGCCTTCGACGATTCGCCGCCGCCAGCCCCACGCTACTGGATTGAGGTGCTGTGCTAATCTGAAAGACCGCGACCTGTTGCTGAAAACAACGTCATTCTCCCCTCGACACGAACGACCACGACCCGACCGCCCTCGCTTTGCCCGCCATTCTGCTTCTCGCGACCGATCAAAACAATTTAGTGACGACTTTTGCTATACCTTAGACGACTTTCAGCATGGATACGAACATGGAGGATGTTGGGCGTGTCCCCGCCGATCTGCCCTCTACCCAGAACCTCGAGCCCACCACGATCCCGACCCTAGATGGCTGGATTGAGAGCCTCATGAACTGCAAGCAGCTCGTCGAGGCCGACGTTCAGAGGCTTTGCGAGAAGGTCAGTCACTATCCTCGCTGATGATGGACAGCCGCAATGCGCCTCTGCACCAGCTGTCGTCATAGCTGCCTGCGACTAAGCCTTTGTGCCCTCCCCTCATCTCCGAATCGCCCCTCGCGTGACCTCGCAGCGACAAATTTCTGACATTCATCAACAGGCGCGGGAAGTCTTGCAGGACGAGTCCAACGTGCAACCAGTCGTACGTCCCCCTCGCCCCCTTGGACATGGGCGATTCGAACTGACCCATCCTTCAGAAATGCCCAGTCACAGTGTGCGGTGATATCCACGGCCAATTTCACGATCTTATGGAGTTGTTCAAGATTGGCGGTCCTAACCCCGACACTAACTACCTTTTCATGGGTGCGTTGGGCCTGACAAGACGCTCGTCATGCCGCGAGCAGTTGCTTACGCTATTCGATAGGTGACTACGTCGACCGAGGCTACTACTCTGTCGAGACCGTGACTCTGCTCGTCGCCCTCAAGATCCGATACCCTCAGCGCATCACCATCCTCCGTGGCAACCACGAGTCCCGCCAGATCACCCAAGTCTACGGCTTCTACGATGAGTGCCTTCGGAAATACGGCAATGCCAACGTGTGGAAGTACTTTACCGACCTCTTCGACTACCTCCCCCTTACTGCCCTCATCGACAACCAAATCTTCTGCCTTCACGGTGGTCTGTCGCCCAGTATCGACACCCTGGACAACATCAGAGCTCTTGACAGAATTCAGGAGGTTCCCCACGAGGGTCCCATGTGCGACTTGCTTTGGTCCGACCCCGATGACCGCTGCGGCTGGGGAATCTCTCCCCGTGGCGCTGGCTACACCTTTGGCCAAGACATTTCCGAGGCCTTCAACCACAACAACGGCCTCACGCTTATTGCCCGTGCTCATCAGCTTGTTATGGAGGGTTACAACTGGTCGCAGGATAGGAACGTGGTGACTATCTTCTCGGGTAAGCTTCGCCAGATCTTGTTTTGAGGCACGGCAACTGACGCGCGCGCAGCACCCAACTACTGCTACAGATGCGGCAATCAGGCCGCGATCATGGAGATTGATGAACATCTCAAGTACACTTTGTAAGTACCAATGGTGCCAGGATTTTAGTAGGATGCAAGCTGACCACGTAAAGCCTCCAATTCGATCCTTGCCCGAGAGCCGGTGAACCGATGGTCTCGAGACGCACACCCGACTACTTCCTCTGATCACGCATCCGATACCCTTACTACTCATCACCCGGAATCATCATTATCCGGGTGCTATACGTGGAAGAGATTCGAAAGAGAGGGCGTGTGCATGCTCAACTTGCATTGGTGCTTGGGGGGAGTCTAATCTTGTAAGATTACAAACAAAAGCCAAAAGACCAATGTATTCCCAAGAGAGAGATTCTGCGTTGAGCATTAGATGGAGCGAGGGTTCTATGGGAACGAGCGCGAGCGCGGCTCCTCTCAACCGAGGAGGCTTCCCCTTGGACTCTCACTCTGTCAACGCGTTAGATACTCATAGACCGCCGGCAATAAGAAGGTGTCGATGCTAATGAAGTTTGATGTTCTATTCTTTCTGTCCGAACTCATTCTATGCTCATGAACCGTTTCCGAGGTATGTCTTGGTCATTATCGTTATGTGCAATGGGAATTACCAACGCCCGCAGGTGCCATCCAATCATTACAACTATGCGTCAACTAATAAAGGGGTATAACAAACTTCACTCTTTCTTTTTCCTTCCTCGCGACTGCTCTTCTCACTTTTTCCGATTCTTGCGGTGGTGGCTGTGCTTTCGTCCATGATGGTGGTGGTGATGGCGATGATGATGCCCGTCCCTCTTTCTCCTGCTCCGCCCCAGGGACCTCCTCTCCCACTCCCTGATCCTCTCCGCCATGATCTCTTCGCTCTCGCCGCTCCTCGTATTTGTGTACGACTGCGAGCTGCTATCGTACGAACTGCTCCCGTGAGAGTCATACGAGCTGCCGTGGGAGCTTCGGAAGTACGCGCTCAGATACGACGAGTCCCGGCAGTCGTCGATCTCACTAAGCCCGCGGATGACGCCGGAGCGCTCGCTGCGACGGGAGGTGTAGGTGGTGTACCGCGCCTCCTCGACCTCCTCGATGCTGATGCGGTTGCGCCCGTGGCGGCCGTGGCGGCGGGTGACGGTGAGGTTGCTCACGCGGTGGTACTTGTACTGGCCCTTGCGATAGTCGCCGGGCTTGCAGGCGCCGTCGGGGACGTGGAAGCGCATGTCGAAGCGCATGAGGGCGTAGGTGAAGACGACGATGAGCTCGAGGTCGTAGTTGAAGACGTAGTAGCAGGCCTTGTGGTGCCACCAGCCCGGGAAGAGGGCGGGGCGGACGGCGAAGTTGACGGCGCAGCGGTAGGCGGCGCCGATGGTGAGGAGGAAGGCGGTGGCGAGGACGAGGAGGGCTTTCGTGGAGAGGGAGCCGTAGCCGAAGGGCTCGGGGCGGCGGAGGCCCGGGTAGAGGAGGGCGCCGGCGACGATGAGGAACGGGGCGAAGGCGAGGACGGCGAGGGAGGTCGAGGAGAAGAGCTGGACGAGGTGGCACCTGTTGAGGTAGACGAGGTCGAGGGTGTAGAAGGAGACGACGGTGGCGACGACGGCGCAGAGGAGGCAGACGGCGATGTAGAAGTAGAGGAAGAGGAAGAAGTAGCCGACGAAGGGGTTCCAGCCGAGGTTGGGGTGGAGGCCGCGGAGGAGGCGGTGGGCGAAGAGGATGTTGAGGGCGAAGAGGAGGACGACGCCGGCGGCGGCGAAGATGGTGGCGGCGATGTCGAGCTTGACGTTCCAGGGCTGGGTGGCCCAGGCGATGCGGAGGGAGAGGGCGATGATGCGGGTGGTGCAGAAGCCGACGAGGACGGTGGAGGGGAAGAACTTGTGGCCGGCGGCCTTGTTGCGGATGAAGATGAAGCCGTTGAGGGCCGCGGCGGCGAGGAAGAAGATGATGAGGATGATGCAGATCGGCACGTCGACACGTACCGTTGGGATCAGGCCGAGGATCGCGACCTGCGGCTGGTACGGAGGGCCGAGGGGGTTCTAGGAAGGGTGTTGGATGTTAGTTGAGAGAGGACGGAGGAGGAAGACGCGAACACGGGTTACGGACTTGGATGATCGGGTCGAAATCCGACATGATGTCGGATTTGATGTGAGGAGGAAACCCTCCTGCAAGGAAATGGTGTGTCCTTTGAAGATGAGGCTTTCGAAGTTATAAGTGACAAAGTTGGTAAGGCTGGGCTTGGCTCTTGGCTTCAGAGACTGTGCTCACTCTGGGGAAGATGGCAGGCAGAGGAGCTGGAGCAGCCTTCCGGTTGACCTTGACTAGAGTGAAGGCAGCATTCTGGAGGTTGGCTTTTGAGCGAGGGAGCGCCGGGGGGGTTGACAAGTTATCATTCGCAAGGGTGATTGACCAGGGGTTTGTGCCGAGAGGGCAGACAGTTGGAGAGGTTCGTCTGGTGTTTTGATGTTTACTAGCGTCGGCGTAGGATGCGTTGGCTCTGGATAGACGGCACGGACTTGAGAGACGGGGGGGAACGAGAGAGAAGCACGCGAGGAAGTTTCAGCTGGAGGCGGGTGAAGAGGCGAAAGTTGGGAGTTTTGATGACTGGGCATTCTTTTTGGAATCTTGGTTCTTCGAGAACAATGAGCGATGGGCTTTGTATGGAGGTGTGCGTCTCATAGATGGAATGGCATGATAAGATACACGAGATGGCATATTTTTGCCCCTCACAAATACCTGATTGGCTTTTATTGAATTGTGTTGAGTTTCTTTACAATGGTGTGTATCTACTCATTTGAATGGAGTTACAAGCAGGTTTATGTCAGGGTTGATGGACGAAACGCATGACGACAACTCACGCCTCTGAGACGGAGGAAACTACTAGTCATGATCTTGTGCAGGCTCTGGGAGATTTCCTGCCCATAGCCTCGGATCGCTCTGAACGGGGACGCAAAGCTTCGCGCTCTGTGGTTGCGAGACACTCCCCCAAACGGCGGGAGGCAAAGGCATGGGCAGACATCCCATCGCCGGGGTTTAAGCCTCTCTGTTTCCCCAACCCTGTCTCCAGGTCTGGAAACGCACCGCCACAATGGAGCTGCGCGCTGGTAGAAACTTGTTTCCCGTCTTCGTCATCTGGGACATTCAACGGTCGAGGTCCGCTGGACGTGCGCTGCTGACGGACATGCAAAGATGTCGATGGCGGGGTTGTCCAGGTCACGGACCTCGGTGGTTGGGGCAGAAGGGGATTCCATTGTGACGAGTAGTCATTCTGTAGGGCATCCAACCATACAAAATTGGGAGAACAAGAAATCGTGAGGCGAAAGATTGATATTGCGTCGATTTCTGAGACCCAGAAGTCGTCGAAGTTCGGCCGTTGAGCCGGGAGGAAGGCGCCAGGGTAAGAGGGTCCGCTTGAAGATCCGAAGTCCGTCGCCGACGATCCGGCTGTCGATCATGAACACGGTTCTAGGTCCGGGGCCAATCATCTCTCCGGGCCTAAGGCCAGGTTCTCGGACGGTGCTCTAAGCGTGTAAGAAGACTCGTTCCTGCTCTTCCATGCTCGCTTAGGATGGCGAAACTAGAGCCACTGTTGAGCAGCAACTCAACCTCCAGCTCTTGCATGCTTAGCTCGACAGGACGCGTATCGCGCTCCATTTCCTCGTGCCCTTGCCGCTAGGTTCGGGCCCGAAGCATTTCAAATTCTGAGAAGGCGCAAGCCAGCAGATCAAGACGGCAAAAACATCTCGCATTAGGCAGGTCGATACACGGCCAATGAGCGGGCAACGATGGGCATCATTCATCGAATGCCAAAGGTATATCCAACATGACTGGCTGCGTTGAACGGAAACAAAACGGGCGAGCCTTTTGGCCGTTCTTTGAAAGTCCCTACGGCGAGGCTAATTGTTTAGCATAGCAACCCTTGCGCACCCTCTGTAGCCTATGAAGCTTCTTCTCATGTAGGTTTTTGATGCAAAGCTCATCTTGTGCATGTAAAGAAAAGATTGAAATAGGTTTCCAGGCAATTCGCGAGCAACGAGCTCGCGGCTTTGATAGATGCCGAAGAAAGCACTATTTCCTAGACCGTGGTGAACGCACCGGTCCGGACATTCCGTGTGTTATGGAACAGCGGCGACTAGCCAGTAGCGCAGAAAGTCGGTTACATGCCTGCGCAACGTGAACTGCTGGCGGTAAGTCAGGTGTAGCCTGGCTTTCGATTTCAACATTGTACCCAGCATCAATAGTGCGATGGTCCTCGTTCTAGACTTCTGTTCGAGATTCAGGCCCCGATCGAAGGCTTTCAAACGTGGCGATCGAGAGAGAGAAATATTGTACAGGGAACTCTGCTGGAGCTGACGGTTAGCCAGAAGCGCCGCCACCAGCAGGCGCAACCGACACCACGATCTGGATGTGGTGCGAATTTCTTTCGATCGACGTTGCCACTAGGCTTGACACGAAGGCCTCTTGTCGCCATGGCCAATCTTCCACCCTCATGTCAAGCCTGGAGTTTCCGGTTTTGCCCTTGCAAGCACTTAGTCTGACGTGCTATCCTCGCTAAGGGCTGTTGGATATCAGCTTAGCAATATCCAACGACAGTGCAAAGGAGATGAAACTTCTCGCTATCAAACCTTTATTTTGGTTGTCCAGCAGCAAGTCTTGAAGTTACCGTTGAAGATGGCGACAAAGGAGTAACGTTGAAAAGGAGAGCCAATCAGGCGCAGGCATGAGGACCGCACCCAGCCGAGGGCAACTACCCCCGGAAACAAACTGGAGGCTGAATCATGCGCGTTTTCAATTCGCATAAAGTTACGAGCCCGTAATTTTTCGCCCACATTCTGTATACGCAACCTCTTGATGGAACGTACTGCACTACCGAGCCGCTGCATGAATGGCAATTCAACGGCGACGCCGCCTCCATCTCTTCCCGCCGCTGTTTCTGAAAAGGCCGCTCCACTCACAACTACCGAAGACCTCCGGCCGTTTTTCAACCCCGTTCTCTTGGTGGATATCTGTTTCTCGTGACTGAGTGTAGTGGGGCCGAGTAGCGAGTACATTTGGGATACAAGCAGCGGCTCCGGCGGCCGTTGAGCGTGGTAGTGGGGTGGGCAACGGTCTCAAGTGAGAAGTTCTTTGTTATCGTCTTTGTTTAGATAGTGCGACTCCATGGTGAAGTAGAAGAAGGCGAACTTGCTCAAGCCAGTGGAGGCTTGCCACGTTGTTGTTGTTGAAGAATAAGAAAGCAATTGCTTGAAATCACTCGGATTGAAAACTTGCGGGTGGTGGCGGACGAGTCTTGATGGCAGCCAGCCGCTCAACGGCGGCATGCACGCTCAGATGCTTCAGCCCTCCACAACTCGAGCAGCATGCCACCAGTGTCTCAAGACCACAAAGGAGGTCGAAGCTGTAGCACCTTTGATGCGATGCTGTCGCTCAACGTCGCCAACGGGAGGCGAATTCGGTGCCTTTATTTGGCCTCGGATTTTCGTTAGAAACACATCTAATGACGGCTGGATCGAAGTTGAGATCTTAAGCTCCGAGAGGCTGACGTGAGATACACTTGTCCACGAAGTCAATTTGCGAATAGCTGATTGGACTGGAAACCAGATGGAAGCCGGAAGGATCGAAGGTTCAATCACCACTGCAGTCGTTCCCTGTCGTGGTAAGGCAAACTTCAATGCGTTCTATTTGTGTCCACCGCTCTCGCACCTAAGCCCTGGTTAGAGTTGAATCCCACTGGCTGGGCAGGCAGAGCTTTCTCCTGGCCGTGTTGTGTCCGGCCGCGACCGGTCTCTTTGCCGAAGGCAGCGGCATCCGGCTCGAATGATGAGCGGCACAACTGCAGCACTTGAGACCGATTACCCACGCAGCTCACGAAGGACTCGGCGGTGCTCCCTTGACAGACGGGTCTTGTGAGATATGATGGGCCACAAAATGACGCGAGCTGTCATTGGGCGGGTCATCCAAACGGCGTGTTCATCCATGATAGATAATCCGGCGCAACGGGCATATCTTGGTCATATCTTGTCCGTGCCATGCAGGGCGGAAGAGCGCTGGGGCCTCTCTTCATCTCGCAAACACCGTCGTCGTCTTCTGGGCCAGTCGCCAGTGCAGGCGAGCCTGGCAGAGGTGCCAGGAGCGGACTTTTTGGGGTCAGAGAGCTCACTTCCCCACTCTCCTGTCATCCCTGTTGCAATCATGAAGCGATGCTGGGTCTCGCCAATCACAGCTCGTTGCCGTCAAGCTGAGACAACCTAGAAGGAGTTTTAATTTCGCCAATTGCTTCCGTTTGCCAAGTGTGCAGTTGGCCCCTCAAGTCAATCGGCAGTTTAAGAATGTTTCTTTGCTGGATCTCAAGGGTTTCTGACAACTTGACTGCTTGCCTCTGGGGTCGATGACGATGCTGCACACGCTGAAAGCTGTCTCGTGTCACTCCATCTGCGTCTGCGTCTGCGCTGCTGCAACTGCAGTGCAACTTTAGTACCTGCGCAAGTTCATAGCGAGGCGCTCGTCACACATCCACACCGTCGCAGACGCAGACGCAGACGCAGACGCAGAGGCTGCTGCTGCATGTGCCGTGTTGTCTCCCTTGCGGATGCGATTCCCTGTTTGCCGGCGTTGGACCGGCTTCGCGGGCGACAATCACCGGCCCGTGAGCGAGCCGCCGGTATGGCTTTGCTCGACCGCAATGTGAACCGTGGACGAAGTGGCTCTGCATGTTGCAATCCTGCGAGACAAGCCAAAGAAACAGACGAACAGCAGGCTGCTGCTCGTGGTCCTGGAATGGGTGCTTGCCGTCGCGATTCGTTCGGACTCCACGCAGGCGCAGGCGCGTGTGTTCAGGCTAGATGTTGCAACGCGAGACGAACAAATGTGAGACATGTGGTACTGTCGATGAGGGCGAAGGGAACAGCTCCTTAAGACATTGATCTCGGTTGACGCTGGCTCCAGTAAGCGTCGAAAAAGCATCAACAGAGCGTCTACCGGGTGCTCATCCGCTGTACGGATAGTACTGTAGTCGGTAGATACACAGACGGCTGCCGATTGATTCATCCTGAATGCTGACTTGTGGCATTGGGGCCGGTTTTGTCCATTATTGCACTGACATTGCGAACAGGCATGCTCCCTCCTCGAAAGAACGCCACGGGTGTTGGCTCGCACTAGACCTAAGCATCGCTGAAATTGTGTCTGTTATGTCGTTCACCATTGGCCTCTGTCTTGTGCGTTGTGACGCAGGAAATGGGACGTCAATAAGCCGGGAGAGACAAGAAGCCGTATGTTTGCAGATGAAAATAGCATCCGAGATGAGCGAGATGAAAGCGAGAACTCAGAAAGACGGGCTGCAACTTGGTAAAGACGGCAAGTGGAAAAGACGAGTTTTCCTCGACGCGCTACGGCGCTCGGGATCCAGACGCTCGGGACGGGCTCAGGAGTAAATGCCCGGGCATTCGATCCATCGTCAAGCATTGAAGCATTGAATGACAGCCCTACGACGGTGAAGGAGCCGTGGGACTGGTTCATGCAGTCAAAGGAGGTCGTGGGTGCGGATATGGCTAGGGGAAACAATCTCCACGGCTCAATGCAGAGGAGCCAGAGAGGAGAGCTCCTGCGGTCGAAGCAGCCAAACCGTAAACAACAACAGCTCCAAACGACGACACGACAAGCGAAAGCGGTGCGAGAGAGAGTTTTGGCTGTCGAGGGGGAACCACTGGGGAGTGAGGGAGGGGGACCCTGGACCCCTGCCATCTCCCCTGCTCCACCAATTTTGAATGGTCCAGGCGCGTTGCCTGTTTCTGACAATTCCGGTGGCCGTTGCTCCTCGTGTGAACCGGGGTAGCCAGTACGCCGTCAGGTACAGCGGTACGTACCATCAACTTTCTCTAGTTTCTGGGCGACCGTCCACGCAGACGTGGGGCGGACTGAGGTGGCTTCACTGGCTTCCCACATGGCGCAGCCAGTCAGAGCGGTCGCAGGTGACAGGGAAGGCAGGCTCCAAGTCCCCAACTTCCCAAGGCCAACCCTCCGTCCCATTGAGAGAAAAGTCGCGCGGGTGTGGGTGTGGCTCCTGCTCTTGCAGTTCCAACCTGGGACTGGACTGCTCCAGTCCCGTCCACGAGGGACACTGGACGGAAGGAAGACCTTCCTTTCCAGACGCGACCTGGAGGTGAGGTGGGCAGGCTGCAGCAGGCGCTTCCTTCCTTCTGTTGATGGCGCTCTGCTTGCTAGCTGCTGCATCAGATCGCACTCGCAATCCAATTGCACCTTGCTCTTTCCAACCTTTCCTTTTCCCTATCGAGCTAGAAGAGGGCAGGCCCCAAGCAGCCGCACCCCCCTTCGCGCCTACCTACCTTGCCTTGCCTTAGAGACAAGACCAAAAAAAAAAAAAAAACACCTCTCTCCCGCCAGCGTCCCATCCTGAAGGCGTCGTGGTATCGGTGCACCTGAGAAAAGAAAGAAGCCCACACCACACACCCTCTTCCTCTCAGTTGCACCTTCCCGTCGCGCGCCGTCGCCAGTCAGACCCGGCCGGGTCAAGGTCCAGGTCCAGGTCGAGGTCCAGGTTCAGGGTAGTCCCATCCATGTACCCTCAACTGCAGTGATAGGCTGTGCCCATGTCTCTCTGTCCCATGTCCACGTCCCCTTGCCTTGTCCTCCCACGTTGGCCGCCGCCTCCAATTTTCCCTATTTTCCTAAGCACCTCCCGCGCCGTACCTGCCTCTGCTCTGCTCTCTTGTCC
This sequence comes from Colletotrichum chrysophilum, assembly GCF_026319265.1. Taxonomy (NCBI): domain Eukaryota; kingdom Fungi; phylum Ascomycota; class Sordariomycetes; order Glomerellales; family Glomerellaceae; genus Colletotrichum; species Colletotrichum chrysophilum. The sequence goes on along the minus strand of NW_026517301.1, from coordinate 346,378 downwards.
CCTTCCCTTTCCCTCCTTCGCGCGTGTGTGCTGTGTGTTGCGTGTGCTGCGTCGTCTGCGTCTCTATCCGTAGCCGTTGTCGCCGCTGCTCGCCCCCCCAAAACAACATCGTCGCCTTTTTCGCTTCTTCACTCGTCTCGAACGAGCCCGACCGTGACATCGACACGTCGGCTTGCCTTACCTCGGAGCTTAACTGCATCCCGCCCCTAATAGTAGACCTACCTAAACAGCTTGTTATTTTTTCCCTATTTTCCGTTCACTCACCCTCGTTCAGTCTATTTACCACCTACCTTACCTGCCTCAACCTGTTGGTGCGGTTCCCCGAGTACCTGCCTACCTACCGTATCTACTTGCCCAAAAAACAACAAAAACTCCACCACCCCCTCAATCACCCAACCTCCTTCCTCACGAACGAACGAATTGGGAACCGACAGCGACGACTTTTTCTTCGGCCTCGAATCAGTCCCTCAACCACGACCCGGACCCTCACCTTCCTCGGCCTCCGCTCGTCCCACCCGTCAATTGATGCTCGCCGTCCACCTCCGCTGTAGCCCCCGTCTTCTCCTCGACAACAGCTCGCGAATACGATCCGCCATTCTCATCGCTCCAATTCACAGCTCGAGAGCTTTTTTGGTTACGACTATCACTCGCCAAGCATCTCTCAGCGACAAGCAATCTTTACTTTAATTGCCGATCATTCGCGACAACCTCAAACTGCATGGACCGCAACCATTAGGACCCAGGAAGACAGTCATGAAATAGGCGCAGTTCCAACCTATCACTGTTTTCCAGCCACCTCGCTCGGTGGCCAGCAACGACGCGACCATGACTTCATCAAAGCACGGAAAGGAAGTCCACACGAGTCGACGAGGACGAGCCATGGGCCCCGTAGCAAAGGCGCTTATGTCGGTACTGTCCACCGCGACATTAGTCTCGGCGCAGTCCAGTAGTTGTGTCTCGTTGGAGGGTTCAACACAATGCTCCGCCTTCCAATCAGCCTCCGTTTCGACAACAGGCTTCGTACAGGGAATTTTGTACGTCAACTCCAAAGGATACCCGTATGATTTGTGCTCATTGGTTCTGGCAGCCCTTTCCTTCAATATGTTTCCAGCAGAGAAACATTCGACAGCCAGTTGCAGTCGTATGTCCAGACATCATACGTCCGGGAAAAGTAGGTTCATGTCGGTGAATGCGACACGGCTGGGCAACGATTGGCTTACACTATGACAGATACCAGACATTACTTGGTTGCAGCAATGTTAATCTCACCAACTCAACCGAGCTGTATGCCCGCTTCACGACAACAGTCATCTGCAACGCCATCGTTCAAAACTCAATAGATGCCTGCAACCTCACTGCAGCCAACTCTAGACCGGTTTGCGCCGACACATGCGTGCGTCATTTGAATCTGGCAGAAAAGACAATTGCTCACGATCCTACAGGCTGAATACGCGCAAAGCGAAGCACTCCTCACCTCCGATAGCAGTCTCTGCAGCAACCCGGGCAGCAACCTGGTCAGCCAGATTCGTGCGGACTTCACCAACTGCGCTCTCCCCGCCGGCTCGTTGTCGTCGTCTAATTGTATTCAAGGCATCGCTAATGAGAAGGAGAACTGTGGTTACGGCAACAGCACCGTCGGGCTTTGCTCGTATTGCGCATCTGGCGGTATTAACTCGACCGACACGTGCTGCTACAACTCGAATGTCGATGAGCGCTGCAAGGGCGTCGTCCTCCCGTCCATCTTTCCCACCATGACTTTTACTCCCCCGACGGCAACGGCATCACCAACCTCCACGAGTACTCCTGCAGCAGGAGGCGGTTTGTCGGGCGGCGCCATTGCCGGCATTGTTATTGGTAGCGTAGCTGGTGCGCTTTTGCTCGCTGGACTCATCTACGCCTGTATTCTGCTTGCTAGGAGACGCAGACGGGGAAGCCAGAAGGGAAGCATCTTTAATCAGCCGGCACCATCTAGGCAAGGGCCGTCGACCGTTAAGATCCCGCCGACGCAGACCACGACTGGATACGAAGTCCTCCCCGGAGGTCGCATCGCACGCATGTCAGCCTTGGAGAGTGCTTCGGATCCTGCACCACCTGTTAGCCGTGGCAACGCCCCCATGGCAGCAGCCGCTGCCGGCGGAGCTGCCTACATGGCTGGCAGAAGGAGAGGCGACGATCCGTCTTCCTCTGAGTTCGGGGATAGTCCTGAGTCAGAGGTTAGAGCTGGTGTCTTGCGACCCCCTCCTACTAACATCAGGAGAACGGGATCGTTGTCGAGCAGCTCGGTCCTCACTGGTATGAACGACCCTCAATCACCGACCAGTGCTGGCATGTCGTCACCACAAGGCATGGCTAGCCAGCAGTCAGAGCAGCTGCCATTCTTCAAGGATTACTATTCACAAGACGACATCCACCCAGGCGATAGAGTCGCCACGCTATGGGCTTACTCACCTCGTGCTCCAGATGAGTTCACTCTTGAGCGTGGCGACATGCTCAAGGTCGTTGGTATCTGGGACGACGGCTGGGCTACCGGAATCTTACTGGATGAACACGCCAACGAATGGGAAGCCCGAAGACAGGCACAACGCGACAGTGGTGTATCAAACACATCGGGTCGTCGTGACTCATCACCACCAGTCAGCGGTGAGATCAAGGCGTTCCCCCTTGTTTGCGTGTGCCTGCCGGAGCACTGGAGGAAGACCATCGAAGGCGATGTGTCGACTGAAGGCTCCAGCGCCCATCAAGGACATTCCGCCTTTTCCTGAGATGTGAATATACACAACTTTTGTATACATCCACGCGACGGCTGTAATTTCGGCATTGGCTACGGCGTTCGGACTCTCTTCCAGCATTGACTTCGACGTATTTCAGCACAATACCCGAGGCCCAGACATCGGAGAAAACCTCGAGGCGAATCTTACAGGCGCAGCTCTTAATGAATCGTACATTACGATATCACGAGTAGCAGCCACCTCGATCCCTCGGTGCCTCTTTTCGCAACATAGACACGAGAAAACTGCATTTTCGTAACGACACGCCTAATGTCTTCAGTCCTAGACGAGCGACTTATTTCTCTTCGACGCGGATCCGCCTCAGACGATCACGGCAGCACGGAAGCTTGGCGACACTACGCCAACACCGAATGCGAGGAGTTCTGACGAGATGAAGATACGCGATCCTAATCACTTACGACGACCACGCACGCCCTCCCCTTTCGCTTCGACCAAGTTTTCAAGTATACCCAGGGGAGCCGACGAAGAATGGGGTTTGTTGAGACAGGGGTCGGGGAGGGCCTCTGCGATCTAATGGTGACCTCTTTGGGCAAGTGCAGATGGAACGGGTGGTGGAACAGATCTTAGCGACCACAAACATGTTTTCGCCGCCCGCCTTTGAGGCGCGAAACCTATCCTGCGACACTTAGCATCACAACATCACTAAGGCTTAATCCTGTGTCCTACCAGATGGCCAGCCCATTTACTTAGCTCAAATATCAAAGAGGATTCTCTAAGCTATCTTGTTTCCCGCTGCGGGGTTGTTGAAGAGCATGCAGATCTTCGTCTGCAAAGTCTGTGCCGCCGATACTACCCTGAGTGGTTTCATCCGCATCGAGGGGCTGAAACCGATGAAGTCACGCGCGCATGGGCAGCTTCTTTCAGCTCTTAGTCCGTCGTGATAGTGCTCGAACCAGGTGATATAAAAGTGTCGGATCACTATTGACCATGTTTGATACAGCAGCCTGCCAGCGGTGAAGCGAGCTCCGGGATGAGTTTGGATGTGAGACTTGAGAGACTCAGATCTCGACGTTCTCGACATGGGCATCGTGGGCAATGCGGTATTCTTCGGACGAACCACTACCACCATCCAGATTGGGCAACACCAACAAACCTGCCATGAATCGTATCGCGCTTAGAGTTGTACAGATTGACCGACCCCAGCACAGGGGGGGCTGAATGGATTCAAAGATGTCAGATAGCTACGTAAGCGAGGGAGCTGTGTTTCGTGATCTTGCTGCAGCCTCGCGGAAGGGTTACGCTTATTCTGGGGAACGGCCAATATCACGGCCGGAGTAATCTTCCTGATGTTGAAGTATTGTGCGCGGAGCTGAGGTAGATTTCGTGGTTTCGTTGCCGTTTGCGCGGCTGGGCTGGTTGGTTGGGGATGGATGGATTTAGGATCAAACGCCGAGACCACGGTACGGCGGCCTCCCAGTGATGTCGGGGGCCCTGTTTTGTCGTGCTGCTGTCTCCGCTCTGCGTGTTGTGTGTGTTTTTGGTTTTCTCCGCGAGGTGGGCAGCACTTTGCGTGGGGGTTGTTCTTTTGAACATTGGCGGGCAGATCTGACATGTGCCATCTATATTGCTTGACGGGCGGGGGTCACAGGTTTACTTGGGCTGTGGTGATCGTGCTTTGGATGCGGCCCAATTATATGTGCGGTGGGTGTTGGTTTGGTGAGTACCTGAGGCGTGTGGTGGTTTTGTGTGAGTGCGATGCGATCGATGTGACGGTAGCATACGGTAAGGTAGGGTGGTGTGTGTGACTATTTGTTGACTACGTTTTGTCAGGTGAAATGAAGGTTGCTTAGGTATGAGCCCACGTATCCTTCGTGTGCAGGCGAGTTGCTTGACAAATTGGTCCGTTTTCGTATTACATACGGGATCAGAACAATAAATGTGCACAGTGTTCCTAGAATAACGTCTCATGATGGCATCTTCGACCTTGCTATCGATATGATGAACCTGGCCTGCGTCTGGATTTTATTCGAGGCTTTTTGACGTCACTTTGCTCACGAATATCAAAGTATTCAAATCAAGTCCGTTTTTCTTACTCCCTTAGTCTCTCTGGATCTGAGCTTGTTAGCGAGGTTGACATTAGATCGAGACGGGTTGGTTGCTTTCCAATCAAATTGTCCCTGCGCAAATTACACGTGGCCGCAGGAAAGAATTGATATAGGATCGGAATCAATGCAGAAGCTCTGCAGATTGAAAATCTGTAAGATGAAAACGAGCTCCGCGTGATATGCTTCTCGTTCAACGTCACGCTCGTGACTGCAACTTGTAGAACCACCTACCACACACAGAGACTGATGGAGCTCGGCCGAATCGGGGAAGGGCCAGCAGCGCACGGACCAGAACCTCAACTGCCCCCGCGGTCCTCCCCCTGTCGGAGGTTTAGACAGCGGGACACCGACGTCCCCACTGATTGTTTAACTGGACGGCGTGCATCCCACCGCGTGGTACCTTACCTTACCTTGCTGAACCTTGGATGGTGACCTAATCGCACCCGTGATTGCTTCGCAGCTACGAAGCAACTTCACCGCGCAACCTTCGACTGCAGTTCCGACCGAGACCTGAACGAAACCAACGAACCAACCCCGGGAGTCTAATGCCAACACGCATTACCCATCTGGCTGTTCCAACATGACAAGCTCCCGCAGCGACGAACAAGCAGTCGAATAGGTATCGTAGCTCTGGAGCTACTGCTGACCCGAGATGGGTCAAGGCTTCTCTCTCGCAACGCCCTCCGCGGGCTCGGCCGGCATCGACATTCCCGAGCTCTCCGATCTCGTGTATGAGAAGAGCATCGGCAATGCGCGCTTCATGAAGAGCATCCGCGCCAGGCACCATGATGGGGTCGCCCTGGTCAAGGTCTTGGTGAAACCATACACCCCGATGCCTCTGGAGAAGTACAAGCGCGATATTGAGAGTGAGTGACCGATCGCCGTTCGCTCGACGTTAAGCTTCATGGCTGACCTGATACAGAGCAGCGCACTGCTCTGGCCGATGTGCCCAACGCCTTGGGCTTCCAACGCATCGTCGAAACCGAGACGAACGGTTACCTCGTCCGACAGTTCCTTTACAACTCCCTATACGATCGAATGAGCACCCGACCGTTTCTGGAAGACATCGAGAAGAAATGGCTGGCCTTCCAGCTGCTTTGCGCCTTGCGCGACTGCCACGCACGAGACATCTACCATGGCGATATCAAGACCGAGAACACGCTGGTGACGTCGTGGAACTGGCTCTACTTGTCCGACTTCTCCTCCCCCTTCAAACCTATCATGCTTCCGGATGATAATCCCGGGGATTTCTCATACTACTTTGATACCTCTGGAAGGCGAACGTGCTACGTCGCCCCGGAACGATTCGTCCCGGCCGACGAGGTTGACAGCAAGGACGCAAAGCTCACGTGGGCCATGGATGTCTTCAGCGCCGGCTGCGTCATTGCAGAAATGTTTCTTGAGTCGCCGATCTTCACGCTCAGCCAGCTGTATAAGTATCGCAAGGGCGAGTACGATCCGGTCATCTCCCAGATCAGTCGCATTCCAGACAAGGACTTGCGCGACATGATCTCGCACATGATTCAACTAGATCCGGAGCGGCGATACTCGGCAGAGCAGTACTTGGATTTCTGGAAGAAGAAGGTGTTCCCCGAGTACTTTTACAACTTTCTCCATCAATACATGGAGCTCATCACAGACCCGTCCTCTGGAAACAACCCCATCTCTGGTGCGACAAGGAATTTGGGCGAGGCCGACGACCGCATCGACCGTGTCTTCCTCGACTTTGATAAGATCTCCTACTTCCTTGGCTACCAGAACGAAAAGCGCTCAACGCAGATTGAGCCCTTAGCCGGGAAACTTGGACTGGGCCATTTCCCGATACGCCTCAACATACCCAACCACGAAAATTACATCACGGGGGCATCAGATCCTCCAGAAGACGACGGGACGCTCATATTCTTGACGCTGATCGTATCATCTCTCCGAAACACGGCGAGGGCGGCGTCAAAGATCAGAGCCTGCGATGTTTTGCTTGCCTTTTCCGAGAGAATTACGGACGAAGCAAAGCTGGATCGAGTACTGCCATACCTCATGACGCTTCTTAATGATAAGTCCGATCTTGTGGTCATCGCGGGTCTCCGCTCCGTCACCCAGCTTCTGCAACTCGTGCGGGTCGTCTCTCCTGTCAACTCACACATTTTCGTCGAGTACATCCTGCCTAGGTTGCAGGGCGCCATCGTCGCAAATGCAAACATACCAAGCCCGTTAGTGAGAGCCACCTATGCATCATGTTTGGGGAGTCTTGCAAACACTGCCGCACGATTCCTGGAGTTGGCAGCGACATTGAAGGCGGATGGCACCCTGACTGTCGCCGACCCCGAGCTTGAACCTGGAATCGAGGCTGAGGCTGCCTTTGATGGCCTCTTCGACGATGCGCAGAGGGAGCTCTATGAGATGTTCGAGCTACACACAAAAGCCCTGGTTGAGGACCCAGATGTGTCTGTTCGCAGAGCATTTTTGACCTCAGTGCCCAATCTGTGCCTGTTTTTCGGCCCAGCGGAGGCAAATGATATTCTTCTCACACATCTCAACACCTACCTGAACGACCGCGACTGGATGCTGAAGTGCGCCTTCTTCGAGACTATAGTCAGCATCGCTAGTCTGGTGGGCAGCGTCAGTCTGGAGGAGTTCATGCTACCTCTCATGGTCCAGGCTCTGACTGATCCAGAAGAATTCGTCGTCCAGGCGGCTCTCCATTCTCTAGCACAATTGGCGAGGCTGGGCCTGCTTTCAAAGACGAAGATGTGGGAGCTTATTGATGTGGTCGTACGCTTTACGATGCACCCGAACGTCTGGATCCGAGAATCCGCCACAGAGTTTCTATCTGAAGCCACGCGCTTTCTGTCTCGGGCAGATGTCAGGTGTATCGTCTTTCCCATGGTAAAGCAATACCTCAAAACGGGAATGGTGCCCGAGTTTGCCGAGCTCGCACTCCTGGACGCTCTGAAGCGTCCCATGTCGAGAGCTGTATTCGACCAGGCCTTGATGTGGGCGCTCAAAACGGACAAGGGCGTTTTCTGGAAATTATCGCAGCAGATTCGATCGTTCTCTTATGGGTCCCTCCCGAAGACCATCACTGGTCGAGCGTCTAAGGACACGCTGAGCAAGGTTTCGAGAAATGATGAGGACGAGCAGTGGCTTGACCGACTGCGAAACCTCGGGCTCGGACCAGATGATGAGTTCAAGCTCCTTGCGTTACGGGAGTTCATCTACCGCGTTAGCAAGATGAAATCAAGAGACGGCGTCGATCGAGACCCAGCCAAGTTGAACGAGGTAATCTCCCTCAAGAGCCTCGGCCTCACACCGCAGACAGTCTTTTTCGACGAGGAGCCGCTGCAGCAGTCTACATTCCAACCCGATGTAGATCAAAAGGGCCCTTACACAATTGCCGACGCTCTATTGGACGCTTCTATGACTATCGACGATTCCACAGGCAAACGGAAGTTTGCAGCCCTCAATAGTCTGCGTACGCGCGTGGTGGAAGACCAAGGCTCTTCATCACGGGACGTATCGCGCGTCAGATCAATTGACCCATCGAGACGCTCGTCAACCGGCCAAGGCAAGCTCACAGTAGGAAGCCCGACGGATGACAGCGCTTCGGTTCACGATCAGCCTTACGCAATCCGGAGGGCAATCCGACATCAGTCCAGCGCCTTGAGCTTATTGGATCGCAAAGACGGCAACAAAAGCATACCTGAGACTGGCATGTCTGGCACCAACGCTTTCGGGGAAGTGGAGGGACCTTTTGCCCAAGCGCCACTTGTCCGGCCCGACATGCAGGATCGCCGGACCAGTACTACTAGCGTCGTAACGAAGTTGAGGCCGAATCACTCGTATGAGGGATCTGACCCTAGCATTCTCAAGATGCTAGATTCGATGTACCAAGACAACTACCCCCACGACATCGCCGAATTTGGGCCTATGGTCACTCCCATTACTCGTCGCAAGCCAAACCGGTCTGTTGGCCAGTCTGGTGATGACCCCTGGCGACCAACTGGCCGCATGGTTGCTACTTTTGCAGAGCACACCGGTGCGATCAACCGCATCGTGGCGTCTCCAGACCATGTATTCTTCGTTACCGGTGGCGATGATGGTAATGTCAAGGTCTGGGATAGTGCCCGGCTTGAGAAGAACATCACGCACCGGTCCAGACAAACACATAAGCACGCGGAAGGAGCTAGAGTTCTTGCGTTGTGCTTCATCGAGAACACGCATTGCTTCATCAGCTGTGCAAGCGACGGCAGTGTACACATTGTCAAGGTCGAGACTGTATCGGCCAGCGGAGTACTGCGGTACGGGAAATTACGTCTTCTCCGAGAGTATCAGCTTCCCAAGGATGAACACGCCGTATGGTGTGAGCACTTTAAGATCGACAGTACCTCAGTTCTGCTGCTGGCGACAAACCGGTCGCGCATACTAGGCATTGACCTTCGAACGATGACTTTGCTGTACACGCTAGAGAACCCCGTTCATCATGGGACTCCTACGTGCTTCTGCGTGGATCGCAAGAGAAACTGGCTGTGCGTAGGAACTACACATGGCGTTCTCGACCTTTGGGACTTGAGATTCCGCATGAGGCTCAAGGGCTGGGGTGTACCCGGCAAGAGTTCGATCTACCGGTTGTGTATACATCCTAGCAAGGGACGAGGTAAATGGGTCTGTGTCGCTGGCGGGACGGGTCAGGGTGAAGTTACAGTTTGGGATCTTGAACGCACAATTTGCAGAGAGATCTATCGGGTCGGTGGCAACAAGGAAGGGCCAAAGGGATACGAGCCATGGGAAGTGGACGAAGACAAGCCTGAGGGCATGCTGGGCCGGTTTGCGACCAATATCGAGACGAGCGGAAGTGGAAACGCGGACCGCGGTGTTCGTGCCATGATCGCAGGCACAGGCGCCACCGACGACTCGCGAGATGTGCGACATGCCTTCATCGTCACCGGCGGATCAGACAAGAAGCTCAGGTTCTGGGATCTTTCCCGCATTGAAAGCTCTGCGGTGTACAGCGGGTTGCAAGTTGACGACCCAAGGCCTACGTTTGCGGCCTCTCACCCGACAACATCCATGACTCTGAACACGGAAAGGATTCCGAGGCAGAATGCGACAGCATCCAACGCGGCGGGCGGAACGAAGGGGAAGGCCACCGGCGGACGACCAACGCGCTCTACAGTTATATCTCTTCAACATCAGCAGCTGCTGCGATCTCACTTGGATTCGATTATGGATGTGGCGCTGCTGGAGTTGCCTTACAGCATGACCCTGTCAGTGGACAGGTCTGGGGTGATTTTTGTTTTTTCGTGATGGTACACGCGAGGGCGTTAACTTGGAATCATTGGCATAGATACCTTAAAATACATAATGAATATGAGATAGAATGTTTTCTTCACATCTTTGGTACCTTCAGAGGACAGGAAAGCATGTTATTACAGGCACTGTGCGACAACGGCTGTTTGGCGGGGTCTTACTGTGTACGTACTCCGGATGAACACTGTATGCCCAGGCGGGGATGAGAGCTCTTATCAGACGGCCGGCCAAATTTTGTGGATAGCCGCCTCGTCGACCGCCAACTTTTCAGCCTTGCCTGTTCGTCACGACACCCACGCGACAACCCAATTGCGACGGCGCAAAAACACCTGCGCATCTCGAACACACGACGGCGATTCCTCTGTATACGACGACAAATTATTGCACCGTACCCAAACCGAATCTTTCGCAACAGCGCCACCCACTCCAAAAACCACCCATCATAACCCCGAGGTAACAACAGCCCAAGATGAGGCTCACGGCGGAGCTCATCAGGGACTCGCTTTCCTACCTGAACCCGCTCAAGGAGCGTGAGCTAGATCTCCGAGGTGCGTGAAAAGAGCAGATGCTACACTACTCATGATAAATGAGCTATAGAGGAACAGAATTGATAGCGGGGCCCGGATGAGGGTTTGTGTAGGACATCGAATCCCGGCGATTGAGAATTTGGGTGTTGCTGGCGTGAGTTCTTTCCTTTTCCCTCCTCCCTTCCCAAAGGGCGGGTGCGTTTCCTGTCTACGGAGGCTGCAACCCGACGACTGGCGGATCTGTCTCGCTGACTTTTGCGGAAAACAGCCCCACGACTCCATCGACTTCACAGACAACGACATCCAGGTGCTGGGCAACTTCCCGCTGTCGCCGCGCATCTCTACGCTGCTGCTGGCGCGCAACCGCGTGTCGAGCATACAGCCGACGCTGCCCAACGCGATCCCGAACCTGCAGCAGCTGGTGCTCGCGGCGAACAACCTGGCGGAGCTTGCGGACCTGGACGCGCTGGCCGGCTTCAAGCGGCTGACGCACCTGGTGCTGGCGGACAACCCGGTCACGAAGAGGGAGAACTACCGGTACTGGGTCGTGTGGCGGTGTCCGACGGTGCGGTTCCTGGACTACGGCAAGGTCAAGGAGGCGGAGAGGGAGAAGGCGAGGGAGCTGTTTGGCACGGCAGAGGAGCCTTCTGCTTTGGCTTCCAAGGTATGTTTCTTCTTCTATCTCTGTCTCTCGAACATTCAAAGCACAGGAAGGCTAATGGTGCGATTCACTATGCGGCAGATCATGGGCATCAAGTCCAAGACGCTCGAGGTTTCCGCGGCGAACGGCGCTGCGGCCCCGTCGAAGCTCTCAAGGATAAAGCTCACGGACAAGGAGAAGGAGCGGCTGAAGGAGATGATCAAGAAGGCGGACAGTTTGCAGGAGATTATCCGTCTGGAGAAGATGTTGACGGAGGGGACCATCCCTGCGGGAGTACACCTCGACGGAGATGCTACCATGGAGGGTTGAGCTGGAGGAAAGGTCACAGGCGAGATGATGCTTTTTTTTTCTCATGGACTGGCGTTATTACGAACAAAAAGAGAGGTTTCAGTTTCACCTTGATGCGGATCCGTGCTATGGATGCAGAAAAAGAGAAAAAAGGTTCGATTTGGTATTCGTACACTTCGTTAAGAGGCTATGTGCTACCTAATTTGATGGTGCTGGGGATGTGTGGTTATGTGTGATTTTGGTCTGATTAATCCTAAAAACCCCGTTGGCCATTAGTTCGGCGGATGATCAGGGGGTCCATGTCTTTGAGGCAGGTAAGAAACGGTTTCAACCCGTCATATCGACGTCGCCGTCAGCCTGGCGAGCCTCTGCCTCAAGCTGGGCGTTGGGGTCGTCATCCTGCATAGCAGCGGCAGCGGCAGCGGGGCCAGCAGCGGTGCCGTTGACGCCGTTGGTGGTGGACTGGCGCTTCTTAGGTTCCGAGTCGGCCTTTCTGGGGTTCGCGCGGGAGATTGCGGCTTGGTCTTTGATCTTCTTGTAGGGGATAGTCTTTGGGATGACGTCCTCGAGGAATTCGAGGTTGTCGTGATGGTTGACGGCGTTTGCTACAGGGGCGGCGGTTTTAGTTTCGTCTTTCTCCGTGAGAAAAGGGGACAGGAAGAGAAGAAGCTTACCGAGATCCTTGTACTGGACGTTGCGGCGGGGTTTGCGGTCCATCTTGGCCATGTTCTGGCCCTCGTTGGCGAGGTATTGGATGAACATCTCCTGTGAGACTTGTGAGTGAGGGTTCGCTCTGGAGAAAAGGGGGAATTTACTGTTGCGAGTGTGATGACGAATGCAGCATTGTTAGAGCAGATGCCAATGTCTGGGTCTGTGGCGATGATCTTCTTCACGCGGGCCACTGTGAGATTGTCAGGTGGACTGGTTCGAGGAGAGCGTCGTGAGAGGGCAGCATACGAGGCAGAGCCGGCTGGCCTGTTACCTCCTTCCTTGGAGGAATGGCGTTGGTGTTGTAAGGCATCTTTGATAGTTGGGTGGGGAGACTGATTGGGTGAGAGGTTGAAAGACTTGAGTCTGTATGAGAGTCAGTGAGAGACTCTTAGCCGTGGTATAGAAGCGATGATCTGAGTGACAATGCCTCAAGCTGGAAGTGAGATCTCAAGCCACACTTCCCGAAGCTTTTATAAGTAGACCCCAGACGGCTGTTTTAAGTGAAAACGCCTCAAAAAAGTTGCTCGTGAGGGCATCGGCTCAACATTGGTATTTTCGGAGCTGCAGAGGCCGGATGGGGAGAAATTGAATAGAAATTACCAACCTGTTCCAAGACTCGGTGTCTATGCCTGCCGAGGATGGCGAAGGCAAAAGGGGGCTTGATCGGGCTTGAGATCTCTTGAGCAGTCAATCAATGATGATATTGTACCCTCAAGTGTCCGATTTCTCTGTGTTCGAGGTAGCCGTTGTGGTAGAGTCGTCGAGTTCGTTGTTGAGTGAGATGTCTTCGCCAAGGTGGTCGTCAAGGAGAGGCTCACTTTTGATAGAGTCGCGCCAAAAAAAGGCCAGTGAGACGCGACCACTGACAACGCGCTGGTTTGAACCGCTGCCCGCAGCCAAGCCGCAAAGCTTAAGCACCAATTGCAGGGGGGACCCAGTCGACCCAGTCGACCCCAGCATACCATCATTGGAACCCCCCCCCATCCCCGGCGCCGGTTCCAGCGCAACCACCAGCAGCATCGCCCGCAACCTGCATTGGGGATTCCCCAGAGATCAGCAAGCTCAGGACAGACTACAGATACCGATCGCAAACTACCTACACCAGACCCCCTTCCCTGTCGAATCATTACCGAACCGAAGAAGCATTCCCACGGGCGACGTTCGAACGAGGGCACAGGTCGCCCAGAAGAATCACCACCTTGCGCCCAATTTGCCTCGCTGTCGCGAACATGAGCAGTGCGCCGCCGCCGCTGCCCAGCCGACAATGACTTCACGAACCACATCCTTCTCCCACAGCCCGCACCGGCTCCCGCGCCCTTCCATCACATCGAGGCTCTCGTTTGCCGTGTCGAACGCGGAGCAGAGCGACGATGACGAAGAGCAGAACGAGGCAGGCGAGGCCGCCCCCGGCCCGCGGCAGCAGCAGCAGCAGATCGAGGAGGAGATCGCCGAGATCAAGCGCTACGAGGACTTCACCACCATAGATTGGGTCCAGGACGCCGCCCGAGAGCAGGCGAGGAGGAAACTGCGACGTCGGCGGCGCGCCGGCATGCTCGACACCGGCCAGGCTGGGTGGAGGTACCGGCTGCGCGAGAGCTACGACGCTGCGCAGGGCTGGCTCGTGGTTACTCTGATAGGCATCACGATCGGCCTCAACGCTGCCTTCCTCAACATCATCACCGAGTGGCTCTCCGATATCAAGATGGGCTACTGCACGACGGCCTTCTACCTGAACGAGAACTTCTGCTGCTGGGGCGAGGACAACGGTTGCGCTGAGTGGCACAAGTGGACGGGCTTCGGCCCTGTCAACTACCTTCTTTACATCATCTTCGGCACGGTTTTTGCGTTCACGTCGGCGACACTCGTCAAGTCATTTGCTCCGTATGCGGCAGGATCGGGTATATCGGAGATCAAGTGCATCATCGCAGGCTTCGTCATGAAGGGGTTCTTGGGGTTCTGGACCCTCCTGATCAAGTCTGTCTGTCTGCCCCTGGCCATTGCGTCTGGGCTGTCAGTTGGAAAGGAAGGGCCCAGCGTGCACTACGCCGTGTGCACCGGAAACGTCATCTCGCGGTTGTTTGACAAATACCGCCGCAACGCCGCCAAGACCCGGGAGATCCTGAGTGCTTGCGCCGCGGCGGGTGTCGCCGTCGCATTCGGCAGTCCCATTGGTGGAGTGCTCTTCTCTCTGGAGGAGATGTCGAGCTACTTTCCATTGAAGACGCTCTGGCGCAGTTACTTTTGTGCCTTGGTAGCGACAGCTGTCCTTGCGGCCATGAACCCTTTTAGGACGGGACAGCTTGTCATGTTCCAGGTTCACTATGACCGCTCTTGGCACTTCTTCGAGGTGGTGTTCTACATCATTTTGGGAATATTTGGTGGTCTCTACGGCGCTTTTGTCATCAAGTGGAATCTGCGGGCTCAGGCTTTCAGAAAGAAGTACCTCACCAAATACGCCATCGCCGAGGCGACGATTCTGGCTGCCGCGACGGCAATTATTTGCTACCCCAATGTGTTTCTCAGGATCGACATGACGGAAAGCATGGAGATCTTGTTCCTAGAGTGCGAAGGCGGCGAAGACTACCACGGCTTATGCGAGCCGGACAAGAAGCTTTCCAACATCCTGTCGCTGGCTCTGGCAACGATTCTGAGGGTTCTCCTCGTCATCATCTCATATGGCTGCAAAGTGCCTGCTGGAATTTTCGTTCCGTCAATGGCCGTCGGCGCTTCATTTGGACGAACAGTGGGCATTATTGTCCAGGCGATCCACGAAGCGAACCCCACGAGCGCCTTCTTCGCAGCTTGCAAGCCAGACGAGCCTTGCATTACCCCTGGCACGTACGCTTTCCTCGGCGCAGCTGCAGCGCTCAGTGGCATCATGCACATATATGTGTCCGTCGTGGTCATCATGTTCGAGCTCACAGGAGCCCTGACCTACATTCTCCCGACCATGATCGTTGTCGGCGTGACAAAGATCGTCAGCGAGCTCTTCGGCAAAGGCGGCATCGCCGACAGGATGATCTGGTTCAGTGGTTTCCCCTTTTTAGACAACAAGGAAGAACACAACTTTGGCGTCCCCGTATCAGAGGTCATGCGCACCGAAGTCACGTCTCTACCGGTCAATGGCATGTCCTTCGCACAGCTTGAACGTCTGCTGAAAGACGACAAATATCAAGGCTTCCCCATCGTCGAGGACGAAACCTCCAAGATTCTGGTCGGCTACATTGGCCGCACCGAGCTGCGCTACGCCATCGATCGTATCAGACGTGAGAGATCCATCAGCCAAGACGCAATGTGCAGCTTTTCGCCCCCTCCAGCGTCAATGACCCCGGTAACACCAACCGTCGCCGTCTTCCCCAGCTACATGTCCACCTCGTCCGTCGACTTCAGCCGCTACATCGACACCACGCCCGTCACGGCGCACCCCCGCCTCCCTCTCGAGACGGTGATGGAGCTCTTCCGCAAGATCGGCCCGCGCGTCGTGCTCATCGAGTACCACGGCCGCCTGTCGGGCCTTGTGACGGTCAAGGACTGCCTCAAGTACCAGTTCACGGCCGAGCATGCCGAGAACCCGCGTGACGACTCGGCGCTCGCCGAGAGCCATGAGAAGCTGTGGAGCGCGATGCGCCGCGCTGCCGGATGGGTGTCGGATAAGGTGGCGCTGGCCTCGGGAGGCAGGGTGAGGTTGTCGTCGTTTGACGAGCGGAGGTCACCAGGGGCCCGGCCGCTCGGAGCGCAGATTCTCGACGGGGACGAAGACGATGCTGATGACGGCGCGTTGGAGCTTGAGAACCGGTGATTTTGTGGTTATGTACGATGTTGATGGGTTATGGGGAAATATGTACGGATGGCGTTATGGGCATTTACAAGGTCGGCTTCGGGCTTAAGACGAATAGATAGATTGCGGCAGGCGGCTGCGAATGTCACGTGTTTTCTTACTTTTTGATCGTTATATCTTGCGAGGGATATCTTGGAATGTGATATGTTAACATTCGCAGCTCCGTTGTCCGCAGCCTCTGTGGTGATGGCGTTGTAGTCTCACCTAGGAGAGGGCAAGACATGCTCTCAGCGGTCGGGTGTGGATGTCACTTGTGTGATTTCGTACTGCTAATATCGTGGTAGAAGGAAGGAAGGTAGGTACTCTATCTACTTCACCTTGTGGACCCCTCCGGTCCCGAACAATGGAAGGAGCACACCCACCTTTGCTACCTACCTCCTGCCCATCCATGATACCTGTCTGGCTCGCCCACGAGACAAAGTGTTATAGACGTCAGAGCCGCCCGCACTTTCGGTTCCCCAGAGACAACTAGCACGCAGTGCCTCTGGGGCGTGCATGGCTGAACACGTTAAACTCGGAGTGCAAAATCCTCGGATTTTCATAGGATCGAAACCCAGGGCCCTGGGTTCGATCTGAACTTTTTGACCCTTTTTTGGTTTTCTTTTTTGTCAGGATCTGGTTCTCCATTGATATTTAGCACACATCCATCCACCCATGGCTTAGGGATTTTTAAGAGTATGCTGCCCTCTCTTTTCCGATCGAGCGATTGTAGTGTTCTTCTGGTGACCCAGTTTAGTATCACGATACACCACGGAGAAGGGAGGCAAGATATATACTACCCCTTTTCGGTTGAGTACAACTCTTAGTTCAGTTATCTCTTCTGCGCAAGCACAATTCTAACATGCCACCTCACTGACTAACTAGTACGTTAGTTCGGGTATGGGCCGTCATTTCCTGCTCTTGCGTGTGGTGAAATTGGTTGAGTACTATCCGCTCTTGCAGCGACATCATAGGCCTTGAATTGAGCATTGTGACCTTGGGCTGCCAAGGGTCTTTTTACTGATGCTACTTTAGCCTAGCATGATCACCGACCAGTGCTGAAGTTACATCTTACGGGATGCTACCTTGCATCGACCTGTATATTCAAGGGTATCGTCTATATGATGTTTTCTTGTACATATCATCCAACATGAACACTTTCCAAATGCACTTCTCTCCCTTCTTTGTCTTTACACGGCCGTCAAGCGCGATGTTCATGAGCCGAAAGGTCTCCGAGATCAACAATGTCCTCGTCCTCGGACTCATCTTTATCCTCCTCGGCGCCGTCTGCCGGGGCGAGACCGGGCTGCTGGGGCACAGGGGCGTAGTCGGCGGACTTGTCCGCGGCAGTCTCGTCCTTGCGGCCGATGATGACGTTTCCGGCGACCAGGAGGGCCGCGCCGAGCCACCAGAGCGGTGGCAGGGACTCGGAGAAGATGGCGAGGCCGAGGAGGGCGGTGATGACGAAGTTTGACGAGGTGTTCATGATGGACACCTGAGTGGTGGAGCTGCCCTTGGCGAGGGCCTTTGTGAAGAGAGTCCACATCTGCGACGATTTAGGCCCTTGCTTACGTGCTGGAGAGGGTTGAGAGACTCACGATGCCATTGAAGACGAGGTTGAGGCCGAAGAAGACCTGAGACGAATCAGTACTTGCGATGAGACGAATTTAGGGATCAGTCGTACGGCTCGCAGGACAACCTCAAATGCACCTTCGATATCCGAGAGGTGGAGGAAGTTGGAGATGGCTTGCGAAATTGTCGTTGTGAGTTCCGTTGTGGTCCTAGTTTGATTGTGAGTGAGACATTCAACAAAGAGGCTTGTTCCTGTTCTTTGAAACGCTCAAACGCTAATTGAAACAATGCAGACATGACGAAAATTTGAGAAAACAAGTAAAGACAAAATTTGATGAAGAACTTTTGCGACCACAACAATTATCATTGATAACCCGTGAATGAGAATGAGTGTCGTGGATTCTTAGCATGACATTCCCGATTGAGCCGTGGAGGGGTTGCGCAAATGACAAGGTGAGCAACTCACAGCTTCGCAAAGACGCCGTTGAAGGCCGCGCAAGCACCGCTCGCAACGGCGAGCACGATCCACTGGTTCCGGCGTGCCCAGGCCATCTTGCTCTCGTCGCCTGGGTCGTTGTCGTCGTCTTCTGCGTCGGTCGGCGGCTGGCTGTGCTCGTCGTCCTCGTGGCGCGGGAGCAGCGGGCGGCGCTCGTTGTCCAGGGACGTCGTCTTTGCGGCGGCCATGGTGGGTATCTGGTCCTTTTGAGCGCGGTCGGGGTCGGCGGATGCTGCGGCGGGTTGTCTTTGGCGGAGCATTATGTGGAGAGGAAAGGAAGGAGGGAAGTTTGGGTGGTGATGACCCCTGCTGATGTTGCTGGGGTGGTGGCCGTGGTGGTGGTGGTGGTGGTGGTGGTGGTGCGCTTGGCGGTGCCGTGTGTGGGAGAAGGATGAGGTAAGGCAAGGACAGCAGAGCGCCGGGCTGTGCTGCGGTCAGTGTTGCGGAGGTGCAGGTGCGCTAGCTGAGGTACTGTGTGAGCGAGGACGAGTGAGTGAACGGCGCACTTCAAGCCGTGTGTGAGAGAGTCCGACGGTAAGATGGAGATGAGATGGACAGAGCTGGCGGCGGGCGGGCGCTTGGGAAGTCTGTGACAGGCGGCGCGGCGTGTCTCAATGGGTGGCGGTGGTGGTGGCAGATAGGGGTGAGATCTTGCTTCTGGTGGCCTCCAGCTTCCGGACTAGGGGAATCCCCGTTGAAGAGAAAACGTGCGATGGGTGTTTGTGGTTAGTCAGCATCGATGTCCACGCCCAAATGATCCATCCTCGTGAATGACTTTGAGTATTTGTGATGACAAGACTGCTAACCGCCGGCTTGCTTTCGACTACGCTACTACTCGCCCTGCTCTCGCTTCCGCTGCGAGGAAATGGCAACTGCGTCTCTGGTTCGATTTATGCCAATAGCCGGGATTAGAAAATACCCTTGTCACCACCGCAAGGTACGTACCTCTTACACACTTATTTAACCAACACAGTCCCTCGAACTAAGGCACCTACATCACCTTGGACCTGCAGCAGAACCAACTTCATTCTGGATCTGTTCAACTGTTCGTCGAAAGCGTGACCAAAAAGACATTTCTAAACTTCTCAATCGCCTGAGTCACCATGTCACGAGGCAACCGTGACAACTTCGACGCCCGGACGCTCGAAGAGCTGCCAAGTCAACCGGGCGGCTACCAAAGAGATATCTTTTCCCGAATCTGCCTCAACATGATCAGAACCGGCTATCACAAGTGGGGATTTGTGATCTACCGCTGCACATACGACGATGGCGAGCTTTGGAACCGCTATCTGGCGCAGCTCAA
Source organism: Colletotrichum chrysophilum (assembly GCF_026319265.1). Lineage (NCBI taxonomy): Eukaryota > Fungi > Ascomycota > Sordariomycetes > Glomerellales > Glomerellaceae > Colletotrichum > Colletotrichum chrysophilum. The sequence continues at coordinate 326,865 of NW_026517301.1, read as the reverse complement.
GCAGTCCTGCCATGAGGAGCTTGTCAAGGGCCGTCGAGCTGAGTTGCTGGAGAAGTACCTCGACTGGGTCATCATCGAAGACCGCGACAAATTGTAGAATGCCTCGAGATCAGACGTCAGACGCCTTTTTGATGGCTGGGTCTCCGAACAGGATCTTGTTAAGCCCCCGCCTCGTGTTATTGAGCAGCCAGATGTTACCAGACTTCCCGGCTTTCGCTTTTGTCTCTACGTTGACAGGCAGTGCCTCGAAACTGTGATTCAGTTCCAAGAGGCAGACACTGGCGACCGGTTTTTCAGAAGTCGCCTACCACCCATGGTCATCACCGTCATCGATCGCTGCTGGACTTCGGACCGCACTCAGGGCAATGTCACTATGAACGATGGTGGCTACCCCGCCATTGACGGTTGCGATCGCAAGTACGTTGGATGGGAATACTTCAACACAGTATTCGTCGCATCAGTGTACAACGACCTGCATGGAGAGCTGGATGACTATGAATCTTATCAGCGGCCGCCAGCCATCTACCCTCTCGGCAAGAAGTCGATGCCCAGTTGAGCTACGGCACTCAGTCGGGAAGTATGGGAAGGAGCCGTTTGGAGGCCAACATATTAGGTTTGAGTCAAGCCAGGCTTCTCTATGTATTCTATGTCTGTCTTGGGAAGGAGGGTGAAGCTCTTTCAATGCCGTGCAATATTACTTCACCTTTTCGGCGGCTTGATATCGCCTCTCCGGTTCAGCAAGCGCGCCACTCTAGCCCTGATAGAAAACTCATTCGGAGGCGCTCTCCCGGCTTGACTTAGAGCGTCAAGGTCTTGCAATATGAGGTCCAGCATTTCGTCCACCCAGCCCCTAGTTCTTTCTGCCGCATCGTTGTACCAGTTTTCGTCAAACTCCATGAGAATATCACGCATTCTGGCAAAAGCTGGGACGAGTCGCCCGATGAGACCGCTTCCGTCGATCAAGTTGTTACGGTTGGTGCTGACAGTTGGGAGCGCATCAGGATGGTTCAAATAGTTCCATACTCCAATCGCCTTGAATGGGAAAGTAACCGTTAGTGTCACACTCCAAACTTGTTTGGGGGGCCTTGGGCGCGATTTGACTTACTCTCGCAATGTTGTCGAACATCGTCTCTTCCGCCTGCGTATCCCCACTCAACGCATCATCTCGCAGTCCTGCCATTACAACGTCGTTGACCGGCCTCATTTCTCTATTGAAGATTCTGCCTTTCATCTGGTTCAGTCGGCGTTCGCAGAGGAGTAGAGGCTTCCTGTTCCCTTGCGAGCCGAAAAAGTCCATGATGAAGTCGTTGATAGAGTTTATGCATCTACTAGTACCCTGAGTAGGGAAAGTTCCGAAAGGGAACGGCGCGTCCCACCAATACTCGATATCGTTGGGGTCGATGAAGCCGTTGACTGTCCTCGAGAGGTCTGGGAGCTCACCAGTGCCCAGTGTGTGCAGAAAGTCCGCCATGAATTGCAGCTGGAACATCTGTCAGCAACTTTCTTTGACAAAGAGCATTGCGAGATTGAAGCAACTTACATCGGGATTATGTTCAGTGTCATATGCTGCCGAAATCTGTTTTTTTTGTGAAAGTCTTTCGGTCCTTTACTATAACATCCACATTTCCACACCCAGGTGCCAACCTGTGAAGTTACGTATGTCAGTTTTGCTCATAGTGCCAAAGTGCATCTGAATCATTCTGATGGCGCCATGCTTTGATGTCTATTGATGTTGCAGGCAAAGTCAAGAACGATGCCAAAGACCCGAGTAGACCATCAGATCAGAACAAAAATACAAGACCTGTGAAATCAAATATGGACCAATCGGAAAGTTCACTTACTCAAATATGTCGTCTGACGCCGGGTCGCCTCGTGTGTTCGAATGGAGTGTGCCCGACCCAGGATATGCCCTGGCTATGATGATGATCTCAATGAGATTTTGAATGATATCTTCGATAACCGCTTGGTAGGTTCTTCTCCGTTTCGCTCTCTTTTCGAGAAGGGATCCGTCTTCGAGCGTTAGAAGAGACAAGGCATCATACTCAGCCAAGGCTCCTTCGTCTCGGCGAAGTTCATCGTGATCACCGCACGTGTCTTCGTCGGTATCATCATCCTCGGCCCACTCATCCAGAGCACAGTCGCCGATGAGTATAGTGCAATACGGGTTGGGGCATACTCCATTACCAAATACGGCCTCCTCCGGTGTGCAACAGAGCGACTTCTTCCTCCACCCTCGTTTATTGTCAGCTTCGGTACACAGCAGTTTTTGGACCGCACACTCACAGGAGCAAAGGTTGCCGTCTCCGCCACCCTGATCCAATATCAGGGTGACTTCCTTGTTGTTGCAGGTGTTGTCTGCGCAGTCACCTTGTCCAACCCAATGGCAGTTGGAAAAGGGAGGAGGATTGTTCTTGCAACAATACCTATTAGTCAAAGTTCCCAGACCACACTTGCCCTCTAGCTCCGAAGCCTGGGCTACTTGTGTTTCATCTCCCGCACACTTCTCAGAGCTATTGAGATGTCAGCGTCAAGTTAAGATCTGGTTTCGACATCGGACGTTCTCATCTGTGACATCAAATGGTTTCCAACCACACTCGCTACATAAGACGGACAAGAGCGCAGTCCCTCGGGTCGTGAAGGAAATATGGAAAACTCACCATTCTGTCCAACGACATTGGCTGGTCATGGCGCTGAAAGTCCTAAGTCCACAGCAGAAGACCTTGTGTCCACGACTGCATTTGCTATCGCCACTCTCTCCAGGGTCACCTCCTTTCGCCGACTCGAAAAGGGTGACCTCTCCCTTGTGGCACTGGCCGTTGCAATCTCCGCCGCTTCCCCTCCACGTACACTCCATAGGAAGAGCGCTGTTCTTACAACAAATAGGGAGCCCCTGTGAAGGACAAATTAGCTAGGAATATGTGTATGGCCGGCCAACCTACCGAATTACCCGAGCAGCTAGCCCGATCAAACGACATGCGTGTGTAGCCATCGCGACAGCTAGATGCTTGGGTATTGTCCAGATCTACGCACTCGGTGAATCTGTAGCAGTCCCGGTCCAGGTGAGGCATTTCAACCTGGTTCACTGGAGGGTCAGTCTGCTCTTGTGAGTCGCCACCACTTGAGTCACAGGTATCCTTAGGACAGAGACCTCTGGCGCAGGCGAACGCGCAAAGGCCGTGGTCTTCACCGATTCGGCTTATAGCTTTAGTCGCCTGAGACGGGTTCATCAGGTTGAGAGAACCTTGCCCTGTACACTTGCACCTAGCAATGGGGCAAAAGCCATGGCGGCAGGTGAAGCTACAAAGCGCCGCCCAGTCCCCGTCACCAGTCCCCGAGGTACAGGATGGGGGGTTGAAAGGAGATACAGTCGGTTCGATCAGGGGGTACTCATCCTTGCCGCAGTAGGTTGAGAAGCAGGCTCCGTAGAGGCAAGCATAGTTGCAAAGACCGATGTAATTCGAGTTCAACCCCTCGGCCGGGTGGACCTCTCCGGGAGTCTCTGGAGGCAGCTTAATCTGAGCGCCCGTGGCTCTGCAAACACAAGCACTCTCAGGACAGTAGCCCCAGTAGCATGTGGTCCGACACAAGACATCGAAGTCGTTCGCGCCAGTGCCGCGAATACACACTTCGTTCTCCAAAGAAGGCGTGTCGACGGCACTAGGGGCTCTCGAGGTAAGGCCGCCACCAGCCCAGGCGTCGAATCCTGTTATGCTGTTGTGACAGTCGTTCTTGATCGCGGGGCCAGTCTCGTCGGCGATGGTCACACTCTTTCGCGTGACGGTGATCCGTACGTCTCCTGTGCGCCCATTGAATGGTGCGCTGCCATGATAGAGGCCGGCCCCACCATCAGGCAAATCTCTCAAGATTCCCTTGGAGGACATGCTCCCAATAGAGACGGTGACAGAAACGGTATCAGTCGAAAGAACGGTGAAGAAGACCGAGTCTTGGATAATGTCATTGGGCTGAAACTCCATCTGGAGCTGTGAGACTGTGTTGCCCGTGGTACCCCCCGTGCCGTAAGCATCTTTTGGGGTCGTACGATACCAGAATGAGACGCCCTCAGAAGTGATTGTTGCCTTATTGTTCTTGTATCGATCTATAGCGAACGGGAGAAGCACCCGCCAGCCATGGTGGTCGAGGGAGTATCGGTAAGGTGCTTTCCCAGTATCGAAAGCCACAAGGGCGTGATCTCGGATCGGCCCAATGTGATGGCTCTCGCCGTAGTCGTTCCACGAAATGATCTGAACGAACTCGGGCATCAAAGTATTGACTTGGATCCACCGATCGAACCAAAGATGATCCCCGCGCCACAGCCAATTTTTGCTATACCCAGGGAGATTGGTGTAGAACCATGGGGAGACAGGCATCATGTAGGCTTTGCCGTCCAAAGCTCTCCTATAGGAGGCATCGACGTAAGTGTCCATGTCCTGATCGCCCCATGGCCAGCCAGCCCAACTGAAGAGCCCATCAACAACACCACCTGCTTTCTCAACAGCAGGACCGGCCCCCAAAGAGGACCAGTCAGGCACAAAGAAGCATCCAGTAGTAGCTTTGATATCGACCCAATCCTCAGCTTGGTCGGGTCCTTCGAATGTCGAGACGAAAGGCTTTCCTTGGTGTCTAAAGTAGGCACTACTAGGAGCGTACTTATTAATCCAGGAGATCACTTCGTCCTTAGAAAAGGGACCCCGGCCGGCATAATCGAAAGAGAAGAACAGCTTGAATCCTAGAGCCTCCGCATTTGAGAAAGCATCGGCTATGGCCTTGGTGTTCATAGGCTCTCCCTTGGCCATATTCAGGGCAAAGGCGTCGATATGAGCCTCTTGAGCCAGTTTGATGTCATCGACCCAATCAGATGCCGTGTAGTGTTCCGTATTGCCAACCTGTAAGAAACAGATTTGTTAGCTTCTCAGTGAGGTTAACAACTTCTGCAAATGAGTCAGGGCTTTACTTACCATGAAGTGAGCAAACACAGCCCGTCCTAAGACTTCATTCACCCATGACAAGGACGTAAGAAAGAAAAGTAGTAGTCTCATTGCGGCCAGTTGGAACAGAGACAGAAGAGAACTCAAGAGAAAGCAGTGACTTCAGTAATACAACAAGCAAGACATAGTCTACTCATCAAAAGCCGGCAGATGTCGAGACTCATATTCATTTTCATATCCTATCCACCCTTCTGCCTAACTTTACCACATCAGTATCTCTTGGTTCTCTCCTTCATATTCTTCATCAAGTATCCCTGCCTTGACCGGGCGAACATGAGCCCTGGATCCGCATGGACTTCCAACACGCTTTCGATGTTTTAACTTGGTCGGATAACCTCAACGCACCACAATTCCTTGGGTGTATCTTTCTTAATCACTGTTTGAAGGATCTGTCTGGTTGATCTATCCATGGGCCAGTATTGCTGTGACAGAATCTTCGAGTATAGACCATGGTACCCTCAAGACAACTACGCTAATCGAGAGACGGTTGTCATGTGCGAGGCGAGAGTAGGCTTTGTGCCGCAGGCGGACATCGTTTCTCCGCGAAGACGCCACGCCGTCCGGGCCAGGCCGGTGCCTGGCTCGCCACGACGCAGAGCCATGGGTTGTTGATGGAGTTTGATTTCACACTCGCGGAAGACTGCCATAGACAGATTTGCATATGCAAGTAAATACGAGCGGCGCAGCAGTTCTTCACCAACACTAGCGCCAACAGACTGCATTTGACGATCTCAAAATATTCCAGGCCTGAGTTCGGCGACTTGGCAGCATGCCGTCCGCAACATTTTGACGAGTCACGCGCAGCCAGGTCGGATGTGACATTTGTGCCCACACTTCATCGTGGTGCGTACCCGGAATCAATCGTCGGGTGTGAAGTATTGGATGAAAGGGGAAGACAGTTTTGTCAAGTAGATGACATTCACTCGCAAAGGAGACAAGCCCCCCGAGCCATGATATCCTGATGTTCTTGTTTCTTCTACCCAGTCACTGTTCACAACATCCGAAATCTCCCCTTCAACCTCTCTTTGAGTCGAAACAAATCTTCCATACTCTCTCGTATTTCTCTGCTACGATTGAGAACAATGTTGAAGATATTTGCTTGCGTAGGCGGCCTGGCTTGGCTGTCACCCGCCCTAGCCCAACAATTCCCACTTCGAGCGACTTCTTACGAGTCTTTCGGGCTTTCTCAGCGCTGCTTTGAGGCACTGAACACCACTTTGAGCTGCTCTCATCGACTGGCTAGCCACATTAAGTCTGAGTATGCTTAAACGGCCTATCCATGATTGTTTTTGTATGCTGATCATTCTGTATAGATCTCCCAGAGTCGACGTCCTCGATGCGGACGGCATCGAAGCGATCTGCACGGCAAGCTGCAAGGAATCTTTGATAGATTTGCGCACCAAGATTCAAAACGACTGCGACCCAGCGACAGACGTCTTTGATCATGACCTGGCGCTCTACCCAGGTCTGAACAATTTGTAATGTTTTTCTTGGTTGCGCATGTTGCTTATATAAATCTCAGCTACGTACATCGTGGATCGTTATATCTATGTTTATGAGATATCATGCTACAAGCATAGGGAAGTAGAATCAACTGCTTTGGTTCAATGACCTAGGTCTAACGTACGGCAGGGAAACGGGAAGCTCGTATGACTATATCCTAGGCGAGTGGCGTAATGAGACTGACGAAGCTCCTCGCGAATGCGACGACTGCGTTCTCGGACCCATGCAAATCGAGGTTAACTCGCCCATTGGTCACAGTGAATCGCGCGCCGCCGAATTTGAGTTGGTCGTCTCCAGCTGCGGCGTGACCGGCTATTCTTACACCAGCCCATCACCGTACATCCTCAGTCCAGCAGCCCCTTCTTCTGAAGTTGTGTCACCAACGGCGGTGGCACAAAGCTGGTCTGCACAGCGCATGTCCTCAGAATGCGCCGCGACCTATCACGTCCAGGATGGCGACACTTGCGATAGCATCGCAGAGGCGCACAGCGTTCCGAGCAGAGAACTCTTGGAAGCCAACGACCACCTCGACAACTGGTGCGGCGGAATCCAAGTAGGTCAAGACCTGTGCTTGCCGGCTCAGTGCAATCTGCATCTGGTAACTCCGGATGATTCGTGTGACTCTGTCACGGCTAAGTATGGCGTCAGCATAGACAACCTGTCCGAGTGGAATCCGAAGATATACATCCAGTGCGATGGCTTCAACAAAACCATATCTGGCTTCATCTGCGTAGGGTGAGTAGTACCTCAAGAATTCGGAATCTTTCGCTTTCAGCTTGCTAATATAAGTGGTGTTCTCGAAAGGCCTCCCGTCCTGTCGGGCAAGTCGTTCAAGGTACCCACGAACTCCACGCTCAGAGCCAACGCTACATTCCACGTCACGACTCTCTCATCGGCTGAGACAAGTGACCGGCTACAGACGGCGTCAATCACGCCATCTATTCAGTCTTCTGCTTCAGAATCATCTAGTCGTACCTTGACTGGCATGGTACAGAATGAGGAGGCGACTGATACAGTTTTGTCATCAACGACGACAGAATTGAGGGACTCTCCTGAAAGCACAATCCCAACCATGGTCGTTGCAGATGACTAGGGCAACGGGTCATCCGCGCAACGCACCAGACTGGCCTGCCTAGCTGGACTGATTGTATGATTCTGGGTATATTAACGGGCGTCTTGCTATCCGGGCGGCTAGTGGGCATAGACGACGACGATAGCCACAGGGGGGGATCGGGATAGGGAGAGGGATCGGGATAGAGACGACGGGGATGATAGGGACAGTAGGGACGACAGTAATAGTAACACTATTTAAGAGACCACCTATTTCTCCTGTGGTATACCGACTGATTATCCTCTGACTATACTCTACCTTACCGTCGTCACTTCAATAATTGTCTGTTCTATCGTCGTCGTCGTCGTCGTCGTCACTATTATCGTCTCCGACAGGAGTACTTAGATACACAGGAAATTTGGCCGCGCAGACACAGGAAAATTAGGCGGTCTCTTATTTAAATGAAATTCACTAATAGCCTGTAGGCCCAATATAAGTAGTCATTCGCCTGGGTAGGAAAATTGGTCAGCGGTGTCTTAATGTAACACTGTCCTGGCCAGGTTCACACCAGCAGAGCCAGACTTCAAGCATTGTTGAAATGAGACCTGTCTGAAAGTTTACCGTCGGTAATTCTGTAGAAATTGATCGAAAGTGAACCGCGCCTCAGTAAGTAAGTTGGGTTCGACGACGAGTGCCAAAAGGTTTTTATCAGTTAAGATGTGCAGAGATGTCGAGACGTTGGTGTTGATGGAATAAAACCCCAGACAGTTGAGACAGAGACCCTTGGCGCTAGGTAACAATCGGGGCATTCTCTTTTGGTGTGTGGTGCCTTTTGATGCACCTCAGTTCCCACTCATTGATAACCATGTAACAACTCGGACGCCTTTCCTGTTTCCGGCGGATGGGGCAGTTGTGGCTAGCCCCGGCTCTGCAGGTACCCGGCATCGGCCTCCCCTCTTTCAGATGGCTGGAGACGCAGCATTGTCCGTCAGGGAGACAGGAAGCTGGCATGCGACTCTGATGTGTGATCTTGATGCGATCTTGCCTTATTACTTAGGAATTAGCAGTTGGAGGATCAAGATTGCAGAATGGCAGCTAAACTTCGGCGGAAGTTGTGCCAATTGAGTTGTGGGGACGGGCATGACGTATGGTGCCGTAGCGTAACTTTCAATGCATTTCTGTCCCCGGTCTTCCAATCTTCGTCGTATCATTTCACTTTTTGTGGTAATTACAGGTGACAGTGGCACAAGTTCACCTGTTCAGACACTTCGATAACATTTCGACTGCACTCGACGCACAAAGACTTGATGATCCCCCTTAGCCATTGGGAAGATTGTAAGGAATCAATGCAATTTATGACGAGAATAACACAACCAACCCGAAGAACAAAGTACGAGTATCATAGTGTAGGCATCCAATCTATTGGCAAGCCGAGCTTATCAAAAGTCTATGATGGTGCGCGCAAAACCTTGGGTGGTATCAAATGTTCGCAATTTGGGTGAACGCCCTCGTCCCCCGTTCCGTTTGCCATCCCTCGTTTAGTGAAAAGAATCAATGGAACCATGTAATACCTAAACGCCGTTGTATGCAGGCCTCCTTGGGCGCTGTCCATTCCCCAAGCAATGCGTACGTCTTCGTTCGTATACACTCGAAATGCGCTCATTTTGTCGTCTCCTAAGGGCCTTCTCCTGGCTTCTTCGAGTTGCAGCTGACGATCTTGACCTTGTCCGCAGACACCATCTGGCCGCCACTATCGAGCTTGAACTGGACATTCTTGATAAGAAAGGTCCACACTTCGTCGCAGAAACGGTAGGTGCTGAGGGAGCCCTGTGGTGTGCGAGTGTCAGTGATTTGATCTGTTGTAAAGCAGTCGCGCAGTCACTCTGTATGTATCAATGATGTTGCTTGGGAATATTCGCAGTCTATGGGGAGAGCTGCCGAGGAAGGCGTTGGTGGTGCGTACCTTGAAGGTGAGGCGCGCCTTCACGCTCTTCTGAAGAGCCTCGGTGATCGCCTGATCAAAGTTGGCGAGGATCTTCATCGCGAGCTGCGGGTGAATGCGCTCTTCACTGATCAGATCATCGAGCATGTCCGTCAGCGCAAGGCCGATGCTAAGGAAGGAGGTACACGGGTTAGTCTTTGTAGCATTGGAACAGCTAGTATTACTAGACTTATGGATGGCGCATGTACCTGCTACGGCGGTAAAGCTCGTAGAAAGATTGAGGTGCGGCTGCCATCGTGGAGATTTGGTTCCTGATCTCCTGGGGGCGGGCGGCGGTCTGGGTGGTTGCGAGTGTGAAAGAGGCGAGGTTATATTTATAGTGGCCTTGTTTGAGGATGTCCTTGGATCCGGCTGACTAACGCTTTGGAAAGTGGGTACGTACTCGGTGCAGCTGCCTGCTGTTCCAGGTTGCCGTCAACTTCCAGCCAGTGGCTGCAGCTAGGGGAGGTGCATTACCTAAGCACACTTCCAATGAGCAACGGCGTCCAACAGACGCGTCATGTGACCTTACCGAATCTGGTTCGTCGGCTCTTACCTTGCCTTACCTCAGTTACCTCACTGCTTGGCCTCGAGAGCTCGACGTAGCTGCAACCCCCCAGACATCCGCCGTCAAATCCAACATCCACGACCGACCCCCGGGGAACGACACAAACGCCGAAACGAGCACGATGAGTCTCACATATGGCCTGGGAGGCATTGGAGGCGCCCTTACCGTGGTGGGAGCTTGTACGAACCCCCGATCCCGATGATGCCCCTTCGACACGATGGCCCGCGACAGTCAATCAAGCGAAGCTAACATAATGTTTCCCCAACAGACATGCTCTTCACCGGTTCGGGAGAGGCCTTCAACGTTGGCGAATTCCTCGAATCGATCTCACCTTACACATGGGCCGACATGGGCATCGGCATGTGCATTGGTCTTTCCGTCGTCGGCGCAGCATGGTACGAACAACAACACGCTTTCGCGAAGCATCGCATCGCATCTAGGCGGGGTCACGGTGTCTAACAGGTTTTGATATCTAGGGGTATTTTCATCACCGGCTCCTCCATTCTCGGCGCGGGCGTCAAGGCGCCGCGCGTTAGAACCAAGAACTTGATCTCCATCATCTTCTGCGAAGTCGTCGCCATTTACGGCGTCATCATGGCCATCGTCTTCTCGGCCCAGCTCGAGCCGGCCGAGGGCAAGACCCTGCACGACGCCAACAGCTACTACACCGGATACGCCCTCTTCTGGTCCGGCATCACCGTCGGAATGTGCAACCTGATCTGCGGTGTCGCTGTCGGCATCAACGGTAGTGGAGCCGCGCTGGCTGATGCCGCGGACCCTACGCTGTACGTCTTTAGCCTCCATCATCAAATGAAATCAAGTCTTGCTAACGCGCCGTGTCATAGCTTCGTCAAGATCCTCGTCGTCGAGATTTTCTCCTCCGTCCTCGGTCTTTTCGGTCTCATCGTCGGCCTCCTGGTGGCTGGCAAGACGAACGGATTCAAGTCGGAGTAAGGGATGTTCCAAACGGCACGGAAGTAAAATAAGGGGAGACTACCACAGACGGCATTATGAACGTCGAACTTGAATGATGTACAGTGGAGCACTGCATTACACCAAGGCTACTTGGGCTGGCGTTAATGGCATAAAGGCAGGGCGAGGAACATCTTGTATTGTATACTACCAACGTATTATAGCTCCTCATCGAAGTGATTTCTGCGCGAGCGTGGTATTTTTTAAGGATGATTATGGAAGTCAAATCAAGTCGCTGCATTACCTTATCGTGTACTGCACATGAAAGCATAGCGATGTGCTCACAACTCCACGCGAATTTCGCCCATCAAAAGAGCCCCCACCTTGGTGCCCTTCTTCAGCTCTGTTCCCTTCGGCAAGGCGAGCAAGGCATTTGCAGACCGCAGACTTCCAACTTTAGAGCTCCTCTGACCACCGGTGCTACTTGCCGATAGAAGTCCATCCTTGCCGACCGTTACAACAGCCCGATGGTACTCTGCTCGCTGCTTATCCAGAGTGAAGTCATGAGAAAGCGTCACCGGGACCTTGGGCAGACCAGTGGGCACAATACCGGAGAGCTTGTGCAGAGCCGGTATGACGAAGAGGTGGAACGTCACCAGTGCCGAGGCAGGGTTGCCAGGCAGGGAGAAGATGGTCTTGGTGACACGCTCTCCGGCGTTGTTCTTGACCGGAACTGTGGCGAAGGTAGTCGGCTTACCGGGTTTCATGGCGACGCGACCGAAATGAATGGTTCCCCCAAGAGAGCGCTCGATGGTCGGCTTCAAGAGATCTAGCTCGCCCATCGAGACACCGCCTGTGGTGATCAGTAAGTCGAACCTGCGGAGGCCTTCACGTAGGTTTTCCTCCAGGGATCCCGGCTTGTCGCGTGCGATGCCCAGATCGACGACATCGAAGCCCCACTGCCGTGCTGCGGACATGAGGGTGATGCGGTTGGTGTCTCTGACCTCACCTAGGCGAAGGCCACCCGGGCGGTCGGGCTCGATGATCTCATCGCCGGTGGAGAGGATGCCAACGACGGGTCGTTTGTAGGTCTTCGCCTCGGCGACGCCGACAGATGCCAGTAGACCGATCTCGCCGCCGACGCCGGAGATTTGCTCGCCCTTCTTCAGGATGAGGTCGCCTTCCTTGACGTCGCTGCCGATTTCCCGGATGTTCTCGCCGGGCTTGACGCCCTCCGCCAGGATCTCGACCTCCTTCTCTTCCTTGTCGTCAGAGGTCTTGGACTTGAGGATGGTGTCCTCGACCATGATCACTGAGGTAGCTCCAGGGGGCAGCGGCGCTCCTGTGGTGATTCTGGCAATCTCGCCCTCTTTCAGTGTCTTTGCTTCCCCGGGAGCCGCGTGGGATACTGATGTGACGGGGAACACGCCCTTCATATTGCCGTCTTTGGGAACAACCACGGCGTAGCCATCTACGATGCTTGCACGGAAGGCAGGCACGTTCTCTCTAGCCGTGACATCCTCTGCCAGGACTGAGTTGACGATATTGACGTCGACGAGTGATGTGACGATCTCCGCCTCAGGCGTGAAGTCTTGAATGAGGCGGAGGGCATCATCAACTTCAAGCATTGGATAAGGCGATTCTCTGTATCTCCGGGACGGGCCAAGACTTGGATCGTTGGACAGTGGGTTGTCACCTGGTTTGGTATGCCTGACCAGGCTCCCGTGTCCATGACCATGGGAATGGCCGTGTTTGTGATCATGGCCGTGGCTATGGCCGTGGCTGTGGCCATGGTCGTGGGTATGTGAGTGTGAATGTGAGTGATCTTTTTGGACCTTTGGCGCCGCCGCATCTTGGGAGCCGATTCCGGCTTCTGCCTCGAGCTTCTTGACACCACCTTGATGCAAGATTCTGGAATCAGCTCCGGCGGCTTGCACACAGGCATGGGGAAGCGTCTTAAGAACGGCCTGAAGGTTTTCCTTGGCACCCTTCGGGGATCCAGGGAGGGTGATGATGACAGTCTTGTTTCTGACTCCTGCCACGGGCCTGGACATCATGGCAACTGGAATCATTAGTGATTTAAGCCCTTGCTAAGATATAGTGACTTACACGGGGTCACTGCCAAGGACGCAGCAATCATTCCATGAACCAGACCGGGAGCTGGCCTGTGAATGAGAGCACTGACAGCCTGTACCGTACTTTAGCATAGTTATTCTGGGGAGTGAGTTAGATTAAATACCTCGGGGGTGCTATCCGATACCGCAAATCCAGTGCCTCCTGTGGTGAGAATCAGGTTGGCACCGTCTTCAAGCCCAACATCTGCCCACAACATGATCTGGCGTTGAATCTGGGGAACAAGATCCGGGACGATTTTGCTGTCGGTGACCACCCATTTCCCACCGCCCTCCTGTTCTATAACATCTTTCAAGACGAGCTCTGACTTATCCGTCGAGGGATCCTTGGATGCGGTCGTCGAGACGATCAAGATGGCCACTTTCAGAGGGGTATCCATGGTGAACGAGGCGGATCTGAGACCTGGTCACAGATAATGGTGTCCAGAACACCAATGTAGAGAGAAAAAACTCCGGTATTTCCTGTCAAGCCGAGAAATCTCTAATAATCGCCCAAATCATCAAATAGCTTGACAACATGCCTGGTGACGTCGGGAGCTTCCAGAGGACCGGAGCTCGAGGGAAGCTCCCCCGCCTTAGTCAGCGACCTCCCGCATGGACAATGGACCCCACTTCGAGCCGCTGTTCCTCGATGTCCTCTCCTGCACTTCCAGCTTTGACTCGAGTACGTACCGCGACATGAACTTTTTCAGTATCGACTTCGACAAGCAGTCACTCACTTCCCCAAGAGCGCGCAACGGCACAGCAAAATGGTCCGAATCAAAGAGAGGTATATCCTCGTCAACATTCTTTACCCACCTGACGCGTCAAAGCAACAGGCGACCAATGTTCCGGATGTCGTAGTCATGCATCAGCCCACGACGGGGCAGCTTACTCCCCAGTCACTGCTGAAGGCGCTCCGAGCTGAAGTTGCTACGCTGTTTGGCGATTACGGCTCTGGTGCCATTGAAGGAAACCTATCAAGTCAGTAAAGAAAGACCATTGTCACGGACGCCCGCTAATCGAGCCTAGTCAAATATCTCTCTCAAGCAACTTCAACTTTCATCCTCAAAATCAAGAGAGAGCACTACCGTCTTGTGTGGGCCGCACTTACCTTCATGGACCGCGTCCCGCTTAAGCACGGAGACGGAAAACGCTGCTTGTTCAAAGTAGTCCGAGTGAGTGGCACTATTCGTAAGGCTGAGGAGGAAGCCATCAAACAGGCAAGACAACTCGTACTCGCCGCCAAAGACTCCGTCGCAGCAGCAGCCAGCGGCACCGTGCCAATGTTCGCTCAAAGCAAGGCACAAGCCGGCGACGCCATCATGGTCGACGCATCAGATGTCTCAGAAGCAGAGGGAATGGATGAAGAAGACGGCTGAAGGGTATCATTTGTTTTTGCGCACTACTTTTACGCCGCTGTCTGCCGGCACTGTCATGTCGCCAAAGTCCGGATCAGAGTCTGCCATCGCCTGATCCGCCTGACCGCCACTGGGGTCCTCCTCTTGCATCTTCGCCTGCTCCTCCCACTCTTTCCTCTCGAGCTCGTCATACTCGGCCTTGCGGTCGACCCAACGCTCCTGGATATCATGAACCTCCAACATGGACGACTCGTTACGCATGGCGACCTGCCACACGGTGTCGTTCGCGCCCTCTGCGCTGCCGAAGATGTATCCTCCAGCTCTATCAATTACCCTGAGCAGATGCATCATGCTCTTCTTGTCTTCGACCGCTAGCACCTCGAACCGGACCAATCCGTAACTCTCAATCATGTTTGCGACCGCCTCGTTCAGCCTGCCGAACTTCTCGTTGCGCATCACGGGAGACTCTTCCTCCAAGTAGGGGATGAGATATGAAAGATCGTCAACATCGGTGTAGTAATCGAGATTGAAAGGCAGAGAGTCGTACGAAGCGACCTTGTCGATTTTGGTAAGGACATTGATGTGTGGCATGTCCATCTGGAGCATGGCGCGGAGGGAGAGGAGAAGGTTGGAGATGTAGAGTGAGGGTTGCGTTAGGCAGAAGGAGTCGGACAGGTGCACGACGACGAGCTATTAAGGAGTTAGCGGGAGTTGGTTCTATGATGAAGAGCCAGGAGGACCAACCCTGAACCCAAGCTTCTGTAGCTTGAAGAAGATGTTCCGTAGCGAGTTGTGATGGGTGTAAAGCTCAACTTGCCCTGGGCAGTCAAACAGAAAGTATTCGTCGTCGCCAATCTCTTTGAGTCCCTCTTCAAGCCATTCAAAGTTGTGCTCCAACTCCTCCAAAGCGTACAGAATGCCGCCGTTTGGTCCTAGCCTGTCACCGGCCATGATATCCTCGAGCTTGACGAGGTCGCGAATGTCGAGGGCTTTCGGGTAGTTTGTGTGGTCGTTTGCGGGATCAAGATTCACGACGGAGCAGGCGCGACCTATGGCGCCCATGAACTGGTGCACTTGACGTGGCGTGTTAGCTCTTGAGACTGTCGAGGACGCATCGTCGGGTCGGGGAGCTTACTGCCATCGCAGTAGGTACTCTTTCCAGAGCCCGGACTGCCAAGGACGAGCTGCGCAAAAGGCATCCTGGTTGATTCTGAGGCTGAGTTCCTTGAATTCGTGCCAGGAGAAGGTGTTTGTTGTGAGGAATTTGCAGTGTTGAAGATTGCCTGCCACACCGGACGGGATCTCGAATTCTTTCGAGGGTGAAGTTTCTCAGGCTATCTGCCTTACCACCAGTGCCCCTCCATGCAGCATTACACAGCACATCCACAGCGTTCTGCAGCTGCCAGGCAACTCCACTACACTGACGCCCGTCCATTCCCGGGAGGCCTAGCGTCACATGCTGCACCACCAACCGCGCTGAGCTTCCAGCGGGCGTGGGGCGGCACAATTCGCCTGACCGCCCGTACCCGACCCAGCTTTCCAAGCTTCCATCTTCAAAGCTCCCACCCCATAAGCTGCTTTTTTTCTTCCCTCATCTACTTTTTCTCCAACCACCTCTTTGGCTCGAGTCTCGTCTCAGCCACCAACAACCGGCCCTTAAAAATCATTCGCCTCCCTTGCCCACGCGGCCCGGCTCTGCTAGCCCCGAGGGACGCGCTCAACCATGTGATCTGGTCTTTTCTCGCGCGCGCTATGCTGAACAACAACATCCTCTTGTCGTTGTTTCGTCGCAAAACCGCAGCCGCAGTCACCAATCGCAGCAGCAGTCATGTCGTCCGCCGACATATCGAGCGCCATCTCTGACGCCGTGTCGGCCACAATGAGCACCTCTCCGGAGGTGCTCCCGTCCGCCTTCACGCGCGCGCAGGAGGTCGTCGCCGCCCAGGGATCGTCCAGCTGGTTGGGGCTCCTGGGGCGGTTGATCCTCGCCATTCTGTCCTTGATCTCCTCGATCCTGTATTGGGCTATTCGCATCGTGACCATCACGATACCTACTCTGCTCTTTACTTTGTTCTCGACGAGTTGGACCGTGACGATGAACGCCACCACATTGTACGCGTCCTGCTTGCCTTGCTATATGGGAGCCTGTTGCTGACTCCCCGCAGAATGGTTATCATGGTCGCCATCATATCCGCAGTCAGTTGGGTAGTGCGCTATCGCATCCTGAACATGTACTCTCGGCTTCCCCCGGAGCCTCAGAGGAAGGAGCCAGACGTTGACCTATTCCCCGACACCCACGAAGAGGGCAAAAAGGCCGGCTTATCCAGCTATCTGGATGAGTTCTTGAGCGCTATCAAAATCTTCGGGTACTTGGAGCGACAGGTCTTCCATGAGTTGACCCGCAGCATGCAGACTCGCAAGCTCATTGCCGGCGAGACCTTCAACCTGGAAGACGAGAAGGGCTTTTGCATCGTCGTCGACGGGCTCGTGGAGATTTTTGTCAAATCTGGCCGAAATGCCAGAACCATGGAGCCTGATCCTTGCGAGAGCTTCGAGTCTGGCTATCCTGCTGAGGAAGACATCTCTCCTGCAGGACATCAGCGATACCAGCTGCTCACTGAAGTCCGCAACGGCGCTCCCATGTCGTCCTTGTTCTCCATTATGTCTCTGTTCACTGAGGATGTCAAGCTTCGAACAACGGAAGACGATACTCCTGAGCCTAGTGCTGGGAGCGCTGGACTGAGAACTTCTCCGTTTCCACGCAACGCTGGTTTCCGGCGTATGCCATCTGACCCTGCAAGCCCGTATCAGATGACACCTCAATTCGCGGAATCCGCCGATGAGAAGCCTGGCGTGAGGATTGAGGAGCCGCCGAAGCGATCTGTCACCCCGACGCCAGCCAGCGCGAGAATCCCTCCCATTTCTCTCGACAACCCAAGCAGCGGTAGCGCTCCTGGCAGCGCGCGTGCACCAAAACGCCCACCGCTCCAGAGCCGCGCAACTTCTGGCTCGGCCCATCCAGATATCATTGCGAGGGCGACTGTCGACACGACCATTGCAATTATCCCGGCCAGCGCTTTCCGACGCTTGACCAAGGTCTACCCTAAGGCGACTTCCCACATCGTCCAGGTCATCCTTTCTCGTTTTCAGAGAGTAACACTCGCGACTGCGTACAACTATCTCGGACTCACCGGGGAGGTGCTCCAGACGGAGAAGAACATGCTCTCCTTCACCACCTGCCAGTTGCCCAACATGCTTCGGGGTGATGCGCTTGAGCGCCTGAAAGAAAAGTTCAATCGTGAGCGTGAGCGCGTTGGTGGTGAGCTTGAGAGCAAGGGCATTGCTCTACACAACGCGAACGCTCATCGTCGTCGTAAGTCAACGTCGACTCTGCGGAAGGATGCAATGATCCATTCCATGAGCACCAAGGAGAGGTCGTTCTCCCAAGTTGCTACGACAATCGCGCCTCCCAGAGAGCGCTCCTCCACGCACACTCCGAGCCCTGGCGATTTGCTGGCAAACATCCAATTTGCTCGCACGGGTGGTCACAGGCCCGGCACTTCCACCACTGCCGACATCGACCAGGTTGCTGACGCTCTTCGTCACGAGGGGACAAGTCCTCTTGCTCAACGGTCTTTCAACCCGTTCCATGCTCAGAAGCATCCGCGGATCTCGATCGACGGTCGCGACTCACTTGACGAGGACAACCTTTTCCGTCAGTCAATACTGGAGTGCATGTTCAAGGCGATCGGCTTAGGCAGCGGTGGCAGTGTCTCGCGCGAGGCCGAGTCGGTCGAAGGATCTCCCAGACTGTTCTCCTACGACCAGCGTCGTCAGAGAGTTGGCCTCGGCAACAACGCGTTTGGTCTGATGGGCCCTTTCGAATCCTCTGGAGACGGTGACACGGAATCGTTGACTTCCGGGGGGTTCACTTTAAACACTCCACCGAACGCGCACCTGCTGGCTAATGACATGAAGGACGATGTCGAGATCGTTTTCTTCCCCAAGGGATCCGTTCTGGTTGAGCAGGGCGAGCGTAACCCTGGGCTGTACTATGTCATTGACGGATTCCTTGACATTTGCACCACGAATGAAGACTCGTCCGCCGACATTTTGCATTCATCCAGCAGGACTTCTCTCCATGCTGACTACCTGGCCATGGATGGATCTCCAGCTTACTCTTCTGTCAACCTGCTCGGGGCAGGAAAGGCTGGAGACACGAAGAAGAAGCAACCTGTTCGCCGCAGCGTGTCCCTGATCAAGCCCGGTGGACTCGCTGGTTACGTGGGTACAGTGTCGTCATATCGATCATTCATCGATGTTGTTGCGAAGACTGATGTCTACGTTGGCTTTCTGCCACGGTCAACCATTGAGAGAATCGCCGACCGCTACCCTATCGTTTTGCTTACGATGGCCAAGCGACTCACGAGCCTTCTTCCTCGCCTGATCATGCACATCGACTTTGCTCTCGACTGGGAACAAGTCGATGCCGGTCAAGTCATCTTCCACGAGGGAGACGAGAGCGAGGCCATCCACATCGTTCTCAACGGACGACTTCGGCTTGTTCAGGAGAAGAAGGATGGCGGTGTCAGTGTTCGGGCAGAGTTCGGTCAGGGCGAGAGTGTCGGAGAGTTGGAGGTCCTCACAGAGTCTGTACGGCCCGGAACTCTGCATGCCATCCGTCAGACTGAGCTCGTCAAGTTTCCCCGCACGCTCTTCAACAGTCTGGCTCAGGAGCATCCCAACATCACCATCAAGATCTCGAAGATTATCGCATCGCGCATGCGCAATCTTGTTGATGACCCCTCCCAACTGTTGTCTAAGGAGGCAGGTGGCGTCAACTCAATCAGCAAAGGTTCCTCATCCCTCAACTTGAGGACCGTTGCTGTCTTACCGGTGACTTACGGCGTCCCCGTCGTTGAGTTCGGCAACCGATTGATGAATGCTCTGGCTCAGGTCGGCCCCGCAAATGGGGCGACCTCTCTCAACCAGTCTGCTATCTTGAACCACCTAGGCAAGCATGCCTTCAACAAGATGGGCAAACTCAAGCTCTCTCAGTACCTGGCCGATCTGGAGGAGAAGCATGGCCTGGTGGTCTATGTCGCAGGTAGGCATTTTTCTTTCCCTCTCCCATTTCGTTCCGCGTCCTTTATGAT
This sequence comes from Colletotrichum chrysophilum, assembly GCF_026319265.1. NCBI lineage: Eukaryota > Fungi > Ascomycota > Sordariomycetes > Glomerellales > Glomerellaceae > Colletotrichum > Colletotrichum chrysophilum. Next base: position 307,237 of record NW_026517301.1, on the reverse strand, counting down.
GAACAACTCTGTTTCCCGAGGCAAGACCGCTGAAGGCCAAACATTAACTCTAATTTTTTCCTGATTGGACAATCACTATTTACCATTTTGTTGCGATGACTACCTGGACACGTCGCTAACCAATGTTCAGATACCAACGTCAACTCCCCATGGACCCAGACCTGCATCACTCAGGCCGATTGCATTCTACTGGTTGGCCTTGGCGATGGCTCACCCGAAATCGGGGAGTACGAACGGTTCATGTTGGGAATGAAGTCCACCGCGAGAAAGCTTCTCGTTCTCCTCCACGGCGAACGCTACTCTCCTTCAGGTCTCACCAGAGCGTGGTTGAGGAATCGCATGTGGATCAATGGTGGCCACTACCACGTCCAGATGCCACTGGGTGCGAACATTATGCCGGTGCACCCACCTTCCAAGCGTACGAGCACCACCTTGAAGGAGAGGGTCCAGATCATCCAAGCAGAGATTCAAAAGTACACGTCCAGAAAGGTCCGCAATAGTCCCTTCTACTCTCCAGACGCGCCATACAAGGGCGACTTCCATCGTCTGGCAAGGCGCCTGTGTGGAAAGTCTGTTGGTCTCGTCCTAGGAGGCGGCGGAGCCAGAGGCATCACGCATATTGGCATCATCCAGGCTATGGAAGAAGCAGGCATTCCCATCGACGTTGTCGGCGGCACGTCAATCGGCTCTTTCATCGGCGCCCTATATGCCCGCCACGCCGACGTTGTGCCCATCTTCGGCCTTGCCAAAAAGTTCTCGGGCCGCATGGCCAGTATGTGGCGTTTCGCGCTGGATCTGACATACCCCACGGCGTCGTACACGACAGGACACGAGTTCAATCGTGGTATCTTCAAGACATTCGGCAAGACCCAGATCGAAGACTTCTGGCTCGAATACTACTGCAACACCACGAACATTAGCAAGAGCAGAATAGAGTACCACACCAGCGGCTACGCATGGAGGTACGTCCGTGCGTCCATGTCATTGGCTGGCCTGCTTCCACCGCTGTGTGACGAGGGGAGCATGCTTCTCGACGGTGGCTACATTGACAATCTGACGGTCTCGCACATGAAGAGGCTGGGGGTAGACACCATCTTTGCAGTGGACGTAGGCGCCCTTGACGACGACACGCCACAGGCGTACGGTGATTCGCTGTCGGGAGTGTGGGCGTTTTGGAACAGGTGGAACCCGTTTTCGGGTACACCCAACCCGCCAACGTTGGCCGAGATCCAGGCTAGACTGGCCTACGTGTCTAGCGTCGATGCTCTGGAACGGGCCAAAACGATGCCTGGCTGCTTTTACATGCGGCCTCCGATTGATGACTATGGGACGCTCGACTTTGGCAAGTTCGACGAGCTGTACCAGATGGGATACAAGTACGGACAAGACTTTTTGCAGAAGCTTAGAGAAGACGGCGTTCTGCCTCTGATGGAGGAGACGGAGGCCAAGAAGGCGATGCGGAGGACGATGGCGCCGCGAAGAGCAAGCATTTAGATCAGCAGAACAGACCCTAGACGCCGACACGAAGTTCATGAAATGATACCACCTCTGCATTTTCGAAATTGTCTCAACATTGTCTCGCCCTAACATACGTGACTGGCATCGGAAGGGCCTCATTTGTTCCCGCATTTGCCGTCGTCGGGCCAGACCGGCAGCTTCAGGGTCCAATCGAGAATCAGGGGAATCCTTGCCCTGTTCCGCGTGGCTAAGACAATAGGCGATGCCCAACGGTGGTGTTGGTAGCAGCAGCTGGTCTTATGATCTTTTACAATTGGCTTTGGAGCTGTGTGCTAAGCAGCTGCAAAGACTACTGGCGGCTCAAAGGCAGCGGGGGGCAGTGTGGGTACCGTCCCGGGAGCTTTGGCCAGATGTAGCAACGCCCTGACGTCAACGGCTTGGCGGGTTTCGAAGGGCGGGCGGGCGAGCGCATTCTTCTGGGTCGACCCCATGACATCATGCAGCTAACATGACGACAAGCTTCTGCCCGGAGCCCAATGGGGAAGCTCCCGAGTCCCCGGCAGTCGCCATATTGGATGTCAGCTAAGGGTGCGGGGGAATGCCAGCGGTGAACTGTCACTGAGAAATAAATTTCCGGTGCTGTCCTCATTCTTCGGATTGTTGTTGGGGCCAAAGTGCAACAAAAGTGCAACCCACCCCTTCATCCATCGACAACACCAACTTGCTTCTCCTGCATATTTTGTCTTGATCCGTTCCTGGGCGAAAGCAAGCCACCTGCAATCCTTCAGATTCTTATATATGACAGGTACAGCTCCGGCGTCACAGCGGATCTGCACTTGTCTCTTGCACTAAGAACCAACCGATATCGACGCCGTTTGAGCTTGATGGTCTTGCTAAGACGCAGAGCATAAACCGGACCCGACCCAAGCCCACCCCATATCAAACAAAACCTTCTCTACACCGTTGAAAAAGTAATATTACGAAAATGGTCAAGGTCAAGCCGGGCAAGCTTCTACCTCCCGATCCGCGACCATGGACCGCCGACCCGGAGCATCGCAAGATGCGGAAGACCATGGAAAAGGAGAGCCCTGGCTTCGACTGGGGCCAGGCGATTGCTCTCGGCATGATTGGAGCCACGGTCATGTTTGGTATTGACAAGTCGCTGAAGAAGTGCGAGGAAAGGCATGAGGAGGAGGGCCGTCGCGAGGAGAGGCGGAGAGACAGGGAGTCGAGGTCAAGGCCCAGGAGGGCCACGCAGAGCGTCGCTGGGTCTGCGAGGGAATCTGCAAGGGAGTCCGCTCGAGGCTCCACGCGGGGTTCGAGGTATGATCGAGATGAGAGGAGGGACGACAGGAGTCGCCGCGACGAAGACGAGGACGAGTACTGGGACCGGTACTATGAAGAGCGGGAGGCCATTCGGGCTGCGAGGGATTACAGCCGTGAACCGGCCCGAGCGCCCGAGTCGATCAAGGGGCTGAATGTTATGAGGGATGAGAGGGAGTATGTGCGAGCGGTCGATCAGTTTGATCGCGATTATGGGTACGGCAGACGGTACGATGATCAAACACGCAGCAGAAGCAACCCCGGTTCGAGGTCGAGAGGTTATTCGAACTGGTGATTACGACGGGAGAAACGCTCGACACAGAGATGTCACAACACACAATATCATTACACGAAATTACGACCAATACATTACGGGAAGCATCAACGGAGCATAGCACATTTTTTTAAATTACGAAATTGGATATTTACAGAAACAAAAGACAGGAACAGAGAGGCATTGGAAGCTAGATGTAGAAAGGTGTCGATTTTTTTTACCGCATCATTACGGTCTAGCATATCTATGAATATAAACATGTCCAAAATATTTTATCATCTATTTTGCCAACTCAGCCTCGGTCGCAGCGACCAAAATGTCAAACGCCTTCTTCACATGCTCCTCCTCGATGACCTGGCTGCTGCCGGTGCACATCCTGATAGCGTACGTGCCGTGCAGCACCGTGGGCGTGAGGTAAATCTCGCCCTTGCCGTTGATGCCCTCCAGCACCGCCTCGGTGACCTTGTTTCTCTCTTCAGTGCTCGCGCCCTGCTTGCCGCATGTGAACACGACCAGCGCGAACCGCGGGCCGGTGACGATCTCGAACAGGTCGGCGCGGGCCTTGAGCATCTCGGCGAAGCGCTCGCCCATGGAGATGCCGCGCGTCAGGTGGGCGCGGATGCCGCTGGCGCCGTAGGCGCGCAGGACGAACCACAGCTTGAGGGAGCGGAAGCGGCGGCCGAGGGGGATCTGCCAGTCACGGTAGTCGGTGACGAGGCCGGCCTCGGAGAACTGGTTGCGCAGGTAGGCGGGCTTGATGCTCAGGCTCTCGACGAGCCAGGCGCGGTCGCGGACCCAGAGGGCGGAGCAGTCAAAGTTTGTGAGCATCCACTTGTGCGGGTTGATGTTGAAGGAGTGGAAGGAGGCCAGGGGTGGGGTGAGGTGCTGGTGCTCGGGCAGGATGAGGGCGGAGCCGGCGTAGGCGGCGTCGACGTGGACCCAGATCTTGTCGCTGTCGGAGGAGAGGGCCTCGCTGATGCCGGGGAAGTCGTCGATGGCGCAGGTGTCGGTGGTGCCGAGGGTGGCGGTGAGGTAGAAGGGCTCGAGGCCCTTTGCGCGGAGGGCGGCGACGGTGGATTGGAGGGCGGGGCCGGACATGGCGTAGCCGGCGGATGCGGGGGCGGGCACGGTGGCGAAGCGGACGCCGAGGATCTGGGCGGCCTTCTTGGTGGAAGAGTGGGCGGCCTCGGAGCCGAGGGCGACGAGTTTGGAGCGCAGGCGCCAGGTCTCCTCCTCCTTCTCCTCCGAGTCCTCGGGCAGGTGGGCGGTGGCCTGGCGGAGGAACTTGTCGCGAGCGGCGACCATGACGGTGAGGATGGCCTCGGAGGCGGTGCCGTGGAGGACGCCGCCGCCGCGGGTGGGCGCGGTGGAGAGGTAGGCGGGGGGCAGGGCGAGCAGCTGGGCGAGCCAGTCGAGGACGATGGTCTCGAGCTCGGTGACGGCCGGGGAGCAGATCCAGTTGAAGTGGGCGCCGTTGAAGGCGTTGGAGTAGAGCTCCGCGAGCATGGCTGGGTAGGAGGAGGAGCAGGGGAAGAAGGCGTGGAAGGAGGGGGACTGCCAGTGGGTGATGCCCGGCACGATGTGGGCTTGGAGGTCGGCGTGGATGGCGGACCACGGCTCCGGGGCCTCGGGGGCGGACGCCGGGAGGAGGGGGCGGAGGTAGCCCGGCGTTACGGACGGGAGCACCTTGGGCTGGGACGTGATTGTGTCATAGTATTTCGTGACTGCGGTCCTGTGTTAGTTGTGCTGTTTTGAGTGTTTGAGGTGATGGGAGAGGGGCGTAAGTATGTGAGGATCTTACTGTCTTCCACGACCTCCTGGGCCGCGGAGCGGAATTCAGATGAGTCCATTTTGGGGAGTTTGCCTTCTTGGTGATGCTGGTGTATGAGTTGCGCGAGTTGGTTGACCGGAATGCGCGGACACCGCAGTTGAAGTTGAAGTTGAAGTTTGCGGATGAAGGTATTTATGTGAATGACACCTTTTTTTCTTCCCCAGTGTGAGAGAAAAGCTCACATGAGATGAAGTCAATTGTGCTCTGTGCTGCCCCTGGTTGCGTGCCCCTCTACCCCTCCAAAAGTCCAAACGGCCGGGATTAGCCAAGTTGCATGTTTCCCATCCTTCTGCTCACGACCCCACTCTTTCCAGTCTTTACGGTCCCCAAAAGTTCGACATGGTGGGTATCAGATGTGCTTTCCCATAGGTAGACGGTAAAGTGCCGCGCGGGAGGACGTCAAGGTGGTGTTGGCGTGGACTCGGAAGACCCTTCGGAATGCGCGGAAGGGGGCTCGGAATCGGTGTTGTTGGTTTCGACGTCGACGGACTGCCCCGCCATTGGGTGCGGGAGATCGAGTATGTGGACTGTTGCAGGGCGTACAAGGAGATCAAAACCTGGTGGGATTGTCGACTTTAAATCAATTTTGCGCCCTTGTTTGACGAGCTAGGCTTTCCGATGCATCGGGATTTGTCGTCAAGAATTCCGAGCTGTCCACGCATCAAGCCACCACGGTCGTGACCGACATGCAAGCTGGGTATCGATGTCGCCAGGTCTACGTGAAAGGAACAACTCACCGATCAGCTTCTCATTCGCCATTCAGAGTGCTTTATTTGTTATCCTCGTCCATCTCACGTTCTCCACGTGGCATTCGGTTTGGGTGGTGAGAATTACCCAGTTGGGCAACTCGTATGGCAACAAGAGGTGGCATAACACCACCAGTGTCCAGATGATTGGGACGGTGTTAGCAGACGCAGCCCTTTGGTTTGAAATTTGTATTCCATTCTAGAAAAGAAGGGAGTCGGCCACATCCTGATATTTTGGGGCCTTGCAATATCGTTCAAGAAGAATGGGACAATATCTCATCTTAGAGAATGATCATGGGTGTCAACGTTGACGTGGAGCCTGTGCGAGTAGGGGCAACGAGAGAACTTTGGCGAGTGACTGAGTTTGCTACAACTTAGCACCTTATAAGAAAGAATGGGACAAGGTCAAAGACAGTCTGTTTCACCGTACAAACCACCTACGGTTAGACAATTGGAAACTGGCGACTTCCTCACAAAGCACGGACACCTCAGCGTTGTCTCGCTGTACAGGAAAGACCGGAGGCGGTCATTGGTGACATGTCCCCGACTGTCAGCTTCCGCTTATTCTACGGGAAGAGAGGGCCAGGTAGGTTATGAAATCAATATCGGGGACCGTGCAGGCGTGGGCGAGGGAATACTGCCAGAATTTCGAGATGTGGGTTGGTGATTTTCTTGCTGCGTTCAGAGGCAAGTTCGTGTGGTTGGGGGTTGGTCCACAAAACATTGAACTTGTCGTCATCTAACCATCTACTTACAACAAGGCTCTTAGGCTTACACGAGAGGTTGTTTTCAGCGGATTTGCTCAGTCACACTCAAACATCTTGGTCGTGCTGACGTTCATCCTGCTCCAGCTCCTCCTGTTGACCAAGCAGTCCCAGAACGTCATTGGCCAGTAGACGTGGTACAACCACCACGCCGGCAGAGGATCCCACACCTCAAAAGTGCCATCCTTCCAGAACAGCACATGCTCCGCAAACGCCCAAACCGAGCGCACGTATTCTCTAAAAGACGTGCGGAGCAGCAGCAGACGCAGGGTGGGAAGGAGGAAGAGCGTGACCAAATCGTGCCCAATCCAGTAGTACTTTTTACCCGGCTCCTGCGGGGTCACAACCGCCGGGTCCGCCGCCCCATCTCCGGCCCCGTCCCCGCCTCCGTCTAACACGGCAAGATACTGCCCCACCAGCTCCGGCGTGTCCCCGAACAGCGCGACAGCAGTGTGTGCGCGCGGGTTGCACTCGATCGGATACAGCGTGATCTGCTCCGGCGTCTCCGCCTTCACATCAACCCGATCAACCATGAAATCAAAGCTCAGATGCCCCGTGAACCGGTCCCCGAAGCTGGCGGCCTGCGCGCGCGTGAACTCCAGCATGGCCCGCGACAGCGCCGAGTCTGCCGGCAGCGCGGCGTAGTGCATCAGCAGCTCGGCGGAGCGGCACGCCACGAAGGCGCGCACTTGCCCGCGCACGACGAGGGATTGCGTGCAGAACTCGTCGCCGTCGATGAACTCCTGCAGCAGCCAGGGCTGCTTGTCCGACATGCCGAGCCACTCGAGGCGGTAGACGAAGTCGTACGTCTGCTTCTCCGTGGGCAGCGGGAGGAGGGTCATGTCGGCGCGGCCCCTGTCGTTGAGGCCCACGGCCTTGGCGATGAAACGCTTCTTCTTTTTCTTGCTGATGTCGCTAGGCTTCTGCGACGTCATCGTCTTGTCGTTTTCGTCGGATGACGGGACGGACGACGACGACAGGGACAGGGACAGCCCCGCGGCGTCCTCGAGCGCAGCAATCATCTCGTTGCGGCTCGTGACGAGGTACGACTCGGGCACGGGCAGCCCGGCGACGTCGCGCGTGTGGTTCATGAAGGCGTCCTTCTCGTGGAGGGTGCGCGTGGCGGCGACGTCGAACTGCACGGCCCGGCACGCCGTGCGGGCCTCGACGACCTCCTTGACGACGCCGTCCTCGACCGCGGACCCGACGCCGGAGCAGCTCACCCAGAGGTCCACGTTCTGGGAGCGGACGATGCGCAGGACGGAGTCGAGGTACGGGTCGGCGCCGCCGGGGCGGGCGGACGGGCGGGCGAGGACGTGGTAGGAGGCGAGGGCGCGGGACCTGCTGCCCGCCGCGAGGGGGGAGAAGTCGGCGCCCAGAACGCGGTGGCCTTGGCGGTGGAACAGACGGGCCAGGGCGAGGCCTTTTGTCATACCGACGCCTGTGACGAGGATCGTCCGCGCGGGCCGGGGTGGTGGGGTGTGCTGGTGTTGGTCTCCGGTGGGAGGAGGAGGGAGGGTGTCCCGGGCGGGACGCCCCAGGAGACGCTGGTACGCATAGCACGCGAGGAGGATGGCTGTGTCGAGCGGGAGGAAGATGAGGCTGAGGGCGATCAGGGACAGGTTCTTGAGGACTTGGCCGAAGGGGTCTGAGGATGCGGCGGCTGTCATTGTGGAAGTGTGGTGTCTTGTGTTGTTTTGTGTGGATGTGGATGTGTGTGTGCCGTGAAAGGCTCGAGCACCCGCTCTCTCTTCTCTCTCAAGGCCCGCCCCGCGACACGTCTCACCAGGCGAGACGCCGATGTTCGAACCAAAGTTGGTAGTTCAACTGAAGCTGAAGATGAGACGGGGGTGCGGAGGAAAGATGGGCGCGCGCGGGATTTGGGGTGGCTTGTCGTTTACGAAAGCATGGGGCGCACACCGTGGGAGGGATGATAGGAGTTCGAGGTTGGACAACAGACGTGTGGGCGCGGGTTGGGATGAAACAACCTTTTTCTAGCTGCTTCGTCTCAGGAAACACAACGTCTCTCGCTCTGTGTTTTGAGGGTGTGTGAGAGGAATGTGCAAAGGTAGAGAGACACGCGCGCTGCGCGGGCGCGATGGGCGCGCACTCTATTTCATCATTGCATGTTCACCGCGCCGCGAGGGTTCATCCCGAGGATCCCGAGACAAGGTGAGGTACATTTCCGTCCAGCCCACTTGGGTTGGGTGAATTGGCAGAAAAGGTATACGTCATGGACTTCAGCTCGCGGCATGCCTCCTGTGCAACTCAAGGGAGGCGCGTAAACGAAAGGTCTCACTGCGTTTGGCATACGAAACGACTGGGTTCTTTTGTTCTCTCTCGGTATTTGGAGATGCGGTGACAAGAGGCTTTTTCGTTTTCTTTCGATTTTGATTGAATGAAACGCGAAGAGAGCGAGGGTGTTAGTGGTGAGGCGAATACGGGTGTGGTAGGCAAGGTAGCGTATGACCGACAAACGGCCTTTTCCTTCTCTCCGCCTGCACGAAATCGGACATGCAGCTAGACACAATAATTAGATGGATGCTCGTGAGGGGGTTCAGGCAAGCTGATATTTGCAAGAAGTTGGGGAAGAATAGGTCGGGGCGGGTATGTACTCACTTACTGCAGGGAACATTGAGTGAACCCAAGCCCCTCTGAAAGTTCGATCCGAACCCCACGCCAAGCCATGGTTCACCGATGACCGTAACCGTCCTCCCATCTTTCATGCGGGATCCAAAAGGTTGTTGTTGCTTCTAAGCATGACATGCCCCTTTTCCTTGATAGTATTCGCATGGGGAGGAACATCCGGCGATGATGCATAGTCTCCAAATTTCATTTCCCGTCTTCACTGCACTGCTGCATGCTTCTTTCTGCCCACCCACCCCCGCATAACACACGCCAATCTTAAGGGATCTTGGTCGGGCAATTTAAAGCGGCAGCGATCAGCATTGAGCCAGAAATAGGTTCGTCCGGTTCAACCCCCCCGAGGGAGGGAACCTGATCGGGGGGCACGGGAGATCTCCCTTTTGGCTCAGTGCATCGTGGAAAATCTCAATATGGGCTTTGTGAAGCCACGCCGAGCTAATCCAGCCACACCCTTGCGCGCGCCGCTTCGACCGCCAACGCCGTCCATGGCGCCAACCGTCGATTGTTCCCCTGAATCCGTGGGGCTCATTTGACGTTTTGGAGGGTGTGGCGGCGGGACTTTGACAGTTTGGAGTGTATCACACAGGTTGTGACCCAGTGTGAGTGGCCATCGTGGTGGTGTTGGCGATCATGTTGTGTTTGTGTGTGTGTGTGTGTGTGTGTGTGTGTGTGTGAGTGTGTCTGTATTCAATACTATTGAGATGTTATTTGCGTCCCACCCCGCGTTTCCAACGACCGCTCAGCTAAACTATGGTATCATTACTCATTAGAGTCATTAACAATAAACCCCCATGCGCCGCCCGGGCTTCTTGTGTGTCTTTTGTTTCCCCGGGCTCCAAAAGGAGTGTCCTGTCAGAGGGTATCCCATCTCGATCGAGTCTAAGCCGTTTCCCTGTCCCTGCGTGCGCCGTTGAAAGAAAAAGGAGTGTATCCCAATACCCCATTGGCGATCCTGTACAACCCAAATAGATAAAAGTAGAAAAAATGGTTAAAACTCCTGTCCTATGATCCGCGGTCCGAGAGCGTCTAAAAGGGATTATACGACGGCAATAGCGGCAACAATGGAGTCCAACGCCGAGCTGTGAGTCGGGCCGGAGACTCCCTGGACGGGGCCCGACCAGACGACGCCGAGCTTGCCCGCGGTGTCGCGGTTCTTGGACCAGTTGCTGTCGGCGTTCTTGATGAGGAACGTCTTGAAGTCGTCAGAGGGCGCGACGGCCTGCAGGTACCGCAGGTTGCGGTTGAAGATGCCCTTGAACTGGTTTCCGTCGGAACCGCAGTTGGGCTCGCACGTGTCGTGGAGGATGCCGTTGCTGTCGGTCAGCGCCTTGATGGCGGCCTTGGCGATGTTGGTGGCATCTGTCAAGACGGACTTGTCGCCGGTAGCGCGGCTGAGCTCGACGAGGCCGCCAAGGACGACACCCTGGTTGTAGGACCAGACGTTGGCGCCGTTGTTCTTGCAGTTGCCGTCGAGGCCGTCGTTGATGGTACCCGCGCTGTTGATCATGCCGCTGGCCTTGAACCACGTCCACTGGGACTTTGCGATGTTGAGGTAGTCGGCATTGCTGGGGACGCGGTTGGCGAGGGAGGCCGCGACGGCGAGGTAGAGCTCGTTGGCGATGGCGTTGACGTACTTGCGGTCCTTGCTCCAATAGATGCCGCCGTTGCAGTTGGTGTTTCCGCCGCCCTGCATATCGGCAAAGATGCGCTTGGCCATGTCGAGGTAGTCCTGATCGGTCGTGATGTCGTACGCTCGGATGAGGCCGAGCGCCCACCAGCCCTCGTCGTCGTAGAAGTCGTTGATGAAGTTTGGGAAGCCCTGGGCGCTCATCTGGCGACCCTTGATGGTTGGGTAGTCACGCTTGGTGATGGCGTAGGAGGACGTGACGAGGCCGGCTGCGTTCATGGACTTGGAGACGGAGGCCGTGGTCTTTTGGGCCTGGTTGAAGGTGTTTCTGAGGATGCCGCCGATGTTGAGCTGGTTGGCAGCGTCGCGGTTGAGGTCTGCGAAGTCGGCCAGGGTTGTGAAGGCGTTGGCGCTGTTCCACCAGGCATTATCCCAAAGACCGGTGCTGACGCTGTACCATGTATTCTGGAGGACGTTGATAGAGGAGACGGCGTTGCTGGTGTAAGAGGCGGCGTCTGCCCTCTCGGCGATGGGGCGGGTAGACATGAGGAAGACTACGCGAGCAGCCAAGCTGCCGATGTTGGCGACCATGTTGGCGATTATTAAGTATATAGAAGCGAGCACTGAGTCGAAGCCGTGTTGTGATATTTCTCCTTCTCGTCTGGTGTTTGAAGAGTGCGAGCGGAGGAGGAGGAGGATATAAGTATTAGCTGCAATGGCGAGAACAATGAGACGCCAACACCGGGGGAGGATGGCCGGGATGTTAAATATATCAGGAGCGGGCGAGGTCTTCGGTCCATGTGCCCCTTGTCCAGCTTCCCTCCGAACAGGTGGACCGGCACAGCAACAATGGAGCGGACGAGGGTGCGGGTAGGATGGCGGGTACGGACAAGACGAGGATGGGGAGGGCGAGCGATGCTGATCCTTGACGCCAATCTTTTGGGTGCAGGGTGTCGGTCGAGGAGGTGGGAGGGCAGAGCTGGACGCCGTGGAGCTGAAGCCGGATTTGGAAGTGATGATGGAGCAGGAAGATTGGTTGGAGTGACAGCAGGAAGAAGCAGAGTAGAGGTCAGCAGGAGCAAGGTCGAGTTGAGGATGAGGAGCATGGGGAAGGGCAGAGGATAAGCAGGAGCAGGCGCAGGCGCAGCAGCTCATGGCAGGTTGTGAATCCTCCAGGTCCTGCTGTGGTGACAACAGCGCCATGGTCGTCTTTGGCGGTGCCTTTTCTCGCAGCCTAGAAACAAGCACAAAACAAAACAAGGCTTCATCTGAAGTCGGCATCAGGAGCTGGCTTCTCGTCGAGCCAGCGCATCGCATGGCGCTGGCTGCGCCCTGACAGGGGCCACCTGGAGAGCCAGGCCGAAGATCACAGTCAGGGGTTGGTCAAGGTGGTGTCCCTGGGCCTGGTTCTGGGTCTGGGTCATGGGTCCTTGGAGCAGCCAGAGGAGGATGGGATGAGATCATGGCGAGAAGGGTAAAGCGCGAAGGCGGGAACGTCTCTTCTGTGCGGCAAGAAGGGTTCCTTAGTCTCAAGTGACAGTCAGAGCTGAGCTGCGAGAGAGCAGTAGAAGGGAGAGAGAGGGGCGTGTAACAGGACCAGTGACAATGTCAGCACTGAATACGACGGAACACAGATACCAAGAGAAGAGAGAGAGAGAGATGCTGGTCCTGGTCTCTGCTCCGGTAAGCGCCGTCGTTCATTGGGAGGACTAGGACTCAGAAGACAGGAGGCAAGCAAAGGAGACAAGACGACGAGACGAGGGTTGGCGAGGAGAGGAGCTTGGGTTCTTGGAAAGCTGGGCCTGGGGCGTTGAATGGTGTTTCAGACAAGATTGTACGTTATGCTGTGTGTTGGCCCGAGGTGTGCTTAGTATGTACCTGCCCCAAGAATACGTACCCGTGGACCGCTTATCGGGGCGATAAGCTGAGGTGGGTGCCCCAGGAGGTCTGACGAACCGAACGAACCCAAAGATCGGTATCCGGAGCTTATCCACGGGATATGGATGCTATGGCCAGGGGCTTAAAGGGCTCTGGGCTGAGGGTCCACTACGAGTGCCGCGGCCAGCCCCTAACAGGGGGGGCTGCCTTCCTCAAGGAGGTACCTAGGCACCTCACCTACCTAGTGTACCTAGGCACCTAAGTACCTTAGTGCACGCACTGCCACGTGCGGGTCCGTCCTTCGTCCCTCATCTGGTCCAGCCATCTGAGGCTGCTCTCGTTAGAAGGGACGTATCTTTGCTTCTGCTTCTTTTCCCCAATGTTACACTCGCAACCTTCCTTGCCTCTGGCTGACAAGATGCCTTCAAAACTACCTAGGAAGAGGGCGCCTGGTCACACACTCTCAAATCCGACTGCCGTGATCCCTTCCCATGATCCAGGCCTTCTGGTCATTATTCCCGCCATCGTACAGCATCGCAGCCTCGCCCACGTCTCTCATCACCTAATGGACGTGTTCCTGACGTAGCATCGTCCTGGGATCATCAACCTTGTGGCCAGCGACTGGTTGCTGAACCCAAGCCGCAGACCGACTATTGGCATCGGGCATGACGTTCGTGATTCAACAGACCGCCAGCTTGACTCGTCGACCTGACTGACTACTGTACTGCACTGTCACTCAACAAAGTCCCTTTGACATGCATACCAATACCAGTCACTCGATACCATGTTGCAGGGCAAACTCGGCAAACACTCAAGGACAAGGACGAGGCCATTACCCCAAGAACACACCAAGAACACAAGAACATTCCAAGAACCATGGCCCCGGCGTCCATGTCTCCGATTCGACGCTTGACAGCAGCTTATTTCCCACGGCAGCGGCGCAGGCGGCTGTTCTCAATGCGGTGGACCCCTCCCTTGCTGGATGGAGCTGCCTCTGGAGCCTCTGGAGCTCGGGAAGGAAAGAATTTTTCCTTTCTTCTTCTCCTGAATGTCGGGGTCGAGACACTGCCAGGGCTCGCTTTGTTTCGAGTAGCAGAACAAAATTACCTCTACATGCGGAACGCCAAAATACTGCCCGCAAAGACACCAGGAGCATCAGTGCCATCCCGGCGCCGGGAGGTGGCTGACAGTCTTTCCCCTCTCTCTCGGCGGGGTGGAGGGGCCGCTCCTTGCCTTGCCCGGCATCTCCTCGCACCGTGAGCATGTCATCTCAAAAAGGACTGCGCTTTTTTGCTCGTCTGCGCTCCTGATCGTCACTGCATCGCAGGCGACTCCAGTCCATCTCAGCATCGCAGCTGCTCAGCTTATTTTCCGAATCATCGGCCTGGACGTGGCGGGGTTGCAGCACAGACAGGCAGCCTGGTGACCCCAACAAGGACGGCGGGCGATGCGATGTTACGGCGTCGAAGATCACGAATTAGCCTCAATGGAACCGTGACCCTGTCTTGTGGCCGGCGATCTCAAGCGACAATGGCACCTCCACTCCAAAGGGGAAACCCACCATCTACTCGGCTTCATCTGGGTTCCCACGGCTGCAAAAATTGAATCTATTCGATGGATTTGCCGCTCAGCTTCCTCCAGGCGTCCCAGGAAGCAAACAGCCCAACCTTGTTCACCGCTGGTCCGCCATGACGATATCTGATGCTATTCTGGTCAGCACACATACTTACATCACGGAGCGAAGGATTTCGCGGGGATGGTTCCACGGGCCAGCACTATTGATCAAGCAAGGCACAGAGACATTGATGCGCCGCACCAGCCTCACCCGTCGTTGCCGTTGATCTTTTGTCCATCAGGGCCAGGCACGTATCCAATCGTCTGCAGATGGGGCAGCCCTACAGAACACTGGCCGTCATCTTGGGCTTTCCGGGACAGACGTGGACGCCGATCCGTTGCCGGGAGCGGCCTAGCTGCTGCTGACTGCTCACTAAACCTTGGCAACTGCATGTCTAGCCAGCTCAGCAAAGCACGGCATGTCATGTCGCGGCACAGCAGCAACGGCAGAGCAGACGCAGCAGCAAACGACTACACAGCACGGTAAATCCTACGACTGCCTGCTGTCCTCATGCACCTAGCAACTTACATGCATACGGGCGGTGCTCGACGCTGCAAAATGCGTGGCTCCCATACGCCCAGCCAAGACAAAATCTTCCGACCGCAAGCCTCAGCTCTTGCTTGTCAACGCAGCGGCTAAACCATATGACGAAACCTTCTTTGACGTTCGGGCTCGCATTTCTGAGGCGGGTTTGCGCAACAATCGCCGTTCAAGGACTCAGCCGGGTTTCCGAGTGTGACCGACCGTACGGTCTCTCCCCCAAGGCCGGCCCTCTTACCCGGCCGAGACGAGCGAGAGTCAGTCTCTGTGTGATTCCGACGCCAGCAAAACACCTCGAAACCATAGAGACTGTTGGCAAAAAAAAGTCAATCGAGGTGACACGCCGCATCCCGTCCACATTTACTCCATACCAACGCGCAATAGCTTGCGAGGCGTCGTGCAATATTGCTTCAATGTCGAATATTGCAGCCACCGCCACCGCCCAGAAAAGATCCATATTGAAATGTCGATAAGTTGAAACATTGGATTCCTTTTTTTTTTCTGGGTATGCGATCAGCACCATGTGCAAAAATCCCACTTGTATGCGACAGCCAAAGTATGAACCAGATCACAAGCCAAAACAGACCCCTGGGCCGGACCTCCTGGAAACACATCCACGCGTCTTTGGTGTTCCGGTCGGGCTTATCGCAGACGCAGCTCGCAGCGTAACGCGGCTTGGCCGTATCACTCATTGTCTTTGACAATCGTGAAACAGACGTCGATCCGATCGCACATCAAAAGTCATTTTGTCTCTTACCTTAGTCACACCTCCGGAGAAGTCCCGGGTCCCCGGCACGCGCGAAACATCATCACATACAACGTTTCCCGGAAAAAGCAAATGCCTCTCTGATTGAACTTTTTTTTTTTTTTCATTAACAATTAATAGATCTCCCGCGTTCCCATGCCTAGCTTAGTCCTTACATGATCTCGAGACGCAGCGCATCGTACTGCACGTAGATGGCCTCCGTGAGAACGGCGCTCTCGTAGTCCGTGGCGCCGTAGGGCAGGCTCAGGACGATCTCGTTCTCGCCGGCCTTGAGCAGCTTCGAGTCGAAGACGAACTTGTTGGCGACGTTGTAGCAGATGACGGCCGACCGCACGGCGCACGAGCTGCTCCGGTAGTACGGGATCACCCACGGCTCCAGGTCCTTGCCGTTGACGTTGACCGTGTACTTGAGGTTCGAGTGCGGCTCGCTGGCGTTGAAGACGTCCGTGTTGCCCGCCGCCGTCTTTGCGCCCGCGAGCTGCACCGTGAAGGTCGCGTACCGCTTGCGCTCCACCTGCGCCTGCTCGAGGTCGAACGCGAGCGTCCAGTTGTTCACGTTGCCGTCGCCGAGATACATCTCCGGCCGGAGCGAGTTGCCCTTGCCGCCGAACACCGCCCAGTGCACGTAGTTGAGGTCCGTGGCGACGTCGTCCTCGCCCACCTTGAACCGCACGCCCTCGGGGAACTCGGTCGGGAAGTCGTACCGCGCCCAGTAGATGCGGTACTCCTCCGGGTGCAGCGGCTTCGTGGCGTCGCGTGCGTAGCCATGACGGTACTCGCCGGAGCTCTTGTCCGGCGTGCCGATGCGGAAGACCTCCGTGCCGGCCGTCTCCTCGCGCCAGCGCGCGTGCGTGGTGTGCACCTCGCCCGCGACAACGGCGACGTCGTCCTTGACGTACTGCCCGAAGACGCCGTCGGCGTAGATGGTCAGGCGGTAGGTGCCCTCCTTGACGCGCGGGATCGTCGCGTAGCCGTCGGCGTCGACGTCGGCCCAGTACTGGTACGCCTTGGTGTCGAAGACGTTGTCCTGGAAGTCGACGCCGTTCTGCGCGAGCACGGCGATGGGCTTGAACGCGCCCTGCGGGAGGTCGACGTGCAGCTTCCAGGTGGTGCGGCCGGCGGAGGGGACGTAGTTGGGCACGAGGTGGGCGATGTCGTCGTAGAAGGCGGCGTTCCACTCGGGGTCGGCGAGCTTGGCGGCCTCGGCGTGCAGCTCGAGGATGTCGGTGCCGGCGGGGGCGCGGTTGAAGTGGTAGTACTGGGGGCCGAAGGTGCGGTCAAAGCCGTTTGTGATGTTGGGGGTCTGGTCGCCGTGGTGGTTGGAGGAGATGTAGTTGTAGACGATGCCGTCGACGGTCAGGTCCGAGTGCAGGGGCCCGCCGAAGTAGGTGTCGCGCGTGTTGAAGACCATCCAGGCGCCGAAGGTGGAGTTGTCGGCCGTCTTGGAGCCGTCGGCGAACATGCCGTAGGCGTCGATGTCGCGCCAGGTGTCCTGGAAGGTGTACTTTGTGAACCAGTCGGCCTCCTGCTGGACGTAGGGGTCGTTGGGGGTGTTGCCGAGGTACCAGGTGGCGTCCTGGACGACGACCTGCTTGGCGACGGCGTCCTTGGACGGCAGGGGCGCGTAGTGCTCGCGGTTGGTCAGGAGGTGCGTCCACATGGGGTCGTTGGGGCGGAAGAGGGTGCGCAGCTCCTGCAGGTTGCGCAGGAAGGGGGCGGTCTCGTTGTGGTAGGCGACGCGGGAGAACATGTGCAGGCCGGTCTCGCCCTCGCGGAGGAACCAGTACTGCTCGAGCAGCTGGCCGGTGGAGGCGTAGGTGTCGGACATGCGGACGCCGCCGTAGGGGACGCCGGCGGAGTCGGTGCCGTTGTAGAGCTCGAAGACGGGGGCGACGGAGCCGGGGGTCCAGAAGCCCTCGGGGGTGCAGTAGCAGTCGAGGTAGGGCCCCTGGCCGGTGGCGCCGGAGGGGGTGCCGAGGAGGTTGACGCCGTCGAGGGTGAGCTCGACGATGGAGCCGCCGGGCTTGGCGATGGCGGCGCGGAGGCGGTCGTTGGCGATGATGAGCCGGTTGGAGGTCTCGGTTGCGTTGAGGAGGGCGTTCGTCGTCGCCGAGAGGGCGGACAGGGCGAGGCCGAGGCCTGCGCGGCGGAAGGTGGAAGGCCGCATTGTGTGAGAGTGTGTATCTCTCTCCCGGGTTCACACAACGATCTGGTGGTAGAGAAGGAAGGGGACGGCTCGACTCGTCGGACGTCGGGTGTCTACCAGAACTTCGAGAGCCGGTGGGAGCGGCGAGCGTGAGGGTTTCGTTTATATACTGAAGATCACCCGCGTCTGGGGAGAGGGTTCAACAAGTCTCTTGGCTCTCGGGCGACTCATCTCCGTGTTGTCATTTCCTGGGACCCAGGGGAGAGATTTCCCCCGCACCCCAGAGAGAGGGAGAGGTTGGGGAAAGCGTTAGAAACATGGGGGGGTGTTCGTCTGGTCTACCTACCTACCACCGCTTGTTGTCCTCGTGGGTTGACAGACAGGGACGGCCATGCCTGCGTGGAGAAATGAGCTCTGCTCTCCCGCGGAACGGCGGGCAGATTGTGAAAATTCAACGGTGGTCATTCGCCAATTGGGGCATGGGTTGGTCCATCTCTTGGACTGTCGAAGCGGGGACCCCGCCTCTTTGGAGATGAGCGTCCGGGGAACACCTGCTTCTCCGCACGCACACGAGCTGTTTGTTTTGGGGGCAGCTGGGGTTTCCCCGGGCCACTTCGGGGCATCACGCACCGAGCCTGCCACACCATCCAGGCACCGCCATTTGGTTTTCCTCGTTTAGCCAAGCGCTAGCGAGTAAAGGAAAAAAGCCAGATAGAGAGCGGTCTCTTGGGGGACATGCATCTTTTTTTGCGGTGTGGGGGCATCCGTAATGTGACCTACCTACGTACGTTGCAGTGCGTTGCCGTCTTGCCCGAGTCTTTGGGCTTTTGGCGTTGCGTCGGTGTAACATAGTATCGAAGGGCTGCGGGAGAATTTCCCACGTATGGGGACCGGGGGGTTCCGTTGGTAATGACGCGTTGGTTTGGTTGACTGTATTGCCGGGGATGCTGTTGATGTCATTAGATGATGTGAGCGGGTATTGGGAGTGGAGGGATGAAAGTTTTGGTGTGGTGGACCATGACATTGAAAAAGAGCGCAAGAGCAGGCAGGGCCTCTTAGTTGCGTCTTACTCTTGAGACAATTTGAGGATAAGTGCTGTTGCCAGGCGGGTATCTCGACAATGTTGCAAGCTCGGTAAGTTTACGAGAGATGGGTTTTGACATGGTTGACCGATTGACCGGTTGACCAATTTCACGATTCTGGAAACAGAAACTGGGTATTCGAAGACATAGCCGTCAGATGAAACCCAAACACGTAGTCCCACACGTGTGTATATCTTCCCGTCGATACGATTGTAAACAAATGTCGTTGGTGGCGTTTCCTTATGTCACTTTCCCCAAAATATGGAAACTTCAGCTGATGTTCTGTGCCTGAACCGAATCGCGAGAGCAAAAGTTTGTGCACGTGAATAGATTTGATCCATAATTTCTATCTCAGCCTCCGTCTACGCTGTATCGGCTGAGTTATCGCAGTTAAGGCTCATCCACGTCCAAGAAGCTTCTGTCGTTTCAAACTATCTAAGTCGCTGCGTGTAGCCCAGTGGGAGTAATATTACATGCCCAAGGTTGAACACAGCGATGCTAGATATTTCCCATCACATTGTCTAGACGAGAAGTTATAGATGCGTCTGACGGTTTGTGAGGGGTCGGCGCCGGCGCCGGGTGAAAAGAATAGGTCAATTGGCCTGGCAACGGACGCAGATATATCCTCAACTCCTTCCATAAACCACTTCACTCCGGCCTTCAAGAGTCCTAAGACTGAGGTGCAAAGTGTCAAAGAGCATGGAAGTTGAATCTTCTATTAAACGACCCATCGCATGAACTGGCATATGTTTTGCAGGCCGAGGTCAAGGACCGAAGCAGAAATTGTGATTATGCGGCTTCAACATGTCTGCCGCCAACGGCCCATACCCGTCTGATCCCGGCTTCTCACTCTCCAGAATATCCGAGAAAACATCTCGCGCCTGGGCACACAATGATGGCATGTTGCTCAACAGCCCCTGGGCCAGATGTGTCCAATCCGCGACACCCGAGAGCTTGAGCCGCAGAGTCTGCCAGAACAGTTAACCAGGTCAGCAGCTATAAACACACAGAAACCCCAAATTACAAGACAGAACTTTGGGGAACTCACCTCAAGCTGCTCCCTCACGTTCTCGTCTTCGTCCAGAGGCCTCGTGAGCCTGATCGTGCGTTGCGTGTGCACGACGTACTTTGCAATCTTGAAGAACTTGGAGCAGCCGTCCAACAGGTTCCGGACGTCGCAGCCTTCTTCCCGGAGCCCTGCGAGGAACTGCACAAATTGGCCGAGGACCCTGACGTTGACGTGCGCTTCCGCGCCTGTGGAGTCTTCGAGGGCGGACCAGAGGAGAATCAGGCACGATGCAACCGGGTAGCAAATCATGGCCCTTGAGGTATTGATGTTAGTTGACCAGCATAAAAGAATGGCCGTCATGGACCAGAACAACACTTACCATAGATGTACGAATGAATGCGGAGGCGTCACCCGTAGAATCTCAACCGTAGCACGGGCAGCCGCTGTGCACTTTTCATACGCGTCTTGCACATTGGGATACGAACTCTGGCTGGCCTCCCAGCTGGGGTTCTGGCAGAGCGTCAGGCTGTGGCTTGAAACGCTCTTGAGGCGGGCCAGGTTCGTGTGGATCTTGATCAAGGCGTCGAAATAGTAAACGTGGAGGAGCACAACATGAGTCTCGAGTTCCCTGTCATGCACGACTGCCGTGAGTTTAGGTCTCAAGTGTTCCGGGAACGTGTTCCTCCACGCTTCCAGCTCGGCACTTAAAGCCAGGACGGCCGCCTGGTGGTGTGGTCCAGCCTGGGTTTTGATACTGTCGATGGAAAGCTGATCGTGGATCTTGTACCTTATTCGCGACAGCTCTGCCAGCTTCCTGACGTAGCACTGCGTTTTCTCTGCGCAGGTTATGCCTATTGCATGGTTGAAAGAGGCCAGACCCTCGTCTGGGAGGTCTGCGTTCATCTGAGACAGGTTGAAGGACGGCGAGATGCCGAACCGGACTGCCATTTCCGTGTCGACGATGAACGCGACCCAGCACGCGCGCCGATGTTGCCTCGACTGTGCAGCGTCTAGCTTGGTATACGCCTCCCTCCTATGCAGGCCCATCATCTGCGCCGTCCTAGCAGCGGAAGAGGCCACCTGCAACGTTGTTCTGGCGTCTGTCGTCCCCAAAAGGAACGTGGCCATAGTTAGCATTGCTTCAACCGTCGATACGCCCCCTCCGGAAATGAGCAGCTCCGGGAATACGGAGAAGGCGTTCTTGAAGTAGCCCCAGCTCATGGGCGACATGTCCTCGAAGGAATCGTTCGCCGTCCTCCACTGGACCGCCGTCGCGAAGAGGGCGTTGATGATGGCCCACCGGGCGGGATCGTCGATGGCCGTCTTCTCGCGGGCGCCGCCTGTGTACTGCTGTTCGGCGAGCTCCAGGAATTGCTTGCGGGTGATGGTCGGACAGAACAGTTGGATGTCCTCGATGACGGCCTGTTCCAGGTCGAGGAGATACTCTGGAGGAGGGAAGCTCGTGAACGCTCTCCTCTTGAAAGGGGAGTGGTCCATGCGTGATTCCATGTCGCTTCTGATGGCGCGCATCGTGGATATCAGCTGGGGTCCCGAGAAGAGATCTCGCAATGGCGGGAAGCGAGAAGGCAGGCTACTCGTCGGGAGAGGGTCCCGGGACGAGTTGGCAAGGTCATCATGGGCAGGTCTGTCTACGTCCTTGGCTGTATCGTCGACACTTGCTGTCACAGGTGGCAGAGTGGCTTCATGGGGATTAGCAGAATGTTTCTGACCAGCCCGTGTGTAAGTGGACCAACCTTCTGAAGGAAGTTGAGTCCGGCCGGGACCACTGCTTGATGCTCCTCCATCGGTGACGTGCAGTTGCGCCATCCGCTCCAGCGATGTCTCTATGGCTCTCAGCTTTGCTTCCGCATCAACAGCGGGTTTATTTCTCCACAGAAAGTTAGCGTCTGACTCTTTACGCAGGGTATGGTGACGGACTGCTTCCCAGGACCACGGCGTCTTCGTTGCGTGTAGACACACTGTACACCAAGCCTGGTGCAGAGCCCGCACGTCGGCTCGCCGCCATCGCATCTTCTCTTGCGTGATTGACAGTGTAGGCATGCCTGTGGCCGCGTTTAGAGACTCTCCAACAAATGCATCCGCCCGGGCTTACACTTACACTGTAGATCCGCTTCTTGGGGGGCTCCTCCGCATCCTCAACGGCGGCGGCATCATCCGCGGCACTAGCCATATTCGTTCGGCCAGTGGAATCGACACAGACGCAAAGATTGCAGCAAAGGATCCGCGAGTTTAGATGAAAAGAGTCCGCTGAGGTCAGTCGTGGAAGGCAAGCGGCTATGTAAGTGGTGAGCGGGAGCAAATTTAGTAAGCAATCTGCATCCGCTCAGCTTACCCCAACCCGCCGTCCCGCCCATGTCAACGCCGGAAACGGCTTAGATCTCTGACGTTCATTGGTTGGCGGGATCAAAAGCCAGGCGGGCGGAATCAAATCCCCGCCAGCTTCACATGGGCCCCCTTGTCTCCTCCAGCGCAGGAATGTCTCCTCCTCGGGTTTGCTGCGATGGCGCGATGGGCGGGAGCAAAAGTCAGTCGAACTCTTTCCTGGGATGGCACTAAACACCACGGTTGAGCATGAACTTGTAGAAGCTGGGCTGAATAATATCCCAGAATGTCGAAACCCTCAAAGTCCCACTCCGTGAGTGGGAGGCGTACTTACAGAATCACTCGGATGGTATAATACGGGACTGTCAACCCAGGCAACAACGAATGGATCATCGCCATCACTCAGTTCATCATCACAGCAGCTAACATCAAACTACACTTTCATCACTTCAGTGATCGTCAACCGTCAAGATGAGCACCTACCAGAACGTTGCCCTCCTCGGTGTAAGTCCACATGGTCTAAAACTAAGTACACCCAAATCGCCTAACATGCATCTCTACACAGAAAGGATTTCTTGGATCCGCCATTCTGACAGAGCTCGCCAATGCCGGACTCACAGTCACCGTTCTCGGCCGCTCCGAGTCCGCCAAGGAAGGTCTTCCCTCGGGCGTCAAATTCGCGACGGTAGACTACTCTTCCGTCGACGACCTCGCCGCCGCCCTCCGCGGCCAAGACGCGGTCGTCTCCACCGTCAGCAAAGGCGGTCTCCTCACGCAGAACACAGTCATCGACGCCAGCATCAAGGCCGGCGTGAAGCGCTACATCCCCTCGGATTGGGGCACCTTCACCACCGACCCCAAGGCCCAGCGCGAGCTCGTCCCCGTACTGGGCCCCATGCTCGACGTCCAGAGGTACCTCACCGACAAGGCCCGCACCGGTGAGATCGAGCACACCATCTTCTCCGTCGGGGCGTTCCTCGACTTCCTGACCACGGTCCCCGTCGCGTTCGACTATGCGAACAAGACCGTCGAGCTCTGGGACGGCGGCCGCCACCGTCTGAGCACCACCAGCGTCTCCTCCATCGGCAAGGCGGTGGCGGGTGCCCTGAAGAACCCCAAGGCG
The DNA here is from genome assembly GCF_026319265.1 of Colletotrichum chrysophilum. Classification (NCBI taxonomy): domain Eukaryota; kingdom Fungi; phylum Ascomycota; class Sordariomycetes; order Glomerellales; family Glomerellaceae; genus Colletotrichum; species Colletotrichum chrysophilum. The sequence goes on along the minus strand of NW_026517301.1, from coordinate 284,066 downwards.
ACCAGGAACCGCAACATCAAGGTCCACGAGCTGGTGGTGACCCAGAGGCGGCTGTACGAACTGGCCAAGAAGTACTCGCCGCCGGGCACTGAGTGGAAGGAGATTGAGCTGGAAGGAGAGGCCGCGTTCGCTGAGGCCCTGAATGGTGTGAAGGAGGACCCCTACAACGAGGGCAAAATCATGGGTGCCATCAAGGCTGGGGTCTTGAGTGGCCGCTACGAATCTGCGTATGAGCAAGTCGACAACGAACTCGTGGGCGTGCCTGTCCTGACTGAGGCGGATCTGGAGGCCAGGTTCGCAACGGTTTACAAGTCCTGAACCGGCGTTGGATATTGGCCTATTCTTGGTTATGTAGCGCTCAAAGGGCACGGGGTTAGACTTTAGCATGCTGTTAACAACGTGCTTCGACAAGGAATATTATTGAAAAACCAATTAACCGGTCCTGTCCGTATCAAGGTCTCTGACCGTTTACAATACTCTTGGTAGTCAGATCATTGCGGCTAAACGACAGAAGCAGTACTACCTTCCGATCCAAAGCACCGTTTACACTTCTGCGGACGCATCCAGGGGCAGATAGGGGGCGAGCCACGATAACTTGAGAACACCACGGAGCAACGCATCCGGCCTCATGTCTCGTCTAACAAAGTCCAAATCCAGGCCAGACTGGTCCTGGCTTTAACCCCATACAGGCCAAGACTGCTAAATTGCCATCTGCCCATCCATCACAGTCCACGAGGACGCTCCAACAGCCTAAACCACCCGCTGGCCGCACCGGCAACTCAAGGATCCCGTCGGCATGCCGAGTGCACTAACACCACCCCATGCGCGGAAGTCTAGACCGCAAGTTTCACGAACATGCGGAATCACACCCTCCACTTCCCACGGGAATGCCAAGGCCATGACGAGATGCACCAAGCCGCGTAATCTGGATATACACGAAGACACCCTGTTCACCTGCAGAACGACTCTGAATCAGGAAAGCTAGCCCTGACATACAAGAACATCAACCGCTCCATGCCGTTTTTTTCGCCCCCGAGCATTTCACCGATCCAAGACTTGAAGATGATTCCCATTATAGCATCCTCCTCCGGCCCCAACGCCCGCTCCGAGTCCCCCTCCTGCTCCAGGCGCATCTCGTCACATCTCCGACACGGCCAAATCTATACACACCCTGCGCGGATCCCCATGGAGGAACCATCCGTTGGAAGGGAAGAATCGTACGCATGGAAAAAGAATACTCCCTTTCAAGGACGGCGACGGGCATGTTTACCTCGGCAACTCATCTTCAGCATCGCGGACGCCCTTCCGATGCGTCTTATCACACCCAACCCCTCAAGATCTACGCGTCACCGATGGCATCCAACCAGGCCTGGACTCCTCCTGAGAGCCCAGCTAACGCGCGAGACCCCTCTCGAGGAACCACTTTGTCTCCTCCTGACAGCTGCGCTAACATCTTGAAGGAAAAGCAAGATTCGGAATCCCAAGCTAGAGCACCTGCACAGTTGCCATTTTAGGTAACCAGTTCACTAGTCAGGGGAACTCGAACATGACCATGATGCAAGCACGTTTTGCATGAGGATCTTGAGTTTTACTTGCCTCTCTGTTTTTCGTGATTTTATCCGCAATTCTTTTTCAATTATTTCCCACAGCTATCAGAAAAAAATAAAGAATCCATGGCCGTTAGGCACCAACACCATCTCCCTCGTTCAGGGGCTAGAGATCAGCAGCAGCTTGCGACAGCGAGAGCGAACCAATCGGATCCCACCTAGTTTCCCTTCTCGGAACAGCTCGCTCCTCCGGGGTACCCGCCAGACCGGGGGTGTCTGGTACGGGCGTTTATTCGGGGCGGAGCAGGCGGGGCCGCGCCGGTCCTCATTTACCGTTCCTTTCGCAAACCTTCAAGACACACCTGCACCTGCATCTATCTCGTGCCGCAGGTAAAATGGTTTCAAATCTCGTTTCTTCGCTTCTCGTGTCGCCGGCTAGCCGCGGGACGACCCGCCACCAGCCCTCTGATCCTCAGCTACCATCAACAGACAACGCCAGCAAACCAGCCCACCAAGCACCATTCTCCGCAATCGGCACCTCCGATCCCGATGCGGGGTCTTCTCTCCCGAAGCCCGGCGCAATCGCCGTCACCGTCACGCAATTGCAGCTCGCTATCTAGCCTATCTTGCAGTATTCAAATACCGATTGCCCGTCCTGCGATGCATTATTCCCGGGATGCGTTCCCGTTAAACCCGCCTTGAGGGAAAAAGACGACCAAAAACTGAAATCACATCTATCGCTTGATTTAACCGAATATTCTACCCGGGCAGAATATAACTCAGGAAACCAATCCGTCAGAGGCAGAATTCCTCCAGGATGCAACATTTTTAACGTGCAGTGTATGATTTGGCAGAGAAAGCATATCAAGCCCTCCCGTAGCTGATCATCGGGTTCCGTATCCGATCCCCTCCTCCAGCCAACATGAGAACCTTCAGGATCATCCCTGCTCCACATTGCTCACGTCAAAAAAGCCAAACCCCAGGCATTGGATAAGCTTTGCCCGCTGCGTGAACCAAACCCCGATCGACGACTGACGACATATGCTGCCCCTCCAAACTCTCAACCAACCTCACACCGACATCACCGCCCAAAGTGCCATCTGTCTGTGACTAGCTGCCAATCGCATATGACACACCATTCCGTATCAATTCAATTGTAACTCCTAACGCCAGCGGCACTCTCCTCCTCAATACTGTCTACACAATGGAGATCAAGGCCCTAAACGTCTACCCAATCAAAGCCCTCCGCCCGGTCCCCCTCACCTCCGCGATCCTCACCCCTCAAGGCATCCTCCACGACAGGACCTATATGCTCTTCAAAGTAAACGAAGACTCCTCTCTGCGGAAGCTCCAATTATCATCCTGTCCCCAAACAGCTCTCTTCTCCCAGGAGATCGTGTCCAGCGCCGAGGCCTCCTCAGACACCGACGACGGCACCGGCGACACAATCCTCGTGAAGTACCACATCCCCTCGCCGCCCCTCGTCCCCCACGACCCCCTCCAAGAAACAACCCTCTCCGTGCCCCTCGTCCCAGACACCGCGGCCCTCGCCCCGATCCAAATCGACCTCCACGGCTCCCCCGCCGACGCCCTCCGCATGGGCGATCCCTACGACGTCTTCTTCTCCGCCTGTCTCGGCTTCCCCACAATCCTGGTCCACATCGGCTCCGGACGCCGCCCCGTCCTCGGCACCCTCGCCCCTGGCTCTGCCTCCTCTCCTCAAACATCATCACCGTCGTCGTCCCTCTTCTCGTCCATCACATCGTACCTCCCCTCCTTCTCCTCCCCGTCCAACGCCCAAAAGCCGTGGCTGACATTCACCGACTGCGCCCCATACCTAATCACATCCTCCTCCTCTCTAACCCACCCCTCCCTCACATCATTCTCCTCCACCACCAACACCACCACCCCGTCAATAATGCCAAAAATGCGCCCCAACATCGTCGTCCACGACCCCTCCGAGCCCCCCTTCGCCGAAGACTTCTGGGCCGAGCTCTCCCTCCCCTCCTCCGGCGGCGCAAAGCTCCTCCTGACCGCGAACTGCGGCCGCTGCGCCTCCCTCAACGTCGACTACGCCACCGGCAGCCCCGCCGCCGGGCCCGAGGGCAAGCTCCTCAACGCGCTCATGAAGGAGCGCCGCGTCGACCCGGGCCACAAGTACGCGCCCGTCTTTGGCCGGTATGCCTTCCTAGACGTCGGCGGAGCAGACGCAGGGCCCGCCACCGGGATCCGCGTCCGGGTCGGGGATGAAGTCGCGGTGACCCGCCGCAACGCCGAGCGCACCGTCTTCGACTGGCCGCTTGGCTCCGCCGCGCCGAAGAAGGCCAACAACACCGTGGCGGTTGCGTGATATCAAAGAAGTAGCTGTGTACCTCTTCCCTTTCTCACCCACACTCGATGCGTCTTTGCTGCATTTCACATGTACGTGTGTGTCACTCAGAAGCTCTCAGTAGACCCTTCACTTTGATGCCGTTGTATCGCCGGAACATGATAGGTAGATTTCCTTCCTCTCCATGCAGAACAGAGTAGCATCCTAGAGGGGGGGTATGCTTCTTTCAATGAGAAAAAGTTAGCAAATGAAAACAGACTAAGAAAAAAGAACCTTTCTGCCATTGCATATAGCGGTCGTTTTTCTCTTGTGTAACCACGGCACGAGCATGTGTCTATGGTGTCATCTCCTGATTTACATGATCATGGTGAAGCCACCACCATCATCATTCCACGCAGTGCAGGACCAAGAACATGCACATTTCAGCCGCATGATGACTAAAGTCCGTCCGCCACCACTTCCCGCGATCATCATCAGCCGCTGCTCTCTTCACCGGCTGCTCCATCGCCCCCAATCGCCATGGTCCACCCATTATACTTGCCAGTCCTTCACCCTTCACCAACACCCTCCATCAACTCTCAAAAGTGGAGCCATTCCAAATCCCGTTCTTCATGAGAAAGACCCATTAGAAAGAAAACGATGTACCACTGGCTGAGAAGAAACAACAACCACGATGCAGCTTACGCCCGCCACCTCCTGCAGCATCACCATCATCATCCCATCACAGCACATCCTCCTCCGAGATCTCACGTGTGGCCCCGTGCGCGTCATAACCACGCACACAGATCAAACACACATCTCTCTGCCTCATTTCCCAACACCAAAGCCAAAAAAAAAAAAGCAGCCCCAAAAGAAGCAAGAAAGAGGCTCCTCCGTGAGACCGTCTGGAACATGTACATCATCCACGTCGCGCCGCGTAACAGACCACCCATGTTCCCCGACCAAACAGATTTCCCTGATCGTCGGATGCGTGATAGGCGGCCGGGGAGGGGGCGTACATACACTCTCTCATGCAGCGGCCCGTCCATGACTACTTCCCCGAGGCGACACAAACGAAAGGAAAGGGCAAAAAAAAAAAAGCCACACATTATTTTCCATGATGCCAAAGACCTCTCTGTGCCTTCTCTCCCAACGGTCTGGACACACAGAATACAACACGCCTCTCTCCCGGTGTAAGCCTCATCTTCCCGCTCCGTTCTTCCATTCGCCAGCCTCTCGCCAGCCCGCAGCAAGAGGAGGCGCATGATCGTGGCGAGCTGCAACGGACGCCCCCCTCTGTGCCGGATCGTGCTGAGAGACAGACGCCCACCACCACCACCACCACCAAACCGCCTCCGCGGGACCTGACAGCGAAGGGAGTGAAGGGGAAAAATAGACCGAGACACGGCGTGAGTTACACGGCATCGCCCTCGCGTAAATCCTCGCTCGGAGAGAATCGAAGAAGAAAAACGGGGAGGTGCTCCTTCCCGCCGCTGCCAGATGTCATGCCACGCTCTTGTGCTACCCAAACCCCGGATCTTCGTGTCACGGAACACACACACAGAAACACGCACAGAAAGAATTCGTTCATTTGCAGCCTCAAATAGACCCTCGACGTCCACCTTGACCGGCCTTTACACCTGTCAAAAGTAACTGTTCGGTTTCGCAAAAGGGCCGAGGCCCCCCGGGTCAGTTGCACACCGCCGGACGTCAACGACGCGACACCGGCGCCGGGACATGGGATAGGAGTAACACCGAACTTCACCGGCGATGCCATCCGCGCCTCGGGATGGCATAGTTGAACGTGAGTAATCATAAGATATCGCGCATTGGAAATTGTTTGGCCCTTTGCGCTGTTTCATTTTGGACCGCTGTTCCGTCCAGACCCACGATGCTACAAATGCTCAACCAACCGGACGCCATGCCGTGCTGCCCTCGTCACCGCGGATTCAACGTCAAACCGAGGCGCGAGGAGAAGGGGCCCGTGATATGAACGCTTCCTTCAGTGGAAAGGGGGGCGGACAACGTGACAAATGACCCAGGACAACATGCGCGCGCAAAACGGTGAACGGTAAGAATACTGCAATGAGGGAGAGGGAAAAAGAAAGCTCAAAATTGACAGGTAACCGCCCTTCCAGCCCATCAGCCTTGCGTGCTGTTGTGACTTGTTCTAAAGCCCAATTTTTTCTGTTTGCCATGCTCCGTGAAACCGTTCCCTGTAAACCCAAAGTCTATTGTTAGAGGAAGAAACCCTTCCCGCCTTCGCTCGCCTCCTCGCTCCTAACCCCGCCAACCACTGATGAAAACTTGCCGGCAAACGACTGTGCGCCGTAGAGAAAAAAGGGGTATTGGGTATTACGTGGCCGAATAAAACTCCGTAAGGAAAAAAAGAAGACGCTTGGCCGAGAGGAATTCGGCGGCGGCGACGGTAAGAAGACCGAGGGAAAAGACGAGAGCTGTGGACGAGGTCTACTCCCTGTTGATCTGTGCCTGTCGGTTCTAGGCTCCGTCCGGCGTTGTCGCATCGGGGAATACTGATGCGTATCCCGTGGAGGCGGCCCAGTCAGGCACAGAATTCGAGGGCATCATGGCACAGGGGCGTGGCGTTGACAGGCGGTCCCTGTGGGCGGGATGCGCTCCCCGCCGGAGCCCTGTGCCTGCAGCCAGCTGCAAAGGTGCCTGAGCCAGAGTGTCCCACGTGCGCTATGCAGCACCGAAATTTGGCACCATTGCGCTAAACCACGCCAGGATAGAACACCCTGAACACCCTGCCAGGGGAGCCAAAGGGGCAGGGGTGGCGGAGGTCAACGGACATCCAAGTTGACGGGAGCTTCTAGACGGTCCGGGGAGGGTTGCAAACGGAGAGGTCGAAAAAAGTCAAAATTCGAAAAGGGAAAGAGTTGCATCCTCCTGGAAGGCGTCGCGGGCGCCCTGTGGTGAAAGGGGGAGAAACTTGAAAGAAGCAGCCGATATCGTCCGATCCAAGCGGTCCTGTCATTGCATGCCATTGATTGGTATCGATCGCCATCCAGGGCGCTTCTTAGTTGCATGCGTATTGCCATGCCCTGTTTGAGGGCATAGCACCGCCGTCATGAGGAAAATGAGTAGTCGTATCAACGGGGCTGCTACCTTAGACTGTGTTAGCAGGTGGTATCCAGCAAATGCCGTCACTGCATCCCGTTTGTATCCCAGCGGCTCGACTTCGGCCTTGAAACGACAGGGACGTCGACGGATAGATGGAAGGGAAAGGAGAGGAGGCGGAAAGCAGAGGCACAGACAGGGCCGACCTGGAGGGAGGATAGGAGAGGGCAGGCAGATCAGAGCAGAGGGCGGCGGGAATGGCAGCTTCTGTGTAAAGTAGAAAACCAGCCAGCCACAAGCATTCTGTCTGTTTCTGAGCGATGGGATTGTGATCGGGATCGGGTAGGGCGAGACCTGTCTCTGGTGGACGGTGATGGGAGGGAGTGTGCGTCATCAGAAGCAGCCAAAATCTCTTCCATCTGAGACTGGGAGCTTCATGGTGGGCGCATGTCTTTGAACATACCTCTGGAGCATCTAATGCAAAACCCCCACGTCGCCATCGTGCATCTGCCCCTCACGGTGAGCGCCCTCGAATTCGGTGTTGGTATGGTTTGGGGCTCGGTTCGGTGGCTGCACCGGCAGTCGATGCACTGGCGCAGCGTGCATTCTCAAGCGCTCTGCGTACACGCACGACAGGTGTGGATTTTGCAGTAGCGACACTCGAAGATCCACCAATGCGGACCGGAGTGGCAGAGGTTGCAAGTCCATTGGATCAGAGTGCTGTCGGACTTGATCATCTTGAAAGAATGCGCGCAGGCGCTAGCAACGGCCATGGTGAAGGAGAGTGTGTTGACGGAACTCGGTGAGGTGAGGTGGTGTAAGGTGGTACAGATGTACTGCAGACTGAGCCGAAGTGAGGTGATGTGCGGTGCTTGGGACGGCGGAGAGATTCTCAAAGTGGTGCGCTTGTGCTGGCTAGACTGGACGTGCGCTGATGGTAGTGGATGCCGGTGCCCTGTGCGGTTGGCGAGGGTGTCCTGTGCGGCAGGAGGGAAACGGAAGGTGGTAGGCGGCGTTGGTGTCTGGAAAGCCGTTTGTTTGGAGACGGGCAGTGCAGTTGGCCGTTGGCGGTTTTCAGCTGTCGGGGGAGCTGAGCTACTGGAGCTATGGGTTTCTCGATGGCAAAAGCCGATGGGAAAGCAGCAGTGCAGTGTCTCGAAAAGGTGGTGGTTTCCCCCTTCGTGTTCTGGAAAGCGAGTCAGCCCCGGTCAAGCATCTCCTGATATTATAGGTGGTGCGGGTATATAAAGTTTATGGACCTTGCAAGCCCAACTTACCGAGGTTGAAAGGAAGAGCTCAAAGCACACGCGAGTGTCTGGAAAGAACACGGTCGAGTTATTGACAGGGCCTCCAGAGGAATTGTTGCAGAGATAAAGAAAAAGGGAGGTGGAAAAAGTGGCTGATTGTGGATGTGGAAGCAGCAGTTCCTTTGTATGGGACGACCGGCAAAGTTTGGGTTTGGCTGCGGGAGAGGTAAGGTTTGGGTAGCTTGCGCATTGGTGAAGGTGGCATAAAACCCGAGCGTGCCTTGCGGTAAAAATTCAGACGGGCAGGAAGGTGTCAAACCGGGTAGTTACCCGTCGAACTTGCTTCATCTTCGTTGAGGTACCTTAACTCATGGAAGGTGCTGGGTATCAAGAAGGTAGGAGCGGCTAAGGCAAGGTACCTAGGTAAGGTAGGCAGGCATGTCTGGTTTGAAGACAGGAAGGAAGGAAGGGACGTAGGTACGTGGGCAAGGAAGGCAGGAACCACGAAAACTCAGATACGGCAAGGGAAGGTGAGCCGGGCAGGGAAGGAGGGAGTTGGGTTTGGGCTGGGTAAAAACACATAACGAGAGAGCCTCTACCTACCTCAGGTAATGGACCTCAGACTCCCAGCTGTCGTCCGGTGATGTGCCCGAAAATCAGTTCAGGTCAGGCCAGACCAGTTCAGGCCAGCTCAGGTACTTGGTGATGAGATGCGAATCCTCAGATCGAACCGCAGTTACAGTATGATGTAAGGTGTGACTGTTGCTGTTGCTGCTACTGCAAGCCCTGGTGTATTTGCTTCTTGCAAGCCACCAATGCAAGGCAAGGCAAGGCAAGGTGGACAAGTGCAGGATGTAAGAGGACGGCAGTCGTGGATGCGGTGTGACGGCCGAACCAACCAAGACGCAGATTGGTATTTGGGGGGCAGCAGAGTTGAGGGAGAGCTTAATGTGCGATGGGCTGAGGCAAGGTGAGGTGAGGTGTAATGACGATGTACGATGCGCGTGAGAGAGAGATAGAGAGATGCAATGCAACACGGACGACGCCCACACTCCCTCGGATGGTCCTGAAGCACCTTTTATGGTCTGCGAGAACAGACGGCCCTCGCTCGTCCAGAAGACCAGACGAAATCTGGTTTGCAAGGTATCAACAAGTCCCCGTCCGCATTGCTTCTGGGGTCTTCAAACTCTGTTCTCAAGACTCTGGGTAGTGCCGTTTGCCTTCACCCGTTGTGGAGCTCCTCGAGCGGGAACGTCGGGTTGCCGATTGTCCAGTTTCGTTGATTTAGGGCTGCAAAAGACGGGCTGTCAAACCGTGCTTGTCGACCATGAATTATGACGGGACGGACAACTGTGTGAGGCGCCCCCGGAAGCCAAGCGTGGCTTGGTCTAACCGTGTCTCCCTCCACAAAAATATATTCGACACCAGGAAAAGATGGCCGCTCTAGATTCCACCCTAGGTTCCTGCCGTCGACAGTTGTGAGCTAAGGTAGTTCAAAGGATCCGCGAGGCAATCGGCAGACGTCGTAGTACAAAAGCCAAATGTACCGGGCGCTAATAGGAAGAAAAGGTGAGCAGTGTTCGGATCGTAGCTTGTGCTCAGCGAGAGACCAGACCACCTTCTCGTCTTATCACATTGGATCTTCTCCAACTGCGCCGCGCCATAACATGCCGACATGTATGTACCTGTCAACCGACCCAACAAACCCGTCATCTCGGCCCTTCCACCACTTCACTCTTCCGCTCGTTTCAATGGCCCTTCTCTGGCATGGATCTCATGCCCAATGCCTATTTGACGAACCGTCCAAGCCCGGTCCGTCTTGTCTTCAGCCAATTTGCCCGCACGTTGGGTTCCTGGCGTCGTCCAAGGTACCTGGACCATTTCCATCCACATCTCCCGGCAGCCCTGAAATGGAAAGCCAACGGGATGGATGGATGGTGCCCGCTCGCTCGTGGCCACATGTCTTGGACGGCCCAGGTCAACTCCGCCGTCCACGCCTGTCTTACTTTGCCCTCCTCCTGGGTAAGGTCTTGAACCGTAATGACGAAGATTGCTCATGATGCCTGCTAGTGCTAGACGGCCGAATGCCGACGCCCCCCTTCCCATGCCATGCCGTGTTACGGCCCACAACTCGCGGTCCACACGCGGCGCGGCAGCAAGGGACCTCAATGACAAAACCGAATGATAGGGCAGATCCATAATGCTCTCCTGCATCCATGTGCTCTTGCTGGCTAACAGACCGCATCATGTTGCATGGACCCTCGTGTTGTAAGTCACCTCGCGGATGCACATCCTCTTCCGCTACGCTCTTTTGGCCCCTCACGGCAAGGGTCTGCCTCCATTCTTGCACCAATGTAGATCGTGAACTTCCAAGTCGTGGCAGCTGCCGCCCACCAAGTGCACTCTCGTATCAGATCATGCCTTGGTTTTTTCTGCTCGGCTCAACCTCGCTAGGCTTTCTGTCCAGATCCCAACACCCAGGTCGCCGGAGGTTTCTCTGCAAGCAGCAAGTGATCTGGCTTGCGGCCTCGTGGCTTTGATTGTCGTTCAGTATCGATCTACGTGAGAGCCGCAACGCAATACTTTTGGGAAAGCCTTTTAATGCCGCCGTGACATACGCGGACAACTTTTAATCCGGATTGCTCTCAAAGCCCATCGCCATGCCCCGCTTCACGCCCACGTTTATCAGGCATCTCGTTCCCCAAGACCTAGCCTGCCAGGCTATATTTGTCCATGGTTGTAGGGATTGGTCCAAATAGTGTCTGTTTGACTTTGGAAGGGGAACTGATCCGGCGGCAAGGTTGCGTGGCGCGGGTCAAAGTTCTGACATGTAACAGAGGGCCCAGAAGTCCATGCTTTTTCTCCACGCTGCTGGTAGCTGTCAGTTCTTAGTAACAAACGACGGAAATAGAGTCGTAAATCGAAACGCTCCCCCTTCGCAAACTACCATTGATCAAAGTCTGGGGCAAGAGAACACTCAGATGCTCGAGTAATTTGTCCATGGAAGAAATCACCCATGGCCCCGCTGATGTTGGAAGTGGATCATGTACCTTACAGTACGACCGGGCCTCCGGATGTACCGTCCCAGTCATGGTGCCAAGTCTGTCCAGTCAAGTGTGCGCTGAGGGCAACGGGCACTGAAAGCGGCCGTCCACGCGGGATTCTCGAACGAACCTGGTTTTCCGCTGCGCAAGCATCAGTGTAACGGTGTAGCTTTCCGACGACGAGTCTGGGCTGTTGCGAACCTCTGATGCGGCTCATGATGCAACGTCGACAGGCCGCTAAATGGGCAGAATATCTACAATATCATTCCCTTGTCCGCTCATGCCAGCGGCCCTGGGGGTCTCGATGGAGTATGTTTCCCATCTTGCTCTCTAAGTCCGAAGCTCGCTCGTATGCGGCGATGCTGCATGTATTCGTACTTCAAGGCGCTCTGGAGAGCGCCCAAGTTGCGCAATCCATGTGCGGGGAGCACCCCAGCCAAGACCCAGAGACAGGTGTGTTGCAAGCGAAGCGACTTTTCTGTATCCGTACCAGGATGCCATAGTGCTGGCATATTTTGGCAAAAAAAGAGGCAGCGGATGAAGGGCTGTACAGCCGACGATGCCTGCTTGCCGTGTCTACCCATGTTGCTCACTTTCTTCCAGAAGACAACATCGCTGTCAAGCGAAAATCTTGCTTCGTGCGATGTGTATCATGAGGTGGTACTTAATATCCTCAAGTTAAGGACATGGAAAAGAGGTCGTGAGCATGGCCGTTGAGTCTTGACCGCATCGAGGTAAAGCCGCAGGTTTTTGCAGGGGATATGGGGCCGCCCATCCATTGCGTGGCAGATCCTCTTTTCCTTTTTCCTTTTCCTTCCCTTTCCTACGCAACCTCCATCCCTCCCCTCCCTCCTTTGCTTGACGAGCCAGACCAGATCGCGCGCATCCAGTACCCGGAGTGAGGCTTGGCGGGGAAATGATCGGAGGGCTTTGATTGGAAGTTGTCTGGTTGACGATTTGATTGACACCATATTCCAAGGTGAGCAATTGTCTGAGGCGACGACGCGATAGTACGGTTGCGATGGATGCAAATCTGTGACCTTAGCGCAGCCGACGGCCGGCACGTCGTTCGTCGAGATCCATGTGTCGATGAGTTGATGCGCGCGAATTCAAACACTCGGGAAGGTATTGGCAAGTTGCCGTCGGGCGAACGGTGTTGGAGAGCAGGGGTTGTCTGCGCTTCTGGTCGGCCGCGCGGGCATTGCAACAGCTGGGAGGATAGGCGGGAGCTCAGTGACGGCTGGTGCGGGCACAACCTCCGTTTTGCGACAACCTCGGATACTGAGCGTAGTAGTGGGAACCTCAAATCAACCTCGTAGGAGCCCCTCGTCTCGTCATTGGGGGATTGGCTTTTGCCAACAGCTCACATTGCTTTTGTCGAAGAATTGATAAGTACGGATAACAGGCAGCAGCAGAAGCAGGAGCAGGAGCTGGCTCCGGAGTCTATTCGTAAGGGAAGACAGCCGGTGGCAGTGGGTAGCCCTTGTTGAAACAGCTGTCAAGGCTTGCAGGAACCCCATCCGGCACTGGCGCAAACAAATAGGTTGTCGTTCCGAGCTGGCGAACAAAGGCCGGGGCGGCCGTTTGATACTGGGATCAAAGCCTGGCCCATGCCAAAGTCAGTTCACCACGGCCCACTTGGAGCTTCTGGAATTGTGGACGGAAGCAAGTGGGCGGGTGGTGGAGGTGGTTGTGCTCAGAGTGCGAGAGTGCAATGGCACGATTGCGTTTGCAGGAAGCCAGGTATCTGATTGTTGTCGCTTGAGACCTTGGAGCAAGCCATGTGCACATCCCCATCCGATGTGTTGGCATCTGGGATCCCTTAAGCGGGCTTCGGAGACTTGGGCATCGGAAAGCGCACTCGAACCTCACAGGCGTTGCCGATGTTGTCTCTTTTCGGCCCCCAGGAGACAAGTGAGGCGAGAAGCAGTGGGAGATTCGTAGCATCTATCCCGAGCGCGTGGTTTGTATTGGATATGGAAGCGAGAAAGGAAATTGTCGGTAATGCAGTTGCAAGAGGCAGGTCAGTTTTGGGTATGGAGAAGAGGCTTGGCGAGGCCGCTGACGATGCCGGTTGTGCGGTGGATGTCATGTGGATGGACAGAGCGGGACTTGGAGTGCTGCAGGTCGTTTGAAAGGGACCTGAGTCTGCTTACATTACCTAGGTTGAGGTAACACTGGAAGCGCGGCAGGCCCACCCGCCTTCCTGCAAAGCGCCTACTTCAACGTCAGAAGTCGAGGGGGTGCACCTGGGAAGAGAGAGGAGGCAGGCAGGCAGGCAGCTGGCCTCATCATGTCCACGTCGATGGTAGGAATTGGTTCTTTCTCAAAGACCTACAGTGCCTTCGGATAAAGAACCTTGAAGACACACTGTTCGGCTGTCTGATGTGTAAGGTAAGGCAGGTACGAATAGAGGAAAGAGATGAGGGCCCGACGTCTCTGCCTGCCTTGGGTTGTTTTCTCGTAAGCTCGGTCAGTGTCGTTGCAGGGCAGGCGCGGCTTGAAGTTGCCTTCCTGGTACCGACTTACATATCTCGTCTGGAATAGGAAAGCGCAGGGTTGACCGGACAAGCTGATGGAGGGTGATACAGGGCGGGCGAGCCGCTCCTTCCCTTCCACCACCCCAACCTACCTGCTTAGTACCTACCTCACTAAGGTAGGTAGGTGCCCTAAGTGCCCGCAATGCGGCTGCCTTCCATGCCGTCGTCTCGCGACGGATCGAGACAACGCCTGGCCTGGCCTGGCGCCAACCCATTTTGTTGCCTCCTCTCGGGCGGGCTTGGAACTCTCCACCCAACGATAGCCCTGGGCATCCACGCCCTCGTTTGCATTCGACCAACTACGTTGTTTGCAATTCCGTCTTCACCGGACTCCAAAACGCCGGTGGTCTACGTGGAAGTAAGCTTCTCACATTTTGTCAACAACGGCATTCCCTGTCTTAACCGATACACCAAAGCAGATCCCATGGGCGGGTGCCACAGTTGACCTCATCTCGCAGAGTAGCAAGCTTACGTCTATCATTATGATCCAACACCCTCTAATCTCGAACCTCAGCACCCAAAGTCCTCAGCATCCCTGAGCGCACATCATTGGACAACCGCTAAATTGCTCCCGCCTGGCTCTACGGGCGGTTTCCAGGCGCCCTTCGGTCCCAATGCCCCGAGCTACCCACCCTATCCGTCACTCCGGTTAGCCATTCGAGCCTCGGAATCGATTGAATTGCTCCCATCTACGAAATAATTTCTGGCCACGCACAGCTGTTGATTGGTTGTGTATGCCTTTACGCCGATGGTCAACTGCCCTCACCGCAGTGCGGTAAGATGCGGTCCTCCCTTCCTACCGGCCACAACGGACATGGGGTCCTGGCCATGGTTCGATGTTCGCCCTGGCGAGAGCCACACTCGGTGAAGTTGGGATGATTAGCTTCACACCATCTTGACCAAGCGAGAGCAGTGCCGGTCAAATGCCAGAAGGCCCTGCTGCACCACAGCTGACTGCCCAACCAGCGACCGGCCTTCAGATGATGTGACTTACTGGTCCGGGTGCAGACGCACCTTCACCGTTTGATACAGCCTCCAACGCTGCACCTCGCTGCAAGAAGCAATTATCCGCCGCCATTGAGCAGCATCAAATCAAACGCCTTCATCTCTGGGTGGAAATCTCTTCTCGCGACCCTCCCATCACCAAGATCAACGTTCATTTGCTGTTCTTCCAGAACACACTTCGCAAACTCCACATTCGCGCCATCACACGCGCAGGATTCGACTTGCACGTCGCAAAATCCTCTACAAACACCTTGGTCAATCTCTCCAACAATGGGATGCCAACCCGTCCCGCCTTGTCAATGACGCGGTCTCTTCCGCACCAAAGTTCACACCTGCTGTGGGGACCTTGCTTATCATAGATAGGCATAGAGGAAGTCCTGGTGGTGTTAAAGCCCGCCTGCCATTCCCCGTTTGCAGATAGACTCCACCACTAGCATCTCAACAGCAACAGCCATTCTCGAGACCACGCCATATTGCACCTGATGCTGACGGGCCTCCTCAAACAAAGGCGTCACTCACGAAGGCTTGCTGAGATATTCAACTCGCTCTCCAGAACACCCGTACAACGCCGAACGAAACCAGGAGTCTCCGCTCCGTCCAGGCTGGCTTTCAGCATTCCCGATTCTCATATCGACATGAGACCTACCTAGTCGACGAGGGCCAATCATATTGCCTGTAATTTTCCCATTGGAGTTGCAACCAACAAGGACAGGGTCGTGGCTTTCACAAACGGCAAACCTACACATATGCCTCTGCCATCAACTATCACATATGACAGCGTCGGCTTGTTGAATGATACTGAGAGACCAATCATCTCAACCATTCCTCATGTGCTCCGCAGTTTGCAATCGTCTTGTCGGAGTTGCTGTCGGATGTCACCGGAACGGCTCTAAACTCACTACTACATAGGTTTTGGTCACCCGAAAACACCAACGCTATTTCGCTACAATCAGAGCGTAATGGCCATAGTATCATGCCGGTGACAGCCGAGGCCACGTTTCCTGCCACGCCAACTTTTGCTCGACATTTCAAAATCGAGAACCCTGGCAGCAACAATACGATGGCGTCGTCAGAATCTCAGCTGGCTTCGTTCCCGCCCGGAGCGCGAGAAACACCCTGATGGGGCTGGCCCCGTTCCGTTGGTAATTGTCCTTCACAGGGGCTGCTCCAGACAAGACCCGCCTCCTACTTCAGAGAGGCCCAAGCCCTCGCGTTAATAGGCTTCTCGAAGCCGGAGAAGATGCAGGCGAGAATGGATCCCAAATCCCTCCATGGCCATGTTCGCGGATCCGAAGCCAGCCCCTGCAAGGGCACTATTCCGCTATAAGGAGGACGGCATCTCCAACCCCACCATCAAAGCTCACACACAAAACCACAATGACAACGGCCGCATGACCTCGGCGAAGCTAAGGGGTATAGAACACCAGGCGTATCCGGCAAACTCCTCCTGAATGACCTGAATGAGACGATGGGCGAAGGACTTGTGCACCATGACGATACTGTCCGATCCACCACCTTGCCCCCCAGCAATTTCGATGTTGCGGGGATCCTCAGCCTGTCCGTGGCCTCACGGGTCGCACCCCCTGTCCGGCGCGCACATCTCGCCATTGCCTGATCCAACCGAATATTTTTGGCATGATGGGGGATCCACAGGGGAGCAGAGAAAACGTCTGAAGTCATGGCCGTCGTAACTGCCGCCCGTCTTTAATCAGAGCCAGGAAATTCGGCAACGCCAGGGGAACACACAGTTCTTCATGCGCTCGACACGAAGCGAACTACCTAGGCACATCACCTATCCGTGTCGCTCTCCCTTTTGAAACCCTTGCCGCTGCTTGGCTTTATTCGGATGTCGGCGAGAGGCCATAGTCGATCCCCATTCGGACCAACTCGCTCTTCGTCGACGCAGTCTGTCCTGATCCGAGGCTCATCTTTCTCCTGTCTGAACCGTGGCTTCTCGAGCCGAGAACAACATAGATCCCGGGGCGGTTAGTCACCGTCGGCACAACCAAGTTTACCAGGTTGCCATTGCCATCTCAACCAAACTTCACTAGGGTTGAATCCCGGAATTGCGGTGTGCAATGTGCGCTGAACCCAACCCAAACCCTCGTCTAGACTCTCACCCCGGGAAAGAAAAAGTGATGATACCATGGATAGCTTTCATCCGGTCGACTAACGCTTGACGGCTCGGCGCGTCACACTCTCTCGCCTTGCCATACTCCCTGCGAAGTAACGATGGCGAAAATCACCGATGACGTTGCACTTTTTTTTTCCAACTTCATTCGTGCCGCGCGTGCTCTCTGCCAAGGAATTCAGAGTGCGCGTCAAAGCGGTTATCCAAATGCTGTTGTTGGTATTGGGCATGTTCTGTCATAATCTACTTTTGCCATCTTGCGTGATGCCGTCTATATACTGGACCACGAAGAAGAGTCGGGACGTTTTGCCGCCCGTTACTGCGTGGTCTCCTGCGAAGTCACCTCCGTAGTCGACTCAGATGCTGTGTCGGGAACCACCAAAGGAGTCGGAACCTCGACTATGGTTCCGGGACTAACGGGTTCCTCCTCCTCCTGCTTCTCCTTCTGGATCGACGCTGTTCCGAGACACTCTCCAACAGCAACCATCTCTTCGGCCAGTGCAGCTCCCGTATCCTCCGCGGCAACCGTTGCGGTATCCGTAGCTTTTGGCTTGGCCCTCAGTGACTTCATTTCCAGGCCCTCGCTGTCACTTTCCCTTCTCTCATGATCTTCAAACGAGAAGAGGTCCGATAGGTTGATGGCCAGGAAGGTCTTGGGAAGCTTAACTCTGCACACGGTTGTTAGCAAAGGAAGATCATTCAAGCGGGCACGCGGATAGGAGCAGCTCGCCACCGCGGGAAGTTTGTGGTAACTTACTGGTTAAACTTGGCTCGCAGCGTGCGGATCACATGCATCCAGTCTGCGTGAGGTGTCAAGCTGCGACGCGGCGCGCAGCTGATGCTGTGCTTGCTGTCGAGCTGCACGTCCAGGGGGTCGTAGACGTGGCATCCTGGACTGATGGTGATCCTGATGCTATACGCAAAAGTCTGCTCCTCCCCGCCTTCGGGGGCGTTGGAGGGCGTCTTGATCTCGGACTCGTACAGCTCGAAGCAGATCTGCGAGAGATAGTCAAGCTCGGGAATGGTGCTGCGCTTGATCTTCGTCTCGATGCCTCCTTCGAGAATGCAGTTGAGGAGGGTGTAAATGTGGGACTCTTTGGTGAAGTAGAAGAATGACTTTGCGTCATTGGATGCCTGCATTTCCTCCAAATCCTGGACAATCTCCTTGAGCAGCGGCAGCGACGTCAGGAGACCAATCTCCAGCTTTTCGCTATCAGAAATGCCGTACTCCTGTGGGCAGATAAAGTCGAAAAGAACTTTGGCGAGCTGATAGAGCTCCCGCAGCGGCTCGAACCGGGCATCCGTCTTGGCCTTGGTCTGGGTGGTGCCCTTGTACAGATGAAAGTATTGCTCGGGAGCGGCCTGCTCACCGTTGTGTCGTAAGCCATTCAGGAACGAACGACGGCGGAAGATGCGTCTGACGGAAGTCGAGCTCTTGCTCGCCTCACTCTTGTTATCCGCCTTGTCACTAGATCCCGAAACCTCCCGCTTGTCCTCTCTGGAGTCGAAGGACGCCTTCCCTTCCTCCGAAGTCTTTTCCGTGGCCTTGGTATCCTTGTCCTTGACGCCACCGTATTCTTCCTCTAGCATAGCCTTAGGCGGCGTGAAGACCCATTCCAGGAACTGCCGATTATGCAGAGCATCGAACTTCATCGTATCGTAAAGCTCGGAAATCTTGCTAGGATCGACCTTTTCTCCGTCACAAAACTCCGCGAAAAGCTTCTCCCAACGCTCCCGGAAAAGCTCCGCGTCTTCACCACAGCACCAACGCGTTTGAATAGTGTTGATCGCATTGGCTTGGGACAATGATGACGACGTTGAGCTAACGGATGTCGATACGTCTCCATTGTGCTTCTCAGAGCCAGGGTTGGTGATGTGGGTGTTGAGCGAAGCAACAGCGCTACCGTTGTTCAGCTTTGCGTAGTTGTGATGCATCACCCGACGATGGAAATTCATCAACTGGACCACACGGGTCTGTACCTCTGAAGGCTCTGGCATCTTGTCGGGCCAGGCAAATTGAGACGGTCTCTCGTTGCCCTTGCGCAGTAGACCCTTCAGCTTCTTCTTCACCTTGTCCATCTCATCCTTGGCAGCGTTGGAGTCATCGAGAAGGTCTTTGCGAATGGTAATGAAGTCCTCAGGAAGATCTTTGCGATCCAAGAAGGAAGACGCCCAGATCTGTGCACTAGTGGTGACACGACGCTCAGAACTGCTGAAAACATGAACCTCGTCGAGAACATCTCTGTTGAGCAGATTGAAGTCATTGCGCATGTTCTCACCCAGTTCCTGTGCTTGGTACCGTGCGGAGTGAGTCGGCTCGCCGCCCCATTTGACGATGAGCTGGAGTTTATCCAGAACAAGACTCTCTTCCGCCGCAGTGATGCGTGACATGGTAACACCAGAGAGTGAATCATGTCTTTTCGGCGCTTTCCGCGACGGAGAAGAGTTATCCGCCTTTGAAGCGCTGTCCTCAACTTCGGACTTTTCTGCGAAGTCGGTCTCAACGCCTTCTTTGAGTACCTGGTTTAGCTCGTCTCCAGAAGAAACTGCGACGTCTTCAGTCTTCTTCTTGCGGAACATGGGTTTGATCTGAACTTTTGTGCCCGCCCAGCCACCCTTCTTGACCAAAACGTTACGGAGGGATTTTAGCTTTTGACGATCCTCAACACCAGCCCTCATTGCAACGTCGACAGCTTGCAAGACGCTCGCCAAGGCCGCCTCGCCAATAAGAAGGACTTCCTCCTGATGTCCTTTCAGCAGCTCGATAAAAGGCTCTGTGTGGAAAGTGAACTTGTACTTTTGCTTCGGGGTACGGTCAGCATGGCGTATAACCGACACAATACCCTTAAGCTTCCAGGAGTGCTTCGGCGGTGGCGGAGCCGGCGCCTCCTCGGGTGGTGCGGGAACCTCGCCTTGCAGTGAGGGTGTCGCAGAGGGTGTTGCGCATGCTGTGGCGGATGGGACGCTTGCAACAGCCGGGTCTACGATTGGAGGCGGAGGCGGAAGTGTTGGACTGGTGCAGGAGCTGGTTACTGTCGATGCCAAAGTACTGTCTGCTTTTGGTTGAGGGGTGCTCGTGGGTATAGGTTTGGGCTCTGTTGGCTTCTCGGAGGCAGTCGACATGTTGCTCAGAGATTTGTTCTGAGTCGGCGGTGCGGATGCTGGCTGCGATTCCTTCTCCTTGCCTCGCGAAGCCAATGGATCTGTGATTTCCGAAGGAGACGGGGAAGGTGCAGGAGAAGTGACGCCGCCTCTTCTGAGTCTCTCTTTGACAAAGACCTCCTTCAGAATGCTGGCACAATGTTCGTAGTAATCGTCATTGTCCTTGACGAAACTCCAGCCATTGACGTCGATCACGTAACTCTTTCCTCCGGCTCTCAGGAAGTCAAACCCACAAACTCGCTGGCCAAAAGAGGTGGAAATCTTGCTGGCGATTTCCTTCTCTTCGGCGTTGAGACCGGTAACATATCGAAGCTCCTTGCCATGTGTGTTACGTCTCACAACGCCATCAACAACAGGGGATTTTCTCGTTTCGGCGTGGCAGTAGTTGGGCCCAACAGTGTAGGCTTTGACGTCTTCGGCGTTATCAACTCGCATGAACTTTTCGTAGATGTAGCTGTTCTCTGGCTCTAGAATAGCACGAGGAACGTTCAACTCCGGGTCGTATTCAGAACTCTTGTTGCCAATCTTGCGGAAAAGCCTGCGCGCACCACCACCTGTCGCTTTGGGAAAGTAGATGATGATGTTGTGGTCCTCACCACTGACAGGCTTCTCCACAAATGGCTTCTTGAGTAAAGCACCGTCGACGCTGAGAATGTCGCCGTCGTCCAGCAATTCAACCTTTCGAGGCAAGCGGTTGTAACCCAATTCCTCAGCGTCCAAGGCGATACCCGTAATATCTTTGATGTGCTTGGCCGTGTCTGGAGTCAGAATCGCGGGCCCACCATCGCGGTTCACCTCAATTCGCTTCGGGGTTGGCACATTGATGCGGTCCAAGATGTTCAGGCAGAGACGACGATCCCAAAGGATCTTTTGCATGGGAACATCGTTGACGCAGAACGGCTTTCTGGTCTTGACGTAGGCGATAGCCTTATCCAGTGGGAAGCCATCCGAGTAGAAGGAGATCAAATAATCGCTGAGAAAGTTTAGTGAGAGAACTACCGTAGAAGATTACCAAGCGGTTGGGCGCGACCGGAATGGCCATGGCCGCTTGAACGGGCCTGTTGTCGTCTGGAACGGAGCTATGCTGTTTCGGCTCACCGAGCCTTACGGTGCGGGAGGGCATACGAATTACTTACCAAATGGGCCAATTTTCAACCTCTGGTAGGAAAAACAATGTCAGCACAGTCCTCGTTTAAATTTCGTGGGTCTCCCTTTCTGCGCAATTTCTTCTGGTGGTGTTTTCCCTTCTCTTTGGTCCAGTGTATTTTCTTGCTTCCGTCCCATACCTACACATTTTCCAGCACAGGGTGTTGCTCTTACCTTCATCCAAGATGACTTTATCGCCAAATACCACCACATCGAACTCGCGATTCGCAATAAGACGGTTAAGAATGTTCCTGCTGGGTTTGCTCCGAGCCTTCACGTCCAACGCGCATACTCCAATGACACCCCAGGGAGCTGGCTTGACTGCAGGTGTATTAGAGTTTGTCGGAACACGTTGACGTGGCGCGCTTGTTTCTCTTGACTGACCCTCTTCTTTCTCCTTTCCGTTGTGATAGGGTCCTCGGTCGCTGCTGGGGCTGTGGCTACTGGCGCCCGTGCTTCCACTGAATCTCCGCTTGTTTCTACTACGGGATCGGGTAGGCTGGGGACGGTGGTGGTCACGATGAGGACGCTTAATCAGCTCGTGGTGGTTGTGGTTGTGGTTTTCGCGCGCCGTGAGGTTGTGGGTGCCCGATGCTGCGGTGGTGCCATTCTGTGCAGTGGACGAGGTGGTGACGGTGACGTTGGAGACCTCGGCGCCTGGCTGAGAGGCGTTCGTGACAGGCTTGCCGGACGACATGATTCCAGAAACCGAACGAGCAGCGCCGCCGTCAGAGCCGTTGGTAGAGGCGGCCGAAGATTGTGACTGGACTTGGCCAGGTGCAGACGAGGAAACGACGCCACGAGCCGAGGCCAGCGAGTATACAGAGAAAACGCTGGAGACGGAAGCGCGCTTATTGGGCTCCGATTCGGAAGAAAAAGAATTGCGGGTTGTGAGGGCGGGCTCCGGGAGGGGACGATATGGGGCGGTGGGATCTTGCTGGTGGCCGGGTCCAGCCATGAGGCGTGGGGTATCGGTTTGTTCGTCGGCGTCGGCGAACTGCAGAGCGGAGTCGCTCCAGGCCTCGAGAGAGTTATTGGATTCGCGACGGCTGCGGCAGAGACAGGATCGAGGACTCTTCAAGGGAACAGAAGAGGGTGGGGGCATGGAGAGGCTGGCGGTTGCGGAGTGGGCGTCGCTTGTTCCTGGCTCAGCATGTCTGCTCTTCCTGCTGGCGGAAGAGGGGAGATTGAGCGAGTGGGAGACAGAACGGCCGGGTCTGGATCGCAGAGGTAGGTCGGCAGAGGTGGACGTGTTGTTTACCGAGGAATGGGAAGGCGAAGAGGGCGGCTGTCCGAGAGGAGAGGCAGGCGTGGCAGCGGGAGAAGCAGGAGCAGCAAAGGAGCGAGCGCTATCTACAGATCGCCGGGTGTTAAAATTTGGTCGGTCCATGTTTCCAGAAGAGCAGCGACAAGATCAGACAGGACAGGCAGGATGGGGGTTGTTGCTGACTCGAGAGTTCTCGATTTTTGGACGCTAGAACCTTGCTGATTTTGCGTGCGTGGGCTTGAACTCTTTGTCCCGCGTGGCCAATGGTGCTCAGTGCGATGCAATGCGGCGACCCGGGCTGGAGCGACGAATTGACCTGACGATGACCCGGGGAGGTTTTAAAGCGCGACGAAGGTTCCTCGTGGGGTGATGAAGTCAGTGGCTACTGGCAGGTTTTCCTGCAAGGACGTTGGCCAGTAGGAAAAGTTGGAGTTGGAGAAGAAAGAGGTAAGCAATTGGGGTTCGAGGGCGTGCGGTTGCAGTTGCAGTCGCAGTCGCAGTCGCCGTCGCATCCAGACCAAAAAAGGTTGTTGGAGGTGCAGAGTGACAGCGTGACAGCAGGGAGAGGGAGCGACCAGACACCCGGAATTCCCCTTTCATTGGGCAGCAAAGGGAAGACGGAATTGCAACAGGGACCCTGCCTTGTCCTTCAGCTCAGCTCAGCTTGCCCAGGTTTATCATTATCAGGCCGAGGTAAAACCCCATGTAGGTATCTTTGCAAGAGGCGACGACGACGATATCCTGCTGCGAACGTGATGCACCCACCCACTGATTAAGACATTGCCGGCACACAAAAGGCAGCACCCGCCGCCCACGAATGCCAGCAGACGTGGAGGCCATTCTAGAAGCTGGCTGCCAAGATGGGAGGGCACACACGCACACTGAAAAACATGCAGCAAGGAGGGGCAGGGGCAATGGCAAAAAGTTCTAGACGTCGCAAAGACCACGCTGCAAGACCAAGGATGACGTTGTGTGGTCAAAACGACGCTTGTACCTAAGACACTTGCTTAGCGCTTCCGGCAGCCAGCGCCTGACAACACGAACTGCTTGCTAGGTACCTTATGCATAGTAACTACGCTTTCCGGCGAATCGCAATGCCGAACGCAGCGTTTGACACCTGCACTTCCATTGACGGTGCGGGTGCTTTTTGCAATTCGCTTTCTCCTAGTCGCCTAAGGTTGCCCAAAGACTGGACGAAATGACACCATGCCTTGCGAAATGCATGCCGTCGAGGCCACGGCCCAGCTGCTT
This sequence comes from Colletotrichum chrysophilum, assembly GCF_026319265.1. Lineage (NCBI taxonomy): Eukaryota > Fungi > Ascomycota > Sordariomycetes > Glomerellales > Glomerellaceae > Colletotrichum > Colletotrichum chrysophilum. Next base: position 260,337 of record NW_026517301.1, on the reverse strand, counting down.
AGTTACCATCTGAAGATTGTTGCTAGCATTCAACGGCCAGTACCAATTGAGCTGGAGAAAGTCGTCAGTATCAGGGGCAGTCGTTTCTATTACCACATGGAATATCAATCCGTGCCAGGATAGGTTCACCGAGTCTTCACCGCCAGTGAAGCTGCCAATGCCTCCTGACTGCAGCCAGGCGCTGAATACAGACTGGCCCGACAGAGCACAGTGTTCAGTTTCGTGGACTCTGAGAGCCATGCTTCGTAAGCCTTTCAAGAGACGAACACTCAATAACACACGGTGATTTGAAATTGTATAATTGACTACCAAACGAAGTTGATAGCTTATGCATCAGTCCATCAGAATTGATCCTGCAATAGTGGCCCGGTTCTGCGGAATCGCTCCGGTATCCGGCCCCAGCAATCCGGCGGGGGCGGGGTGGCCCGGCTGAAAGTCGGCAAAACCACCCCTTGCATCTGATAAGATAAGGATCGAAAAAGTTGCTCGGCCGCGACTGGAGATTTTTTCGACGTGCTCGACGACCGCATCCTGGAGCTCCGTGTCCAAGTAACGTGTAGTTCCACAGCCGCAATGCCTCATTCGGAGCCAGCAGAAGGACCTCTGGTCAAGCGACAAAAGCGCGATGTCGCTCCCAAGGCCTCTTCGGCTTTGCGCCAGTCCTCACGCATCTTCGCTCCCTTTCGCGTAAGCCCCCTTCGTCGCCGTCGCCGTCGCGACCAACGCCGTACCATCAATTCCTTCTCCGGCTGACTCTCATTGTCCTAGACCGTCGGCCTGGTGTCTCCCACAAACACGCCGTTTACATCGATCCCCATGGGAAAGACGACTTTCCAAATCACTACCTCTGTCGGCCGAGCCTTGCAGACATACGACCTCAAGAGAGGTCTCAACCTGATTTTCGTCACTCGCCCCCAGACCCCCGCCGATATTACCGCCACGCTCGCTTGGAAGGACAAGGTTTTCGCAGCTTGGGGCGATGGAAGGACCGGTGAGAAGCAGGGTCTTTGGGCCTACAAGCGAGGCAAGAAGGTCGACGAGCTCGAGGTTCCTGCCGACCTGAACGAGCCCATTCAGAAGATCCTGATCTTCGGCTCGTGGATTGTTGGATGCGCCTTGACGAGGCTCGAGGTTTGGAAGTCGGAAACCATGGAGCACTACACTACCCTCCACACCATGGCCAGTGCCAACGGTGGCAACGAAATCACGGGCGGCGTCACCAACATGCCCACGTATCTGAACAAGGTCTTCGTCGGCCGAAAGGACGGCTGGGTCGAGATCTGGAACGTCAGCACCGGCAAGCTGATCTACACCGTTCTCCCCCCCAGCCCGGAATGTGGTGCCGTCACCTGCCTCGAGCCCTCTCCCGCGCTTTCTCTCCTTGCGATCGCCTACGCCAATGGCACGTTGGTCATCCAGAATATCCTGACCGACAAGCCCATCATTCAGCTCAAGGCTGGTCACGAAGACGAGCCGGTCACGTCAATCTCCTTCAGAACCGACGGCATGGGAGCAGGCCATGACGGCAGGAAAGATGGTGTCATGGCTACTGCGACGGCCGCGACTGGAGACGTCACATTTTGGGATCTGAACAACGGAGGCCGTGTCATGGGTGTCTTGCGGAGCGCCCACAACCCGCCATCTGAGGACGGACCTCTTGTTCGTGGAGGCATCAGCAAGATCGAGTTCCTGCCCGGCCAGCCGGTCGTTGTCACCAGCGGACGCGACAACGCTTTGAAGACCTGGATCTTCGATGAGACCCCCTTCTCAGCCGTCCCCCGCATCTTGCACCAACGCAGCGGACACGCCGCTCCCGTCAAATGTTTGCAGTTCTTGCCCTCAGACTTTGACGGCGCCGACGCCGGCAACAAGTGGCTTCTCAGCGGTGGTCAGGATCGCAGTCTATGGGGATGGAGTATGCGTCGCGACGGTCAAAGCACCGAGCTCAGTCAAGGAAACATCCGCAAGCAGGCGAAGAAGGCCGGTATCCTGTCTTCAAAGGCTCTTGCGCGAGGACCCACTACGACTCTCGAGGACCTCAAGGCTCCCGAGATCACGGCCATCGCCAGCTCTCTGAACCGCGACGGTGGCATCGGTGCTTTGCCCGGCAACCACCCGATCTGGCAGAAGCGCAGGGATAACAAGAAGCAGCAGGATGCCGAGGTCAGTGGCATGACCGGCTGGGAGAGTGTTGTCACCGCACACAAGGACGACGCCTGGGCGCGAACCTGGTTCTGGGGTCGCAAGAAGGCTGGCCGTTGGGCATTCCCCACAGGCGACGGTTCCAACGTGTCTACTATCGCGATGAGCCCGTGTGGTACCTTTGCCTTGGTTGGTTCAGTGGAGGGTGGTGTCGACATGTACAACTTGCAGTCCGGACTTCACCGCCAGCGGTTCCCTTCCAAACTCACTCCTGCGCAGGCCAGGCAAATGAAGCTGCAGCAACTGAAGCAGGCGGACAACATCGTCCAGCTTCAGACCGAGGTGGACAGCGGTTTCGCCCCGGGCACCGGCAGGCATACGAAGGCCGTAACCGGCATCGTCGTCGACAACCTGAACAAGAACGTCATCACGTGCTCGCTGGATGGCAAGGTCAAGTTCTGGGACTTCCTCACAGGCAAGCTGCTGCACCAAATCAACTGGGCCCCGATGGCCGCCATCACGGGGTGCAGGTACCACGCCGCGAACGATCTGATGGCCTTCGCCTGTGATGACAACTCCGTCCGCGTCGTTGACCTCGAAACCAAGAGAACCATCAGAGAGTTCTGGGGCTGCCAGGGCGCCATCAACGACTTCTGCTTCTCCAACGACGGCCGCTGGATCATCGCGGCCTCCCAGGACTGCGTCGTTAGGATATGGGACCTCCCGACCAGCCACCTCATCGACGCCATCCGCCTCGAGAAACCCTGCACCGCGCTCGCCATGTCCTCCTCCGGCGAGTACCTCGCTGCCACGGTCGAGAACGAGCTCGGCGTCGCCATCTGGACCAACAAGTCCCTCTTCACACACGTCTCGACGCGCCAGATCTCAGACAAGGAGGCTGCGGTGCTCTCCTGCCCCACAACGTCCGGCGAAGGCAACGAGGGCCTGTTGGAGGCCGCCTTCGAGGACGACGCCGGCGCCGAGGACGAGACTGTCGTCGCGCCCAGCGTCGACCAGCTCAGCGCCGACCTCACGACGCTCAGTCTGGTGCCCAAGAGCCGCTGGCAGACCCTGCTCCATCTGGACCTCATCAAGCAGCGCAACAAGCCGACAGAGGCGCCCAAGGCCCCGGAAAAGGCGCCGTTCTTTTTGCCGTCCGTCGGCGCTGGCAAGCAGGCTGCCAACCAGATCGAGGGCGCCGCCCCTGACGCCGAGGGCGCGAAATCAAAATCACGCATCACCAAGCTGGAACGTGGCCGGCTGCAGGAAGTGTTTACCAGCAAGCTGATCGACGGTGCCGCTTCAGGCGACTGTAAGACTTCCCCTTTCTGACCTTTCAGGACACGGATCCAACTAACTTTGTCCCAGTCGACGACTTCATCACCCACCTCAAGACCCTCTCCCCTTCCACAGCCGATCTCGAGCTCCGCTCCCTCAGCCCTGAGGACGGTGGTCTCCTGAACTTCATCCGCGCGCTGACGAGTCGCCTCGCGGCCCGTCGCGACTACGAGCTTGTGCAGGCGTGGATGACGGTGTTTTTGAGGCTGCACTTCGACTTGGTCATGGCCGACCCTGCGCTCCTCGAGGCACTGGGCGAGTGGAAGGCTCTGCAGGAGAAGGAGGCCGGTCGCCTTGATGACCTTGTTGGATACTGCAGCGGTGTCGTTTCCTTCCTCAGGAGTCCCCGGACATGAGGTGGTCAGATGTGTATATGAGCTAGGGGGATGATGAGGGGCGGAAATCATGACAGCAATGGATCGAAGAGGAGGAGTCGGGGGGGGGGGGGCGCGGGGGGGGCAGAGCGTGTGTGCAGATAGGCATGCTTTTTGATAGAATACCCAGAGAGTTCCAAGGGCATTGTCTTCGTCCTCGTGAAAGTTGTCTTTGCCAAAACATTTGACTCGGCCTTGCATCATTTGCTTTGGCTACGCTGACGGGCGCTCAACATATTGTCTTTTCGATTCCAACTATTTTCGATTACGTTACACTTTGAGCACCTACCTCACCCATACTTTCAAACTAATCTACAGCAAAGCTATCAAGGCAATGAGAGAAGCCACAGTGACGGCAAACGCAGCTCTGCTAATCTCCGCTGTGCTCGACGCTCCGTTGGGGTTACCTGAGGCAGAGGGAGTAGCTCCAGTCGTGCCAGTGCCGCTACCACCGCCGCTTCCACCACTGGCGCCGCCGCCGCTCCCACCTCCCGTACTCGTCTGGCTCGACCAGTACGTCTGATTCCACTCCTGGTAAGACAAGCTCGAGTTCAGCCTCAGAACCAGATCCGTATCATCGGCCGTCACCTGCGCCGTCGACATCATCCCGTTCCAGCAGTGCTTCGCGAAGCAGTCCTGGCACTGCTGCGGCAGCGCCATCCCGAGCCGCGCGAGACTGCCGCGGATGGTCGCGCAGGCGAGGCAGGCGGGCCATGCGGCGTCGATGGTGCCGTTACCGTAGGTCGCGAGCTGGAAGGCGTTGTCGACGGTGAGGTCGAACTCGTTGTCCGTGAAGGAGGACTTGGTGTACGTGTAGTTGATGTAGCCGGACCAGGGGGAGTTGGGCAGGTAAAGGACGAGCGGGGTCGGGGCTGTGTCGTTGCAGCCGAAGAAGGTGGGCTGTCTGGTCATGTTCATGGTGATGAGGGTGTTGACGTCGGGGACCTTGGGGAAGGGGATGTTACCCTGGGCGGCGGACTGGGCGGAGTTGACGAGGTTCGTGCCGTTGACCCAGTTGTACATGAGCGAGTCGGAGGAGGCCTCGTAGACGATGACGAGGTCGACTTGGCGTTCGGGGATGATGAGGGGTCGGATCGGGTTGGTCTCGCCCGCCATACTTCCATCAAGCTGTGGTTGTTAGATTGCTGCTGGTGCTAAGTCTCTCAGGGATTGATATTGACATACCAGAAGAAGGTTATCAACGTTTTGCATGGCTGGGTTCATGTTCTCGAAGGGGTTCGGGTACGTAGCCCATAGCGAGTCGTTGAACGACTGGTTGAAGTTTTGGGCGGTATTGATGACAAGCTCAACTTCACCGTTCCCCTCCTTTCCAGGAGGCACTGTGATGTTGTTCGAAGCCGTCTGTCTGCTCTCCAGCTCTCGCTTCGCAAACGTCGGGACGCCATACCAGTCATCGATGAACCAGGCATCAAAAGCATCAGCCGTAGACCCCTGCAGGAAGGTGTACTTGTCGAAGCCCATCACACACTCGCTGCTGTTCTGCGCCGTCCCGTTCGACATGGACGTGCCGAGGTACATGGTTGGCATGAACGCCTGCACTCTGCCACCGCGCCAGCTTCCGAACTCGAACGGCGTGACTTCGTAGGAAGTGAGGTTGAAGCCATTGGTGGCGTTGCGGCCGGGCCACATGATGTTCTGGATGCTAGGCGACTGGCCTGGGATGACCTCGGAGAGGGCAAGGATGGGCATTGGCGCCTCTCCGCGGGAGAAGACGGTGTTCTGAGCCGTGAGATCGGAGAAATTGCCGTATGTCTTGTTCTCTGGCAGATAGACGGCCCAGAACTTTCCAAAGGCATCAGCAACGGAGACGGGGAGGCCTTGCTCCGCCTTTGCGCCCATATCCTCGAAGATGTCCTGAAGGTATTGGTCCTGGTTGTCATCCTTGCCCTTGGTGTAGTCGACGGTGAAGTTGATCGCCTTTCTGAGTTCTGCGATGGAAACGAAGTCGTTGGCGGCACTGGTAGTCATACGTCAGTCACCACAGAAATGAGAGAGATAGGGAAGCCTCACAGGGTGCTGACTGTGAGAGCTCCTCCGCCACTAAGACCAGTAATGTACGACAAGACCTGCGTCAAACCACCCGTTTTGGCCTGCACCGCAGCTGGGTTGCGAGCGTCAAAGGCCTGCCAGATGCCGAGACCGCCGACACCCGACTGCGTGCCTCCTCCCGAGACGGAAAGGCCGACAACGGGGTAACTTGTGGTGTTGAGCTTCTGGATGTAGTCCTGGACGTTGAAGCCGTCGATGTTGGCCAACGTCAGGTAGCTGCTCAGCGCCGGGATGACCTTTTCGCCGCGGCTCGCTTTCCATGACGACTCCGGCTTTGAAAGTCCCTGGACCACATTAGAACATGTGTCACCGTCACGTTCGGATAACGTACTTCTGAAGCAGCTCTCACTCGCAGGCCGTCAGGGCATTGGCCGTAGACGGGCGCGTACGGATCCTGCTGGGAATCGTCGTCCTGAGCGCAGGCGAGTGCTGCGCCGAGCAGGGTGCTCGCGAGGAGACAGCGGTTCGATGTGAGATGCATGCTGAGCAGTCCTCCCCAAGCTGTCAAAGTACAGACACAGATGGAACGAGGCAGCTTTTCTCCCTTCTCTGGGGATGGCCTCTGGTTTTATCCCTCCATCTTGAGAATTGCAGCTGCGTTCGTGTCTTGCAAAAGCTTGCTCGGAAGCGCTGCCCAGCAGCATGCGGGGAAGCTTGCTACAGCTCTGACGAAGACGGCTAGACGGAGATCTGGTGGTGAGAGGCGCATTCTCGGAGCCCTCGCCGGAGCCTTGATCTTTGTGGAACTTGGGGGCTGAAGCTTGCCCCCTGCGAGCTGTCAGATCTGGGGCTGAGCGCGCGAGTGCGCCTGCCCAATGAGACCGTCGACGTTGGCCGGATCGAGCTAGGTTGCACAGAGCCACCGCGTGTCATTTGGAACGGAATCCCATGAACCCTTTGCAGGGCAAGTAGCTGTTAGAATAGGACGACAGGTACTTCTTGGGAACATATCACAAGCACCTTGGTTGATGATCGGCTGCAGTCGATTTCATCTGAGAGATGATGTTGCAATTGGCAGGTTAAGGCATGCAAGACTGAGAATTACCGGGAGAAGCTGACACATGCAGGTTGGGTTCGACAACAGCGTGCCTTTTGAGCTCTTGCTGTTCTTTCCGGGAGCTACTACTAAGTCTCCGATCGACGATCTCGGTTCATTCCTGCCAACCACTACAAGAACCTTGTTCCTGGACCTAGAGCTCATAAACCCCGACTATGTTGGGGATTGCTTTCAAGAGTGGCTTGGTGCAGTTTTAGAGGGTTGCTGCGGCTGCAGCGAGATTCTGTTTCCATGCTTGCGGGGTTGCGTACTGTTGCATGCGTCGATGGCTGCTGTGGCTTGGTCGCATTGAATTCTTGGAATGCGCCTGGTTGATATGGCTTATTTTGATGCAGACGAGCAAGAATGATCCATGCCGTCCTAGAAATTGAGAAGAATTGTATTTTCTATTTGTGCTTTCCGTTCGCTGAGAATCGACCATGGCCCGCGGTTCGCATTGGTGGTTATGCAGAAGCAGGGTTCCGTGTACTGCGTATGTCCGTCCGTCTCCAACGTGAACGTGTTAGTGGCACAGGCAACTCAATGACTAGTATCCGCTTCGTCCGATGTCTAATTGACCTGTCAAGACATGAAAGTCCAGCCTACGACTCGTTTGTCGCCCGAAATCGTCCATCCCCAACAGTACTGAGTCGTAGCTTGACATGTGTCTTTGGAAGAGTGAATTAACCCCAGAAACAACGGCACCTTCCCGTCCTTTGCCGCCAAGGTACTTTCGGACCCACTTTCGATGACAAGGCCCCACTGACGCCATTTCCACCGCATTCATGTACGCTCTGCGTCCCTGCATCGTCACAACACATCCTGGTCACTGCCAGATCAGGGTTCGGGCCTCGTGGCGCAACGGTAGCGCGTTCGACTCCAGATCGAAAGGTTATCCGTTCAAATCGGGTCGGGGTCATTTCTTTTGCCTTTTGCAGAGGCTGTAGATGTTTCTTTTTGCTCTGGAAGTATGTTGAGATGGTGTTGTTGACGTACAGGATTTGGTGAGCGATTTTTGCGGGTGCGGGGTGAGTACGTGGTAGGACAAGCCGGCCGGGGTAAAATAATGACCGAGACATGCTACCCGTCTGAAATCAGGTTGCTGGCTCTCTTTTTCGAGACGAGAGTCTTGATTCTTGTTGGTGTATCACGCGGTGTTAGGCCTGCTGCCTCGCCGGTGAATTGCGTGTGGCAAGGGCCATCACTGGTCTAGGCTTTCAAGCATGGCCTTGCCAGCATGAACAATCACTCTGAGCTCTCGCGGACTCTTGTGTGTTGATATATTGTTGCGGATACCGTGGTGAAATTGTGCACGATATGGTCTTGTTGTATGTCGACTGACAGGTTTCCACTTGGGGAAGGCACTGCCTTTGGGACCTTCTCCATAAACAGCAACCGCAGGACAGGGAAACCATTGCAATTACAGATATTCTCGCGTCTATTCATCATCAACGTCTCGTTCATGAAACATCTAATGTCTACTCTTTAAGTCTACTGTATCATATTTTGCCACTCTTTTGGTCTTTCCCTCCCTAGTTGAAGTTCTCCCGGAACACACCCAACGCCACGGCTTTCCTTCGCAACGTCGACTTCACATGCCCGTTGACACCCTCTACCGGCCCCCTCTCAAACGTGAACACCTCCTTAACACCAAGACTCTCGAGATAGTCCAGGTTGCGCTTGTAATTCGTCGCGACCTGAGCGATGCCATGGCTGTCGTCAGAGAACGTGAACTCACCCCCCATCTCGAGCCATTTCTGCAAAATTCAAGTCAGTAAACCTCAACCCTGATACCGCCCCGGATAAGCAGCACTCACCTCAGCAATGATCCGACAAGGATACGGCTCCGCAAGGCCCTTCCTCAACGCGCTGCTGTTACACTCCAACAAGCCCCCATACCCCTTCACCACCTCCAGGTTCCTCACGACCCTCTCCCACACGCCCTTCCATTTCCTCACATCCCGCGCGGGGTCCTCGCTCATCAGGCGGATCAGGTCAAAGTGGCCCACCACCTTGGGCTCCAGCGCCGTGAGCATCTCGTGCTGCTGGTCGTAGTACCGCTCGTACATGCGCTCCTCGCACCCGCCGGCCGTCTTCATCGCGTCGACGTACATCTCGCGCGAGTAGTCGATCGGCACCGCGTTGACGTGGTGCAGCGAGCCAATAAAATAATCCACCGCCGGGTGCGCCGCGAGCGACCTGATAAAAGGCCCGTACGCGGGGCGGTACCACTCGCCCTCGAAGCCGATGAGCAGGTCGATCTGCCCCGCGTACTTCTCGCGCAGGCGCTGCGCCTCGGCAAGGTAGGCGTCGTGGCGCGGGGCGAGGACCGCGAGGGCCGCGGCCGGGTCGCCCTCCTCGAGCTCCTCCGGGTAGAGGTCCGCCGTCTCGAGGCGCGGCATGTGCTCCGTCAGCCCCATGGTCTTGTAGCCGATGCCGATGGCGTGCTGGATGATGGACTCGAGCTGGTCCTTGGCGTGGCCGGGGCAGAACTGCCCCGAGTGGGAATGCATCGTGAACGCCATGTTGTCGGCTCTGGAGTGGGTGTTGGTGTTATGTATTATGTGTAAGTGAAGACCACGACGGGTGCGACGTTGAGGTAGGTGTGAGATGAGATGAACCGGAGGGCGGCCGAGGTGAATGAGTCAAGGGTATGACGTCTGCAAGTCTGCGAGACACAGTTGGGGTAAAAAGAAGTTCAAGGGAGAAAGATTTCATCTGAGAAGAACCGCGGACAAGTTTATCAAGCTCGACTGCCAGGTACCGAGATGGCTCTTGGAAAAGGTCGAACAAGTGGCGCGCAAGGCGTGTGTAATCGCCAATCAATGGTTGACAAGAGGCCAGGACTTCCTTCGTTCCCACGAGTCACTGCGGCGGGATGCAACATGCCCCTCCAGAGCCCGAAGCCGCTTTGCTGCATGGTCACTGAAAATATTTTCCCCACTGGACTGGAACCTTTTCGGGCCCCGACGGGTGGCCGTAGCAAATCACTGACGCTGGCACGTCCACGTTTGACGTGCAGGAATTCCCAGCACCCAGATCCCTCCCGCATGCCAAGCTTCGCGTGTCCGCGGGGATCGTTGCATGTCACGCTGATTGCTGCATGGGCACTTTTGTCTGGCTCTTTAGGTGCTTGGGTGCATCTGGTGACATTTCATTTCCTCTCCTTGCGAAAAAGTCGAGGTGCTTATTACAAGTAGCGTACAAGAATGGTAACTCTAGACCAGGACAAAAAAGACCAACTCGGGACGGTGGGAGGGTATCATGACAGGCAGACTCGAAGCCTGCGACCGGCTCGCAGGCCAGGAAAATTCTTTAAAACAAAAAGCAGGGCTCTTCTATATCGAATCAAGGGAAAATAAGACAAAACGAATAGGCGTTCTCAAAGTGTGGAATTTTTGAGAGGATCCAAGTCAATCAATTCTCGACAAAAGTCCTCTTTCTAAACGCCAATGGAATTGGGATAATCCCCATTTGAAATTCGCCGCTGCTCTACTTCTGCGGTGTCTCGGGGATTTCCCAGATGGATTTGGCAGACTCTCCAGCCTCAGGCTTCACAACAGGCTCTTTCTTGACACCAGGAGATTTGATGCCAGGTTTGACGCCAGCAGGTTTGACACCTGAAGATTTGGCGGCAGGAGGACCGTTCTTCTTCGGCTGCGCAAAGGGAATGGTCGACTTCGACGTGAAGACAGGAAGGTCTGCGCGCTTCATCTTAGCCAGCGGTGCCTTGGACGATGATGCTCTGGGCGGTGACAGCTTGGCGGGCGATGGCTTAGTCGGCGACTTCTTGGCCGGCGGCACCTTTGATGGTGACTTTGCCGGTGATGATTTGACAGGTGTATTGGTGTTGGGCGGCAGCCACTTCAGTGGCTCTTGCGGTGTCATGGTGACTGGTTCCGGACCTTCCGGCTGGTAGTTGATAAACACATCAGAGCCCGACGGCGTCTGCACTCCCGGCGAGACGACTGGCGAACTGGCAGGCAGCTCGACCTGAAGGGGATCCGCCATGTTCGCAGACGCCTGCTCAATGATGGTCTTTGGCTTTGGAGTCGGCGCCAGAGGATCCGGCGATGACATGTAATCCCGCTCCGATGGCACCGGCCCCACAGGTGGCGTAACAAGGCGCTCGTTCTCGGGAAGAACCACGGGAGCTTCTTCCTGAGGGGGAGTAATGATGGGCTCTTGGAACTCATAAGGGGGAGTGTTGACCGGTGGCGGTGTGACGGGCTGCTGTTCTTCAACAACGGGTGGCTCTTTGAGAACGAGCGGCTCTTCGGTGATAGGGGGCGTCTCGGAGGAAGTCGCGTCAACAGATGGTGCCTCGACAAAAGGAGCCTCGGCAGAAGGAGCCTCGACAGAGGGAGTCTCGATAGAAGAAGCCTCAACAGAAGTCTCGACGAAAGGCGCATCGATCGAAGGAACCTCTACAGCAGGTGGCGTCACTGCCGTCGTCTGCCCAGGCTGTGTTGCCTGCGCCTCAGCTGCTCGTGCCGCCTGCGCAGTCTGGGCTGCCTGGGCTGCTTGAGCAGCCTTTGCCCGCTCTTCCTTTTGAGTCTTGGTGATCAAGTTGATCTTGATCTTCTTCATACCGGCAGTGAGCTTGTCCATGTCGTCCTCAGATGCGGCCGCTGGTGTTGCCTTGGGCTTAGGCGGCTGAGACGGTTGACCGGGTTGAGGAGGTGTGGTCTTTGCTGGGACAGCAGGCTTCTTCACTGTTCGTGTGGTCTTGGGAGCTTCCTTCTTCGCTGCAGGAGCTCTTGTTTTCTTCACATTCAGAGAAGGCCCGGCGGTGGTCCTAACACTCATCGAGGATTCGGGGCGAATGGTCATCGACGTCTCCGGTCGCATCGTCATCGAGGTCTCAGGACGCATCGTCATAGAAGTCTCGGGACGCATGGTCATTGACGTATCAGGTCGTACACTCATCGAGGTGTCAGGACGGTAAAGACCTCCGTTATTCTCGTATGGCGCTGCAGTCGCCGTAGAAACCACAGATGACGCAGCACTAAGACGTCTACCGGGTCGTTTGGCTGCTCCATTGGCCTCAGAGGGGATACCTCGGGCGTTGGCCTTGGAATCATGTTAGCTAGGGGTTCTTGGATGCATCTCAGAAGTGACAAAGTATACCTTATCCGACGAAATTGCGGCAGAACCGGCCACCGTCCTCCGCCTGTTCTTGCCCTTATCATCCTCTTCTGCGTACGTCACGGGTTTGCGCTCACGCAGCGACATGCGAGAAGTCGGCCTGCTTTCCGTAGGAACAGGAGCGGGAGGCGCTGGCGGCACGAGGTCAGGGTTGAGAATCGACTGGCGATCTCTGCGCGCCCTCGTTGCCTCCGCGTTCAGGTCCTCCGGTTTGCAGCTATCGACCTGGCGGTCGGAGGGGATGAGCAATCTGCTCAGCTCATGAGCCGCGATGGTCCAATGAACGTCGGGAGGAGGAGGCGTTGGCGGTCGGGAATATACCATTCCGTGACCAGAGGCCATTCGTCTCAACCGCGTGGGATCCACGGCCTTACCGATAGATGCCGCCGTAGGTGTAGAGTAATTTCCTGGCGTAACCTGGCGTATCATCTTCGGGCTGGCTGGGCGGTTTCCCATCGCCACCTCGAGCTCGTCAAGCTCTGAAGCCGCCCACCATGACGGGTTGTAAGGGTGCAGCGAAGGGAAGGATGACTCTGTGGCCATGGGCTGGCCCTCACGAATCGCCCCTATCCTCTGTCCCATTTCATAGCCCAGTGATGAGCGGCCCCTGGATTGCTCTCCCGCCGTCTGGTCCCCTGAGAGCCCGCTCAAGTGGCTGAAGATGCCAGAGTACAGCGCGCGGTCGCTGTAACCTCCCTCGAGGACACTGATGACACGACCATCCACACTCAGCCCCTCCTCTGCAGCAAGTTTGACGACATCTTGGGCAATACGGGCGTAGAATTCGGTAGGCACGTTCACATTATGACGCTGCATACCCTTGGTTTCCCACTCGCTGGCGTCAAATCCTGCGGAAAAGAAAATAGCCGCCTTGGGCGGCAAGTTGAGAGCACGCACACGAGCAGACTGTGTCTTCAAGTACTTGCGCGTCTTTTCGAGAATGACGGAGTACTTGGTCTCATACAATTCCCAGAACTCGTCCGGAGAGTCCCACGATCCCAAATGAACGTTCCACATGTTTTGTCCATGAGCGTTGTCAATGCACAAACTTGCGTTCTTCACCTTCTCCTCATCGCCCATCTCACAGGGATACGAGTTGATATCGTGGAGACTGAAGTATCCGATGGAGGCCTTCTTCCACGCAGCGGCGTTCTTGGCCATGTTCACTCCTCGGGAGTTGTGCGCCCAGGCAATGGCTTGAGAGCCGTCACCATGGTGGAGATCGAAGTCGATGATGGCAGCGTGCGTCAAGCCGTGGTTCAAAATGGCATGCATGATTCCAACATGGACGTTGTTGACCCAGCAGAAACCCGAGGGATAAGAAGCCGAGCAATGGTGCCCTGGCGGCCGTACTGCGACGAATGCTCTTCGGGGACCAGAAGTAAAGACCCTGTCGACGGCTTCGCATACAGCGCCCAGCGCACCTTCAAATGCTTCCTGGGACTCCGCGCAGAGGTAAAGATCGCCCTCGTGGAACTTGGCAGGCGGGCCATCCGCGCCTCGGTTCATCTCCGGTCGCTGGAGCTCTTTACCTCCCATGGACAGCTTGGCCTCTGCTACCTCGCACATCGTCTTGAGCTCCTCCATCCACTTGGTCCCATGCACGTTGGTCACCGCTGGTGAGTTGAGAGACAGCCTGCGTTCGGTTTTGTAGATGCGAAACGGAATGTTCGGAATGGTGGAGGGATCCAGACTCGGATGGAGAGGGTAGGAACCGTCGCAGTGTCGCTCACCCAGTCGCACGTACGCCATTGCTACTCCCAACACACCGGCCTTGATTCTCTCTGGTCGCTCGACGATGGTGCTCAGGGCTGCCTTGGAGGTCTTGGGCCGGGAGAAGCGGTGTCCGTAGCAGGCATCGTGCAGAATGACGACGGTCTCGGTGCCAAGCGTGGAAAGGGGGGAATGGCGTGTCGCAAGTTCGGTCTTGAAGTAGTCGCGGGCAATCGTGTTCGCCGTAGGGGGAGGCTTGATGTACTCAGGGGGACTCGTTCGTAAAGGGGATTTGGCAACAGGCGAGGAGGCATGTGCCATGCTCGTCCGCCGCCCGCTCACGGAGTGCAAGGAGCTTGTAGAGGACTTGCGCTGGAGAGTGGGCGTCGCAGATCGCTGCGGCAGCGTCGGGGTGGAGGATCGGGACCGGGACAGTTCTCTTGCGAGGGAGGGGCTCCGGGAGGGCATTCGCGGGCTCGGGGCCGGAGAGGCTCTGTTGACAGCCGGTCTCATTGGCGACAAGGCACTCGGGGTGCGGGGAGAGTTGGCGACAGGAGAGCCAGTCGAAAGAGAAAGCTGCCGGAGCGAATGCGACAAGTCCTTTTCGGCATCGGGGGGTGTGTTCAACGTCGATTGGCGCCGCGATGGCGCTCTATTGTAAGGAGAGGCCATGGCTGACGCGCGAGTCCCATGGATCGTGCAGAATCTCGCAGTCGTGCAGCAGGACTAGGCCGGACTAAGAAGATGGTGAAAATAAGGGTTGACGTGGGAGAATAGAAGACCCGAAAGGTGTTGTTTTGGGCTGGAATTGTCGACTTTCGGCTTACCGTAGTGACAGGGTAGAGTGGCAGGGTCTCTGTCCAAATACGTCAGGCGAAGGTGGGTGTGTCATTTGGTTGTTGACCGCCCGCCAGCCCGCCAGCGCATCGTCAAAAAAAAGTCGCGTCCACTTTGTGTACAAACACGCGTCATAACCCGTTGCATAAATCCATCACGTGGGGCACCAGCAACAACAGAAGGGGAGGCGGGGCAATCCCTCCCATTTCTCGAATCTCTCTTGCCGGGAGCAGCCACTTATTTTGATGGAGTTCCGACGGCGCCATGTGGGGGAATGATCTTCACCGGGACAGTGCAGCTTTATTCTCTTCATTCATTCTGTTTCCTTTCATCTGCTTCTCTCATCCCACACTGGAGTCTCTCGACTCTGGATCTTCTGCAACACCGACTCAAGTGAGACCAACGAGACCCAACTTCTTCAACATCCCACATTTCACGTCGCGGCCCCCATATTTGTGACACAAGATCTGAGCACGTTCCGATTCACCATACTGCATCTTGGAGCAATGACCACGAGCTGGTGTGGGCCGCCTGTATGGCTCCGGCTCCGATCGGGAGACAAAAACGACTTGATCTCGGTTGCCGGCAAGGGGCTCGATTTGTGGTCAATGAATGGCATGGGTTGATACCGATGCAACAGGAGTGGCTCTTCCATAAGTCTGGGGTTGAGCTGTGCAAACCTACATAAGGTCGGAGATGTGCATGCACCTCAAGGCGGGATCCTTATGACTCTGAGAGCTGCAATGGAATGGTGAGGCCGACCAGGAGTTGACTGGGCGGCGCACTCCTTTTCATATACCTAAGATTTGGGCAACCTGTAAGTCTTGCTTGCGCCTTCATAATCGCCCGGCATAGCCACTGCCGCCCATCATCGATGGTTTTACATGCGCCAAGGTGGCGCGGGTATCTGCCTCTACGCAGTCGAATTTCTGCACTTTCGTGGCAGTTTCCTAAAACCATGCTTTGAGACATTGGTACAGGTCAACCTGATGGTAAGCCTGACCCATATCGCACGACTTGTTCTTTCTACGCTTGGGTCTGTCGGTTTTCAAGGTGTGCCGCCTGCTAGCCGTGCAGGTTTCTGGTCATGGAGTGACCAACTCCAACCCGATCATCTTTCTGCATCGCCTCTACCCGCATTATCTGCCTTACAGTCATTGGTCTGCCATGACTTGGCCAAATTGCATACGACCTGTGCATTTTGCCCGGGTGCCTTGAGCGAATGGGTGGCATTACAGTCGGGCGTCGAGGTCTTCGAGAGCCAAAATCGATCATACCTTTAATATATGGCAGCGGCGCCGATCTTGGATGTCGTTGATGTGTGAATAGTATTGATTGTCTTAGCATTAGTTCTTCGTGCCGACAACAATCAAGAGAAACATACTTCAAAATGTTCATCACTTCCTTTCCTTCTAGCTCTCTTAGTCTCCTAGGCCTTTTCTTCGCCTCGTTTATCGATGCCCAGAGAACCATCACTCGCGACGCATGTGCCATCGCGAGGTCCGTCGACAACTCTTGCACCGCAAGATTCAGCATAGACCGAGCTAAAACCGGGCTTGATACGACCTGGACAACGCCCCCGGTGATAACTTACGACGGAGTGGACGTCGTCAGATGTTTCTGTTGTCTGGAAGAGGCGCCTCTGACGCCCGTCTGGTCCTCGTGTGCAGCGCAAATCGAGACCGCAAGCCCAGAGAAAGACCGTGAGTCAACACCTCTTGGTTTGCCTGACAATCGGGCTGATGCAAAAGACATATAGAGTTCCTCGAAAACCTAGAAGACTGTCTAGGGTTCGAGGAGTGCCGGGTAAAGACTGCGACTCCGGCGGCCTGTCACAGCATGAGCGACTGGGTCATGGAGTGCTCTTCGCATGTCAAGCCGGAGACCATGTCATCAAGTGAGACATTCTCGCGCATGGAAGAATGCCTTTGGTATGTATTGCCTTTGGCTGCAACATTGAGATCCTTGACTAACAAATGGCAAGCCCCACGTCTGCTCCAGGTGCCTTCAATAACGCACACGAAGCTTGCGGCAACTGGGCTTGGATTCACAACCCTGAGTATGGTTCCTGTAAGTCTCCTCGTTCCCAGAATCCCGGTTAGAATACTTCGCGTCTATGGCTGACCCGTTGTTTGCTTGCAACGCAGCTATGCAATCCATTGCTCCGTATTGGTGTAACTCGAATCTGGACACCACGATTTACTCGGCCACGGCCACGAGCTCTGTCTCCTTTAAGGAGGTATCCAGCACCGCTTTTGCATCAACGTCCCTACCATCGACATCAAATCCCTCTGTCCCCACCTCTACGATGAACTCCGCAATACCATCAAACACGGTAGTAAGCCAAGCCGCGAACTCGTCTGGACAGCCGAACACAAGCATTGTCGTTGTCATCGCTGTAGTTGTAATCGTGTTCATGATGGTGGGAGGCATTGCCATTTGGTCGAGCGTGAAGCGTCCGCGGGATGATCACGGCATACCCATCTGAGGAAGGTCTGGGGGAAAGGGGGTTCCGGGAAATTGTAGTTACAACAGGGCGCAATACCAACATTTTGTGGCTTCGCGGAAGTATTGTTTTATTGAAAGCTGCTCATATTATTCGCAAAGACAGGAGCTCAGGTTCGCTCCTTCACTGTCTCTTCGGGGTTCCAAGACTACTGTCATCCCTACAAGTCTTGTCAGTCCATGAACTAAATCTACACAGCAAGGTTACTTCATCAGTCTCAGCATCTTCTACTACGATACTTTGGATACAATGCAACGCCAACACTCAGTGGAAGGCTTTTTCTTGGTGGAATGTTCATTCGGATCGAATCAAGGCTTTCAATCCACCCGACAAGACCAGTCAGTGTTGTGATTCATGGACTATGAAGTGGGCATTTCACTCATACTAACCAACTAAGTGAATTGATCACCCTTTCTACCAGTAGTATAAGATGTTGCGGAAGCTGTCTGATACAGCATGTTCACAAATCAGAGTCACATATGCAGCAGTCAGCACCGGGGTCCAAAATCGCAAGCAGCAAAATGGCAGCCAGTCTCGACGACGTCCCCGAGATCGCGGATACCTGCAAACTGATCCTTGCTCGCACCAACAAGTTTTTGGCCGACAAAGACAGGAACCCCAGAGTCGTAAGGCCGAGCCCCTCTTGTGTTCCCCGTGATATCTCGAAGCAAGTCCTGTTAACAAGCTCCACCCTTTCTACAGACAGACGAAATGTGGCGGCCCGCCGACTGGGCCATCGCCGAAACCAGCCGTACAATCCCAAAGATCAAGGCGACCATCCACTACATCCGAGAGATCGCCGACGCCGAGCGCAAGAAGCTGCCCACCATCAACTACACCGCGTGGACGCAGTCCATGAGACGGGCGCCGGGGGACCCGTACGCGCGAGGACCCCCTGGCGACGATGTTCTGATCAACGACATCCCCCGTCTCGCTGACAGGTTCACGGCGCTTGCGGAGCGGTTCCGGGAGCTCGAGGAGAAGCCGTACAGACGCGGCGATGTATGTTTGACAGATCTTGGGCAATCTCTTTGGCGGGGTAGTGTACTGATTTTGCCGATAGGATGTCATGGCGGCCTATGACCGTGTCAATGTGGTCTTGATGGAGTGCCGGCTGGTGAAGAAGTGGCTGCCGACTGCTTTGGATGCCATTACTTATATTTTGACGGGGGAGAGTCGTGAATTCCACTCCGAGTCGGAAGATTCCAGTTGAAGTAAGATGCCGGACTTGGTCAGGAGAAAAGCGTAGTTCTGCAATCATGGTTTACAGGTTTAGTGAGAGACGATATCCTTCATAGCCAACTTGAGTTTAGGTGACACATCAGATCATGGATACGCCGCTGTTGGTTGTCTTGAAATTTGGGCTTTATTCTTGTTATTTTACAGAACCATACATAGTACAAGGCACGCTTGCCCACGTCAGCCAGAGAAGACGGTTCTAATCTTCAATCATTCTGAGCATGTTTTTCATCTCCTTCGTGGCTACGACTCAAGACAAGTCAATGCCATAGGTCTCCTTGCTTCCAGTCTGCTCAGGCTTGTACGGCTGCTGAGGTGTGCGGAAGTACGGCGTAGGGGCGGCGGCAGCGGCTCCCCTGAGCCCCGCGAACGGCGCCCTCGGCTCAGCTACCGGAATCTTGGAGACGTCCTTGTCATTGTAGATTTGCTCCTTGCCGGTCATCTCCTTGAGGACTGATTGCGACTCCCCTTCGGCAGCATCAAGGCCAATCAGAATGCGGCCAACAGAGCTCATCCATGCCGACACTGGCTTGACGTAGGCCTTTGCACCACCCTTCACATCGGGATCGAAAGAGGTGATGCCGGCAATGCGGTTCTTGTGGTTGCCTCTGAACGACCTCTCGTTAAAGGCGTTGTCGCCCAGGGGCACGTCGGTGACGAAACCGGCCACACCAAGCTTGGCGTGTTGGGTGCCCTGTCGCGGCGCGATAATACGCGCCAACACGGGCGTGTGTTCCGCCTGCGGTCCGTAGACGGGGTGGTTCTCGGCAAAGGCCGAAGTACGCAGGTAGGAGATACCGGCGGAAGGGTGGGACATTGGCGGGCCAACTTCTGCCCATGTGCTAGGCCGGGTGTTCTGGGTCACGTCGACGAAGTTTTTCGCTGTGGGGGGTGGTTGGAGAGGAGCAAGATCCAGAAATTTGCTGATGTGGGTGAAGAGAAGTACGCGGTCGGCGCGTATCTTGCGCTGGTATTGAAGGACCTGGTCCTCGGTGATGTCCTTGGCTGTGACCGGCTCCGGGGCCTCGCTGCCTCTGTCAAGAGCAGCTTGACGTCTGTCTTTGTTGATGTCTTCAGCGAGAACCTCCCTGAGATAGTTTCGGAACTCCTCGCGCTTGCTACGGACGCTCTTGCGCAGGTATCGGTCGAATTCGCCCTCGGTCAGACCAGCGAGCCAAGGACCCTGGAATTTCCATCTGTTGTCCTCGGCGGCACCATCCTCCAGTGTTGTGAAGTCATGCTCGTCCTCGAAGACGGATTTGGGGGCGGCATTCAGGGTTCCAAGGCGAACCCTGTTCGAGGTGGGTAGTGAGACGGGGAGGTTCATCTCCTGGAACTTTTGGAGAGTGATGGCGTGGTCGGCGGCGGAATTGTAGTCGGTAACTCCCTCGATGGTATCGATCTGTTTGACTCGCACAATTGGCGTAGAGGTCTTGATCGTCTTCTGGATGGGAAGGGAGCGCTTGAAACCCCAGTCGCCGAGTTTCCTCGAGGACTCGGGGGTAGTGATGGCTTGATGTGTGGGATAATCGGTCGTCGCGCTGGGGGAGAGGCGGCGAGCGACGGCACCAGCCTCGCCGCCGGGTTGCGGAAGCGGATTCGGAATGGTGAACATCCGCGAGGAGCGCAGAAGCGCTCCTCCGGGCGTCAATCGGGCAGACATTGCGGCAGTCTGAGCACGTCGTCGGAGGCTCGGTCGTCAATCGCAGGTATCACAAGAACTGGCGTCGTTGCGGGAGAAATTTCAATTGGAGTAGGCCGGAATATGCCGGAGCCGTCTGATTGGACAACAGCCACCCCTGCTGGCAGTGAAGCGCTGGGGCCCGGGGGTCGTCGAGTCCAGGCGCGGGACGGGAAGGGTCAACGATTGCGAAGTCGGGTACTCAGGGTCGGTCCAAGTCTCCTACGTCGTCAATCTTGCTCTACGATTTCTACGAAAACTTTTACTCGGTTCAATGAGCCATCATCAGTTTTACTAAGAGTTTCTGGTTAATATATCACATGCCTTGAGACGCCAATCGAGTGCAGTGATAGTGACGAGTACCTGTTGGTCCCCCACTAAGACGTCCAGCCCATGCACACCCCACCACGAATCACAGGTGCCTTGTTAGGAAACTGCTCCTTCTAGCGCGGGCATCGAATTTAGCAACTGACATTTTCCAACGACTCTCTCTCATTCGACTCTCTCCGGCAGCTTGCGGACTGCACGATCGTCCATGTGGGCAGCGAAAAGGATGGCGTCAACCACCGTCGGGTCCTCGCCCGCGCTCACTTTCGAGCTCGTTGCTCGCTGTTCAGTAGGTAGCCATGCGATTCATCGCATGACTCTGCCCTGGCTGGACGGTGCTAACAAACTAGGCTAGACGACAAGAGCTCGCGCATCCATCCTGACGCTTCCTCATGGTTCGGTCCAGCTTCCCATGTTCATGCCGGTCGCAACCCAGGCTTCGCTCAAAGGCTTGACCCCCGAACAGCTCGAAGAGACCGGTTGCCGGTTATGTTTGAACAACACCTACCATCTTGGCTTGAAGCCCGGACAGGAGGTTCTCGATGCCGTGGGCGGGGCGCACAAGCTCCAGGGATGGAAGCATAATATCTTGACGGATAGCGGAGGGTAAGAATACGAAGGATCTGCGTGCAAACGGAACTGCGACTGACGTCCTACAGCTTCCAGATGGTCAGTCTTCTCAAGTTGGCCCACATCACGGAAGAGGGCGTGCGCTTCCTTAGTCCGCATGACGGCTCGCCGATGCTTTTGACGCCGGAGCACTCGATGTCTCTGCAGAACTCGATTGGAAGCGACATCATAATGCAACTGGACGATGTCCTGGTCACAACATCTCCGGATGCCGCCCGCATGCGTGAGGCCATGGAGCGCAGCGTACGCTGGCTTGATCGCTGCATTGCTGCGCACAAAAACCCCACCACGCAGAATCTCTTCTGCATCATCCAGGGTGGTCTCGACCTTGAAATGCGCCGCGAGTGCACCCGCGAGATGCTCGCCCGTGATACCCCTGGAATCGCTATTGGTGGACTAAGCGGCGGTGAGGCTAAGGCCGACTACTGTCGCGTTGTCGAAACGTGCACCGAACTGCTGCCTGATCTCAAGCCGCGCTATGTAATGGGAATTGGCTACCCGGAAGATTTGGTAGTGAGCGTTGCGCTGGGCGCAGACATGTTCGACTGTGTCTGGCCCACGCGAACAGCACGTTTTGGTAATGCAATCACGAAAGCTGGCGTCCTGAACATCCGTAACTGGAGGTACGAGCATGACTACGGTCCTATCGAGGAGGGCTGTGGATGCATGTGCTGTAGAAGGGGCGAGGGCAGTTTGAATGTCACCCGGGCGTTCATTAACCACAACGCCGGCAAAGAGACCGTGGCTGCTCACCTGTTGAGTATACACAACGTATGGTATCAGTTGAACCTGATGAGGGAAATTAGGCAGTCCATCATTGAGGATAGGTTCCCTGCATACATCAGGGAGTTCTTTGGTGGCTTGTATGATGACAAGGCAAAGTACCCCGAGTGGGCAGTAGATGCTCTAAAAGGGGTTGATGTAGATTTGACAAAATAGTAAAAACATGTTGATACCCACGAGGAGATTTTGGAGCAAGCTAAATTGCCAAAGAGAGTATCTGCGATGGTCTTACCCGTCGCTTTTCTCTCGTCTGAAACTCGATGAGAATATCAAGACACGGCAAGGCCGGGTACGAGAGTAATTCAATCTGTACCATCTCAGGGACTTGCGCCAACTGCAGCGAGCGCGCGCTGTCCAGGACGGCGGCGCCAAGTCCGGTGCCCATAATCCGCATGCCGGCGAGTCGACCGGGGTGCCGACCCGGAAGCCCCATCAATTCACGTGAACTGCTGCAGCGCACGGACCACCACTATCTCCACTCTCGGCTGGTCTGCCCTAACGAGTGTGCACACTATCGCATCTTTTTTTTCTCAACTCAGCGACGACCGACGACAGCCTCCATCTCGACAACTCACTAACCCCCGTCCACCGTTCCCAGCAACCACCTGAGCCAATACCGCCAAAATGGGTCGCGTTCGTACCAAGACCGTCAAGAAGTCCGCCAAGGTCATCATTGAGCGTTACTACCCCAAGCTCACCCTGGATTTCGAGACCAACAAGCGCATCTGCGATGAGATCGCCATCATCGCCTCCAAGCGCCTCCGCAACAAGGTCAGAATACCATCCGAGAGAGGCGCGCTCCTGGGGCGCCTTTTGGGCCACGGCGAGCGTGCTGCAAAAATTTCATGATGAGAGGGGGGAACTTCATGCTGACGGTGGATTGAATTGCAGATTGCTGGTTACACCACGCACTTGATGAAGCGTATCCAGCGTGGCCCCGTCCGCGGTATCTCCTTCAAGCTCCAGGAGGAGGAGCGTGAGCGCAAGGACCAATACGTCCCCGAGATCTCCGCCCTCGACTTCACCCAGAACTCCGAGAGCGGCCAGCTCGACGTCGATGTCGAGACCAAGGACCTGCTGAAGCACCTTGGCGTACGTCGCTCTCCCCCCAGACACCACGGCGCAGGACCTGCAGCCCCGCGACAACAGATAATGATGGCGATGCTAACTTGCCGTGACACAGTTCGACGCCATCCCCGTCAACGTCATCCCCGTCGCCCAGACCCAGGTCCAGGAGCGCGGTGGCCGCCGCTTCGGCGACCGCCCCCCTCGTCGCGACTAAATTGTTTGCTCAGGAAAGAAGGAAAAATCGGGGTGGAAAAGTTTACGGTCTCACGGCAACGGCAACGGCATATCATGATACATTGCTACAGGCGTCTCGAGGACGGTAGTGAGTTGCATTTTAGGAAACTGGAAAAAAGTTTCTTCTCCCACACAAGGTGTCGCCGATTCTCCTGGAGCACTCCGGAGATGACGCTTGATTGCCAATACCACCCCCCTTTTCACTGTGACGATTCTCTCTAACCGTGAAGCTCTGGCCCTGTCGAACCTCTGCCTGTGTACCATGTGATGGCGCTGGCATGGCTTCACGGCACGAGAATGTGCAAATGCGGTTGAAGTGCTGTCAAAATGCTGGCTCGCCTTTTTGGGGGGTATCAAATCTACTAAGGTCGATGACTGGTTTTGCTGCCAGCCATCGGGCCAGTCCACGCTCCAAATCCATGCTCCGAATGACCCAAATTCTTCTGCAATGCTACATCATGACATTTCTGCGTCGGCCTTCTGAGCATCCATCAACTTTTCCAGTTCGGCCATTTCAACTTGAGCCTGCGTCTTTCCAGCTCCCGGCCTGTGACCTTCAACTAGCATATGTGCATCGTCAGGTCCTGCCGTAAACACGCCCTCCTCTACGGGCGGTTTCGTCTCCCTTTCTCGGATAGCCAACGTCATCTGCTTGCCCGGCGTAGCCTCCTTCTTCACCTCTCCTCGCTCCAGGGCCAAAGTCGCAGTTTGGTCTCCTGCCCTCCTGCCCTCCTCCAGCCTTAGATTGGCCAGGTCCCGCGCTGCCTTTGCGGCCGGGTTCTCCGCCGGCTTCTCCTCGCCCAGCAGCTCAATCTCAATGTCCGGGATGCCCGCGCGCTCCCATGCGGCCGTCTCGTTAAGCTGGACCTTGACGTAGAGCGCGCGGCGCTGGCAGTCCTTGGAGCACCACTTCTCGGACTCGCGGCGGTTGACAATGTCAAAGTCGCTGCGGCCGACGTTGACGAGCTTCCATTGGCCGCCCTTGGAGGCGGCGGGCTTGGGCTGGGCGCAAAGGGTGTAGCCGCACAGGCCGTTGACGTTGCGCTCCTCGATGAGGTCGTCGTAGTCGGAGGGCTGGAAGAGGCGGACGTTGGCCTTGAAGTCGGCGACGTCGCGCGGGGCAGGGTTGGCGGAGGAGTGGCGTGGGCTGCCGCGGACTGTCGGGTACTCGGAGAGGAGGGCGAGGGATTCGAGGATCTGGAGCTCGAGCTCTTTGCGCTGGTGGATGATGCGGGCGTGCTGGATGGCGATCTCGCGGGGGTCTGGTCTGGGTTGTTCTGGGGGAGCAGCTGGCTTCTTGAGGATGCCCTTGAGAGGCCGGGCATCGGTGGCCATTTTTGGAGTCGAGGTTTTGGTGAATTGGAGGTTGGAGTGTGGATGAAGGTTCGGTTGTGGGCTGAGCTGGTTTATGGAGATGCAAGACTTGATTGACGCGAGAGCTGTGAGAGTTCAAAAGCCGACAACGACCGTTACTATAGAGATTGGTTGGTGAGACAGAGTGAGGTCCAGGGGTGTGACGAGAGTTGCGACAGCGAGGGCGGCGATTGGTGAGAATGAAAATTGTTAAGGCGCGTTGGAGAAGATTCGATGCTGCTTGAGCTCGCGACCCCACATTCAAATCTGGTGCTCCGAGGTGGTGCTGGAGCAGTGCAGACGATGACAATTGGTAAGAAAAGGTACGTATCGATGAGGGGCCAAGCCGGGCCGCTACATTCAGGTCCCTTAGGTAAGGTACACAGCCAGACAGCTTTGCTGAATCCTAGGTACATGGCATTATTTGACCAGACGTGGTGGCTCGGGGCTCGCGGGTGGCTTGGCTGGCACGCAGTCCGGTCTCTCGACCACCATGTAGGATGATCTCATTGGTGCAGGTAGCTGAAGAAAGGAAGCGCGTTCTCGTCCGGTCCTCAACTCCAACACTGGTTCGACCGGCGCTGACGGGGTTGCCCTGTGCCACAAGCACCGTTCGGTTACCTAATGTTTGTATGGATGGATGGATATGCTCAGAGTCGTGACCTGGGATGATGGCTGTGGTTGCCTCTCCAAAGGATCCCCCGCTCTCCAATTCAAGGCGTGAGCCACCTCAGCTGCCAGGCCACAGGCATACCTACCTTGCAGCATCAGCCCGACGACCTCCGGCTACCTGCCTGACCAACAACATCTGCCACTGCTACCTAGTTGTTGGCGTTGATCTACCTTTGCAAAGTACCTTGCCGTGCCTACCTTAGTAGATAGGTGAGCAAGTGAGGTACACCACCTCATCGTGCCAGCCAACCACGAGCTCCGTCGAGCCTGGCTGTGCCTCGTGCTGCGCTGGCCCATCTTAGTCCTGCCGTTGCTCCCGTCCATGACGGCGTATGGCGAGACTGTTTGAGAATCCTGAAGTGAAGCATCACGCCTAATAATATTCCCTCCGCCTTCGCCTCCTTCGAGAAGCAACCCAAAATCCACTCCACACCCCGAAACCCCAACTGCTTGCAAAAGGCAACACACACAACACCACATATCAGACAGTGACACTCTTTCTGCCCCCGTATTCTTGGGACGACGTTATACGAACGAACCCCTGCTCTTAGCACCGCCTGCCAGTCACCGTACATACCGGCCAACCTAAGATACGGATAATTAGGTGCTATCTACGGACACTGACTGAGAGGCACAGCGCACCTTAGTGAGGCGCTGGCCCGCCTACCTTAGGCTGACATATTCGACGAGACCGCCCCCCTCCCATCGGCCAGCTTCCCGCTCGCATAAGGTATTGCGGCTCCCGTCCCTCTCATCCTCCCCCCCAGCGCAGCGACGCAGACGCACCACAACCACGCAACCTCCCACCCCCGGAAGCTTGGGCAGACAGCCAGCCAGGTCTCTCTCTGCTGCAACCAAGTGACAGAACACCAAAAAATCATTTGTCACCGTGGCCCAAAATACTGCATGGAATTCTCCATTCTGCGCCCCGGGTTGCATACATGACTCTTGTGTGCGCATAGGTGTCCCTCCCAGGTAAGGGCCCCCAATTGCCCCGGCACATTGAACTAAGAGAGTTACAAGTTCATGCGCTGACGTCGACACGCCAACTGTAGATCCCTCCACCCCCGTCTTCCTCGTCACAGGTCACAGCCTCTCTCTGTCTCTCTCTTTCCTCCGACAAGACCCCGTCGGTTCCCAACCCCAGGTCACCTCAACCCCCCTCCATCGGTTTGAGAAAATCCGTCCCTCCCTCCGGCCACAACTCGCGATCTGCTCATCAACCCATCGCCAACCCAGCGCGTTTGTGAGGTGTGGCTGCTGCTAATCGCTGCTGCCCGAATAACGCCCTGCTATTCGTTTCCCGCCCGCTACTGCAGCCAACAGCCCATCCATCCCATCAGTGCAGCGCACCGCAGCGCCCCAGGTCAAAGCTGCTGACGACGATTCCGATTCCGTTGCCCCACACCCCAGAGCAGCAGCTCGCCCTGACCTGCTCGACTCCTCTTCCAACTACCTACAAACCAACACGAACGACGACAACCCGCACACCCCCGACGACGACGATTTGAATATTGCCGGCCATGTCGACCGTCCCCTTCAGGGTCAAGGCCCTGTTCGAATACTCTTCGCCCCACGACGATGATTTGCAATTCCCCGCCGGCGTCATCATCACTGTGACCGATGAGGAGGATGCCGATTGGTATGGCGGGGAATACGTCGACGACTCCGGCTTCAAGCACGAAGGCATCTTCCCTCGCAATTTCGTCGAGAAGTTCGAGCCTCAGGCCCCGCCTCGCCCGACGAGAACGCGCAAGAAGGAGCCCGAGGTCACATCTCCCGCCTCCGAGCCGAGCGCGCCAGCTCCCCCTCCCGCTCAGCCAGAGCCCCTGCCCGTCCAGGAACCCGAGGTTCAAGAAGAGCAATCTGCGCCGTCCGTCCCGGCTGCTCTCCCCGCCTCGCCCGAAGCTCCCGCAGCTCCCGAACCCGTGCCCGTTAAGGCACCCGAGCCTGTCCCTGAGCCAACCCCGGCTGCTCCGGCCCCGAAGCCTAGCGAGCCTCCTGCGGCAAAGTCGCCCCCCATCGCCAAGGCATCTCCTGCTCCTTCGAAGCCGGGACCGCCCCCGAAGCCTTCCAGCAATGCATTCAAGGACCGCATTGCGGCTTTTAACAAGGCTTCTGCTGCGCCCATCACACCTTTCAAGCCCAGCGGGTTGCCTGGCGGAACTGGTTTCATCAAGAAGCCCTTTGTTGCTCCGCCGCCTAGCCGAAACGCATATGTACCGCCTCCCCAGCAGGCCCCAATTGCAAAGGTCTACCGGAGAGACGAAGACCCCGAGATACAAGAGCGAGAGGCGGAAAACCAAGAGACTGCCGAGAAGGCGGCGCCGGCTGCCGCTGCGACCGAGGAAGGCGAAGATGCCCCGAAGCCGTTGAGTTTGAAGGAGCGCATGGCCTTGCTTCAGAAGCAGCAGTTGGAGCAGGCCCAGCGCCACGCAGATGCCGCCGCAAAGAAGGAGAAGAAGCGACCCCCGCCCAAGAAGCGTACCGACAGCCAGGAGGCTACTGAGGAAGCTGGAGGAGCTTCGGCTGCGGCGCCTGAGAGCCAGGACGCTGATCAGGCGGCGGCACGAAGCTCTATCGACTCTCCTCGCATGCCACCACCCGCACCCAGGCGCAAGTCCTCCCGAGGCCCTGCTGCCGACGATGGAAACGACGCCGATATGAGCGGTGCCGGCGATACCACCGAAGGACAGGAAGACCTCACTGAGCGGGACGACAGCGATGCGGCGCCGCGCCCCATCCCCCGACCGCAAGTTGCGTCGCCTACCGAGACACGTCAAGAGGACGCACAGGAGGAGGAAGAAGAGGAAGAGGACGACATGGACCCCGAGGTCCGCAGGAAGGAGGAGCTTCGTGCGAGAATGGCCAAGATGAGCGGTGGCATGGGCATGCATGGCATGTTCGGAATCCCAATGGGTGCACCGGCCCCGCCGAGGAAGAAGAAGGTCGAGAAGCCTGCTGAGGCACCTGCGGAGGAAGAGCGTGAGGAGGCGACGTCTCCTGTTGGACGCGTGCCGGTGCCGGGTATGATGGCATTGCCCGGAATGGGCGTCCCGAAAAGACAAGAGGAGCCTGTTGAGGCCGATGAACCCGAGCGCCCTACTTCTTCCAGAGCTCCGCCACCCCCTCCGCGAACGGCCGAAGAGGCACAGGAGGAGGCCGTCACGAGCCCTGCTCCCACACGTGAGCTTCCAGGAACAATTCACAGAATCATCTTTAACCAGCCAACAGTGCCCGCTCGCGAACCCGCTGGTGCACCCCCTGTACCGGGATCCAGACCTGCGCCACCTGCAGTGCCGGCTGAGGGTGAGTAGTATGATAATTACAACTCTGGGTTTCACTGACGCGATCACAGGCCGACCTCCCACGGCTGGGCTTAAGTCTCCCAGCGAAGGTTCAGTGTCCGATGACGAACTGTCGGGTGGTGCTCAAGATACGCCAAGGCCCGAAGAGAGCACACGCGCCCCTCCTCCTCTGCCACCGGTCGCCACAGGTGCCTCGGTTCGATCGCCGCCTCCTATCCCAGGTAGCGAGTTCTCGCCAACTTCTCCTACCGGTGCTGCAAACAAGCGCATGAGCAGACCTCCACCACCTATTCCCGGAGCCGCGCCAGCTATTCCGCCAGCACAGTCTCGGCCGCCGCCGCCTCCTCCTCCGGGAGGGTCGCTGAGTCGCCAGTCGACACAGGACATGCATGTCGCGTCACCGATTTCCCCTCCCATTCGCCCTCCCCAACAGGGCGAAGAGGAAGACGATGAGGTTACTGAATATGAGGGCGACTACGACACCGACATTGCCTCGTCGGTTCCGCATAAGGATGCTCTCAAGGCTCATGCGCGAGACTCGAGCATTGAGGATAACACATCCGTCAGATCGCCCGTGTCTGATGCTCCACCATCAATGCCACCTCCAATCCCCACTGGTGCCGCTCCCCGCGCCGTCCCGCCTCCTATTCCGTCTCAGCCCCCACCCCCGCCTGCCGACAAGCGACGATCTATGGATGTTCCGCGCGGAGCTCCCCCGCCTCCGCCACCTGGGAAGGAGCCGCCCGTTCCCCAGCAGGACGACGATGAGTACGACCCATACAACTATTCAGCACCCAGGCTGCCGTACCAGCGCACGCCAAAGATCGAGGAGGAGAGCTACTTCCAAACCGAGTCACCACCTCTGCCTTCTCCTGCGCAGTCAAGAGGTCCCCCACCGGCGCCCCCTACAGGTCGCGCTCGACAGTCCTTGGATGTCTCGAGAGCTTCCATGTCTCAGCGCCGATCTATGGATGCTTACAGACCTTCCGTCTCTGTCGAATCTGGCTTTATTGCTAACGATGTGGACCTGGCGAAGCAAAGCGGATGGTGGCGCCAGGAGAAGACTGTACCGCCCGTGTTCCAGGGAAGAAAGGACCTCTACTTTGAGACGGACGAGCAGACCCAGGGCTCTCAGGTCACGCGTACGGTCTACGTTCTTTTCCAGGATTACTCGCAGACGATTATCACGGTTCAATATGACCAAAATAACGCCGCGGATGTCATAATTGACCAAAGACACGACTCGCCTCCTAGAGCCCTTCGTCAGGATGAGCTGGAGCAGTCTTACGAGCGTTTTGGACGTCCGATCGCTGACGCGGTCGCCTCTAAGAAGGAGACTGTTGTCGCCGACGGAACACCGCAGGGCCTGATTCTCGAGCTCCTGAAGCCATTCAACGATGTTCTTGCCCCTATCGGTACCAGAGCATACGGCGCTCTTGTCTATTCCAACATGGCCAACGCCTCAACGCAACAAAATGACCAAATTCGTGCCGGAGACATTATCTCAATCCGCAACGCCCGCTTCCAGGGCAAGCATGGACCAATGCACGCCAAATATTCGATGGAGGTCGGCAAGCCCGATCACGTTGCCATTGTCTCCGAGTGGGACGGAACCAAGAAGAAGGTTCGCGCCTGGGAGCAGGGCCGTGAGAGCAAAAAGGTCAAGGTGGAGAGCTTCAAGCTCGACGACCTGCGCAGTGGCGAGGTCAAGATCTGGCGTGTGATGCCCCGCAGCTGGGTTGGATGGAACAGCCCGGCGTCTTAGGAGATGACTAGGCCACGTCTTCCTCCAAGGGCGAGAGAACGTGCAGCGAGCACGGCGAGCACGAGCTCGCTGAAGAGCGGAAAGTCGTTGCGAAGGCAGCAGCGGCACCAGCAGCATTTCATCAGGGGTCAATACGAGGTCGACGAATCGGTGTGAGATGCATTGTTCTCGTGCGCGCGTTGTTAAACAAAAGGGAGAAGAAGAGAGATTAGAATGGGAGCGCGAACACCCCAAAACAAAACCTTCTTCATCTCTTGGGTTTTTCTTTTTTTACCTAGTTGATCATTCGCTCTGTGCCCGCTGCATAACTTTGCTTTAGGTAGCTAGCAGCAACTCATTGATTGTGGTTACTCCATGCTCTTCTCTCACACGGGTGATTCATTGATTTCTAGTTTGCTATACGTTGCGTGATTATCAAACGCTTATTGGACTTTTGATCATGATAACTGTCTTATGCTTCAGCAGCGTCCTCGTGTTTTCTCTGGCTCTCAATATCCCTGGGGCATGTGCAACGATATCATCAACGGCGTTTCGCAGGTCAGGCGACTCAGTCCAAGTCGTTCGTATCCTCAGTCCTTACTTGTTCGTAGCCACGGTTTGCAATTATATGAACCGTGCATAGATAGACTTGGTTTGCCGCAACAGCAATGCTGGAAGAGCTGAGCTTGATGGTTGGTCCATCTTCGAATGGTGTTTCCCACGAGGCTTAGCAACGGCGGCTTGGGGAAGTCTTGAGTAACGTGTTTATAAGCCTTGTCAGAGACAATGTCTGTAGGGTGTTGTGATAGTTCCACTAGGATGGTCCACAATAACACCTTCTTTGCGAGATCATGATTGTGCCGGTGCTGCTTTTATTTGGTTTTCCCCCAGGGGCCTTTTTCACTTCATTAGGTTTGGGAGTATTTTGCCTCTGAATACATACCAAAAATTAACGGACGGCGAAAATACAGTATGAACGCGAACCACATGGATCTCATAATCCTATCACGACCCCGCAAGAGGGAACTGCAGATACCGTGACAGAACCGTACCAGAGAAAGGCGACGCCGGTATATCGAATTTGAAAGAGTCTCCACCTAGCGCAGCGGGTTGCTGAGTATCTTCATAGACGGAGAACCTACTTAAATATTCCGCAAGCCAGGTTAGAAAGCGTGCCCCTAATGCTGTCGACACCTCGCTGGGTGAATCAGAAATACCTGCCAGACTTCCGACAGCTTCAAGCAAATGGTGCGCCGATAGTATAAAGAGTAATTCTGAGGGATGTGGAATAGGGATCAAATTCTGTTTGCTGCCAAGGAGGGAGGCCGAATGCAGCTTCTGGATCGTATTTCCGCATCGGGCAGTATTGTCCTCATCTTCATTCGTTGCGCAAGTCTTGGTTAGATATTCCAACGATTCCCCATACAATTCCTAGGTCTTATAATCCGTTTTTGGGTTATTCATGTGTGCTTAAGCTCCAGACTTTCAAGGGCAGAGATCTGGCGAGCTGGTGAGGGAGCCTTGCGAAATTCGAGTGACAACACATCTTCCCGTAGAAGTATGAGTCCAATGACGACTGGTTAAAACCACAAGAGTGAAGTTGAGAACACCCTTTCACATTTTGCTTTCTGAGGTTGAGTACTTTGTAAACGGTGGCCTTATACATATATTCCTGCCGAGAGCGCACCTTAGACGGACGTGCTTGGTACTACGACGAGTAGCATCCCGAGATCTTAAATTGGTGCTGACTTTGAGAGGTAGAACCTTTCTCGGAACCAAAGAACGAAGAATATTGTGGCTTTGCTCGATTTGTTCTGCTCTCTGGTTTAGTGGTTTAGAATGCCATCTCTTTGGATGTTGAAAATGAGTCGCAGAAGCTCAAAGCTCAAAAGGCTCTAAGTTATCTCGCCATGACAAGATATTCGAATGATGATACACGCTGGACGATAGCGATGGGGCGTGCGAGTCGTCGATTGTAGGCGAATTGTTGTCATATTACTGCGGGCACTGGGGTGGAAGATAAGAAGATTCCAATCCATTTGCGAAAACACCCTGCCAACCCAATTTCCTGCCTTCCGTTGCTAAAGCCTATCTCGGACTTTATAGACGGCAGCAAGACACCAACATGGCTTCGTAGTTACCCTCATTAAGGAGATCTTGCCGGGGAATGTCCAAATATCGGCGGTGGACATTGCGGTTCCGGGGCCTCTATCTTCAGCACCCCCCAAGTCACTGATGTCTCTGGCAGACGAGCCCTGGTCCCACGCTTCTTTTCATTGCACTGGGTCGAATTTTAATGGGAGATATAAATGCATAGGTCATTGAAACCTCAACGAAGGCATTACAAATCTGTCTCTTAGATTTCGCTTTTAATTGGGATTGTGATCGCATAAGTTATGCTAAGTCAAGTCTCAGAATTCAAAGGAGATCTTGCTATATCTAAAGAGCTTTTAATACGCTCCGAGTAGTTTATGGCGTCTTCGTCAGCCAATGCTCGCCGATTTGACTGAGTACGCCGAGACAGATGTGCTACCGGACCCTTTCGCGTGAAGAACCAAGAGAAGTGAAGTGGTGTTGGCGTATCGGTGGAAACTCTGGTACTCCTTTCCTTTACATTGCAAGACCTGACGATTATCTGTCTGCGCCTGATCCAGAGAAAGCTACGGCTAGCCAACCACTTATTATACTTTCAAACCTTGAGAATGAACAAGTGATGAATTCAGTCTTTCGAATACATGTGGCCTGTTCGGAGATCGTGCAATAGCTTAGGCTCTAAGATAAAAGTTCAGATGTTATTGTAATTGGAGACGGCATGATGAATGTTCATCGCAGGAGACTCCTGAACAAGAGGTGCTCGCCCATTTGCTACGTATTTCAGGCTTCCTTACCCTTACAGCTTTATTGTTGATGGTAATGCCCGCATCTTCGCTTAATCAGAGAGAAATACTTGGCGAATAATAGAGCGAACAGCTTGGTTGATTCTGCCTTCATATGCAGTTGCCTGGGGCCGCGACGGAGACAACTCTTGCGGCCACCAGTGATCAGGAATCACACTCGTCATACCCGAGCAGGAGCTGATGGCACTCTGTTGCGGTTTTCAGTTTCATCCCAGTCCCCTTTACACAATCGACTTTGCAGGTCCAAGGTTCCGCTGAGTTCCTTCCCTGACGAGTTTCATATCGCAGTCGGTCCTTCCAGCAGGAAACCCTCTTACCACCATCCGTAACCGCTCCTCCCCCCAGGTAGGCTACCTAAGGCCGTTACCTTCCCCAAGTTTCCAACAATTCAGCTCGATTTGAGTTACTCATCTCGTCCAACGGCCGCATGGTCTAGCTGGTAGGCACCGATTCCGTGGGTTTATGCTCGCCACAAGGCGCTCATTTCGGACTTTGGAAGTCTGGAAACCCATTCTGTGAGCGAAAGCCCCAAATGATCTGAGGACATCCTTTTTGCTTGATGCATTCAGTGGTTCATTTTGTTGGCTTTTGAGTCTTCTGAATTCGTGAAGAAGGCCACTCTCGGGCAAGACATTAGGAGCATTAAACGCTTCCATTATGGTCCCAAAAAGAAAAAAAGAAAGCGGTGGTCAAAGTGACTTTATCCTGCTGAATTGTTTGTTTCCCTCGCCTGGTACCTTGGTCATCTTCATCAACGAGACTGCAATGCCACCTTGGCCCTTACCCGCCGAGTCTTGAACCACGGCCAGGCCGTCCAGCAGAAAGTGGCCTTCATGCCTTCCCTTCCAACCATCAACCACTAGCCCCTTACCGCCAACAGCCCGTTGCTCCCCTTCAAGGGGAGGAACTTCAGGTAACCTATTTAACGCCGTTATCTTGCCAAAACTTCCAACAAGTCATCCTTCCGAAGTACATATGGTCTGGATTATCAGCGCGAATGCCCCGAAGTGGGGGACGGTGCTTCGCCGCAAAGCGGTCAGTTCGAAGTCAGTGGCTGAAAACCCCGAAAATGGGCTGAGGACCTCCTTTTTGCTGTGCGAGTACCATTGGCTGGCTGTTTTTGCTGCCAATACGACTTCGTAGTCGTTGCGGTCGTGGCCGCGGGCGCGGTAGGCACGGCACTCAGGGGGCGCAGTTCGGCTGCTCTCCTGAGGCAAAGACTCATTGCTTCGAGCCTGATCATGACTGCTACTGCCCAGTATGTCGGCATGTATCTGAGCTAATTTTCTGGCCAGCTTCCAAGATTGAATGTGGGAAAAGGGCTTGGTGCGGTCTGGCGATCACTGGAAACATCAGATCCGTAGGCGGAGCTGCGACCAAAATGGGCCTGGTCCAACCTCGATTCCGTCAGGCGAGTCAAAATTGGGACCTCCTTTTTGCGCTTTCAAACTTTTTCAACCAGTGGATCATCTTCAGATTCTCCTCAGCGAAAGGTTGGTTTATGGCACGGCTCGGAGGAGGGGGTTGGGGGGATGGCGGAGGCTTGCTCGTGATGGAGCGTCAGGCCAGTATCGTCCCCTTGATAATCTATTCCCTTGAGGATGGGAACGAGGGAAAGCATCTCAATTGTGGATAGACGGCCTCACGACAAACGTCTCGACCTGGACGCATACAACACGACGTCTGGGCATTGAGTATTCAGACGTGTGATTCGAGATGCCCTTTCTTTTTCTTTTTCGTTTTGGGAGAGCAATAATGTTAGAGATTTATACCAGGCAGCGAATAACCCCAACTACTCAGAGAGCCTTTCAATACGCCAGGATTTATGGGAAGTTGCCAGAAGCTGGGCCGTCAAGATTGGTCGAACCGAGCGCTGTTTGCCTGCGTCGACCCCCTGAGCTACATCTTTCGTAACGCCAGGCTGATGTTCTGACATGCACTTGATGGAGAGTATGCAGAAAATAATGAAGAGGTCTAACTGAGAAAACTACGGTCTCCAAGTTGAGCTTATCATCAAGGGAGATACGCCTGAGATGATGTTCGGTGATGCCCATATCAACAGATCTGCAG
This sequence comes from Colletotrichum chrysophilum, assembly GCF_026319265.1. Lineage (NCBI taxonomy): Eukaryota > Fungi > Ascomycota > Sordariomycetes > Glomerellales > Glomerellaceae > Colletotrichum > Colletotrichum chrysophilum. The sequence goes on along the minus strand of NW_026517301.1, from coordinate 225,167 downwards.
TATCTCCACAAAGGGCTGATATTGGCATTTCTAGAGCACCCTATGCAAGATGAGCGGAATCATAAGCGAGCATAGAGCTTCGTTTCAGCAGCAGAGGGATCATGAGGTGTCCGGCGAACTCGGCGATGTCGGCGACAGGGACACATATTTACCCCGCTACGGCAGCGGGTCTCCGGAACGATCTGGGCTATGAGAACTCGTAGCCAAGGGAACTTTTGGGTCGAGAATGAGTGTCTTTTTCGTGGGAAAGGGGACATGATTTCCAGAAACTGGTTGGTGTACCGTATCTCAGGGTGCCTTGTCACTTGTCATCGCGGCAGGCTGGTCTTGATCTTGATAGCTTGACATGCCAGCACCGCTCAATTTTGCAGATTACTTGTTTCCCACCGAAAATCTAGCATATTCAAAAAACCAGAATGATGATGTTCTCCCGGCTTTGGTATTTCAAACAAGCATTCAGAGTCCTCGTCAGTATCAACAGCATGGGCGATGTGACGGCACTAGAAGTAGGACCCGTCGGGGGTAGACTACGCCGCCGCTGTCCCGCAGCTCCGCCACGGCGGACGGCGGGCGTTGCGTGATTGGGAAAACAAGGTACCAAGCGGTAACTGGGGCCCTTGAATCACCCGGATTCCTCTCTGTTTCCGGTTTCCTCCCAGTGGCATGGGAGAAGCGGCATGCTCGACGCTTGGCCAGCCGTCCTCACTTCCGACGATAGGCGCAGCGTCAAGTCTGAGCATCTAAAAGGCCAGAGATATGATGAATCATGAAACGTACGACCGATCGTGTCTCGTTTCTCTACTTGAATGCTGTCCCGATGTTTGCGCTGGCGTGCCTCTCTAGCTTGCCCTTTTCCGACCCTCCGCTCTGCGGGAGGTTGGAGGAGCGGCGGCATTCAGGACTTCTCCATGGAGACTCCAAGTTACGAAAATGAAGCGGATCGCTTTGCGTGAGTGATAGGCCGTCATTTAGGACAAACTCAAGTCGGTGGCGAAGCTTCTCTGTCTTGTTGGGAACGCAAGCGCCGCAGGAGGGCTGCATGTATGTGACCATCGTCCTACATCCAGACACGGTGAGGGGGTCCTCCTCCTCCCGTGTTTGCAAGATCTCGATGCCGGCGGGATGAAAGTCCGCTTCCTTGGACACGAACCAGCGCGGCTTCCTCTCAGCTGTTGCTAAGGGGGCCGATCACCCACCCAAAGGCGGCACACGGGTCGCCGATGGTCAAAATATTCCAAGGCAGCAGCATCGAAGAGCCACTGCCATCAACCTTTCGCGAGTTATATGCTTCAGATATCTTTGAGGAATCTATTGTGGAGCCCGGGAGTGATGTTACAACGGGACATGAGCAGGTATGGACTGTTCGCGACGCCTACTGAGCCTGGGAAGGCCAGCGTCGCCCAAGTCACGAGGAGTCATCTCCCGCATGGCTTATTCGAAGGTCAAGCCATCTTACCTCCGTTCTTTCAGATAGTGGTCTGGTTACGTAGCGACCAACCGAGAAAACTGCGAAGGTCGACGTGCCTTCATTCATGGCCGCGCAATCCGTTCCGCATAATGGGGAATCGTTGCAATCTAGCTCACCAGCATCCTGAAGTAACGTCTAAGAGCAATGTCCTAGACTCTTCATCTGTGGTCAAGTTAAGCTGGAATCACAACCGAAGTACGTAGATAGGCTTCTACCCATGGGAGTATAGTCCCATCAGGGTAGCCACGGCCGGGCCCAAGCTAAGGGGCAGTGAATGTAACCTCCTGATCATCTACTCGAGGGAAGGATCAGAGCTTCAAGCCGTGTTGGCAGTGGCCCAAACCAAGGCAAGACACGGGGAAGTAGGGCTGTAAAGTCCACAGGGTTCGCCGTACGAGGTCCCCTGCCGAGGGAGATCAGTAAACACAAGGCCGGAGCGCTGAGGAGTCATCGACGCTGGTGTCATTGCAGCTTGGTTCAAAACGCTGCCGAGAAGGATCGTGTTCATGACAATATTTTGCTGGGCCTGTACAGCTCTCAGACCAAATCCCGAAAGGTCAACTGCTGAAATGCAAAAGCTTGGCGGTGATCAGATCGAGAAACGATCCTATTAGGTTGATCATCGCCTAGCGTATCGACTTTTGTTCCCACTTCCGTCAAAGTGGATGGTTTGCGAGGGATGAGGATGGATTTCCCTCAACTCGAGATGTTGCATGGCATTGTGCGAGTCCTTCGGATGTCGGGCGGAGCTGCATTTCGCTTCTTATGCACCCATGCCCATTGCCCTGTCCTGAGAACATTCTAATGTTAAAACGCAGACATGGCTCAATCTTGGGTTGCCCAGATGAAAGCAACAAGAGCGGGGCTGGATAACACGCTTCCGAAACTTTCTGCTTTGCCCTGGATAGCGCCGCAGGACGTTCCAATCGGGTAAACCTGACCAGACTATGAAAGCGTCTAGAAGTTGGAGAGATGATATCAAATTGCACCAGGAGGCAGACGAAGACCTTTGGCAACCTGTCACCTGCGTGAATCGCCCAGAGGCTACAGTCAAAGCTAGCTCGTAGCGAGCTCGCTTCGTTGGTTGTGAGATGGTCCATCCTGATGGCACGCTATGCCAAGCTGAATCTGGGCTGAGCGAGCATAGGCGATCATCCAGGCATGTGTTGCCAGTCAGCTTGAGGGCCACCTGTTTCCAGCCTCCAAGAGCAGCAACTTTCACTTCTGGAGACACTGTCGGTACAATCGCAGGCTATTCAGCCGCTTTCCAGCAATTAAGGGGCTCAAATGCCGTACAAAGTCTTACTGCTCGAGCAGAATTTCTCCCAAACAAGCAAGCCTACGAGACTGCATTCAGGTCGTGCCATCCAATGAATGATTCCAATGAGGAGCATTCCTTCGAATTCGGGTTCAGCCCTCACGGTAATTACGCGAGCACAGGGTTTGGGGGAAAATGCCTCTTGCCTTTCGCCATGCTGCTTGTTGGTCTCCAGATAGATGGCAATGCAATACGGGCGTAACTTGGGTGTCCCGTGATGGTGACGAAGCGGGTTGTCTCTGGCATGTGGACAGTTTAGCGAGCTCCATCAGTATTCACACCAGCATTGTCGGAAAAGGCGAGATATTTGGGGTTGCTGCGATATGTTCGGGGCGTCTTGTGCCCATTGACGAATAACCGCATAAGAAGATGGCTGCCATTCTTTGCAATCAGCAGTCTGAAGCCCCCTGCAGCACAGCTTTTCTTTTTCTAGGTTAGGAGACAGACAAACGCTCACCGCATGTCTTAACCTTAAGAGCGCCTTTACCACCCATTCGGAAATGCTTGGCACTGATCGTTCCCTCGCAAAGAGTTTTCGAAGGCTGGGATACAGTTATGCATCGTTGTTGCGGTCCGACCTGGATACCTCCCGGCTTGTGGCGAGCAGAAAACTGTAGGATAAAGACGATATTAGTCGGAAATATAGCAATCGTCAGATATGTTAGTCATCAGCTGCGGGAAGTAAGTTGAATGGTGATCGATGGTTATCAGCGACGATGAAGTTCTCGGGGAGAGTTTCCCCTATGGAATGTCCTTGGATATTGATGCTGGTATTAGACCGGCGCTTTGGTTTGAATACATGAATGGGCGATTCCCGCAATATGACAACCAGTGGCTGTTGCCATGTCTTGGTGCCTCGATAAATCCGCCTCGGCATGTCGCGATCACAGTGATTGTAGTTGGTCGAGGTTGCAGGGAAAAGTTGTATGTCGTCATGGGCCGAGACAGCTTTCGTTGCGTAGATGGCAGGCCAGAATTCGATTCGGGGTGTCTCGGGGTGCGATGGGATATGTGGATGGTGGAAGGTCAAGGACCAGGCGAGTCTTTCCCTATGAACAATAGTGGCTGGGCTCTGCCCGAGCAGCAGTGTGGCGGCAAGACAACAGGGTAGGCTAAACAAAATGGTATTCCTGCGAGGCACGAAAACGAATGTCGTGAGACTTGGGGGCCGAACGACTCGAATGGTTCTCCCTGTCAATAACAGTGTTCCTCGGAGAGGCTTGCCCCAGGGACAGACACCCTAACCCACGATGTCGGGTCGCGAAAGGCGGCGATGCATGACGCAGCGGTTCGCCTCATTTCACAGATGTTGTGTTGTATTCCTCAGTCAAAGGTCGGTGACGGGGAAGTCAGGTCGAAGCAGAGACACCCGCGGAGCCGGAAAATCGTCCGATGATGATCCCCACCGCCTTTGTGATGACCTGCATCCAGTGCGTGCTCATGATGAAGGGTACTCTGCATAACCGACGGCGGCCCAATTTCCAGAGTCACCCAGGCCGTCCTTCGAGATAAGGCATGGGAGTTCAAGTATCGTATCGCCGTGGGGATGCGAGGGAGATATCCGAGCGAGCGAGCCGGAGGGCAAAGGCTTCGTCCGAAAAGGTGTCTGAAAGGTGCTCGGACAGTTCCGGGGACAGAGACAAGCTTCTTGGCCCTTGCTGAGTACCTATGTGTTGGTGCGTAAATCAGAGGTCGGGACGGAGGTTATGACATTCTCTGGTGTTGAGCCTATGGCCAGCCCGAAGTGGCTGTCGATGTGGAGAGAAGGAAGGAATGACGATGATGGGTGGAAGTCTAGACCGTCGACGTCTAATTACCTCGAAGCTGTTTCCTCTGAAGTGCGTCTTGTTGAGCACGGGCAAGTGCAGGAGCCATATTGCCCGCCTGCTGGTCGCAGCTGCCAGTTGGAATGTCATTGGTCTCTTACATAAATAAGGAGGAAAGGTTAGCGCAGGCGCCTGGGCGGCCGAGGAAGAGGAGGGGAGGAAGGAGGGAAGGAAGGGTGAAATATCGATATTTCCATTCAGGTCGGGTCCGATGGCCACGGAAAACTGAATGGGAAAGCTAACCTCCACAGGCACTTTCCATCAACCACCCCAACTCCCCAACTGCCCAACTCCCCAACTGCCACCTACCAGTGCCACGCCAATGTCAGCCGCGGGCGTTGGCATTCTCTGTCTCTTCGCTTCGTGTAACCATCGTTCGTTGTCTCTCCTCGCGAGACATCCTGAGAAGAAGGAGCATTGTTGTTCTGGACCGCCAAGGGCCCCCAAGGTTCCCAAGCTCCCCAATTCCAGCAGGTGGATTGGCTCGCCAGCAACTCCGACGCATTCCGTCCACTCAAACCCCGGCCTTTTCGCTGCCCATCACGGCCATCTTCGTCATTTGACCACTGCCCGCCAACTGAGACAAGGGACGTCCAGCCACGCCACCGACGACTCGCCTACACCCCGTACGGTATCGACGTCTCCCTAGACTTCCTCCACCTCCGGCTCCGTATCCAGCAAGACCCGTCCACTTCTCGCCGGACGATGCCCGCAAGCCCCCAGCATCTGAGAAAGCTCAAGCATCGGCTAAACCATTGAGCCGCAGCTCGACGATTCATCATGCCGACGTCGAACCGACACGCTGAATCGACGGCCATGAGGAGGAAGTGGGCACGGAGCTGGGGGGATGGGATAGAGATGGACCTGGAGCTGGCCCTGGAGCTGACAGCTTGGAGCTTGGTCTCTTCTCGGCGGGCACATCCGCCGCCACCAGCTAAACATGGAAGCTCAGCCAGGGTTCACCCTTACACTCGACCTTGTCATTGCGGGCTGATCCAGTCCAGTTTCTACCCAATCCTTACATGATACGAATGTACACGCAGAGTGCGAACTTTACCAGTCCGTCTCTCGACAAATGCCTCGCAAATTTGGATCTTCGTACTCTGGAATCTGCTCGCGCGGACTGCCGGGGACCGTGTGCCGAATTGCGTCTACCCATTGCTTTCTTTTCGGTTTCACTCCAACTGGTGCGCCATTGTCGTTTTCCGACTTGTCAAAAGGCCTGCCAGCAAGCCCGGGAGCCCAGTTGCAATTTTGCAACTCAAGCGCTGGATGCTCACGCGGCGATGCCACCCTGCAAATCAGCCAGCCATTGCTGCCCCTGCCCTGCTTCCGCATCCTGGTCTCTTGCTACCCATCTGCGAATAGCGCAGCTAGAAGCCCAATCGACCCCTCAAGCAACCAGAGATCGGCCGATTACCAGCCCGGAGCCAGGGCATTCTGGGACACGGACCGAAGTGAGAGAGCAGGGCCAAGCAAGACAGAATCACTGTTCCATGGATACGTGCGGCCAGTCGTCTCGAGAACTACCGTCGCCCCAGCATCAAGCACCAGGCATCCTACCGTACCGCACTGCACCACCGCACACCCACAACGTCAGCCCCAGCCGCCATGGATGCTTCGGCTGCGTTCCACGCGGCGCGGCCCATGACCGGCATAGGCTTCATAGCTTAAGGCCAGAGGGAGGGAATACGTTCCGTTCACTGCTGCACACCATTTCCATCTTATCATAATAAGCCCCGGACCTGTCACTCGTTTACGGATAACCTAACCATAATCCGAACCGACATTGAGTTGGCGACCCATTGCCGCGCCCCCCGAGGCGTCTTCAGGCGCTAAATCACCGCTGACTGATCGGTACCCGACTACCAAACCGACACCAGCTACAAGAACGTTGGGGCTGAGGCATCAGCATCAGCGGCATCATGCCTGTTCTTGCTGCAAGGTCGACCAGGGTATGATGGCGTACTAGCATTTGTGTGTTTTCACACGCAAAGCTCGAGCCGAGGAAATAAGGTACGCTCGGCATGAACAACTTGGGTGACCGAACAAAACGTTGTGTCGCTGGTTGCAAGGTCAGTGACCTTTGGGTTCTCCTACAAGACGCCAAAATATGCGACATGGAAGAGGTCTAGAAAACGCCTAAACACCGATTGCAGCCTAAGAGGGCGTCGGACGGGGCGACCATATCAGACAAGCCAATATTGGAATTGTTAGTCTCACGATACTCCCGCATCGCATTCAGACGCACCCATCGCCACCAAATGACGATGTTCTGGCATCCACCGCCTTGCCTCCGCCGAGTGTTCCACCGCAGCCGTTCCCGCTGATAAAGCCGTTTGAATAAAGATCGATATGCCAGGATCGCACACAGCAGTTCCCAGCCATCCATCAAGCGGGGGCCGGCCGGCCGAATCCCAAGTCTGGCCGATCTTGCCTGTCGGGGCCAGCAGTGTGAGCACCGTACCTGCCTGCGAGTGAGGCAACGGCGGATGACGGCTAGATGTGAGCAAGTGGCCCTGGTCAAAATTCAAAGAGAGTGCTTTGGCCGGGGAGTATATCTGGTCACGCGGGGCTGATGATTGCTCTCAAACACGAATGCACGCGAGATATTCGGCGAGGTTCGTTCTGTGCACCGTCGAACAGGGCCACCGATGTACACACACGCATCACATTCATGTGCCAACTCTGGTATGCCATCGTCGATGGGGAAGCTCGTCACATCTCCGGTTGACACCACCCGGATATCTTCCCAGCATCCTTGCTTGCGTTCAACCTAGACTCCTGCTGCTTGCTGTCTGCCTATGTGCACATGCAGCAACCCCTCCCACCAGTGCCCGCTACATTATTCCTTCTGCGCGTGGGGTTGATCAGAGACACGGGGCCTGAGTGGTCGAGGGGGGCGCATACCTACGAAATATACCACAAGCACCCGCACCGCACGACGCGCCGCTTTTGGGAGAGGGCAGCTCGGCTCACTCGACTGTGCTGTCGGGCTGTTCCAACTGTGTCTCGATGGGATTACCCTAACAAAACCACCGACCTGGGGAACGGCGGAGCAGCGTCGAGGCATCCAGCCTTATTTCAGACATTGTCGATCCAGGTGATGCTAGCGAACAGCACATGACGGGGAGGGGCAGAGAAACAAAGCCAAATATACCGAGAGAGACAACAAGCAAGGGAGAGGCGGACCAACATTGTGTAGGTGCCGCCCGGCACACAGTCAAATTGAGTCGACAGCACGGCCAAAGCCGCCGTTCAACATTTCCACCGGTTCATTGGGCTGTACCCTCCCTGTCTGCCGCCGTGGGAACGCGAGCTTTTGACCACCTCTCATTGCTTATTGCTCGTCCCGGCCTTCCACCCCCGATTGAATTCGCAATCCTGCTTCCCTGATTCCTTACGAATTGCATCCTTCCGCCTATTTTTGCGCGCGCCTGTTTCCCAATCGTCTTCGTCAGCGTCTGTTCTACGAGACGCAATCTCGCAACCAACACATTTCGTGCCTAACACATCTACTCAGACCGCTCTGCACCACAGACAGAAACCGCTTCGTTACCTCATCTCTCATCCGAACAACCACCAGCCTCAGCTACCTATCTCGTCGCCCGCTCACTACCCAGCTTCGGAGACGTACGGCGGCACTTTCTTGGATACCAGCTGTAGCTACTCCCGACCGTCGACTGGGTGTAGACAGCCCTTGCTCTATCAATCTACTTATCGCCGACCAACAGCTCCCCGGCTTGCTGCAGGTTCTTGTGTGTTACCCGAAGCAAACACCCGTAGGTTGCAAGTCGTCAACAGCCACTCCCTGCGCGCCCGTGACACTCGAGGGGTGCCTTATTTAGCTCATCTCGACAGATCTTGGTCTTGGTCGTCCGACTCATCATCTCCTGCCGTCCTTCCCTCCAAGTCACTCTGTCACGAGCACAGTCACCCTGGATCTGCGTGGGATTACCAGGAGGGGACAGTGGTACTTGGTGCACCGACTCATTTTAACCGGTCCTCTTCTCCCATCGTCCGCCACCCTTACCGGCTTCGCGGGTCTATAACAGGCCCGAACCGTCACGATTTCCGCCATTTATCGCATCGAGTCTATTCTCTCACCCGAAAACGCTGATGACGCCCGGACTGTCTCTTCCACCCAGACCACGCCGAAGAGGAGATTCCAAGAAACGTTTTCGCCATCGGAGGGGTCAGCCGTCCCCCCCGCCGTAGGAGACCCTCCGGATCGGCAACCTTTGGCCGGGTCCAGGTTAAGCCATTCCTCTGTCGCGCCTGACGACGATGAGCCGAGGCCTCTGTTAACAGGCGCCCCGAGCGGCAAGAGACCCTCCAGAGGGATGCGGCCTCCGATGAGGTCTAGCATAGCTTGCCAGAGGTGTAGGAAGTCGAAGATCAAATGCGACAATGACAACTCCGGCGCCCCCTGCGACACTTGCATCAAGGCTGGTCACAAATGTGAATTCCCGGAGCCTACGCCCCTACCAGCCAAGCGAGCAGAACCGCCAACTGTACCGAAGCAGGAGAGGGAGGCAGGTCCTGATCGAAAGCGAGTCAAGAAGCTGGATGACACCTTTCAGCTCGATGGAACTGCAAAGGCAGAAGAAGTGTTATCGATGCCATATCTATCGGGTAAGATTTGGCACGAACTTTTCGACATCTACAAGCTGCACTTTGCAACCGAGCTCCCATTTCTACATCTTCCTACGTTGAAGAGCATCATACACGACAAGGAGATTAAGAAACCGTCTGCGGATGTCAACTTGGTGCTCCTAGGTATCTTGGCCCTTACAGCTAGATTCCAACCCGAGTTGGTCAAGTACGTCGCACACCAGACATACGACAAAGTTGCAGGCCCAAAATCTCGAGGTGCTCTTCCTCGCGCAGATCCTTCAGCAGCGTCGGAATACTTCGCAAATGCTCTCACGGCAGCTCTGGGACCACTTGAATCAGCCCTAACGTCGGCGTCCGTCGTACGGGTTCAAGCCTTCTTGATGCTGGGTTTATACAAATGGAGCCAACCCAGTGGCGGCTTGGCCGCGTGGATGTACGTCGGCGTGGCTATTCGTATGGCTCAGGGCTTAAAGCTAGGATTTGGTGACAAGCCTCTTCGTGGAAGGAGAGCTTTGGGTTTGTCCCGGTCACATAAGTCGGCGCAGTTGCCGTCCGAGTCGTGGAAAGACCAGGAGATACGACGACGCACCATGTTCAGTTGTCTCATCCTCGACCGGTTACTATCATGTGGATGCGAGCGAGTTTCCATGGTTCGATCCGACGACTTGCAGATCCAACTGCCGTGTACCGAACACGCGTTCGATCTGGGCCGGGCCGTCTACACCGGCTTCCTCCGACAGGTGGGACAAGAGATGGAGCGCCCTATCGACGACAGCGTTCTCAGCCGCTTTGTGCAACTCGCCGACTTTTGGGGAGACATTACCAAGTACAGCTTTGCTGGTGGCCGCCACACGGAAGCGTATCCCCCTTGGAATAAGGACTCAACTTTTTATCAGCTCAATACCAAGGTAGAGGCCTTTTATGCTCATCTGCCAGAAGAGTTCACCTGGTCTAGTTCAAATTTTTGGAAACATGATAACAGCATGTATGTGTCCTTGCACATGCTTGGAGCCCTCTGCCGGATCATGCTACATCGAGAGTACATACCCTTCATCGCTATCAAATGCGAGAAGCCAATCGGGCCTTTGGACGAGCCAGTCTTCGATCCCGCCATCGTTCCGGACGACTTTTGGTATCGAAGTGCGGAGCAGGTTTTCAAAGCTGCGCGGGAGATCATTGACTTGATCAGGACATGCCGCGACAAGCTACCTCAATCGTCTCTTGTCATTTTCGCCATTTGGCAGGCGGCGTTTGTGGGAATTTACGCGCGTCACTATCCTCAGCTGGACACCGAAAAGCACATGGTCAGCGATGAAGAGATCCAGGAACGAGCTTCAGGAGCGATACCCGACCTCACGAAAACAGGAAACACCGGGATCTCCTACACCGCACTGCAGAGGGTCGCTCCATATTTCAGCATGGCTTCAAATTACGTGACGTACTTCAAGGACATGGATCAATACTTCACGAAGGTCTTTGTGGATTATACCCGGCGAAACGGTAGAAGGAGCGGCGATGGAACACTGAGCATTCGGTTGGGCTCGGGAGGCGGTGGGCTTGAGGAGTGGAGGGTCAAGGCCGATAGGATTACAAGCAATGGTATCATCATGGATGAAGATCGATCTCTCGGGTACGACGCCTCGGATGGCTCCCGAGCAAGCACTCTGGAACGCAGCTCTTCAATGGGACCCGAGTACTCCCACCTGAGTGCCAGCGGCGGCTTGGAAAGCAGGCGAGACTCGCGACAGGCAGCCTCCTCGTTTACGGCGATTAACAGTGCTCAATATCCCGTCGGGCAGGAGGGCTACCCAGGTGGCAATATGTCGCAGCATTCGCCGACGCAGACATTCGCAACAGCACCCGGGCCCCTGAGCAATGAGGCTGCCATGAACGCAGGCGCCGGCGGCGCGGATGTCGCCAACATCGAGTCATATGTCAACCAGCACCAGGGTCAGCGTTTTGGAATCGCCCTCGAGGATCTTGAAGAGTTTACTGGGCAGATGGCTGCCGACCAAAATATCGGGGATTGGGGGCCGGCGTTTTTCTCACAGGTGGCTGGAGGCAATCCCCTGCCTCAGTTCAGTGAGAGCTATACCTGAGGGCGTTTGGTGATTGAAGAAGCAGTTCATTCTCAGGGGGTGGAAGGAGTCAGCAATGGATCATCAGCTGTGACGTTTGGGCGGTTACTCATGTTACCATGATTGCTCTTTGTTTCCTTTTTTCTTCATCGGGTACGAAGCTACGACCGACTCCCTGTTTGTTATTTACACCCGGGAAGGCTTTCTCTGGGAAGCCATTGGCCTGGCGTCTAATTCTGTATGAGACCGCAGAAGGGGGGTTCTTCCCCTCCTGGGAGATCCAGCCAGGTTTCTTGGCCATTGACCGTTTGACGACCGATCTCGGAAATCTCACATCCTTTGAGGTCTTGGAAAAAATTGATCTTACAATCTCCAGACATACTATCCATTTTGTCCGTGCGCCATGACTTGAAGTCACAATGCTGTCATTGCCCCATGCGGTTCGCCAGTTGCTGGTTACACAAGGCTAGACGAGGAATTGGACATCACGCAGTCCCCATGTGCTGCAACGGCAAGGCCCGCGTGAGGTCCGCGTGCGCGCGAGTGCGTGTTGCCTCAGTCTGCCACGGGCGAAAACTGTAATGGAATGCAGAGTCTCATTCGAAAAAATGGCCGTGGGAATGCGTTTTCCAGTTACCTGGTACGCGTCTGGATCATGGGGAGGTAAGGGAGCATCCGTCCGTCTCTCGGGGAGACCGGGAGAGATTTTGTCCACGCTCGCTCGTCGGCCTTCAGCCACCCCGGACAATGTGGAATGTAGGGTGTGTGAGTGTGTGTACGTGTGTGTCAATGTCTCGGGGAGACTTCCGAGACCTTACTAGGGGCGGCTCTCCATTGGGCCAAGTCTGCGATGCTGATTTTTATATCCCGATTTGTTCAGAAAGGGCAATTACTCTTCAAATACTGAACGATCAACTGTATATCAAGCCTTTTGCGTGATTCTCTGGCATTCTAGTTTACATCGGACTCGAGGGAGTGCCTCGGCCGGACGTCGGATCAAGGCAACGACGTGTGGGATGCCCAGAAGTAAGGGAGGAAAGTCCATGTCGGCTGGAGGGAGAAAAGAAAACAATGCGAAAAATAGAGTTTAGTAAAAAGAAACGAGGAGAAATGACAAGAACGCCTTGTGGCGTTTTGAAAAAGGGCAGCGGGCAAACTTGCGTAACTTGGGGCGTCAGAACTGAATTCCTGGGGCTGAGAGGAGAGAACGGCTGCGAGTGGTATGAGCGTTTACCCGATCTAGATGCTCGAAAAGAAAAAGTATGGATGGCACCCTGGCAGAGCTGACTTGGGCGAGCTTGTTAGCTCAGTCGTTGAGCCACTCTGACATTTGCTCAAGATGGGCTGTTCAGAGTTTGATTGGGGAGAACGTTTCAATTCATACACGGAGTGCATGTTTTGGTTTGGTGTCGTCCAGAGCAGTGCGGTTACTACTGGGTCTGGGAGTATATGTTGAGTAGTTGAAAGTATCCATGGATCCTATCCTGTCTGAGCCGATTGGATCCTCGTGGTGCGGTCGCTGCCGCTGCCCAAAGACGAAAATTTACCGCTTTCCAGCTTCTAAAGTCAGTCTTTAACCTACGGTTCGAGTCCGTAATATTAAGACCATAGAAAGACTGAGGTTGGCATGGCAGGGCCAGTTCAACGGTGCGCGTGGCTTGTAAGCTTTCCAAGTCCTTCCCCCTCCAGTTGGTTGTGATCACTAGGAACCTTGGTTGTAAAGACTTAGACTTGTCTTGCTGCGTTGAATTGGTTTACTGACTTCTGATTAGACAAAAGTCCCACCTTGTGTATTTTTCACCATCGGTAGAGTTCAACTGACACTCTTCACCGTTTCTCGAACTCTGAGTTGTCTTATTTTTGAGCCTGCGAAGCCTTCGTCTGAAGTCGAGAGGTATGATGGGGTGAACAGAGTGCTTTATGGATGTCATACCGGTCCAGTTCGCCTTGTCTACCTGAACCTTTGGTTGTGACTTGGCTTGCTGGGCCAATTGGTTTTCTGTCTGCTGAGCTGTAGGATTGAGGCGTACCTTGAGTTAGGGCTTTTACGCAAGCCATCGGATCGTTGGGGTGTTGATAGATGTGTTGTTTCTCTTATCTTTTAACCGAGATTCTTGTGGCACAGGTTACGCTTCGTTACGACCGTTCTCCTCGTCTTTCGTTTGGGCCTCAAGACGGTTATTGTGTCTTCAGTAACTTATTTCGATGAGGATGGCACTCTCTAACATCGCAGCAGTTCTCGCCACTGCTACGTCTGCCACTTTTTTCGCTCCAAGAGCTTGATCTCAGGCACAACCATCAAAGTCTCAGGGCCTCCAACAGTTCGCAGGAGGATGCCACTCTCGCTACGTGAACACAGCTAATCGACCATGCCGACCCCACGAAGGGTTGTTTTGAACAGCGGTACTGGCACAATGCAAAATTTTGGGGCGGCCCGGGGTATACCATCTTCATGGTGAACGTCGGTGAGGCAGATGCAGAGGAATATGCTGGATGGCACTTGACCAAGCAAAGTCTCGCGTACTTGTATGCTGAAAAGTTTCAAGGGGCGGTCGTCCTTTTCGAACGTTGGTGTGTTCCACTAGGTGCTGGTTTATGCTTAGTGAAGCGTCTGTCCTGATAACCAGCCGTGCAGATCGGTATTATGGAAAGTCCCAGCCCTTTAAGACGATAACTGCAGAGACCTGCAGTACCACGCCGTTCCTCAATCGCTTCAAGACAACAAGCGCTTTGCCGAAGTTCGGTTTCGACAACTGCGGGGGTGCCAACGTTGACAAGTCTCCTTGTGTGTTGATCGGCGGGAGCTACGCGGGCGCCCTCGCGGCAAGGCAATCTGTGATCACGCCAGGGGTGCTTGCTGCCCACCATGCTTCTTTGCCGTCATCCACGTCATCGAAGATTTTTGGCAGTTTTGGGCTCCCATCAAGCAGGTCATGCCACGGAACTGCTCTGAGGGTGTGAAGCTAGTCATCAAAAAAGTTGACTCCATTCTGTCAAAGGGTGACAGGCAGGAGATCGCTGAGATGAAGAAGGAGTTTGGCGTGGCATTGCTCAATGATGTCGATTTCGCAAGCACGCTGACAAAGATACCGCCAGACAGCTTCTCTTACGTCTCGGAATTCTGCAATCATATGGAGAAGACCGTCAATAACGGGACGCTCAACAAGGGTCTAAATGAGGCTGATGTTGTCCTAGATGTTGCGTGGAATATGTTCGCGAATTTGATATAGCGCTACTGGAAAGACTTCTGCATCGATACTCCATGCGACTGGGAGCACGAGAAGGAAATTGAATTTCCGTCGAGCCCGACAAATCTCGGGACCTCTCGTAGTTGGGCATGGCAGCTATGTAACGAGTTTGGTTGGTGGCACATCGGCCCGCCTCAGTCTGATGGCAACAACATCGTCTCTTCGCATCTTACGTCGGAGCGTTATAAGCGCCATTGCGACGACTGCTTCCTGGAGGTCAACGGCTTCAGACCAGCCATGTCCCGAGGCACCACTGCAGACGATTTCAACAAATGGACAAAAGGAGGTTGGGATGCGCCGTTCGAGAAGGTCATGTTCGTCGATGGCGAATTCGATATGTGGAACTCGGCCACGATGAGCTCAGTTTACCGGCCCGGCAGCCCTTGGAACGGTACGGAGGAGGTGCCTCGAATGGTGGTTGCACGCGGAGGCCGCATTCCGGACCTAGACCTTCTCCATATGAATGAGGACGTGGTCGAGGCATTGGCGGTTGTAACGAAGAAGCAGTTGAAGATTATGGAGAAATGGCTCAGTGAGTGGAAGCCCGAGCATTTATAGACCGGGGCTGGGTTTGTCTGCACACATTAGAACATGGTTCAACAAGTAAGACAGATAGACGCAGGCAAACCTCCGAGAGGTTCCCACAACACAACTGCTGTTGATTTCTGCCGAAGGGCTTGCGGCACATTTGGGATTCGTCGAGCCTACGCTGCTCTCATGGTAGTGAAGGGCCATGCTTTCGCCGTTGAAAGATGGATTTCCTCTTCTCTTGGGAGGCTGATGTGGTCGGTTTTATGTTACGCCAATATTGTAAATCCGAGGGGAAGATGTAGGGCCAGGGTCTCATCCTGCAGAGCGGAAGCCTGAGGGAAGTGCGAACGTCGGTTGTTGCCCCTTCTTCCTTCCCTCCTTCCCTCCTTCCTTCCTTCCTTCCTTCCTTCTGACCATTGCACCCCGCTCAATGTGTCCTTCCCTTCCGTTCTTGTACCCTGTTGTCACTTTTTGCCAGACAAATGTTGTTTGTCAAATTCATCACTGCCATGCTAATCCTTCTCCGGCTCGGATGCAAATCGACGACGTCGACCTCCACCATCTCCACCGTTGATTATCAACAATATCGGAACTTTATGTGCTGCAAAACGTCGACGAGTCACTCCCGCAATCCTAGCTTGGTTCTAGCTGGACGGGCCGACCGAAAGTTCGTCATCTCGGCTGGTCGCGAGAACGAGAACGAGACACAGAGAAGAAAATGTCATAAGGATGATTTTCCAGCCTCAAAAGCCCCAGATATGGCAGGAGATGTCTTATCTATCTCCGCCCGGCTCCGATCACAGACCACAGGCTACGGAGACCCTGCAGCATTTCAACCGGCCGGATGATCTCCAGAGACAACTGATAAGCTTATCAGGCGCGGGAGGGGACATCGAGCTCGCCTCCACGCTTGGGATGGATGGCCGCTCCCAACGCGACGGAAACCATCCCGTCTGTGGCCTTATGCAAGGAACAAGTGATTGATCTGGTCGCCCGAACTGGAGATGGGAGATTGCCCTGCGCCGAAATTTGGCTGTCACGCGAGCATCAACGTCGGTGTCTGCCAACCGCGTCACCTCAAGACCTGACCGAGCTTCACCGAAAACACCGGCCCCACGCAGTCATTCTCCCGTCAGAATGACAGCCACCAACCGGGTCTTCCGTCCGGCTTCACGGTCTCAGCCAGGTTGCGGCCACCTTGCTTCTTCCTTCCTCTCATCATACGGCCACTAGCGGCACAGCACCAAACCACCTGCCGAAAGCTGACAAAGGACCGCTCGGAGATGCTCAATCGTTGCAAAGCCAACTTTCTCAGACCACGCGCACCCGCAAAGGTCCATCCAGTCCAGCAAATCGTCGGAAAATACGGCAATGCAAAAAATCCTCCGTGGCATGTTTCGACCGCAAAAGTATGGCAGGGTTCAAGACGACTAAAAAAGAAGCTGCAAGGCAACAACCACCACCTGGTGCGAGAACTTCCCCGCACCCGACATTGTCACGCATAAATCGCGCTTTGCTGGACCTGCTGCTGCTGCTGCCGCCGCCGCTCGACGCCCTGACTGCCGCCCTACAGTCTCGTCATGACTATCCCGTGTAACGGGTCTTTTTACCGATCGACACGACCTGTGGTAACTCAATTGGGACGGTGCCTGGATTTACCCCGCCCCGGCTTTGGAATCTGTGTCCATTGCCCAGAGGCTGTGCCACAAGTGCCACGGGTACTGGAACTTGGACACCTTTTTTTCCTTCTTCTCCAGCAGTGTGCTCTGATGCCGGGGCAGAGAAGCATGACGTCGATATCCTCTCACCCACACGCACAAGGACCCGTCATGTCGGAAGGATTGGTCATCTGGGTGGGCTGAGGTTTCCCACGACACGTCGTTGAAATGTCGGGAACCTCTCGGTGCCCCTCCTTATTGCTGGGCCTCACCCCCGCAAGGTTCAGGGAGACATGCAGCTAATTTGGGCCGGGGTTGCACGCTGTTGGCCGATCTGGAAGCCCAGACCAGCCAAAAGTACTGCTGCGACACTATTCACACCCTCGATCATAGGCGAGCTGACCGGTTGATGGAGCTCTCCAAGAGGAGCTGCGTGGGAGCTATGAGCAGCTGATGGCGCGGCATCTTAGCTGGGAAACCAGCCTAACTCTGCACTGCACAGTCTGCAGTCAGCTTTCCTAACGCCCGCCCTGTGAGCTGCGTTGACCGAACACAACGAAAACTCTGACCTTGGAGAAGATTCGACGAGCCTCAACCCGCCAAACACGGAACCTAGCGCATCGAGACGGTCTGAACGCCACACCTCCCTATGTCCTCTCGAGATGGAAAACTCTGAAAACTCTCGTTGAATCCCATTGTTTTGCTGGTCCGGGTTCTGGTTTTATTCAATTTCAGTTATCCTGGCAACCTGACACACCTGGCTCCAGTCAACTACGAGCCTTGCAAGGATCATGCACACCCTTCCCTCTAGCCACTTAAACCTTGGACCAACACGATGCTCAAAGACCTTTAATGAAAATGCCATTTTCCCGCTCAAAAGGGCGTGGTGACGGCCGTTTCCAACATTCCAGGTACATGACAGCCATGTCGAATCCGGTGATCCGCGTCGAGCTCCAGCAGTCTTAGTGTGGCCGCCCCATGGTGGGGCGTGGGATACGCCTCAGATGACGTCCGCTGATTTGTTCGACTGCGAACTTCTCCCACTCTCTGTCCGGGATGAGGCTGTCACACTCCTCTCTCTATCTGCACGTTATGACAAAAGAGAATTGTATCGTTTGGTACAAGCACACGGAACCGGGTTACCTCGAGTGTACTTCCGAACACAGCTCTCGCCCGGTGTTTGTTTCACTCAATCCGATCTCAGCTGCCCCGTACCCTCGTCGTACACCTGCTCCATCTGGTCGCCAATATCCCCGAAATGCATCTATGCTCCATCAACTCGCTACACTGTAGACCAGAATGGCAGGCCCAAGAGGCCTACGGCCCGCCGAGTCACCACTTCCATGTCCGCATCCACAAAGAGCACCTGGTACACGTCTCGGACCTACCCTATTGCTAGCATGGCAACACCAACGTGTATCGCCGTCCGCTTGCCGGCGCCTCCGCCGGCCTGGGAGACCCAGGTACCTTTGTCGTGGAGGCTATAAGCTCTAGGTACCCGTCCGTTCTTCTCGTCCCAAGCCCGTACTGCTTTGCACATGCTACCTTCAACGTCCTTCATATAACATCTACCTTTGTTCCGCTCTGTTGTACCTGGTCTGGATTCAAACTCTCAGCGCTTGGCTTTTCACACACTGAATTCCTGTCACGATGGGTTCAATCGCTGTCTCTCAGGACAGCCTCCCGTACGCTGGCCCCAAGGCGGCTAAGCAGAAGGCAGTTAAGTCAGTCGGCAAGCATGGCGTTGACATCATTGATGTTCGACGAGTTGCGGTTGAAACAAACTTGAAAGACGACATCCTCTCCATGTGGAACCCCACAAACGGACCCCGGAGGCTCCCAACCTTGCTGCTCTACAACGAACGGGGCCTGCAGTTGTTCGAGGATGTACGTGCTTTTAGACCACTCATCGGCTCAGCCACGTCTTGCGTGATCGGCACTAACAATTCATACAGATCACATATCTCGAAGAATATTACCTCACCAACAATGAGATTGAAGTTCTGAACCGTTCCTCGAGAGAGATTGCGCAGAACATATCGCCGGAGTCTATGGTCATTGAGTTGGGGAGTGGGTCTGTGGTTCCCTTGCTGAATGGTGACTCTGGGATGATTCTGACCAAAATTCAAGCAATCTTCGCAAAATGGGGATTCTGTTGCAGGCTTTCGAGGATGCCGGGAAGAAGATCGACTATTACGCCCTGGACCTCTCACGCGAAGAGTTGGAGCGCACCTTGGCGCAATTGCCTGAGTTTCGACACGTTCAATGCCACGGACTGCTGGGTACCTACGATGATGGTCGAGAGTGGTTGAAAAAGCCCTTCAACTTGGCCCGCCCCAAGTGCATTGTGAGCCTTGGATCTAGTATCGGTGGGCACTCCTCAAAGGAGCTGTTAGGCTTCGACTCACACTGACGTTGGCTTTCAGGCAACTTTGAGCGCTACGACGCAGCTGGATTTCTGAAGCATTTCAGCGATGTCCTCGCGCCGTCAGACAAGATGCTTATTGGTTTGGACGGATGCGGCGATCCAGCGAAGGTCTAGTATGTTTTCAGTGTCCCTTCACTAACACAGTACCAAAAGCTAACGTTTTACAGTCACGCCTACAATGGTATTTGCTCCTGATCATGTGGTAGGATATTGCTGACATTTGCAACTAAAGACAAACATGGGATCACTCACGAGTAGGTTACAAGCTAAAGCCAGTTATATGCTTTTATCTAATAAATCTCAGGTTCATCCTCAATGGACTTACCAATGCGAACGAGATTCTCGGCCAAGAAGCTTTCAAGCTCAAAGATTGGGAGGTCATTGGAGAGTATGTCTACGACGATGAGGGTGGCCGCCATCAGGCTTTCTTCTCTCCAGTCCGAGACACATACGTTTTGGGTACTCTAATCAGGCAGCATGAGCGAATCCAGGTCGAGCAGAGCCTGAAGTACTCCCAACGTGGAGCCGAAAACCTCTGGAGCATGGCAGGTCTGATCGAGACCGGCCGTTGGACCAAGGGCGATGAGCATGGTGAGTGGATCATTTCTGTGTACAACATCAGGAACTCGGGATTTTTGGTTGCCATCCCTTACGCAGCATCATGCACCCCATAAGCCTCCCCCACGTCTGCCGGCAACGTGGAGCCAATTGCCCAAAAGGTGGATGTGCATTCCCCGGATCGTAAGATATCGGACGCGACTGGCTCCGACATCGTCATATGACGAACTCGTGAATCCTACTATTGTAGTCGCAACACTTACAAGAATGCGGTGCTATCCAGAACATTGTTTCGAGAGCTGACAGTCAAGTAGGATTACACATGATCTCGAAGAGAAAGATGCCTTTCAGCCTGCTCCCCTATCTCTATGCATCTTCTCCCTGTCCTTCGTTGAGCGACTGGGAGGCGTTGTGGACGGCCTGGGACGCCGTTACACAGAGCATGCTTCCCAGAGAAGAGTTGCTGGATAAGCCAATCAAGCTTCGGAACGCCTGCATCTTCTACCTCGGTCATATCCCCGGCTTCTTGGACATCCAATTGACAAAGACAACCAAGAAACCAGCCACTGAGCCGGCGCATTTCCAGCCAATGTTTGAGCGAGGCATTGACCCCGATGTCGACAACCCCGAGAAATGCCACTCTCACTCCGAGATTCCGGACGAATGGCCTGCTGTCGAAGAGATCATCGAGTACCAGCGGAGCGTGCGCTCGAGACTCCGAAGTCTTTACAAAGACGGTACCGATAATATTCCCAGGCCAATTGCACAAGGCATTTGGGTCGGCTTTGAGCACGAGATCATGCACATGGAGACTCTCCTCTACATGATGATCCAAAGCGACAAGACTCTTCCGCCGCCTGATGTCGAGCGGCCGGACTTCAAGCGCCTAGCCCAGAAGGCTCACCAGGCACGTGTTGCTAACGAATGGCACGATATTCCCGCTCAGTCCATCAAGGTCGGCATGGACGAGCCTGCACTTGATGCCGGCATCAACGGCTACTTTGGGTGGTAAGTACATGGAAACTGCGGCTTCGAAAGCATAGCTCACAGAGACTAGGGACAATGAGAAACCGTCCAGAAGAGTCGATGTTCACTCATTCCAGGCCAAGGGTCGGCCGATCACTAATGAGGAGGTGAGTTTTCCCATTTGATGAAGCAAGTCTGCGCTGACACAAGAAGTACGCACAATACATGTTCGAGAACCACATCGAGCAGGTTCCCGCTTCTTGGGCTGATGTTCATGCCTCGGAGTCCGACACCAAGACGAACGGTCACACGAACGGCTTCGGCAACG
The DNA here is from genome assembly GCF_026319265.1 of Colletotrichum chrysophilum. Taxonomy (NCBI): domain Eukaryota; kingdom Fungi; phylum Ascomycota; class Sordariomycetes; order Glomerellales; family Glomerellaceae; genus Colletotrichum; species Colletotrichum chrysophilum. Next base: position 204,143 of record NW_026517301.1, on the reverse strand, counting down.
GCCACTCCAATGGACACACTAACGGTCACACCAACGGACACGCCAACGGACATGCTAACGGACACACAAATGGTCACGTCAATGGGAACACAAACGGTGCGAAGAATGGCGTCAATGGCGTCAACGGTCACAGAAACGTTTCTCTACCCGATTCGTTCCTCGAGGGCATGGCTGTTCGCACAGTCTACGGTCTTGTGCCGCTCAAGTATGCTCTGGACTGGCCCATCTTCGCATCTTACGATGAGCTGTCCGGTTGCGCCGCATGGATGGGCGGTCGTATGCCAAGCTTCGAGGAGGCCCGAAGCATTTACACATACGTCCACAACCTGAAGAAGATGGAAGCTGAGCGCACCCTCGGACGAACGGTTCCGGCAGTTAACGGGTGAGCCTGGCACCTTCCTTCAGTAAATAGGGATGCTGACAAGCGATAGACATCTCTCCAACGACGGTGTTGAGGAGACACCCCCAAAGCTTGCCTCCCTCGAGGCCGAGAAGGTTCGCTCTGAACTCTTCATGGACCTCGACGGCGCCAATGTTGGCTTCCAACATTGGCATCCCGTCCCCGTGACGGCCAATGGCGGTCGTCTCGCGGGACAAGGCGAGCTCGGTGGCGTCTGGGAGTGGACCAGCACGCCCCTTGCTCGGCATGAAGGCTTTGAGCCCATGCCTTTGTATCCCCAGTACACTGGTAAGTTTTAATCATTAAGAGACTACTGTATTGATGCTAAAGTGACGCACAGCCGACTTTTTCGATGGCAAGCACAACATCGTTCTCGGCGGCTCTTGGGCTACTCACCCGATCATCGCTGGACGCCGATCCTTGTAAGTCTTCCTTCGCGCCAATATCGATGTCATATCCCGGCTTGATGAGCGGCAACTGACACCATCTAGTGTCAACTGGTATCAGCGCAACTACCCCTATGCCTGGGCCGGTGCCCGTATTGTGAGGGACATTAAATAACCGCCTGGAACCCCCAGTCTTTCATTCATACTTGGATGTTGTAATAGTACAATCTTTAATCATTTGCGTGGTGTAGCCAGTCGATTCAACAGGGGGCTACAGTGAGGCCGACTCAACTTCGCCCTCATTCCCTTCACTCTCTGCAAAAAGCTGGAATTCATGTCACTTATGATCGCTACAGCATGGCGTTAGCGGGGTCACAGTCTGGAATCCCTTCGACCTCTGTATTTTACCAAAAGGCTTTCGCTACCATTTATGTCATGGAACCAGGGGCGTATGTAAAAATGGGGAGCATAAGTCAGACATACTTTCTATCATTGCCTCAGCTGCACTAAGGGCAGCTCAATTCAACATTCGTTAACATTAACCATAAAAAATTCGTGTAAATTGAAGTATTTTTCATCGCTTAGAAGGAGTCTCGGCCTACGCCGCAATCCATTTTGTCCAAGTTTTTCATGTCACGTTGCGCCATAATAAACTGCAGACAACCAGCTAATCGCAAAATTTCCCCAAACAGTGCCAAAACATCATTCGGGATGAATAAGCGACAAATGCGGGTGACGAATAAGGGATGTTCTCGATTCTACAGCCTAGATTCCAGCGGGAACTGCGCTCTTGTCCTGATTTATCAGCTATAGCTATGCCTTGCTTTTCAGGGGGTCAAATGAGGTGGAACATCATATTCGAGACTACGCGAAAATTTGTCGGAGAGTCTTTCTGTCGTGGATGTTTTTCTTATAGTTTTCTTAAACAAGTTTATCTCATGGTGGCCCGGAATGTGTTATGCGATTCTGATCGCAGAGAATGGGCCTTCTTTAAAATTAAATATCCAGCTGACCCCCATGGCCTGATTGCAACAATTAAGCCTGTCTGTGACAGTGATTAAGTGGCATATGTCGTGATTGCGAATATCTCTACGCTTTGGCCTCGTTGGTAATCGGATCGAGTATGTCACAGCTTTGTTGAGTTGCACAGCTGAAAGGACGGGTTTGCGTATGAATCGTCGGATTAGAGCAAGGCGACACCAAGGTCAACGGACGATATGGATTTACGAGGTCCGTTTTGCCAGACTGGCTCCATTGGCGAGAAGACAGAGGAAGACACTTTTGTCCATTGACGCGAAATGGTCCGGGCTGATACCCAGGCCAACAGCCTCATGTTGTTTCTTGACTATTTTCTACCTGTAGACTGCGAGATATTTAAGCAACTCAATTGTCTCTCACGCCCGCGGGCCCCTTCTTTAGCCACTTGTACAAAGGGTGACCGCTCAGTGACGTGCCGGAAGCTCAGGAGGCCAACGCAATTGAAGTGAAGATATGTGCTCATGGGTTTCAAACCAGGCAAGCCATGCGTGGTGATGCCAGTGGGAACACGACCTGAGTCGTTATTTGACGACGTTCTTCGGCCCTTCGACGACTCAGAATACTAGTCGGAAATACACCACAGGCAGCGACTAGGACAGACAGTGACTATCGCCGCGTCATCAGCCCCTCTAGCTTCAGGGTGTAAAGCTCATTCAACATTTGCTAATGACAGAAGTGGGTATCTCTGCCAAACATCGAAGTTGCCAATAACCATGACATACGCACTCGATTCTGGGGAGCTTCATCACCCTGTACTTCGAGTCTCCCCTAAAAAGAACACCACGATTCCATCTCACCGGCCAAGTATCGTAACGAAGCTCCCCCTCTAACGCGTCCAACATGTCCTTCCCAAAACGGCATCCCGACACCCCTTCTCCTACCTCCCTTGCCCGGCGTCTAGGGTCAAACAGACAGACCTCACGATGCCTACGAAACCCCTCACTCTCACGCCGCGCAGCAAGCAGCAAGGTAGCACACGGGGGGCGCGGCGGGCGTCTTACATACATGTGACCCGGTGACCGTGACGTCAAACCCCCTTTCGCTCGTGGGGGTTCCCGCGCCCAAAATGTGGGGTTTTACGGCCTCAAAATGAGGGGAGAGGGGTGGTGTTCGCGCGACCATGCCCGAGGAAAAAGCAAAGAAACCGACTGTGTCCCGCCGAGTTCCGCATCGCACACACATACACGTGTAAGCATGTTCCGTTTTCTCGTGTTCGGCCGGATCCTGGGACGCAAGGAGATGGAGGATGCGTGTCAGGGGCCTTGCGCGGGAAAACTTTCGCGGGTTGAGGGATGGATATTACATGCAGGACAGCTCCTACGTACGTGGTAAACGTGGGTCAAGTTCGGCGAGAATGCCGTTTGAACAAAAGGTGATGTATTCATTCTTTCAGAACGGGTGTGTGGGTGGGCAGGTCCTGCCGATGAACTGCTGCATATTCTGCCCACTTGGGAGGGGTGGGAGTTGAGCAGTAAGCGAGGTTCTTTCTACAGCGACATGTACTCCTCAAGTACCTTTTCACAGACCATCCACTTCATATAACATTCATCCGTTTGTATGACCGCGCGGGATGCGAAGTCCGACCGCTCAAGCTCCTCCCGGACAGTCGGCCGCTCCATGCTAACTTGTGGACCGGGTTTTGTCTCCACAATGCGGCCGAGGCGGAACCCGCTGCATCCGCGACGGAGCAGATGCTTTTGTCTTACCCATACTCTATCATCATGACTGAAGACTGTAGACCACGATTATCAACGCAAAGCTTTTGAGCTTGCTCAACCGTTCAAGCTTCCGTAGATGTCGAGCAGCTGCTCAAAGACGTAGCTAGGCAGCTTGACGCCATTCTCTGTAACCAAGTTCGAAATAAAGTCAGGGGGCTGCAATCCATTAGAAAATGTCCATCATCATCATCGAAAGCATGGAGACCCACAGTGTAATCGACAGCGTCTTCCGGCTGCACACTCGACCCGTCAGTCCTGAAGTCCAGCACCTGCTGCTGGAATCCCAGATCCCTCTGGTCGAGCGGGAACTTGCGCACGAACTTGTGCGACTCGGCGGCAACGTAGAACGGCAGCCCTGCCTCCTTGGCCAGCTTCGCAATCTGGTAAGTGCCCATCCTAGAGATGATGCCTCCGTTCTGCGTGACGGCCTCGGCGCCCACGAAGACCATGTGCACCTGCCTCAGCAGCCCCAGCACGTGCGCCACAGCCGGCTCGGCAATCTCAGCCACGGGGATGCCCTTCTCTCGCAGCTCCTTCACGACGCGGTCCGACTCAGCGACGCGGTGCTCGTCGCGGACGTACACAACCTTGAACCGCACACCACCGCCGTTCGCGCCGCCTCCGAACTGGTCCGCGGCCTTGAACAGCACATTGGACACAGCGCGAGATGCGCCGTGGGTGAGGACGACCTTGCCGTCGCGCACGAAGCGCCAGCCGGCGTCGGCGATTCTGTCGCGGGCGGCGATGGCGCGGGAGGCGAACAGGCGGCCGTTGCGGAGGAGATGGGTGCGGACGGCCTCGAAGGACTGGTGGGGGGAGGTGTCTGCGGCGCCGGACTCCTGCTGCTTAAGCGAGGAGACGAGGTACTGTAGGAAGAGGTCTGTGCCGGCCTGGAGGGGGACGGGGTTGTTGACGGATGCGCGGAGGATGTCGGAGTGGCGCTTGACGAGGTCGAGGGTTTCGTAGACTGTGGTCGTGCCGGAGGCGTTGAGGAGGGTGATGAGGGCCTCGATTGCGGCGACAGGTTTTGTCAGATCTGGGTCTTGGAGGAGGTCGTGATATGTCTTGACGATGTCGAAGGTGTCCTGCTTGGGACGGACGGGAAGGTCTTCGGTTGGCTTGGAGCCAGATGCTGGAGAGGAGACAGGTTAGCTTGGAGGTGGGCAAGACGAGTCGACGATATGGGACGTACGCGCGAGATCGCCGGTGGCCATAGTGACGGCTCGGAAGAAGGATGCGCTGTGGAACCTGGACAGGGCGCTTCGTAGCATACACTGATATCGCGTTGTCTGTGAGGGCGCCGCAAGAGTTGAAGACGGAGTCGGCGGTCGTCGTCGAGGTGCGGGGTCTCTCAGGGAGTACAGTCGACGTCGTGATGTCGCGATGTTGAAGCTCTGGGAAATTTTGGGAAGAGTGACTCAACCCGCATGGAGCTTGCCGTGTCCGTGGTGGAATTGATGGCTGTGATTTGGCGGGGTAATTTTGCGAAGAGAAGGCGGGGCTGCTCCCCCCTGCTCCCTGCGATATGTGGCTACCTGACATCATCAGCACCCTCCCACCAAGCAGCAAGGTATCTTTTTATCGCCGAGACCGTTGGGCTGGCCACCTTGGGGGTGAGGTGCCTCCTTGTCTCCTTCCAGGGTCCTCCCAACCACCAAATAGCGGTCTCATCGCCCTGTCTGGTCCTGTGTGCCTGTATCATCACCCAAGCATCCCACTACCGGCAGCGGGGTCCCCTCCACTCCCGAAACACTGACACCACCAAAAACCCAGCTAACCAAGCTCCCGTCCTTGTAAGCCTTCGTCTCCCCCCCCCTGAGCACCATCCAATTCGCACCCAGTTCCCTCTTTCCCCCCTTCTCAAATAAGTGATGAAGCTCGAGCTCTCTCCTGCTGCTTCCCACCGACACACCCGTCGTCGAACCTGCCCTCCCCAGCAACCACCTCCTCCTCCCTGAACGAACGAGCTAGACGAGAAAGCTCACCTCAACTCACCACACAAGCCAGAAGAGAGCAAGCAATGGAGACCACCGATCCCGCAACCGGCGCGCCCCTCCCCGCCGACGCGATCCAGCGCATCCTCTTCCTCGCCTCCGGCGCCCACGTCTACAACATCCCGCCCCTGGCCTCCAACAAGGGCTACACGGCCGCCGGCTGGACCGAACGCCAGATCTTCACCGCCCGCCTGCGCGTTCTCGAGACCGCCTGGGAGACCGCCGCCGCCGCCCAGCCCGTCCCCGTCGGCGCCACGGGCAGCGCCGTCATCCCCGTCGCCCCGGGCGCCCCCGCCGGCATCACCACCAAGGAGAACCACATCAAGGTCGACATCGTCCTCGAGGACCCCTCCAACGGCCAGCTCTTCGCCGCCGCCCCCTACACCTCCATCACCGTCGTCGAGCCCGTCCTCGACTCCTCCCGCTTCTTCGCCATCCGCGTCCAGGACGGCCAGGGCCGCAAGGCTGTTCTCGGCATCGGCTTCGAGGAGCGCAGCGAGGCCTTCGACTTCGGCGTCGCCCTGCAGGAGGCCCAGAAGAGCCTGGGCCTGCTGGACGCGAGCCATGCCAAGCAGGCTGCCGAGAACAGCAAGCGCGCCGAGGAGGAGAAGACCAAGGACTACAGTCTGAAGGACGGCGAGACCATCACCATCAACTTTGGCGGCTCCAAGCTCGGGAGGCGGTCGAGGGGGCCCTCGGCCGCGTCGTTGACGGGACCGCCTGACGGCGCGAGCTTGCAGGCTTTCTCGTTACCGCCGCCACCTGCTGCGCCCAAGAGCAGCGGGAACGGAAGCTTCCTGCCACCGCCGCCGACTTCACAGAGCGTGCGGGACCAGAAGCGGGAGAAGAGGAAATCTGCGCAGGATCTGGGATTCGACGATGGACAGTTTGGAGAGTTCGCCTGAGGGGCGGTAGCTTCGATACACTAAAAGGGGGCGCATAGGAGGAAGGACTGATTTGAGCAAGAGATTCCCTGCGTCGTTTGCCTAGCTATTATACATGCGTCCATTGGCATGTTTTGAAAAAAGCACCATATCAATAATTTCAACCAAGATTTTCTCCGCGCTGTGAGGATCATGACCTCGAGCCAGTCGTCAACTTTCTTGTTGTCCGGGCCAAAGACACCTCAGTGGCGGCAGACTCATCCTCCGTCCCCTCTTGTTCGCGATATTCGCTCCCGGGAGCTCGCTCGACGCCTCTTCAGCCGTTCGGGCATGGCTTTGGGGGGTGTCATAGCAGAATTGCAGGCCGTGATTTCCCAGTGCGTCGATCGGTGTCTCGTTCATCTCATTGTTGGCCCACATTTCAGGGGGTGACGCCTCCGGCTCGTGACACGGCATCATTTGCATCGGGCTGTAAATGGGATAGTATCCCACCGGGAAGAAGACGGGCGAGGCGGCATCGAGCGGCGTGGAGATGACCGAGGCTAGGTCCGTTGGCGATGCCATGTAACCGGTCACGGGTGATTCCATGGCCCAGTAGCAATATCTTTGCTCATAGATTTCGTGTTGAACCTGCATCCATCGTTCTCGGATGTTGAGCTCCGCATTGATATCACAGAGTCGGATGGAAATCGCTTTCTCCTGTGCGGCGGCTTCCGTGATCTTGCTCTTGATCAAGGCGGCTTTCTTTCGAGACCTTCGACGCTCGTCGGATGGCAAGAAGCTGTCCATCTGCTCGTGCAAGATGGTGAGCCTTCTCATGAGCTCGAACGAGCGCTCGCCCTGGCCCCTGAGAGAAGCGTTGAGGTATGCCCTCTCGTTGTACAGTTGCTCTAAAGAGCCGGGAGACGTGAAGACCGACCAGGCCGGCTTGATTCTCGTGTTGAGTGATATGTTGTTGACTGGCATCGTTCGACCTCGCCTGACGTTGCTCCTACAAGAAGCTGTTTGGGAACTTGGATATGCTGTGACAGAACCCTTGCGGCGGGGTAGACAGCTGTTGTGGCTTGGTGAATCTTCGGAAGATGTGGTCGACGCATCTTGATTCTGCACAGATCTAGGAGTGAAGACCGCTGCTTGGACGTGTTGTTCCATGACTGCGGCTATAAACTGGTGATAGAGAAACGAACAGAGATTCCGGAAGTCTGTTCGGCATAATCACTTCAGATATAGATGGGCGTTCCGCTGCAGAAATTCCCACTGTATCCAAAATTGATCAGATCGAAACAAAGGTGGATTTGCCTATCCGCAAACTTAGTTGACGGTTTAGGATCATTCCTCTGATAAGGGACGGCAAGGCTCTCGTCCGATGTTTCTCAATAAAGCAAAGAGCCAAAGGGGTCCAGATTTAGCTGTGTACGCAAAGGATGAGGAGGCGTTTTTGACGAAAGAACAAACTGGCTTGGCAGCCTGCGGTTTAATTTGACGAGAGCTTCGAACAATGGAAACCCCGCATTGAACATGATCAGACGCGTGGTGCTCGGCACTCGGCAACGTTTGTTGGTTCCAACGACATGGTACAGGGTGGGAAACCTCGGACTTTTCTTCACACTCTTGGCCATTACCATCTGCAAAAGTCAGCGTCCGCTTGTTGTTAAAGAGGCCCGTGGTTCTCGTAATAGTCCTTATGATGGTATCAACGAGAAGGTAGGTGTAACTGATTACGACTTCTAGGGAATCAACACACCTGAGGGTTGCCACGCGACGTCGGCATGGCTGCGGCACAGAAGCAACGAGCCTGGCATGATGGCACCAATTTCAGTTCGCCGCCGACTGCGAGGAGCCAAATGCCACCATGTTTCCTTCATGAGGTGCCAAGAAGCATGCTAGCGTTTGTCTTGTGATGCAAGGGGGTTCAGATGTTGAAACCATCATGGCGAGGCGGGTCACAGAATCGCCACAGACCAGCTGCTTCCGCCGCCTTCCGGACCGAGGAGATCTCGTTATCAGACACGGCTCGATTGATTTCACTGTATCGAACCTCCTCTCCACCAGACTCGGTGCTGGCGGCCCCGGCTTTGGGACGTCTCCTGGCCTTGCCAACGTGGGCATCTGGGTGATACTGCTCCATGATGTTGACAAAGCAATCCCTGGAAACCTCCTTGGCCAGGAATTCCATGATTTTGTGTCCCTCTGCTTCCTTCCCTGGCATGACCAGATGGCGTACAAGGAGGCCTTTCTTGGCGATGCCGTCGCCAGTAAAGCAAAGATCGCCAACCTGCGCGTGCATCGCCTTGATGCTCTCGCGCGCCGTGGCCGCATAGTCGTCTGCTTTCAGGAGGCGCTTGGATGTGCTGGTTTCCCAAACCTTGAAGTCAGGGAGATAGATGTCGACCAAGCCATCGAGCAGCTCCAACGACTCAGGCGAATCGAAACTCGAGGTATTGTAAATGATGGGCACCTTCAAGCCTAGGTGCCTGGCATGCAGGATGCTCAAGACAACCTGGGGAACCACGTGCTCCGGAGTGATGAGGTTGATGTTGTGGACGCGGCCGACCTGCTGCAGCTTGATGTACCACTCGCCCAGCTCCTCGGGTGTCAGGTCCTGGCCATTGCGCTGATGGGCAATGTCATGGTTCTGGCAAAAGACGCAGCGGAGATTGCAGCCGGAAAAGAATACCGCGCCACTTCCATTGTGCCCCTGGACGCATGGTTCTGTGACGGCTGGTCAGTGTGCGGCACCCTTGCTTTGGGACAGCTGCTTCCAGACCTTCACCGAAATGAGGCGCAATCACATTGACCTTTGTGTTATCGCCAATCAGACACATTCCCGTCGTCTCGAAACGGTTGACGCCGCATAGGCGCGGACAGAGATTGCATTTTGAGAGGTGATGGTACGCCTTGGAGCGCTTTTTGGATTCATCGATGGAGGACAACATCATGTACCGTGGTATGTAGTCGTCGAGAAGGAAGGGTGGTGCAAGATGGAGGGATCGCCTGGGAGGCCACATGGCTCTCCTGGGGATCCCATTCTTTCTGGTAAGCGCTCTCGCCAACGCTTGCATCTTGCAAACTCGTTCGTATGAACTGGATGAAGAGCATGTCAGGAGTCTTGCGTCAGAGTCGAAGCTCGAGGTAGGAGTGGTGGTCGGATTACATCAGGGAGCTTCCTATTGGCCCAATACCAATTTGAGTGGGGCGATGGCACCTTCACCTCGGTCAACGACGGCAGCATTCGCCTTCCTTCATCTCTCTGGACTTGAGAGTCAAAGTCCGAGGAAAGCTCCATCTGGAGGCCAACTCTCATAATTCTGTATTGAATTCTTGTTTTTCCGTCATAGCGTTTGAGTGACCATCGAATACGAGCAAATGGTCGAACATGACAGTGATTGGTCCCGACCAACGGCCGCAAATGTATTGATCGACCTGGCATCCGTCGCACATCAGCGGCCCTTGCTTGGTGAGCCATTTCCCCGAGCAAAGCGAACATGTTCTGTTGATGGCTTCGGTGGAGTATCAAAGTCCGAGCAAGTTAGTGCCATCGGGACCATCCCTTCACACGGTCTCCCGACGGGCACTGTCACACCAAACATGAGATTTAATTTGATTTCCTGTTTCCTGGCTTGTTTGCTCAATCTATGAACCTGTGCTCCCAGTCTCATATAAAATGTCTGCAGAGATTATCCGGCATGACAGACGACCCATGAGTTTCCTAGATTAGCAGGTAGGCAGACCAAGACATGATATGAGATTCCTAGCGAGTGTTTCTTTTGCGGCATCTTCTTGAAAACGGGCAAAAAGATTCGACTTAGCACGGCCTGGTTTCGATCCAGGGACCTTTGGGTTATGAGCCCACCGCTGCTACCACTGAGCTACCGTGCTTGCTGCTTGTTGAGGACAAATGATCATGATCAGAATGATAATTGCGGCATCAGGTTGTTGTGTGACTCACTTCTGGCAACCTCTACGGAGTGTGATTGGGATGAAGTTAGGTGAGGCCAAATGCTCCTCGGCGATACATCGGGTTGCTGACAAGCCTTGACTTGGGAAGAACTCGAAAGCTTGTGAACTAGTCACTAATTCCTACTTCCCTCTGCAAACGGGAACTATTGCTTAGCTTATTTAGCTTAGTATATCAGAGTTAGCTGGATGAACGGGAGACGGTCACCTACATCCAGGAAGTGACTCTCGAATCCTCAAGGTGCATTGACCCCTTTGAGCAGTCTACCCTGAGAACTCAACTCACAGTCTAACCTTCAAGTACTGATCTAATTATCTCTTCCATTAACAATACGTCCCCGTAGCTCAGTCGGTAGAGCAGCAGTCTTATGTTATCCTTAGCCCTAGCGTAGTATCCTTAAGCTGTTGGTCGTCAGTTCGAGTCTGACCGGGGACAATCCTTTCTTTTCGTTTTTGCTCCTTCCAATATGTGATTTCTTTCTATCTTCTTGGCCTTCGTTATGGATCTTTCAGGCATACTGCCGACGGGTTATAGAGGACATGATTGCCATCCATTCCTACGTGAAGTGCGACCCGAAAGCATTTCTCCCTTCGTCGAGAGTGAGATCGCTCGTTCGGATTCCCCTGCATGAGACCAGTTACAGCTTCCTTCACCTGCTAAGTTTTGGTGAGAGCTCTCCATGCTAGCTGCATAGTAGCGTCTCATTCATAATAGCATAAAGCTTTAGCAACGTGGGTTAATCTTGAAGAATCTGCTCATCGGGTCATGCGATGCACAACTTAAGCAGCGAGCACAAGTCGCTCTGTTGATTTTCTTTTCGCCAATAACAATGCTAGGGAGAATGCTTGGCTATTTATTTTGTAAATAACAGAGCAACCTGGGTGGTAGGTAGTGTTCAACCACACATTACATCGATCAACAAGTGCTAATCGATCGGCATTTGCTTGTTTGCGGCTGTATATGATCATTCGAGCTTGACTGCAGTCAGCGTCGCGCATTCATGACCAACGGCCTGGCAAGCTTCGTCCCTGGTAGCGGATTCCGCCGGCATCATCACATGACCAACTCATAATTACCGTTGATGTATTCTTGTTTGCGTTGTCTCAACACGTATCCATGCACCCGCGTGTTTGTCTCAGTCAATTCTGTATTATAGAGGGGCGGCGACCCGGAAAAGCAAGCAGGACCAGCGGGCTGAACCGACGCCCACGATGAAAATGGTCAGACGAAGAAAACGTTGCGAGCTAGAACCCACAGATATTTCCAGTGTGTGTTCAGATCTTTTCGGATGTTGCTTCTAAGGAGATTTATCGTGCGTCGACGGCCTTTCTGCAGCAGTCCTTCCATTTCGTAGTCATGCCATGTCTTGCCGAGCAAAGATGCTCAAGAGATTACCGTGGGGAAGAACCCTAAAAGTCGACGATTCGAATGGAAGAAAGCAGTCAAACAGAAGTTCGAGTATATCTTATGGGATCCCTCGAGGTGAGGATGGCTCACTGAAGGTGCGTCGGTGAGCAAGCGCTGCCTCACTCCTTCCACTCTTTCACACCGAGCGACGGTCTCAGACCCTCTTACACTCATTCACCTCTCTCACCCCACCAATCTTTTTGTCCCCCTTTCCAACACACAACATCAATAATCGGACTTGGAGGATTTTTTTGTTCTTCTTTATTGGAGGTTTTATTTTGATTTCTTTGGGCGACTTGGGCGGCGTGCGAGATGCATCCTTTCGAAATTTTGTTTTGTTTCGCCCTCTCGCTGCTCCTTCCTTACTCGAATGCCCTCCACATCACCTACCAGACCATTGAAAAATTTCTTCTCGATGAGTACGACTACGTCGTTGTTGGTGGCGGCCTCTCCGGACTCGTGGTCGCGAACCGGCTCAGCGAGAATCCCGATGGTATTTACCCCTTTGCCAACTATGGTTCGTTACGCTGACCAGATATAGCGACTGTCCTCGTAATCGAGGCCGGCGACCTGTGAATATTCCATTCTTAGACTGTTTCATCGCTTCATTGTGAAAACAAGCTAACAATTCACCAGTGACCGCCGCGAGGGTCGGGTCATCATCCCGGGATACATTGGACGTACGCCCCCTTCCGGCTATGGTCAAGATGTCCTCACCGCGCCCCAGACCTTCTTGGACGGGAAGACTCGAGATATTAACCAGGGAAAAGTCGTCGGTGGTGGATCGGTCGTGAATGGAATGTGTTGGACCAGAGGCGCCGCTGCCGACTTCGACGCCTGGGAGGAGCTCGGCAACGACGGTTGGGGATGGGATGGACTGTTGCCATACTTCAAGAAGGTATGAAATCCTTGAACTGAGGCGGTGCCAGGATTCTGACGTACGACTTAGGTTGAGAGGTACACGACCAACGTCGGTCAAGGCATTAGTGACGAGTTCAACATCAAGCCCAACATGTCTTTCCACGGAACTGACGGTCCCATCAACGTGGCGTACCCGGAGCATATCTACAACACATCCAGTAAATACTGCCTAGATTTGGAATGATCTGAAGCTAATCGGAAACAGGCAGCGTTCTTCAAGGTCTTGCCGAGGTCGGTATCCATACATCCAACGACGTCAATTCGGGTGACCCGACCGGCGCTATGATCGTCGCCTCGAGCATGTCCCCCACAAACCAGACGAGATCCGATGCGAGAACTGGCTACTTCGACACAGCCAACGCGCGCTCCAACTTTCACGTTGTCACTGGCCACATGGCCACGCGGCTGATCGTAGGGTTGCCCGGCTCCCTGACCAACCAGGAAAGCCGCCGGATTATCGGCGTCGAGGTAAGTCGTTGTCATGAGTTACACATTGGCCCTACGAGTTCTGACCGTATAAGCTCTCATCTGGTCTGTCGGATATCAACAGAACCGTCACTGCGAACAAAGAAGTCATCCTGGCCGCTGGAGCCATTCAGTCGCCTGTTCTTCTTCAAGTCTCCGGTATTGGTCCTCGTCAAGTTTTGGAATCCTTGAATGTTTCCACGCAGATCGATCTGCCCGGAGTTGGAAACAATTTTCAGGATCACCCCATGGCCCGATTCCCATATGATTGTAAGCACCCAGGAGCCTGCCTAATCTATGCTTCAATCTAACATGCTTTCAGACTCTAATGCATCTGTTTTCACTTCTCATGATCTCAACGGTGACACGCTCGAAGATGCGCTGGACCAGTTCTTGGCCAACAAGACGGGCAAGTCATGCCCTTGTCCATAACGACGTGAAGCTAACCTTCTCAGGTCCCTTGACAACACCTCTGATCAACACCGTCGCCCTCCCAGCGCTCAAGCATCACGCCGACGAATGGAGAACCCTTCTCGCCCATTCAAAGAACCAATCCTTCGACTTCCTTCCCCTCAACACCCCGTCCGCTGTGGCAGCCGGCTACGCAAAGCAGAAGGCCCTTCTACTCAACCACCTGGCTCGCGAAGACGTCGGTGCGTACGAACTCCTCGCCGCATCATGGGGTCAAATCTCCATCGCAAACCAGAAGCCCCTGTCTCGCGGCACCGTTCGGCCATCCTCGTCCTCAGTCTACGACGCCCCCGCCGTTGACCCTCGGTACTGTGCGGACCCTCTCGACTGCAAAATCATCAGACTCGGTCTCCAGCTCACGCAGAAGCTGATGGCCACAGACGCCATGAGGCCGCTCCTTCCAGTAGTCGACGCCAAGTACAACTCTACCGACGAGCGGGAGCTCATGATGGCGCTGAAGCCGCTGGTGGGCACGGAGTATCACCCTAGCGGCACGACGAGCATGTTGCCGAAAGACCTTGGCGGTGTTGTGGATTCTGAGTTGATGGTGTACGGGACTTGCAACCTTCGTGTTGTGGACGCCGGTATTATGCCGATGATCCCAGGCGGACATATCCAGGCAGCGGTGTACGCAGTGGCGGAGAAGGCGGCGGATATCATCAAGGCCGCTGCAGATGAAGCGTCGTGCCCGATGGGACAGCCTCAGTGGCCTGTCGGACAAGGTCCCGTAGGCGGTGACGGACAGTCTGCCTGATTATCAGACGAATCATGGATAGACAGTGAACATCTCACTTAATTGCTTGTAGTATCATAATAATACCCATCCAGCCAGAAAGGCTGACTTTGCGTCTTACAAAAGGCTGCTTAACCATGGACTTGTTTTTCTTTTCATCATCACCATCACCGTGCCTATCATGATGCCTTCAGCGTTGCCCCTTTCCCCAGCTCATCGAATAGCCTCACAGCATGACCGCCACTTCACGCCACTCGCATCAGGGGGAGCACAAACAACCCCATCACCCACCAACTCCACATCACAAAAGACAGCCGATCCGCCTCTGGCCCTTTGCAGCACCATATCCTCGCCGCCAAAAGGGCCCCGGAAAGCCACACCCACCCGGCCACGAGGACCTGCACGATGCCCCAAAACGCAGGACAAACGAGCGACCAGAACAGGATGCCCACGCAGATGCCGAACCTCGTGAACGCGTCCCCGAGGATCACGGGGAAGGTGTGCCTGCCGCGCGCCTTGTCGCCCTCGTAGTCCTTCAGGTCCTGGACCTGGATCGTCGTGCCCACGACGAGGCCCAGCATCCCGAGCCACGCGTACGCGCCCGGGAGGATCTCGGCCATGCCTACGTCTGCGATGAGGATCTTGAGCGCCGCGACGCCGTAGACGGGGTACGCGAGCCCGTTGACGAGCTGGCGGATGAGGAAGTGCTCGTCGGCGCCGCCGAGGTCGTTGTAGTAGGAGCTCGCGCAGATGCAGGCCAGCGTCTCGGAGCCGACGCCGAGGCGGAAGCTGAGGGCGAGGGTGAGGGGCACAGCGGCGAGGAGGAGGTGTCTGGCTTGGGCGGCGGAGGTGCGGCCGGCAGGGATGGGACGCCAGGGCTTGTTGAGCTTGTCCTCGAGCACGCCGGCCGGGTCGCGCTGGTTGGAGACGGAGAGGATGAGGATGTTGAGCCAGAGCCAGAGGAGGAGGGCGGGCAGGTTTGAGAGGATGGTTGGGAAGGATGTTGGGTGGGAGGTTAGAGGAGGCCCGGGGAGGGATGTGAGGATGCCCAGGGCGGAGAGGGGGATGAGCATTGTTTTGATGTCATTTTTGGTGAAGAGGTAGAGGGTGTGGGTGTGGTAGCGGAGGGTGGTGAGGGCATGGTCGAGTTGTTGTAAGGGGAGCGTCAGGGGAGAAGAGAACTTGAGATGGTTGGTTGTCGATATCATCTTGATGTTTTGATGCTTTTTTTGATGCAATATTTCTGGCATCTGTTTTTCAGCGGCGGTGATGAAGAGTGAGGAGGGGATGAATACTATAGAACCACGAACAACAGCTAGGCACTCCAAGGCGAGGTTTTATACTCGTTTTGAACGCAACGAAACCTAGCACCGACAACTGTATCGTCGAACCTCATCGCGATGGCCGGATGCCGTCGTCGTGTCTCCGTATTCATTACTGCCAATCAAGAAACATCGCGGACATGTGTGTAGTTGCTCAGTTTGGAGTTACCATTCTCGGCTCTTGAAGCATCTCGGAGACCCCGTCTGTGAAGAGAAATCACCGACACAAGCAATGTGGTTGACAGCGCTTCGATTTCAGCAGCTTGCACGACAGCCACACGTCAGCCCTTGCTCGGGGAGTTTTGATGTTCTCTCAGCGAATCCATTGGCGTTCTTGCAGCAAGCTGAAGCCCTCAGCTGGCCATCGGTTTAGTTTGGCTCCACGCCGCTAGGCCGTCCGAGGAGGAATGCATCGCGGCGGTCTAGTCGGATCGGGAACTTGGCGGACCGTGATTGGTATCGAGGAATTCGACAGCTTCAAATAGTTTGGCGAGACACAATATGGGAGATTCTCATGCTTTTTTTGTGCAGCTTTTGTGATTGATCATATCTGCATCTCCGTGTGGCTATCTGCACCATCGGTATGTATGCCTTCGTGGCCAATTGTTCGTGATCGAGACACAATATGCGAACCACATGGTTGTATTTCGGTCCTAAATGATGTTTCGGCGTGGCCGTGGGAGAGCATATCTCCGTGTTCGATAAGCAAGAAGATTAGTGTTGAAGACGGCTACGAGACAGAGAAAATGTGACGAGACGTGCTACTGCTTGCTAGTTTCTTTCTCTCTGCATTTTTTTTAGGTGGCTTGTTCTGCCGCTGTGTCTGTGTCCCTCGCTGTCAAAGTCACAGCTTCCATCTTCTCAGTCTCTCTCCTGGCTGTTGCTTAGTCGCTTCCGAAGCACTCAAAGACCTGTGACGAAAGATTGCCGAACGTCGAAATCAAGGGTTGATGTTCGGGAATCGTCGACATTGTTCCGGTGACAGGATCAGAGGAGGCGTCGATGAGGAGAGCAATTTGATACATCCATCTACTTGATAGCCGTCTCCGGTCTCGCGCGTGTCGCGGGCAGTGTTACCGATATCAAAAATATCAAACTCCCACCAGGCTCGCATCTCTGGTCACTTCGTCCGGCCCTTGAATGGGCCATTTCAAAGCCTTCTCTGTCCCCGAGAATGGTCAGAAACCCACCGTCTTGGCAAAAGACCGTCTTCGATAGAATGTCCGGAGGACCAGATCGTTTGATGAGAAATCAGTGGCATACCGAGCGGCATTCTTATGGCCACACCCATGCATTGCTCTCGAACTTATATTGGTTGCTCGACAAGGTCTGCCGGATTTCTTCTTGCGTGCTGAAGTAATTGAGCAGACTAGCCAGGTCGTAGTCATACTTCCGGCCGACACTTTGTCGCCATGTAGACACGACAGAATAGCCTCTTATCTTGGCTCATCTGAGAAAGGCCAAAGCCTGGTTGATCTGTCTCTTGTGCAATGTCCATTCTCCGGCCAAACTAGCAGTTGAACCAATGTCAAAGGTGAGATCTCCGGCTCTGGATCTCAACGACAGCTCTTCATGACCCTCACCAATCAGTGTACAATTGGAAAGACAAGCTAGACTTCTACCTCGGCTATCATAAGCGTCTTCGACATTCGAACAATTGCAACACACCGGAGACTTTGATTGCGCAAAACTTGCTCCTCATAGAGAGAAGAGAAAGGTCATGATGACCCAAGGACGCAAAGTCAACGCACTTGATATGAGGATTTCTAGTTTCCAGGACTGGCTGAGACCAGAAACACTTGAGCCTGGTTCAACCTGACAACGCACTGGCAACGGTGTGAGCAACATTGTGAACCGAGAAACGGTGCAAGCATACAAGGAAAGGACAGTTGATAAGGGGTGAGGGCAAACATCTCTGTCGTTGGAGACGTATGTGTTGGTTGTAAGTGGCTCGGAGTGGATATGGAAGCTGGGATGACACGTCCGCAACTCTCAACAACACATGTCATTGATGGTACAGCTTCGTCCAATGATGCCAAGAAGATGCAGTGCGCAAGCGGTCGACGCGTGGTCTAAGAGGGGGAATTCGATAGAATATGCTTCATGCAACGAGGCGAAAGTTCGTAGTGTAGCTCAGCCATGATGATGTGCCGATACAGTTGGTTGAGGTTGGGGGATGGTGGAAAGAGCATCAATGCTCAGGGAGTGATTGCGTGGACACGGCAGGCAGCAAATGGAAATATCAAATGCTGATTTCCATGTGATGATTTCTTGGCAACGGAGCACTTGCTCACAAGGCCCCGTATTCGCAGTTGAACACTGCCCACTTGGCAAATTGAGTGTCGAAAACCGAGACAAACATCGGACGGGGCTCGAGGGAGGGAGATTCGCAACCTTGGAAGCGAATTTGAGATTCGCCTCCCAGCCTGATGACCAGGCGAGCAGGAAACAATGCTGATCAAAGAAAGAGCTGGACCGCCGATGAATGGATGGACTTGTCTCAACCGTCTTTTTTCGCCCGTTGGATGGCAAAAAATGACGACGGCGGGTGGTAGCGAAGGGAAAGTACGTACCGGGTCGCTGCACTTCACAGCGGTTTTAGAGGCAGAGCGGGTGCGGCGCGCCAGAAAACACATGGGGGTGTGTCAGTGCAGTGACAGCTGCCGAGAGGACTCCAGGGACTAAGGGACCACTGAGGGGTTCAAGCGGTGGCCGGAGCTCTGCACTAGCACCTACCTTACCTTACTCTTTAACTGGCAGTGGAGGTCCACGGGTGAGAGGAGGAGCAACAAGGTAAAATGGAATGCGCCGGTCGCAGGTGGCTGTGCACGCCCCAGAAGCCAGGAACCCCCACCATCAAACACAACGGACACCGCTGCAGCTTCACAGCTGTTGTATGCCACGGCTGGAGGTGACTGAGGGACACTGATTGGAATGGCAGAGGGGGGCAAAAGGGGTCGTCGATGTCGTCCCGTTTTACTCCATGTTAGTCGGTGGTGGCACAAGAGCTAAAATGCCAGTGTGGATTGTGTGCACTGGACCGGAGACCGAGACTGGGAAGTGCCTGGAACACCACTGCCCAGCACACCCAATGACGTCGCCCGCCTCAGAGAGGCCTCTCGGGCACGTCCAGGGAATCGGGATCCAGACCACCTCAGACAGAGAGAGGGACAGAACCAACAGCAGCGAGTGACGGGTGACGAGCGACGAGTGACGAGAGTGGGTGACCTGCTGAGGTGGAGGCTGCCCCGGAGCTAAAGAAAGAAGCAGCACCAGCAGCAGCACCGACTTAAGCGCCATGCCATGCACGTAGTTTCAATCTCGTCCAATCCAACCGACTTTGCCATCACCACACCCCCAACCCAACCTTTAAACCTGCGAATCTCGTCACAACTCTCACGACTCGCCTCCTACCTACCGCCTACTCACTCTCGAAGCACCTTGTCGCTCGATCCTCCTTGGCGAATAGTCGTCGCGTCTGCTCCTCGTCACCTTTCTTGTCGCTTACTTGCACCTACCACCAGCCTGCAGCTACCTTTCCGACCAAATCCTCCCAGCATCACAAAAAGTCAACCCCAAACACCCCGCGCTTCCCCCCTCCTCAACCTAGCTACCCCTACGTCTTGATTTTTCAGGCTTCTTCTTTGCGCCAGTCGCAATTTGAGACGCTGATCTGAGGCAGCCAAGTCTCCAAAAGTTCGCGCCTGTTCTGCGCATCACAAACATGGCTTCAGGACACAACGTACGGCACCGGGCGCGCAACATCAACTCGACAAGCTTAAAGCGTACTGACTGACCTTACGATTTAGGACCCCAAGCTCTTGTACGCCATCAATGGCGTCAAGGCCTACCACCTTGCCCACGGAAAGGAGGAGTCTCTGACTCCAGCCGGCCCCCAGACCCTCTCGCTGTTGATGGTCCCGACATCGTCGCCCTTTTCCGACACAAACGGAGAAACTCCAGCAGAGGACTTCTACCTACACCTGCACCTCCCTCCCGAACTCGACTTGCCTCTCCCCGCCACAACCCAGATCTACCACCAGCCGCCAACGAGCTACCTGATTCCAAGATGGGATATGGGCCCCGACAGCGGCGCATTCACTCGCATCGAGTTCCCCGACACTGGCAGCAGAAAGGGTCTTCAAGAAGATGTAGACACCTTCGAGACAATCCTCGCCCAGTGCACCGCCTTCCTCGAACGAGCGCCCCCGCCAAAGGGTTCCTCCGCCGCGAAGTCCGCGAAGGCTGCCGCCATACCCTCCGCAGCTTCTTCCGCAAAGGCGAGAGCAGCAGCTGACGACGGCCTCCCCGCCTACAATCCTGCCGACTATCAGCCCGGGCAAGCCTACGCTCAGGGAAGCCACAGCTCCCCTAATGGCGGCAGGATCGTGCTGATTGACGAGGAGGATGGCAGCGTCATCGGCGAGCTGGCGGAGAACTACCAAATCCAAGAGGAACTGGGCGTGAAGCCCGGCACAAAAGGTAAGTCGGGCGGCTACTCGGCCGACCTTGACTCACATGGCATGCCAGATCCCGTGGAGATCACCCTCCCCGCGAACCAGAGCCAGGCCATTACCGTCCAGCCTGTGTCGCAGGAGTATCGCGAGATGATCATGCACCCAGCTTACAAAAAGTCCTTCCTGGTCTCCAACGCCTCCAAGGCTTCCCGTCTGATCGTTACGTCGTCAGACATGGTCACCAAGGGTCTGCAAACAGGAGCCGATAGCTTCACCACAAAGACCAAGTCCAACGAGACGGCCATGACGTTCACACCGGCGGCGCACGACCGTATTCGTCGCATCAACCAGTTCACTACTACTGCGGCTGGCTTGTCAGCGACGACGGTTGGACAGATTGGTAAAGTTGCACAGAACCTGGGCGCTACCCTTGCTAGGAAGAAGAATGGCGGCGGAAGGGGGTATGACAAGGATGGTAACCCCATTGAGGGTTACAAGCCAGGGCTGCTTAACAGGAGCTTGATGGCATTCAACACCGTCGCCGACGGTATCGACCAAGCCGGACGCAACCTGCTGGTGGGCACTTCATCCAGTGTATCGCAAATGGTCGAGCATCGCTGGGGTGCCGAAGCCGGCCAGGTGTCGAGAAACATCGGCGGCGGTTTCAAGAATGTTGGCTTGGTCTACATCGACGTGACCGGCGTCTCTCGAAGAGCCATCCTGAAGAGCGTCGCTAAGGGTATGGTCGTCGGGAAGGTAAAGGGAGGCGGCCAGATCATTGTCGGGGGCGGAGACGGTGGTAACACTGTCGGACTGCTAGAAGATGGAAAGCCTCTTGCCCGCAGGGATGACGAGAGCGACACGACGAGCTTGTACACAGCGTATGAGGGGAACGGTAAGAAGGCCGCCGAAAAGGTGCGATGAGAGGAGCGAGACAATTCTGGACAAAGATGATTGCAGAGCGAATGAAGAAGGTGTTTTTGGATGGCCACATATGGGCCGCCATGTTTGTATCGAAGACCCCGCACAAGGACCGGGCAACTCCGTATCTCTGCTTGTCGAATGCGAGAACGACATGAAAATAGGAAGGTAGCCGCTTCAGTAATTAAGAACAGTTCTAGCAGACCGTTGGCGCCTTTGTTTCCATAGCCTTTGAACGCGGTTGGGATAGGCCTGGTTTAAGAGCTGTCAGACGGCACCGAACCGGTCAGGGGTTCCACTTCAAGGCCGGGCACCGGAACCCGTCGACCGGGCCGCTTCCAGAGCGCGGGGCTTACCTCAGCTCGACGTAAGGACGTGGAACATCACGTGCACGTACCTAAAGAGGGCCCCGCAGGTCTCAGAGCGGGCAGGTCGTGGTCAGTGTCACTTTAGCCCGCTGCCAGTTAGTCGCGTCAAGTCAAGCCCCGTCGCGCTTTCCCCTGATGTCGATTCCATCAATGCCGCTACCGTGATATAGGAAGGGATCAGGCCCTCGAGCATGGAGCCTCCTTGACAGCCAGTGCGATTTCCGTTTTTGTGGCTCGGACGCTCCTTTCTTTTTTGCGAAAGGGGACACGGAAAGAGAGTTGACTGGTTCGTGCGACGAAAGGGGACTTTGCTTAATGCAGAAAACAACATAACAAGGTAATCTGCCAACCATCACATCACCTTACTTTTTTTCCGGCTGCGACGTCTTGCTTGCCCAACTGCCCCGCCTCCCATCCTCCCGCCCGAAGGAGCCGCCTTCGTTCGAATTGCTCTCTCCCGCCATCCTTCGCGCCCGCACCGACTTCGACGTGTAAATGTGTCGCTTCGAGCTGTTAGGCGCTTTCATCCTGCTTCTACGCGACTTTGGCGAAAAGTCAAAGTCCAAGAAGCAACCCACCCGCGAAATGTGATGATGCCGTCTCTTTGGGCCCCTCCCAAGACCTCCCCTCGAACCCATGTCCACCTCCACCAACGTCGCCACGATTGTAACCGGACAACTCATGGCTAACACCTCGGTTTCCTGTGCAGACACGACAATCATAGCAACAGCAGCAGCATTGGCCTGGGCCTCGGCGCAAAGAAGCCATGCTCCACGAAATCCTCCTCGCCCTCTCCGGGCACCCCTCCCCTCTGCTCCGAACCGAAGCTTCAGACCCCGATGCGCTACCATCGCCCGCCATCTCACCACCGGAACGCGAGCTCCTAGCCACCGTCGCACACCTGAGTGACTTGCACGTCAAATTGCAGAGCTACACAGCGCCCATTGCCGCCGAGCATCCGTCAACGATATGCCGCGCCGTCGCGACAGCCGTGCAGTCTGTCCACCTAGCTGCCTTCCAGCGCAAGGTGCTCGAGGTCGAGGAGACCGTTCTGAGGAAAGATTCGAGTCTGGTGGGCGCGTACAATATTGTACCTTTGACGGCAGTCGTGGGCGAGTTTTCGGAGTGGACGCGGCGGATGGAATGGCTCTGGGAGATTGTGCAATTCATGCTGCGGAAGCAGCAAGGGCAGACATGTCGCGGCGCGCAGCTTATTGATCGGTTGCGGAGCGAGCTGCAGAGTGGTTACGTGGATATCGAGAGGACGGCCATGAGTCTGGTCTCCGTGGCGGAGACGGCGTGGTTGAAGCAGGTTTCTGCTTGGATCCTCTACGGCCGGCTGCCTACCTTTGGCGGAGAGGATTTCTTCGTGCATAAGGCGGAGAGCGGCGATCACGTAGGTTAAGCCCGCTTGGTACGGAATGTGGTGACTAACGACGAGCAGGACTATGTCTCAGTGCCGACGTTATTGCCGAACTTTGTCACGCCAAAGACTGCGTCTTCGATGGTCTTCATTGGGAGGTCATTAAACCATGTCCGTGTGAAGAGCAGCGTCGAGTCGGGCCTCCAGGGGCTAGACCACCTTTCGTCGCAACTGAAGGAGCTGTCCGCGTTGACATATCCGCTGAACACAGCGAGTTTCTCGCGGGCAATCACCGCCATTCGCCTCACGCTCTCACGTACAGTGCTACTGAAGTTATTGCCGCTCACGAAAGTCGTGGAGGCACTGCAAGTTTTGCGCGAGTTCTTTCTCTTGGGTCGGGGTGAATTCGCCATGGCCTTGACACACCAGGCTGACGAGAAGCTACGAAGCCGCTGGAAGAGGGCAGATAATCTCGCCTATGAAAAGCGCGAGGGTGTCGGCCAGTTTGCGGTCAAGGAAGGCGAGGTCGCAGCCGTGCTGGCCAAGACGTGGGGAGAGATGGGCTTGATGCAGGGGCAGCATGCGGACGAAGATGAGGGTCTCGAGATTGGGAGACAATTACTGCGCTTGAATCTGACCAAGTCCAAGCCTGCGGTGCCCCTCAAGCTTGAAGCCAGCACATCGCAACCAACAACGAAAACGTTGGCCACGACCCCTTTCCGCAATCTTCTGCTGTCTGTTCCCGTCATCCTGACGATGCAGATACCTTCACCGCTGGACATGTTTCTCACCTCATCCGATCTCCAGATCTACTCCACAATCAACTCCTACCTCCTCTCCATCCGCAGGGCACATATTCGCCTTACCGAGCTGTGGAAGATTACATCCTTACGCCGGCATCACCCGGCACCCCCTGGCCCCCCAGCCGGAAGCACGCGAGCAGGTCGATCAAAAGTGGTGCTTCTCCGCCAACGCTACACTACACGATCGAATGCGCTGCGCAGCGCCTGGGTCACTTGCAGCTCGGCCCTCTTCTTCCTTTCCGAGACGGAAGCGTATTTGCAGACGGAAATCGTCGCAGGTCTATGGGAAGGCTTTCAAGAGTGGCTTACCTCGAGCGAAAAGAAGCCCGAAACCAAACCCAACTCCACGTCACCCTCGAAAGCACCCTCGGCAGCGGTTTCAGAGGATGAGGATGATGATATCTGGCTCGCGCAGAGCACGTCCAACCTCAACCTCGGCCCTAAAACACCTGAGCCGACTCCGACCCATGACCCCCAGTCCCTCGCGACAGCACACCGAGCGTATCTACGCGCACTCTCGACTCGTCTCCTGCTCACATTTCCCTCTTATACAGACCCTCTGTACAACTTGTTGACGCATACTGATCACCTCGTCGCGCTGACAACGCGTCTCCACGCCGTCTGGACCTCGATGGACCTGGAGGCCGACGCCGGAGTCGTAGATGCGTTCGTCGACCTCGAGATTGAGGAGAAGGACGTGCGCGCCGCGATACGGGATGTGGAAAAACACGTCAAGGATGGTATCCGCGAGGTCATAGCCTCTTTGAGGTCCCTCGAGGCGGACCCCGCCGCGTTTGCGGACGAGGAGGAAGGCGGCGAGGAGGGTGTCCTTAGGGAAGAGGGCGAGTACATTCCTCGGCGGGTCGGTGGCGTGGAGAGACTGCTCATGAAGCTTGACCTCGGGGGCTGGTTCGGGGACAAGAAGGACGAATTCTTCGTCTTTGGCGAGTACTGATGTCTCAAGTCTCGACTACTTCGTTTCTCTCCATTGGCATCCCGCGGGGGACACCACATGTGCGCCTTGCATTGCCACTGAATAGATAGCCGACCCTATCTGCGGGGAGTCTTACATGTTATCGAAAATGACATGATGGCGATATCACTGCAACACCCGAGTTTCCACAATGCACAAGCTTTGGTGCGAATCATTGCTCTGGGAAACGTCGCCCTGCCCAGAAACTCCGACCTGCAAAACACCATGCGAGGGGGCAGGGAAGGTGGGAATTGAAATCCCACGTTGCAAAAGACATAAAGAGTGGGCGGTAGACAACGTGTTGGTAACGCGACGACACCGGCGGGACGGACCGGAGGACGTCATGGGTCACGCCAGGGCTCTCTGCTGTGGCACGCGGGGGTTGGTTTCCGTTGGGTGTTCCTCGGCTTGGCGATTTTCGGGCCCCTAAGAGGTTAGGCGCGTGGGTGCTGTCATTCCAGAAGCCTATGCAGACTTTTTGACAGAGACATGACCTACATCATCGGTAAGCGAGCACAGCATCTCATGATGGCGTTGGGCGGGGTGCATGGTGTTCATCGGGCTGGGTGGGGGTCTGGGGTGGTACGACACTGACGACCGCTCTCGTGTTCCAGACCGGCCGACTTTTAGTCTCGTCTACCTCACTCTACCAGCTTTTTTCCTGTTTCGTCACCGCCTTCGTGGACATGAGGAACGACTGTTTGCATCCGTGGATTTCCATTATTCACCATCAAAGCGAAGCATAGGTAGAGACAGTATGGTGATTATGAAAAGATGTTTGCATGAGCAAAAGGCGTTTGCGCGCTTGGTGTTGTTTGTATTGTATCTCAGTCAAAAATACAGACGTGGATCATCAATAGTCTGCTTCATTCGTACAATTCCTGGTTCCCCTCCCTCATGATGGGGAATCCGCTCCAAATACTCCTCGACTCCTCGCCTGATGAATGAAAAGAGAAGGCTGAATCGTCGAGAGAAAAAATGACAATAGTTGTTGACACAAATGTATGTACAGATAAATGTGAAATATCCCTATGAAGAACGCCGTCCTACCATCGCGACGCGGCGATGCGATGCGCGGTGCCCTGAAAATGGTATCCTAGTCTCCTCCCATATCCTTTGGTCTGTGTCTGTATGTGCTGCGCTGTTGCGCGCTGGTCTGTAGCTGCTTTCATTGTAGCTGTGTCCCGGGTTTCCGTCTTCTGTTTTGTTCCACTGCCAATAAATTTGATGTAGGTTTTTGGTAAAAGTGATGATTTGAGGTGTCGCTCATAATGGCTAGATGCTCGTGGCTGGAAATATGAAATATGAAATGTTTCTCTGCGACGGACGATGTTCGGAGCAGTGGAAATGGTCGTAAGTCGTCAATGTCGTCGCAGTGTAGATTTTGGTACCGATTGATGATGCAATTTTGATCGTGCCTCCCGTAGAGAAAAGAGACAGCAAAAGGGCATTAAAAGTGTGTTGGTGCTGAAGGTTCATCTCAGTAAGTTGAGATGGGGCGGTGTCGCAGGGGACTCGACTGATGGTCCGAGGTACGACGCTGGAAAATGTGCTGTACAAAGGACCTGGGGCCCTCGCTCACGGACTTGGACGTCAACGGGTTGCGGTGCGTCTTCTTGACTTGCCAGCGGTCCTTGATGCAGTCGTCGACAAGAGCCATGAGGCCGGTAGCAACAATGACATCGGCGACGTCGGTGACGGCCTCGATGACGCTGCGGTCGCTGATCCACATGTGGCACGGAGGCACCCAGCCGCCGGCGCTCTCGTCGTCGTAGACCTGGTTCGGGGCGCGGGTCTCGGGGACGATGTGGGCGACTGCGGCGTCGGCGGCCGTGTTGCCGTCCTTAACGAGGTGGAAGGAGACGACGCCGAGGTTCTTGTCGAGGACGCGCTTCCACTGGTACTTGTGACCCCACCACTGGAACTCGTAGCGCTTGTTGTTCTTGCCGCCGCAGCGAGAGACGTCGACGCGGGCGTAGTTTGAGAACTCGAGCTTCATGGTGTTTGTCGGCTCGGGGCGGGACTTTTGCTTCATGTCGAAGGATGCGGAGCGCTGGAAGTAGGCGGAGGGGTCCTCGTCGCCACCGCGGGAGGAGGAGCTGGAGGCGGGGCGTTGCTGCTCCTTGCCTTTGAGCATGGAGCCGCCCGAGTTGGTGCGCGAGAGGGGTTTCCTGGTCGAGAGGGTCTTGAAGGCGCTGGAGAGGGATCGCTGAAGCGTGGGGCGCTCCTCGGTGGCGGGCTCGACGTACTTGCGCTTGGAGTTGCAGACCTCGCGACCAGACTCGCGACAGTACCGTCTCAGGGAGAACTCGCGCTTGCTGAGGTCGTACATGCGCAGGTGGAAGAGTTGCATGGTGAAAGGGCGGCGGCCCGGGGCGACGGTGTCGACTCGCAGGTTCATGTTGCCGTCCGGGGTGAACTCGTCGTGGCGGATTGACAACCTGTTCATGGAAGGGAAGAGCTTTGCAAAGTCCTGGGGGGTGGAGGGGCGGACGTCATCGACAACATCGCGGCAGTAGACGGGCAAAGGCGGGATCTCTTGGTGCTCCTCGAAGCTGTCCATGTCGATCTCGCGTTGGAGCTCGAGCTCATCCTCGTCCTCGGAAGCTATACTCGAGTCGAAAGTGTCGACGGTCGACCTCGGGTAGCTGCTTGTTGAAGGAGAAATGTCCTCCTCCTGGACGGGTTGAAACTTGCTCGAGACCTGCTTTGCTTCCCTGACTGATGCCTCGGTGCTCGCGTAGTCGTAGTAAGACGTGGGCGTTGTGCTTTGTGATTCATATGTCTCGAAGGAGTCGACCGAATCACTACTCCTCCTCGAGCCCCGACTACTCGTGGAGCTCTTGGAGCTGTATTTTCGATTTGACTGAGGCATTTTGGTGGAGGGGATGTGATGAGTTGATGGTGGAGGTTCGGAGGGATGGCAGTGAATGCCTTGTGCAGGTGGGTTGATCCGTCAAGGGAGGGAGGGAGGCTTCATATATCTCAAGGTGGATGAACTGGCGAAGTGGAGGAGAGGCGTGAAGTGTCGGTTGGTTGGTGAAGAATTAGGCAATGATATGTTTGACTATGGCCAGGGTCCTGTTTCTGGATTCGGAGTCAGGTTGAGATGCTGGGGCGAGGGTGCGGTTGGATGAAGCAGGGGTGTGTGTAAGTGTGGGTGGTTTCGAGGCTGTATCCAGCGGATGGTTGACCGTGTTGGTTGGGGATGATTAAGAAGATGTATGGCAAAGGAGTTGTGAATTTGATACAGCCGTGGGAATATAAGGCAGCCAGCAAAGTGAAGAAGGGAACGGGCAGCACACCAAAGAAGTAATTAGGTAGGTAGTGTGGGAGTGGTGATGGGTCGGAGGACAACGGGTGGTGGACAGCAGCAGGTGGTGCTGGTCTTAACGGTGGGTGGGCAGCTTTCTGGCACGGGTCGCAGGGAAGAGGAGGACGGGAATCGGAGATGGTCGAGGTACCGCTGGCTGGGAGCGGTAACGACGGGCCTGAAGTGTCGCAGCAGTGCGACGGCGAAGAAGGACCAACTGCCTCACAGGGCCCTGACCTGGCACCTGGTTGTGGTGGCCCCCTGTCCCCTGCCCAAAAGATGGTTCTCACGTTTCTGTGCCTTGCTGCGACCACGCCGTCCACGAATAGGTGCTGCGACCTGCGACTGGACATGGCTGCGGTACGGTGCTGAGTCGGCGGCGGTGGGCAACAAACGGAGGGAGGTAGAGTACTTGGGTACTTACCTGCTGCTGGAGCGCAGTACGGATAATGTGCCTCAGCTGCGAATCCGAATGTCATCATACACGTACCCTCCCTGCTGCATAGGTAGCCTCTGCTGCTAAGGTCGTGCAGGATGAGATGGGACGGGGGGTCAACGGGATCCGAATGGCTGGATTTGCAGGGTGGGAGGGTGCTGCCCGAGTGAAAAGGTTCAACCTTCTCTCAGCGCGAGCCAGACGCAGCAGGCCAGTAGGAGCTCCAGGAGACGATGCCTGTTGGGGAATGTGGATGCGTGGGCGACGCCGACACTCGTGGGCAAGCGACACTCGCTCATGAGGAAGAGTCACACTCAACGTTGAACGGCCAAGTCACCGCTGCCTTCCCTGGTGGAGGAAGTGACATGGCCCAAGAGGAAAGACTGGCCGGGCCACTTACCACGTCAACCCTCAGGAATCAAGAATCAAGACGTGTGAACTGCCTTGGGTTAGTAATAATGCAATGTGCGTGCCTAAGGTACGAACAGCTCATTGAGCATCTGCTGCGTCGGAAGGAGGAAAGAAAAAAAAAATTAGGGAAAGAAGGAACCCCGGGGACTTTGGGAAGGGACCACCAAACGCAGCAGCAAGCACGGCCAAACTCAAACATGGCACGGCATTTGTGGGGGGAAGGAAACATGGGCAAAGAAAGACGTATCGACGCACCTGCTGGCTGAGGCCGAGGGAATGGAAAGAAACGGGGAGCGCAGGAACGGCTGTCCGCCGTAGCATGTTCCCTGTACGAAACGGCACGAGGCACCGGTGCAGAATGCGAACACACTATTGAAATCCACGAATCGACGCGACGTCGCAATTCCCGTCCTCTACCTTACAGTGTACAGTGTACCGTACCTACCAAGTGGCACCACCAGTCTCGCGGTTACCTTTCAGTGGCATGTTGTTCTGACTTTTGCGCAGAATTTGCTCTGGTTGAACTTAATTCTACCCGTCCATCTCAATTAATAACGCTCGACCTGACCTGGCCCCGGCCGGGATAGCTCGGTTCGCAACGTTTTTGAGATAGATGTGCACTCCAAGCTCTCTCAGCAAGGCGCCCAACTTAGACGCCCAGAGAGCTTTCTGCCACTTCTCTGTTTGCACTTTTGCCCCCAAAAGATCCAGCATCTCAAGAGGCTGAGCGCATGCGCACGCGCAAGGCATCAATGTCCAAATGTCAAGGCGACTGTCAACTGCTTTCTGAACCACTGAATCCCCCAGACGTGACCGAAAGATTCACACCTGCTTAGCCGCGCCAGTCTGCCGTCTGTCTGCCCAAACCTGCCTTCTGCCCTTCTCTCTGCCTCTGCTCCGTTTGGTGTGGCTTAGGTACCTGAGGTGCAGTGAGGCACATACGGGAGGTGGACGGCGACATCAGCCTGATTGTGGTGCCAAATTCGTCAGGCAAGTCAGTCCGCCGGCCGTTCTTTCCCGTCGTTGCTGGCAATCCTCGTCCTTCCGTCTTAGCAATCAATCAACTATCAACCACGGAGAGTGAAGAAAGACCAGGGGCAGAATTTTCCCAAGAATTTTGGCCGTCCCCTTCTTTCCTGCCCATCTGATCGATCCATCGCGTCAATGATCGGCGTCTCTCACCCTTCCTCGCCCTTTCCCCCGTCTCGGGCTGGACGCTCACTCGACGACACTCGGCGCTTACCATCCACCACCGCCTGACCCTGCCAACTTCCCACGTCTTCGAGCTGCGTCTAGAACCTCCGACCTCCATCGCATCCCCGTCAATACTGCCATTCGCTGGCAACTCCGTTATCTCTGTGCAATGGCTCTCCAAGTCTATCAATTCAATTCTCCTCACAGCAGTCTTTGGTTCCTACGGCCTCGCCTCCTCTCGTCCTTCCTGGTCTCGTCGCTCGTTCTACCGACTCCTTGCTCCGTCCAACTCCGTCTCACGCAATGAATAATCAACTGCTACACTCCCCTAAGAGCCGCCCAATCGACAGCAGCGTGCCATCGTCACATCCGCGATGCCACCCCCGGACACCCCCGTCCGGCTCCATCTAGCCTTCTAGAATCGCCGCTGATATCCATCTTTAAGGCGCACCCGTAACCCTGTGCTAGTCGGGTGCGCACCATGTCGATCACAGAGGAAACGGATGACACATCGTGCACAACACTGCGGCGCGACACCAGTGTCCACCACTGACCAGTCACTCCTTCACGACCCTTTCCTGCTGTACCCCACGATGCCCGCCCGGACGCCACAGCACGGAAGAACTGAGCACTGTTGCTGTTGCTGATGCTGCTGAGCTGCGGCGCTTTGTGCACACACAGCCCTCATTCCCCAGCCAGGCCTGTGCTCCCTCGATCTTGCTCCCGCTGCCATTGAAACTCAAATTAACCATGTCGCTGGCTCCATCATGGAACGAAGCACAAGACAAGCCGCAATCCAAGAGCTGTGTCTGCGTCGGCAGGGAAGACACATCCTGGGGTCCATGGCTGGCCCGCGCTTGATGCCTCGATGCACCTTAATTTAGCTACTACTCAACTGTCAGCCACAACCAGCCGCCAACATGACGCCGTCTTCCCCACGATGCTGCTGTCCAAGACAGCGCCTTCAGCCTTCAGCTGGCCCGAGATGACGTTGGCCCCGTGGAACAATTCACTCGGAGGGTCTCTCGGTGCGCCTCTGGGATGGCTGTATGCTGCTGACTATGGAAAACCCAGAGAGGCACACGAAATGGTCTTGCGTAACCATGCAAACCCGTGGGACAGATCCTCGCCAACGCCGTGTGTTCCGTTTCGCTCACGACAGGACCAACGGGTCCGGCGCCCTCACCGTTGCGAATTGCACTTTGCTGCGCCGCCTTAGTCGCTATCTCGATATCACATTTGGAACAAATCCATCACCGCCTCTTCTTGCCTCCTTTTGCTTGCTGCTGATGCCCAACCTCGCAAACCAGCCCCACGATTGAATCTCGAGGCTGCATCTCGCCTCTCTTCATTGGCTGTTGCGGCCACGATGTAGGCCCCTGAGCCCGCTCTTGCTTCGCTGTTCTGTCTCCATCTGTCGTTCCTGCACCTCCGACTCGGCAGGGCGTTCTTGGATTCGGCTCTGATTCGATTTCCGCATGGCGCCCATGTAGGCTACCATTTTACCTGGCGCGCCGTTGACGCGAGCACTTTACCTTGGTAGCCAACCTGTCGCCAACCAATTGTCCGCCTCGACAATGGTCGTATTGCATCGCCAGCAGGAAGGAACAACTCAATTGCTCCAGGTCGATTCCAGAGTCACCATCGTCAAGGGCTGTGCAAAGGATGCCTCATCTCGACCGCCTGTTCCCTAGCCTGACGATTCGGTGTGACGCAGATGGCTTTCCCGTCTATCGTCAATAGAGCGCGTACGCTTCGCTAGGTCCTCTGCAAGGTCTTGAGACATCTATGTCTCACAACTTTGCAGCAAAAAGACCGACCTGCGTCTGCTTAGACACGGGAAGCGGCTTTTTGCTGACTTCTCTGCACGGGCGACCGCGTATGCGGGTTGAGCTCATCTTGGCTTCGAATTGCGGTCGTGTGTCAGCCGTTGATTCGCTGGGTCGCAGGTGTTACCAAGCCCGATTGTCGGCCCTGGTCACAGCAGGCCTTGAGCGCCGAACACGTGCTGTGTGATACCTATCTGCGTCGGCCTCTGCCAGATTTTTCGATTATGACTCCTATCAACTTGCGTCGACACTTCAGGGTCTTTTGGCGGCCCAACGGCCTCCTGGGCGGAGCGGAAAGTCAGGCATCCAGATCTTGGTCGAGTCTGAGAAGGCAGCCAGATGGCGATGCCGGGGGGTTGGGACGTGCTGTTCAACCACACGACCTTATTCGTACTGCTTCATCGACTTTGAACATGCGGCCCAGATCATGCGGAGCGAAACTGAATTCAGGTCCTGTGCATAGACCCTGCTGAATGGCCGCATGCGCCTCCCGTGCTGGGCGTTTTGGGCGACGACGGAAGACGGGATCCCTTCATCGACTCCGAAGGCAAAGACGCTGATCAGGGCGACATCAAATCGCGTCTATTGATCCTTAGTGTCCGTCTATCGACGACCTTTTTCTCCGGGTAACTACCCGACGCTTGTTCGTTTCCTGCCATGACCACAACTGGCGGACGGCAGAGAAGATCGTTTGAGTCGACGATAAATATCCTCATTGAGCAACTAGTACACATCCGATATCCAATGAAATCGTATCGTCAGAGTCCACCAGAGGAGAAGTACCGGGTTACGAAGCGGATGTCTCCCTGCTAGCCGTTCATCGGCCCTGATTGTCGGGTCTGGAAGGGTTCTCGACCAGTATGGCGCCGATGATCGCGAGCCGTTCCAGGGTCACGGTGACCTCACTGCCCGTTCAACGTCAAAAAGAAATCTGCGGCAAACATGCAGCTGTCCGAATACAGGTTCTGTGAAGCCGTGGAGGTTTGCTCGCTGGCCATTGACGCCATTGCTCTCCTAAGCAGAGCTTCCTGAGCACCTTCCTCGGAGTTCCATTGCCCCCTCGCTTGCGTCTCGCAGAGACTGCGCTTGCTCTCATACGCCATCATCGTGAGGATTTCTGGACCGTTGTAATGGCCAGACGACCGTGGCAAAGCTGCTGGGCGACACTGTTATCGCGTCCTGGATACGACCAATTCGATACGAGAGACATAACGCATTCGGCGCCCATCGAATACCTTTTTCGATTTTGGCCACGTAGTCATTCGCGCTTCATTACGTTACTCGCCACGGCGTCTCTTTCTTCGATGTTATTGAGTCTTGAAGTTGGACAGCAGCTGTCAGACTAGTCGGGCTGCGCGTCTGTCGTCTGAAAACTGACAGACATACTAATTAGGGATCCCGAGGTCTAGCAATGTCGGAATGAATGCGAATGATTCGGGGAGCCGGCTCGAAGCGATGCAGTATCTATCTGACAAGGACAGGGCTGGCTTCTGATTTAGCATCGCGTTTGCCCAGTCCCTTCACCACGACGCCTCGCCTTCGGGCTTCAACGGCGTTTCACCTGCTGTGCGAGTGCACCCAGCCTTATTCGTCGGGACACTAAGGGCCAGGAAGCGCGAATAGAAAGTCTATCCGCCGTTGAGTACTACGCCGAGACACTTGAACCTGGCTGATTCGTCTCGGCAGTCATCCTCCTGCTCCGGATGCTACGCTCTGTGTTTGTCGCAAACGTTCTGGACTTGAGCTCAGATTCTTCGGCCCCCAACCGATTCACGCCCCAAATGAAAACTCGAAAAAGACCTGCCTGGCTAGTGCTAGAATAAAGCGCCCGGTTGAGCGCAACCGGCCCAAGGCTCCAATTGGGCATTCGAAAAAGCCATTCCAATGACCTCGTGATCTTTGTACATACAGGACATCCATACACAATCTCGAGAGAAAGCCTCCCCCGCACCGGCTGCAGGCATGGTGCGCCCGCGAGCATCATTGAACATTAGTCCTCATGCCATCTCCTGTCGTTCAAGTCACCCGCCCGCCTGTCAGGAAATTTCGCAGAGCGACGATCCCAGTTAGATGGGCAGGCTAGGTAAGAGCCGCCGCCGGCAACGGAGCGGCTCACACCATGTCTTGGCATGTGCAGACTGGTGGGATGCTGCTGCGTGTCTTGCTCGGGGTTGATCATCGAGTCCGGGGTAGTCGGATTGTTCAGATGGAGGGGCATCTCGATAGCAATGCAATCAAATAGCATTCCTCTCACAGGACTGAACACTCGCTGGCTCGTTACTACGCGGTTATACCACCTTGGAAGAGTCTCGCCGGGTCCTTCGTGGAGGGTGCCAATGGCATGTTACCTGGCGGATCCTAATTATCCTGCTGAGCAATTTTACCTGTCAGGTTGGACGAGCCCAGCTCATCCGGCAATAAGAAAAGTTTCTTCACGTCAGTCCATCGGGGCGTTTTACCCCAGAGCCTCCAATGTCCTCGTCCTTCCCCGCAGATCTCGCCAGCTGTTGTACGAGGATTTCTCGGGAGCACACCATCTTTGGAGTCAAAAGGTAGGTGGCATATCTCGCGCGCGCAGATGTCGTGCCTCTGCGACCGGACTCGGGTAGCTTCGGGGATGGCCGATGGGTGTTCAGGAGGAACAGTAGCCTGTCCGATGGTTGACATCACGCATGCCCGGTGTGTGTTAGTCGGGCAGGCTGGTGGAGGGATGCTTACTTGTGGGATTGGGTTGGGGGCGGGGGAGTTGGGGGTTCGGATGGGTGGGATAGAGTGGGATGACGGCGCGTAGGAGGACAGGCCACAGTCTCACCACCTTAGCTGGGTTGGACCCCTGGTATGGGAGGGGATTTGGCTTGGACACCCTTTTGTGATTCTTTTGACGTCCTGTGGTTATTTTGTGTGATGGTATTATGAGATGTGCCTGTCGTGGGAGAATGCTTGTCTTTGTGGTGATGTTGCTGGTTTCTGTCTTGTCCTCTCTTGGAGATGGATGGCTATGACTGTCATTCAGTTGAAGCTTCGTTATGAGTTCTTCGCTATCATGAAAGCACACCAAGTTTCCTGAGCTGGAGCCTCTCAATTTGAATGACGACGAAATCTTTTGACTACCATGCCTCTTTACACACCCTAGAGCCTATTCAGACGTCGTCCTCGTTCTTCACTTTCTAAAGGCATATATAAGATATGTTCCTCACCCACCAAGCGAGTCGTACTTTGACAGAAGCAAGCGATCACAACGCATAGAGCTCCCTCTGAGATGAAGTGTCTGTGAAGTGGAATACACTAAAATATGGGCAGTTGATGTTGTAATGACAGGGTCTCCATTCAGAAGGCTCAGAAAACTTTAGCTTGTTGCATGCGGTGGGTGTTATTCATCCTCATACACATATGACACGCGCAATGAGTGACGATGCCTGCTACAACGTCTTTCAGCTTTCATGAACATATGCGCCTTCTTCTGCTCTAGACAGATGCAGCTGCTGGTTGTGAACTGCTGTAGGTTCTAACCTGTCGCAGACATCTCTCCAATAGCCATGACTACGGTCGCACTCATTTCTTGTGTGGTAATTTATATGGCTGCGTTGTAGACTGCCTTTTATAGTTTGAAGAATAGGAGCTTCTTTGAGACGAGATTGTGGTAAGGCTGTTTCAAGTTTTGTATTTAAGTATCTGTTCCGCAGGCTTCATAATATCTGTCACCAAACAATGACATATTTGCGGCATACTGTGAAATATTTGGTTCGAAAAGAGACAGTGAATAGTTGACATGTAAGTCCCTAACTATTTTTGCAGTAGTGTCTGAGTTTCATATCAATACGGCCAAGCCCTTAGTGCTGATTCACAAGCAATATGCCAGGGGAAGTGACAGAGAGAGAAGCAGTGATGACGCGGGTTAAAAATTGTTCGTAGGCACATCACATATGCTAGCAGTTCATGCGTAGCAATTCAAATTGCAGACATCAACCTTGCCGCTAAATTGGAGTCCAGAACGTTACCGATATTGTCAGGTCACTGACCTAGACCAAAGCGTCTTCCTGGCTGGGCGTTAAATATGTATTTGAGCTTGGTATGATCAGGCCCCTCAACTATTCTGGCCACTATTTCTTGCTTTAACTTTGTGTTCTTGTTGCCACTTTGAGACTGAGACGCTTATACTTTATAGGGTAGGGCCTGGATGGCTGAGGAGTCTTGAGCGTCAATGTACGTGACAAGGTGCATTAGAGTCTCGAGTCCCACCTTATGCTCCTAATATGCATCACTACAGTTACCATGGATTGTTGGGCTTTTCCCTCATTACTTCGGTCTTTTGTGATAGACACAGGCTGTGGCGCTGACAGTACACAATACGATTCTCGTTGGAATACATTGCAGAGGGAAGTGATGGAAGAAGACACTGGTGTTGTCCCATGAAGTGGTTCACTCCTTCGGGCGCAATTAGGACTAATTCGTCTTGTGTCACTTAATCTCTGCTGGTGACAAGAATTAAAGAGGTAGAATACCGCATGTAACTGTAATGCGGTCTTGCGAGAATGGAAAGGCTGAGAAGAGCAGAGTTTCTTTTAATAGCTTGTATTTAGACAAGCGAATCGGGGGGCGGAGTCTTTGGTGTGCTTAAATGCAAAACGAAGCCGGCTGGAGCTGGGATTTGATTCTTAATTCTGTCTCATAGTGCCACAATTTGAGGTTGTCTCTCTCAATTGAAGGCTAACCGCGCTTGCTACAGCAAGGACTGAGCGAGTGCGGTCTGCTTGTTTGCAAATACGCATCATAGACTTTGTGACGTCTTTTCTGTGAGATTATTAGTGAATATACGCAGCGGACAGGAGAGTCAAATGACGGGGCTAGGTGTGGTTCACCCGAGGTTTGAGTTACAGTACGTAAGTGAGAAGCATGAAGACCTGCAAGGTTATGGTCGTCTTAGCGTCAGACGGACACTAGTGATCGTATTGTTGCTGGCTACTCCGTTTAGAGATCGCTCATACCATTCGAATTTATACCTAGAATTTCAAGGCACTGCAAAGGCTATGACACTAAACATTGCCGAGGCAAAAGGACGAACAAGTCGTCAGCAGAAAGAAGTGCGGTCAGCCCAGACTTCTATTCATTAGCAAATGATACTCCAGAGACGCACTCCATCTTGAAAAATGCTGAGAAGGGGACGACACCAGCTTACACCAGGCGCAGATAGAAATCTCATCCCTACCGCAATCTTAGAGCGAATGTGTCCTCCTCTCAGTATTCTCATTAATACCTACGAAGTGATGAATAACGAAGATGAGTACTTAAGCAGGTGACCTCCTGATGAATTTTACGGGTGCTTCTGATAATGGCAGGGTTGATGCCGAGGCGTGTCAGGAAACAACTAGGTCCATGACTGAACCCGAGAGAAGGCTCATGCATTTTGCTTTTACAGATCGTGTCTTGAAAGGCCATATATAGTGTATTGCAAATAGACACATCTGGATTAATCCAGATCGCAAGCATGACCGTGCGATTGGTAAAGGTTTTGGTCCTCAATGTCGGGGTCTTGATTCAAAAGCTCGTCATGTGTAAGAGAAGAAGGTCTACAGAGGTAGATATAAATAGTCTCAGGAAGAATTGAGTGTTTATCCCCCGACACCGCCAAATGAATCGCGAGTGTTGAAACATCGGCTTTACTTGAAACCCAAGCTTCAAAGTAATCACATGACAGGTGAGAACGATTGCTGATGTGATAATACAGAACATACACATTGCCACGTTCTGTACCGGTCTAGACTGTCTTTTCTTGCTTAATCCTCACAAGATACTTGAGAAAGACTAAGAATGACGAGAGTTCTCAAAAGATATTATGTGCTACAGTCCCCGATATGTGTCACTACTCTCGTGTTGAATATGACTGGGATGGAGAGATATTGAAGCATGGTCCCGGCTTCGAGACATACCCAGTATTCACGTCAGCTGAATAATAACGAGTGGAAGAATGACAGTGACGGCAAATGACAGATTGATTGAGAATCAAAGTGAGGTGATGGTGTGTTACACAAGCCAAACACTTCAAATTTCCCTTGAGCGAAAATTACCTGGGAGGCTTGGCACTCAAAGAGAGGGTCAACTTATTTCCTTGCAGCCGAAACAGAAGAATGGCAGCATTCGACGTTAGTAGGCATCCATTTTAAATAGGTTGACCACTTCATTGAAGCGTGCGCATTACGTAGATACCACAGTACAGTTCTGTCAAGAAATCGCATGATGACTGCAGGTTCATCGCAACATCCATTTCTTCATGGTTCATCATAGAGATGTGAGCAATGTTAGTAGCAAGACCTCAACACGCAAGAAACGAAATTGACTTTTTTGACTGAGGGAGTGGTTCTGGACGTGGGCGACCATAAGAAAATCGTCATCCAACCATGTTTCCAAGGACGACTTCAAGTCCATTTACACAGGTATCCTGCTGTCCTGAAACCACCAGATTTCGCAACACAACTCCTACACTTCGCCAGCAGATCGAATCGTCTTAGGCTCGAAGCGGGTCATCGCGACTTGCTCCTACTCTGCACCTTTCCGGAGGAAGCGCTGGCTCCCGCACGAATTTACGAACACAGTAGCGCTTCTGGAAAGTTTCCCCGTCCAGCACATGTTCGTGAGTCAGCGAGATCACAGCTACGCAAGTGACGGCGGGCGGCGCCTATCGGAAGTTCCGTCTCCGTGTCACTTTTCTGGAGGCACCTTTTTGAAGTATTAAGAGTCAATTATTGAGGATAAGTACGTAGGTACTCAGCTTTGCAGCCATTATCCCGCATGACGACGACGGAGGAAGGCTTCATGGGTATGACCATTAACCAAATCTCCGCGGAGAACATCTCCAATCCTGAGTCCTGGCCCCTGGCGACCTCTGGCGAAGCGGAGCGTAGGGTCGATCTTTGGCCCCTTTGCCCTCTCGAACTATCTGGTTGTCTCATAATCGTTTCCCATGAGTGGCACAAGGAGAATACCGCGACATGTGACGAGCCATACGGCATCCCTTTTACACAGCATGCCTCTATACGAGCGAAACAGCGTATTGAATTGCCAAGAGCTCACGCAAGTTGACCAAAACAATGGGAGACTTTTGCCAGACCTATAGACACCGGAGGTAAGAAGAAAAAGAGAGAGGGCCCTTAGAAAAGAGAAAAACAAAACGATTGTCCTCAATTGCGCTGGGCTTTTCAACTGCCAGATTCGAACTGAGCGCTTGACGCGAGCAAGGCGGGACGATGTTGGCCACACTCCTTACTGACCAACTGGCGTTGTTGCAGTTGCTTTTTCCGACTTGGAATGGCAAGCGGCTAAATAGCTACGACGTACCTGTGAATTGGAAAGAACGAACGCGGAGGGAGAAAGGACGTCGGGGAGGAAGGGGCGCTAGGAAGGATCGGGAAGGAAGACGCTACAAAGATACTTAAACGAACCGTAGCCAGAGGCGCAGATGCAACCAGAATACGATGCTCGCACAAGGAAATGCCCTCATCCAACCAGGATCTCTCACCATGGGCTCTTGACACCTTTCCGGAATCAACCTGAGCGCCTCTAGGCGCAGCAAGTACAATCCATATCGGAATAGGGGAAGACTGGCTCACCAGCTAGACCATCGGCCAGCCAACTTTGTTTTTGACAACTTAATCGCCTAGCTCTGCAGTCTGCCTCAATGTTAGGAAGTTGGGAAGGGGAGGGGGTAATAAAGGACAATAGGGAAGGGGCGCCTTTCAACAGGCACGATTGGATAGGAGGCCACTGTGTACCTTCCACATCTGGAGGTCTCACGATCACGCAGACTCTGCACTAGGACCGACACCTCGATCAGCCTGATCATCATGAGATTAATAATATAATCTAATTTACTAGAAAACAGACTGACTTAAGACTTCCAGCTGTAAGCGTCTAAAGAGACAGCGCAGGAAAGAAAAGCAGAGGACGAAGGGAAACAACTAAAAACGCAAATCCAGTTGAACAGAAAATGAGTCAAACTTCGACGAAAGCGATAGCGGAACGCAAAAAAGTAATATCCTCAATTCACTTTTCACTGGGCCTTTCGACCAAATCAGACTCGAACTGAGCGCCCCAAGGCGAACGAGCACTGGTCCCCGTTCTTCTTAAACGTTAAGGTAGGTACCTCACTCGCTGACCAGCTAGACCATAGCCTCTTTTTTTAGGTTTTGTAAGCTAGGGCAGCTTGTGCCCAGCCCGGCAAGGCCTGCTGAATTGTTTGAAGGTGTGGCAGGGAAGGGGCTTATATAGGTTGCTGGGGAAGGGGCGCCTCCTGCCCAGGCAAGAGCTCGGAAGGCCAGCCGCCATCTGTCTCCCACAGCCTGAAGACCCCGCAAAGAGGTTGCAAATGCTGCCAGATTGGCATGAAGCTGGTGAAGATTCTAGGAGGGAATCTGAAGAGTGACTCAGCACCGAGGATAATAAACGAATAGAAGGAACACCGACCAACTCACGTTTTGTACTGCCTCTCCCATGGTCGAATGAGCCTAAGTCTGGGCCCGGTTGACATTTCCGGCATTGTCCGGAAGAGAAGAAGAGCATGGAGAACAGATTGAGGAGCTATCACAGGTAGGACGAGGTCGATATCTGGGTCGGATGGTACTGCATGCTGCTTGATCAAGATGGCAGGCATTCGCATGGTTTGTACCCACACTTGTGAACATGCAATGTGCGAAGGTGATGAAGCGAAGAAAAGAAATTCCGTAGCTAGGCTAACGATACTAAGTCTTGGTAGCCCTTTTCATACACGAGACGCGCCAGACAACGCCATTTGATATTGTACAGCCCATTTCATCCGTTCGACATATCAAGCATTGCTCTCAATCCACTCCTCAAGCCTCTCGACAAGTTCTGCCTTCTTTCCGGCCGTGCTCAAGCCTCTCGCAGCAAGGACATCCTTCAGGTCTGCAACGAGCATTTTGCCCAGAGTGTCTGCATCAGCAGCGGCCTTGAGCTGCGCCGTGGTCATTCCCGATCCAGAGACCTTGGCCTTCGGCGCCGCCTTCGCCCTCTTTGCCGGCCTGCCGTCGTCATCGTCTTCCGCATCTCGCTTGATAGCCTGCTTAGCCATCACATTCTTGGCTTCCGCCTGCAGCGTCTCAGCCCACTCTTCGAGGTATCCGCCGGCGCGCTTACTGATGGCCTTGTACTTGGGCTCCGTCAGATCTTCCGCTTTCTCGGGGTACTCCTCCTCGAGCGCGAGGACCTGGAGGATCTTGTAGTGCCACTGCAGTGAAGGATTCGGGTACTTCTTGGGGTTGTACATGGCTTTGGGCAGCTGCAGCTGTTGAACGATGACGCGCATTTGGTCGGTGAGCTCGTTGGTGCTGCGGACGAGGTCGGCGGGCGGCTCAGGGCCTTCGCGGAGGTCATCGGCAAAGGGGAGAGGTGTCAGCCAGAGGCCTGCGGGTAGGTAGGGCGTGGTGGAGTCGTCTTCGGATTGCTCGTGGGAGGGAATGATGGCAACGAGAATCGGGTTCGCGTTGGAGCGAGTGATAGCCCATGCGACTCCAATCTTTTTGGACTTGAGCAGCTTCTGCCAGAGGGCAGTGAAGACGCGGGTCGAGCCGACGTAATCCTCCTCGGAAGGGAAGATGAAAGTTGACTTCTTGACGCTGGCCCAAAATGGGAGCATGGACCGCGGCTTGAAGCCGATGATGCGGATTATGGGGGTACCAAAGTCCTTGAGGGACTTTTGCTCCTCGGTGGTGAAGTGGACGTACTCGCCGCCAAATTTGTAGGCCTTTTTGAACTCGGGCTTCTCGACTGTGCGGGCACTATCCTCTGCAATTCGAGTTGTTTCGCCTGTGGCGAGCTGGGGCTTCTCGCCGTCAAGCCAGATGTAGGATGTTCTGGCGGGTGTTTGGCGGTGGAGGATGTTGTAGCCCTTGACGGAGATGCGCAGCCCTGGGGCGATCTCGAAGGGGAGATTGGAGAAGAGGGAGCGCTTGGGGGTCTCCTTGGAGTTGATATTTGAGATTAGGGAGTTGAGAAGAGTGATGCCGTCTCCTGATCTCGAGTTGCGGATCTCTGAAAGATTTGCCTCTGCTGTTTGGTCACGATAGATTATATCCTGTCACTATTAGGCCGGAACACCAAGGAGAGTGCGAACTGCTTACATCGTAGAACCTGGCGAGGTCGAACTTCTTGTCGTCCCTGGTGATAGGGAACAACTCGATGATAACACCAAGGTCGTACAGATCCTTTGCGCGCACGGCAGAAGCGGACTTGGCCGCCTTGTCATCGCCGTGAGGACTGTCGTTGTCGGTGATGATGAACAACCTCCTGCTTCCGAAGTTCGCCGCCTTAGTTGTGAAAATCTGGTTTGCGCAGAAGAAGACATTCGCCATCTGGACGCTCTCCTTGGCTGGCACCAACACCTCATCTTCGTCTTCTCCCTCCTCCCCGTCGACCCCCACTAATGTCTTCAGCGCCTTGACGTCCTCCGCTGCGGGGACGTCTAGGTCAGTGAAGAGATAGCAGTGGGGATAGCCCAGGCCACTGCGACCGCTTTCCTCCTGGAACTTGGACTTTTCGGTGCCGAAGAAGAGGATGCCCATCATGTCCTTGGGGTTGGAGATGATGCGCTGCTGCATAAGCTGATAGGCGCATTTCAGCGCGGCCTGGACGGCGCTGTCCTTGTCTGCCTTTTTGGAGTTTGATGCTGGAGGCGGCTGCAGCATTGACGAGCTCACATCAATGGCCAGAAGGACAGCGTCCTTTTGTGCCTTGTAGTCCTGAGAGGGGTCAGCTGTAAGTCATGGCTCTCAGATGTGGGTTCGTACAGTCTCATCGAGCTCCTCCTCCGCATCGTCATCCTCCTCTCTCTTGTAGTCTTCGCGATCAGCCATTGCGAGGATCTGTGTGACTCGGTGTTAGTTTTGGCGTTGTTGGTCGCGGCGGGCGACAGCTATTTCATGTAGTCGCGAACTCGGTTGGGCCCTTCAGCGCAACAGGCAGCTCCAGGCAGCAGACGCGACAGGGGCAGCTGTTCTGGCGCGGACCTCTCTAGCGAAGCTCGCAGGTACCCGCGTGCGAGCGCGCGACCACGTGATCTATATTTCGGATTACGCAGCGTGCTATTGGCCGAAACCGAGGCAGGTTAAATAAGTACCTTAAAGTTTGCAGTGACATGGGCTTCCGATAAGGTATCTCTGTATGAGCTCGGTCTTGCAGGGGTGCTGCTCGGCATTCGGTGGGCTCCTGTCCAGATCGGGATTTCCTTCGTCATCGAAGCCGAAATCCACATGGCCTCGTCCAGCATCGCCCACACATCGCCAGGGTCCACGATTGCCACAGCTATGTTTTCTTAGACCACTCTGAACCATCACCACTTACCGACCGTTTCTTGTGTTCCCTCTTTGTACACTATCTTTTCGTACATCGTCGTTGTAGAGCAATGGCGTTCAAGTACTCAACAGGACAGCTCTCCAGGAGCTTGTCTAAGGCGACGACTTCAGCGCGCAATGGCGCCGCACCTCTAGCTTTGGCTCTGCCGAAGCAATCAGCACCTCAATTGAGGTCTATGGCGACCGTTCCGCCCGTTACACAAAACTCCGCCGGTTCCAAGGGTCCGACGGCCATGGTATTCCTGAACATGGGTGGCCCTTCAACGACAGACGAAGTGGGCGACTTCCTGAGCAGACTCTTCGTATGCCCCTCCACGAACCCCCAGACGCTCCGCACGCTGACAATGCGCAGGCAGATGGAGACTTGATTCCTCTCGGACGCTACCAGAACTACCTCGGCCCCTTCATCTCGAAGCGACGAACTCCCAAGATCCAGAAGCAGTACGCAGAAATCGGTGGGGGTTCCCCCATCCGCAAATGGTCCGAGTACCAGAGCGCAGAGATGTGCAAGATCCTCGACCAGATCTCTCCCGAGACCGCACCGCACAAGCCTTACGTTGCGTTCCGTTACGCCGATCCCCTGACCGAGGAGATGTACAACAAGCTGCTGGATGATGGTTTCGGAAACGGAAAGGGCGGGAGAGCTGTAGCCTTCACACAATACCCGCAATACTCGTGTTCGACGACGGGAAGCAGCATGAATGAGCTGTGGAAGTGGCGGCAAAGGTTGGAGGGCAAGTCAGCCACGGACGCGACGCCGGGCGACGGCACGATCTCTTGGAGTGTTATTGACAGGTGGCCGGTACATCCGGGCCTGGTGGAGGCTTTTGCGCAAAACATCGAGGCCAAGCTCCTGGAGTACCCCGAGGAGAGGCGGAAGGACGTCGTCTTGCTGTTCTCAGCACACAGCTTGCCCATGTCTGTGGTGAACAGAGGAGACCCGTACCCGGCCGAGGTTGCTGCTACTGTCTACGCTGTCATGCAGCGCCTCAAGTTCTCCAACCCCTACCGCCTTTGCTGGCAATCGCAAGTCGGCCCGTCCGCATGGCTCGGCCCCCAGACTTCTGATTCGGTCGAGAACTACATCCACAAGGGCCAGAAGGACTTGGTCCTGATCCCTATTGCGTTCACCTCCGATCACATTGAGACTCTGTATGAGCTCGACCTGG
Organism: Colletotrichum chrysophilum; assembly: GCF_026319265.1. Lineage (NCBI taxonomy): Eukaryota > Fungi > Ascomycota > Sordariomycetes > Glomerellales > Glomerellaceae > Colletotrichum > Colletotrichum chrysophilum. The sequence continues at coordinate 159,849 of NW_026517301.1, read as the reverse complement.
AGGTTATCGGAGATTCAGGAAGCCCCGAGACTGTGAAGCGCGTTGAGAGTTTGAATGGCAGCCCTGTCTTCATCAAGGCTCTGGCTGATATCGCCAAGGCTCACCTTGACAGCGGCATTTCCTGCTCACCACAGATGGAGCTTCGCTGCCCCGGGTGCAAGAGCGAACGTTGTGCTGAGTCAAAGAAGTTCTTTGCGGGTCAACAGACGAAGCTGTTTGGAGCTCAGGAGAAGGTACTGGCGCAATAGGAAATATCATCTTAAACCACGGCGGGAGACTGTAATCATGTACTTTTATAGCAACCGGGATCTGTTAGGGTCAAAATGCAATACTGGCGGGGGCAGGAATAAAAACAAGTTCAACTCTGGTCGCAATCCGTCCCATAAAAGATGTCTACTCAATTGTTGCCGGGCGGTTGAATCCATGTTGATGACGCCACCACACTTCGAGTGTGCCACTAACAATTTCCCTGGCTGAAGTTACTCCACCAAACCAGACGATCTCCGGAGGGTCGTCTCTCCTTACCCATGTTCCAGCTGCAGCTCACACCTAACTCACAGAGGACCATGTTCAGCTCAAGAATATTTTACAACTTACCCAGAGCTCATATTACTATTTCCCGACGAACAATGAGCTCCCAAGAAAAGATTCATTTCGGGCCCTTTGAGGTCACTGGGCAGGTTAGTCTCGAAGAAGATCTCGGTCATTGAACGGCCGTATGAGATGGGCATTGGAGCGTCTGGATTGCGCATCTTGCCATTGTAGTTCAAAACAGCTGCCGCTCATCGTCACCTGCCTGCTTCAACCCGCTATCCAGAACTCAACACGGAAACATCAAGAATAATGGCTAACATGACACAGGTCTTCTACAAGACAGCCCACTCCTTCGCCCTCGTCAACCTCAAGCCTTTGCTTCCAGGCCACGTCCTCATCTGCCCTCTCAAGCCTCACAAGCGCCTCACAGACCTCCCGCCAGCGGAAGTAACAGACCTCTTCACCACGACGCAGCTCGTGCAAAAAATGCTCGCGCGCCGCTATTTCCCTTCCTCGTCAGGCACGCCGGCTGCCCCGGAGGCAGGCTCCTTCAACATAGCCGTGCAGGACGGCGCGGACGCGGGCCAGACGGTTTCACATGTTCACGTACACATTATCCCGCGCGTACCCGGCGAGACAGCGAAAGACGACTCAGGGCCGAGGGATGAGATTTACGAGCAGATGGCGAGCGAGGAGGGCAACATCGGGGGTGCGCTGTGGGACGCTGAAATTGGGATGAGACCCGAGCCCGGGGGCAAGTTTGCGAGGATTGAGGATGCGATGAGGAAGGCGAGAAGCATGGAGGAGATGGTTGCGGAGGCTGACTTGTACCGGGGCTTGTTGAAGGAGATGGAAGCTGCTGGTGAGAGGTAGAATTGAAATATGTCTGGTTAGAACGTAGGATGAAGGATAAGAGAAAGTGTACGCATTTGTCTATGTTGGCTGTGAATTTAACGGGCCATGAGGTGCCGGTTGTGAGATCACATGGGATTTCTCACTTGCAGACTGCAATCTGCATTTACGCCTCTTTGATGCAAGTTGATAAGAAGCATTGGAAAGTATTGGTACACAATTTAATTTCAAATGTCGTCTTCAAAACATCAACTGGGCTCACCGCAACTGCTCTCAAGGCTGGCGTTGAGCATCCCTTCACGTCATCAGTCTGTAAGATACAGTGCGCTAAACTCATCTCACTCAATTAGCACAGTATAGAGGCGGACCCACTCGCACTCAATGCGTTCAGGACGAAGCGCGTCCCGTCGCGCGTCTCCCATCCCACCTGGCTTGTCACTGCAGCGACACACTTTCTGCAATTGCAAGTCGAAGCAGCCTTGGACGTCGCCACGAAGATAGCCTCGGACCAGATCTCGTCTTAGCAAACAAGTACCCAAAATGCCGAGTGCTTCATCGCCCATCACATTTCCTGCCAGCTCCTCACCACCCGCAGGGAAGCGCGCGCGCCCAGCAGCGGCCGACCCGACAAAATCCAAGCCGAAGGTCAAGAGCGGATTTCTGCTTGACGATGATTCTGATTCCGACAATGACGCCCAGCAGCCACCATTGAAGAAGCAGATCCTTGACTTTGGATCGCGCAGTCAACGACCAGCCCCTGTTACACTCACCCCTGACGAAGAGATTCTCGAGCCATCAGCGCCGGCACCCGCGAAACAGAACAACAGCGCTCCCACAGAAACAGAGCCTCCTCGCGCCGAACCGCCTCGAAGCCTTGCATCTACATTGTTGAGTTCTACACCGTCGATTTTCAAGAGCGGGCGAACCTTCAAAGTAACGACTTGCACCGGCGCCTCTACAACGATCAAGCAGCGGAAGCCGACTACCAACACTTCATACGAGAACATCGTTGCTGCGAGATCTAAGACGAAGGAAGGGAGGGCGAGGCGCGCATACTATGGTATCGATATCAATGAGCTCATCGACAAGGCCAAGAAAGAGGCCGCGGAAAAGCCCAAGCCGCAAAGGAAAGAGAACGATGTACCTGTTCGGTCAGTGGAGGAGCCAGTGGTCGGCAAGCTTCAGAAGAAGACTTTGCTCTGGACCGAGAAGTACAGAGCCAAGAACTTCCTCGATCTTTGCGGTGACGATGGCACCAACCGCATGGTCCTGCGCTGGCTCAAGCGATGGGATCCTATCGTCTTCCCTGGTATCGCAAAGAAGGCGCCCATCTCGAGACGGCCAGGCGCGAAGCAGGGTCAGCAGGAGGAGGAAAAGCCACACAAGAAGATTCTCATGTTGACGGGCCCCCCCGGTCTTGGAAAGACAACGCTGGCGCATGTGTGCGCGCGGCAAGCAGGATACGATGTGATGGAGATCAATGCCAGTGACGACCGAAGCAAAGACGTCGTCAAGAACCGCATCCGGACCTCCCTAGGAACCGAAAGTGTCAAGACGGTCGAGAACGTCAAGACCAAGGATGGTGAGCAGCAGCAAAAGGTTGCAAAACCGGCTTGCGTGGTTGTCGATGAGGTGGACGGTGTAGTCGGCGGAGCTGGAGCTTCAGGAGAGGGAGGATTCGTCAAAGCCCTCATCGATCTCGTGTTGTTGGACCAGAAGAACGGCTCAGGAATTGTGAACAACAACCGCAAGAAGAAGAAGGGCGACGACTTTCGTTTGATGAGACCGCTTATTCTCATCTGCAACGACGTCTACGCTCCGGCACTGAGACCTCTCCGACAGTCAGGTATGGCTGAGATTATCCATGTTGGAAAACCCACCATCGATGCTGTTGTCACGCGGTTGAAGGCGGTCTTCGACAAGGAGGGCGTTCCCTGTGAGAAAGATGCTGCTCGCAAGATCTGCGAGGCCGCTTGGGGTATGACAAGTGGTATTGATGCGAAACGAGGAGCCGAGAGCGGAGCCGAAGGCGATCTTCGTGGCGTAATGGTTGTTGGTGAGTGGGTTGCTGGACGTTTCAAGGCTGCTGCGAGCTTCAACGACAAGTTGACAAGGCAATGGCTTGAGAAGAACGTTATGCACGATCTTACCAACGGCGCCGGCGGAGCAAGGGGTCTTGGACGAGGAAGCACGAAAGACATCGTGTCACGCATCTTTCAGGAAGGTGGCGGCTTCCCGAAACAAGCTTTGGACAGCACATCGCATCTCAAGCACAAGCATGAGCAGCCCAAGGCTCAGCTGGGTTTTGCCGAGTACCACAAGAAGAACGCCATGGAACGTTTGCGACACATGGTTGACACCAGCGGCGAAGTCGATCGTATTATGACTGACATCTTCCTCGAATACCCCAACCGCGAATTCAACGACGACTCGTTCTTGTCCAAGCCCAACGAAGCTTACGATTGGATGCACTTTCTGGACACTTGCTCGTCAAGAACCTTTTTCAGCCAGGACTGGGAGCTGGCGCCATATCTAAGCCAGCCTATTCTTGCCTGCCACTCTCTCTTTGCCTCGTCGAAAAAGTATCAAGTCAACATGGGCTACGACAAGAAGTGGGGTGCAGATGCGCAGGAGAACGACGAGCCACCCGTGCCATTTTCTGGTCCTCAAGCGGACTATGCTGCCCACCAAGCATTGAAGGAGAACAAGTCTATGCTACAGGCCATTCAGGCACAGCTCACTCCCACGTTGGGGAGGTCGTTCCGAAGCCCGGAAGATGTCGCGACAGACTTCTTACCGTATCTTGTTCGCATGGTATCACCAGACGTCAAGCCTGTCGTGATTGGCGGCAGCGGCACGAGCACAGCAAGTGTACGAAAGGATACCGAGAAGGCCATGGTCAAACGCGCCGCGGAGATCATGGCGGAGGTCGGTATCGAAATGCAAAAGGGCAAGATTGAGACGGATTGCTTGGTGAACAGGGGGCCTCAGTGGGTGTACCGCATGGAGCCGTAAGTCATCATCCGCCCCCTCATGTACAAGTTCGTACTAACGTATCCTCAGTGACCTTGACGCACTTGCGATATACGAAACAGCAGGAGGCCTTCTCCTCTCCAGCTCCGCCCCAACACGCTACGCCGTCCGCCAATGCCTCGATCAAGAACTCCAAAAGACCGTCATTCTCCGCGAGGCGGCCGCGCGACAGGCGCGCTTCAAAGCGGGCAACCCCATGGGACTTGAGGAGGCCCCTGTGCAGGTGGACAAGGAGAACATCATTAAAGAGCAGGAGAAGGCTCTCGAGAAGAGCGTGAAGAAGGACTTTTTCGGGAGGATCATCCCGACGCGGCCTCTGGGTGAAGTGGATCCGAACGGGACCAAGAGGAAGAAGCAGAGGGAGGAGACGAAGGAGGATATCAAGGTCTGGGTAACGTACCATGAAGGATTGAATAATGCGGTCAGGAAATCTATCTCTTTCGGGGAGTTTATGAAGGGGTTGTAGAAGCGCTTTGGGTATGAGGGATGAATACATTATGATGTTTTGCCTTCACAACTGTTACTGCTGAGGAGGGTTGAGCGTCGTTTTGGTCACGATGAATGGCATGTATTGCAACTAAACTGCCTCTAATTCCAGGTCACCGCGTCATCCTCTCGCCCATCATCCCACTCGGAGATGCTTAGCCGTTTAGCAGCTGCCGGCGCAGCAGCCTCCCTCGGGCAGGTTTCCGCCGCTATCAACGCGTCAGTTTCCATGGTCTTCCAACTCTAGGCTTGACCTCTCTAGGGGTTAACTCACGGGCAGAAGCAGCCGATGGGGCAGGGCTCGTTGGAGTTGTTGCAGTGCTTCAGGTTGCTGGCAGCGCACTGGGCCGGGGTCAGAGGCTTGGGGGCGGCGATGGCGCTGACGGCGGCAACGGAAGCGAAGACGGTGAGGAGGGTAGAGAACTGCATTTTGGCGGTTGGTTTAGGAGATGTTTGTCGTTGTAGAAGTTTATTGAGCTGAGACGAGACTTGGTGATTGGATGGGGTGAATGGGTGAGAGCAACATAGGAGGAGACTGGACCGTCTTATAGCTTTCTTATCCACCAGCAGATCTCTTCGAACACAAACTCCCCGTATGCCAAATCGCAGGTCGGCGGCGGTGGTATCCACCGACCAGTAGCTAGACTTCAAGGCGGAGCAGTCCGCCTAGGAAAACTCAATGTCCGCGTACCCGATTGTATGGAAGGGCACTTTCCCCTAAATCCGCCCCGTGTAGGCATCACGTCTCCGGACTACGGCCAGCTTGGATACTCGCATTTGCTCCACCTTTACCGCCTCCTACATAGTGTATGAGCCAGCAGCAATATAACTGACATGAGTTTCAGCAATCTGAAAAGCCTCCATCGCGAACTTTAAAAAACCCGAATGTTGCCTGAGTCGTGGGCGTAGGGCTGGGGACGCCGATGCGGGTATCCTGGGATGAACGTGGGGGGGGTAGGTATGAGATGAACTGGGGGGCAGATCCCAAGTTGGTGGGAGTTGAGGGCATCCCTGCCCAACTACCGGTTTGAAAACTATCCCGCCGGCTACCGGCCAATGGGCTCAGACGGTAGGAAACCGAGAGCGAAAGGTTGAGTTGCGTAGAGGACGGGTAGGCGATATTGTCATCCTTGCTCGAAGACTCAATTCATTGAGCTTTTGCATCAACTGGAAACCGTTTCCCCTGGATAAATAGACTCTATGATAATAGCCTAATTGTATTGACGGGCAGCAACAATTGACTCGACAATGATGCAGAACAAAAGGCATGTCCAGACGAAAGTGGCAAGTTGAACAGCAGCGAGCCATTTCCATCCCGTCGGCAACCATTTCCGAGATGATTCTCAAAAGAGGAATGGGCCTAGTTGAGTTGCAAGACCTATCCTTTCCGCCCCGAGTTGGACAAAGGAAACCTCGCCTATTAAGGTTCTCGCCAGGCCGTTACTGACTCTGTCGCTCATTACGTACACGAGATGATGCTCCGGCACGCTCGGGTCAACAGCGGCTCCATCCGCAGTTACCATTTTAGGACCTGCGACGGCTGTCAAGTTGTGGAATATGCCGTCGGTGAGTGTTTTGCGGACTTTCGGGCTGCGGCTGGACTCTAGGCAATTGCGGTCTGCTACGTGCAGGGAACGCTATGCTTATGAATGGTAGCCGTCTTTTGACTTGTGCTATGTTGCGATATCTATAACATCATTAAGTAGCTCATCCGCCACAATAAAGACTCGCCATTTGGCACAACATGTTGTCTTCGGACTTTGCTATTTCACTGAATTGAAAAGCAAGCAGACAGGACTGTGCAGTTCTTTGCAGAGAAAAGGGAGGTTTATTTCTATGTGGATATGTTTGTTCTATTCTGAAATCATCCAAAGAAGATCTCGGAACTAAATTCTGAAGAGCTTTACTATCCGGGCGGGTAGTAGGCATAGATGATGCTAGAGACAACAGGGACGACGGTAACAAAATTGTATGAAATAAACTATTAGACCTAACATAATAGTCATCCGTACGATTAGCAAGAATCCTTCTCCATGCTCATTATCAACGAGACGTTGAACAATAAGCTATCCCTCACCTTGAGCAGCGCAACGTAGTCTCCACGACAGGCATCCATATGACTACATCACTCCACTGTTGTGTGATTGACACATCCATAACAAGAATCAGGGAGCCTTGACTTTCACACGGCCCTCTGCCGTCACCTTGTAGTTCGTTCCTTCTTTGTAGAGCAAATGAATAACCGCGGCAATGAGAGAATACAAGTCGGGGTTCTCGCGATTCTTGGCCTTGACATTATTCAGGTGCTAATGGCTTCATGCTAGTGTCGTGGTCGCCGCCATTGAGCCGACTAAGAGTGGTCAAATTGGAGTCAACCCCCCTGGAGCTGAGCCTACGTAAGTCAGCCCATCAGAATGTTCAAATGACATCCCGTTCGTCAATTTGCATAGTATTTGTATTCTTTTCTTCGACATGCCCTTATCTGACCTATCTCTCTCATTGTACTGTAACAGCTGACCGGTGCTCGTAAGTTGGATACAGACCAGGTAAAATAGAGGCCCACACGAGATATCTTACGTTGGAACAAGGCACAACAAAGGTGAGGTCGTCCTTATTTCTTTCTTGTGACTCTTTTGTTGACACGAAACTCGCCTAGTGGATTGGAGACAACTCTCAGTACATTGCGATAACAACCGTCACGTCTGTTGGGTCGGGAGAGACAGCAGTCGCGACCGTCACGAACGCTGTCACTGCGTCGAAGAATGCCGCTGGCGGTCTCAACATCTTGCTGAGCCCCGGACTTAAAGCTAAGCTAGAGGCGATAGCGAAAGAGGTAACTGCCTGTGCTGCAAAGCACAAGAGAAAGCCTCGAAACGTGTTCTACAAGCGTCAGGGGGGGCCAGCTTGCGGCTTGGCCGATTACGTACAACGTGTAGCCGCCGACACAGAGCTCAGGAACAGCTTTGCGCGTCCTCTCACAGATCAAGTCTTGACGGAGGAGTACGACTTGGGATATGAAAGTGGCCCAGGAAGCGAGGACGGCTGGGTTGACGGTGGCGAGGCCGAGGGTGGAGCTGAGTCTGCCGTGGAAGAGACGGTCATCTTTTCATCTGAGGAAGAAGCTGAAGCTCTAGGTGCAGCTCTTTCAGGCGGCGAAGCAGCGGCGAATGCAGCCGTCTGGGGGAGCTCGACTATCACAGCCGGCTCGTTTTTGGCCTGGGTTTGGGGACACATTCAAAACGGCAAGGCAATCCCCAACGCGAATGAGATCCCAAAGGAGAGCATCCATAGGGTCACCAAGACCAAAACATCCACCAGGAGCACTTCAACCTCAAGCAGCAGCTGTCCTACGGGAACTCCGGTAAGATATCCAAGCCCGTTCTGGATGCTTATCTCTGACTGATAGATCAACCACAGCCATCATGCGACGGAGATTGTAAGCCCACCAGTTCCAAGATCGAAGATCCTAAGGCTACAGGATTAGTTGATTGGGCTTGTTCCGAGGTGAGTCAAATCGTCCGCCTTAGCATGCACACTCTTCTCTCTCCCGGGACAGCTTTCCGCGGATTGCATGGACATACTGACTTATGAAAGGGCAAAACAAAGGGATGCAGTTGCTTCCCAAGTATTGTTACCCAAGTCACCATTTCCGACATCGTCTTTGACCAGGCTGTCCTCGATGCGTTAAAGAATATCAAAGAAGAGCCCCAGCAGCCTCCGCAGCCCGGGATCAGCATTCAATGTCCTGGCGAGCTCACTAATGTTCCCAGCAAGTTCTTTCTGGACAGCACTTCGAAGACATTCTGCGAGAGGGTAATGAATGATATAGGCGCACCGCAAGGACCTACACCGTATGATATTAGTGGTAATGAGATCCCTCGCCTGAAGGCCGCCTTGGCAACCCAGCAACAGACGAAAAGAGGTTTTGTGCGAAGAACACCACCGGAGAATATCGACAATTACCAAGATTACACCATATTTCTGTCATTTCTTCCTCTTGATGACGAATGCCAGGTAGACGACGAAGACGTCTGCAGAAGTGCATGGGATAAGCTTGTCAAGAGCAACTGTGAGCACTCCCAGTCTTCAATACTTGGTGACCAAGGATCAACTGACAAAAAGTCTCATGTTAGGCGGATCAAATCATGGCTCGGCAGGAGACCGCATGTTCAGAAAGGCGTCTATTGACGTGGGCTGCGACAACTTCACATGGGAGGTGGAGAAGATGGCAGAACCTGCTCCTGAACCTGCCCCAGAACCTACGCCGGAACCTGCCCCGAAGCCGACACTCGGTATACGAGAGTGCAATAAGAAATACGAACACCTCGATGTGAATGGCGAAGCTCAGAAACGGTGGTCTTTCATAGGTTGCAGCCTTGATGCAAGAAACAAGAAAATGAAGGAGGGAGATGGAGACATCCACTGGTATGGCCGGCACGCACCAGAACGCGGCAACTGGAGAATCCATTGGATCAACGGTTGCAAGGAAGCCGTTGAGCAAAGCGCTGAGTTTCCTATCGAAGGTGATAAGAGCATCACCTGTGATAGTATCATGAGAGACAACTATCTATCTTGTATGTCTTGTACCCTTTAACTATTCGCATAGCTTTATACGCTAATAGTGTCACCCTCACAGGCAACAACGGCGGAACTGGAGGCAAGATTGATGCCAGTTGTTTGCGGTATGAGTTTTATCCCGACAAAAAATGAATATGAATGGATTTGAGATAGTCCCAGAGTTTGGGGAAAGTGAGGACTGTGTGAGACAGTAGGAATGAGGGCTTTGCACGAGGCAGCCCGGATGAGGCAGTTAGATCCTGACGACGCGTTGCAAATACAGACTGAACTTAGATCTTTGTTGATAGCCTTTAGCTAGGAACAGCTCATGTCAGCTGAGTGAGAAAAGACTACAAAAGGAAGTGAATTGGATCCTCCAAGAGACTTTATGATCTGTCCTTTGATGTCTATTATGATCAAATCCTAAATCTAAGTGAATCTCTGTGTAAATGAACCGTTACGTGTCCCTGTCCAAGAAGGAACGCACGCATCTGAACGTTCCACTGTGCGCGCGCCGCGAATATTTGAGTACTTCAGACCTGCACATCATCTAGTTTTTGGTGCTGGGGAGCTAGCTTGTAATAAACCAAAGCTCTAAAACCCTAGTGCCGTGAGTATTCACGCTTGGTTGTCTTGAGTATGGTGTGGGTAAGTATGCGCGCGTGCGCGTATGTGTATGTATGTGTTAAGAGCTGGCTGAGATGGCGAGAAGAAGATATACCATACGGCTTCGACCGAAAAATACGTCTCATGCGAAAGTTTGATCCTCTTTAAGAGAAAAAGCTAGCAACTATCTATGTCCTAAACGGAGGTAATTCCCCACAACTTCTGAGACGGAAAACACATTGTAGACTGACCAAACTTACAGCCAGTAGCCGCATTCAACCATCCTTCATCAAAACGTAATTGGTTCCGTCATAACCAAGCCGTACTTCCCTATTTGAGGCAAAGTGTTAGCCAAAGTAGACGTCGGAAAGAAACCAAGTGCTCATACATCTTAGATGTGGTGTGAATCACATCGTCGTACATGCCTCCTGGGTTGACCGTTCCCAAGATTGGATGGAATTTATCACCGGACCCTCGTTTGTAAAGTCGAATACCAGGCAATGCGACATCTTCCACAAAACCCTCTTCAGGTGCTATTCGTGAGCTAAGGGGTGTGCTTATCGTGACTGAGCCAATCAAGCTGAATGGCGCAAGACGATCTCTCAAATTTCTTGTATCAAGTTCCTTGATGCCACAGAGAGCATCGTATTTTGAAGGGGTACGGTTCGAGCTACAACGTGAAGCGATCCATATGTTGAAGGTCTGGAGGTTCTCGAATCGGTCAAGGCGCAACCAGTGGAAATCGTAGACATCGTGGCGGCGAGGAATTCCGGGAAGATCGAAATTCGCACACAGTAGCTGCAGGGGAAAGTCCGGACCAAACGAGAGCTCCACGTTTCGAGCGTACTTGAAAAAGGCTAGTGATGTGATGCCTATTTTTGGGAAGGTTTTTACGATTGGATGAAGCTCGCAATACCCGAAAAACATCTGCACAGTCGGCATATCGGTGAAGATGAATGTTGTCGACCTGTAGATAGACTGCAGGCACTCTTCCGATCTACGTTCGTTAGTATTGAATGGTCTTCTGATAGGTGGGGCAACTCACACGGTCTTGCACAACAAGAGCATGGAAAGATATGGGTTTGACCAGGCGTTGTCTTCATAGCCACTGCAGCCTTTTTTCCAACAAGTAAACGCTGAAGTACCAAAGCCCGGCAAAGCCCCCTTGCCGTGCTTCTGATAGGCAACCTCGCCACAAGGCCAGTGGTTCATCCATGGAGATTGCAAATATCTGGCATAAGGCCTCCCGATTCCAGGGCAACTGTGACGAGAGATATCCTCGCCTAAGGGAACGCCGAGGCGGACTCTCACCTCTTCAAGCTCTTTTTGCAATGGATCCTGAACATCGAACTCGATAGAGCACGGCCAATGGCAGAAATGATGGTACTCTGGTTCTCCATGATATAGAATATGTTGACGGAGACCACAGGAGCGCCAGAGCTCGAAATATATGGAATCACGGACCTCGCGCGGTAGTACATTGATGAAGGCAGATTTGATCTGAGGATTGACGGGCATCCTGGCTGATTTGTCGAGTATGGTCCGACGTGATGTGAGCTGTGGTGGAGGTGTACCACAAAAGACCGGACTTGGCCAACGGTGCGTTTAAATCAGAACAGCCAACAAGAGAGCCCCCAATCTCAACACCTGACGGTTTAGTGACAACCAAAACGGACCGCCGAAGGGTTGTGGCTGCGCTATACTATTATTAGCAACTGACATTGGGGGCTAACGGTTCGCATGAGCTGCAGTTGTTTTCCCCGTCATGAGTATTGATTTATGGTCGCATTAGGTCATGCGGCATCGCAAATGCGGATTTGGGCGCTTAGAACGGCGAGCAGCCAATCCGGGCGAGTCAATGGAGCCCCTGTGGGAATCTGTGCTAGTTAAGGCACCCGACGTTGAAGACACCTCGTCTCTATGCACTTATTGAGGTCAAGCGCACCTGGAATGTATTGACGTGCCTGACAGCTTTGCCAAACAAGTCAATCAAAGTGATCTTTTCTATTGAGCGCATGACCCATTATCTTAGAGATTGGAGAGTCAACAATGTCACCTCTAAAATGTGTGTTTAGTTGCTTGTGCAAGAGCTACATGAGAAATCTCCAATTCTATGTGATGGACGGTGAGGCAACATTGCTACTCACTTATTAAACTTTTGCCAATATCAGACTGGACAATGTTTTCAGGAATCTCAGCCAGAAACGTGGCCCTGAACGCTTCGCCGCCATCCGGCTTGGCGATTACGGGGCGTGATCTCCAATTACTCCGAGTTTGCCAGTGTGACATGGAGCTAGGTCATCTCATCGGCGCGAGCTTTACTCGCAGCCCCGAAACGCAGCTTTTACTCATATAGGGGACGTTAGCAGGCAGTTCAATTGTACTTTGTAGACGCCGTAAGTTCATCAATTAGGCTTGATCAACACACTAACGTGGACGGCATGCGGAGATTCTCAAGCCCTACTAAGCTTGCGGGTTACTTGCGCGGTATTCCAACTCTAGGATGTTTAATCTGGCAAGACTTCCAAGGGCAGTGGCATGATACGCAGGGCTTAGTACCTTGTTAAAACCTTTGCAATTTGGGGGCCAGGCTGAGATCCGGGAATCGCTGGGCGGATTCTGCCTGGCGCAGCACCTCTTGCACCAACATGCAAGGGTTGAACCCACAAATCACCAACAAGAGTACGCATTCTATTCTGTTGGTTTTTCTATCAAGACGTTGCTTACACTGAACCAACAAGCCATCGTCATGAGCTAGCGAAGATCTTGCCATGAAGGAATGTTCGTAAAATAACGTTCAAGGATATCTTCTAAGTTCTACGTCACGAAGCTAACGCCTGTGTCTCCGTGAACAAGATCGTGAGTGAGTTCACGCAAGTCCCACCACCAAAGTCCCATTTGATTTTGATCTAGCTAAAAGAAACTTCAAGTTCCAATGTGAAGTGAACCAAGTATATAAACGGTGCCAGTCTCCTCACTCAAGGCTGTCAGTCTCATCAGACATCACAACCTCCATCTGCAATCACTTACAACCCCCATCTTCAGACCACATCCCAACGCTTCAATACCCAGAATGAAGGCCAGCGCCATTCTTTTCTCTTCCCTCCTCACCCAGGGTAGCCTTGCGGCCATCGCTGTGTTCGCGTCGGAGACAGCTGGCGGCACTGCTGGTCTCACCTTCGACGTCTGGTACTGGGACGGACCACCAGTCGATGATTGGGCCGACCGTACGCCCAAAACCTATTGCAGACTTCAAGGAAGCTTTGACAGCTCATGCGAGGTGTCTGGTTACAAAGTCGTTTTGCACTCGGCTAATACCAATGGTTGCAACTACGGCACCGACATCAAAAGTGGTAAGTTTCGCGGTGATGAGCCATGACGTCTGATTCGTGAACGCGTCCATATACTGACCAATCCTCTTATAGCCACGATCACGACCTACAAGGGAGAGAGCATTGAAGTTCCCTCTGACGGCTGCAAGGAAATCAGTACCTGCGTCTCAAGCGGCCTTGGCGGTGTTAGCATCAACGGCTGGCAGTGCGACTTCTAAAATATTGTGCTTGGCTTAAGGTATATCGCCTTAGCACGCTAGCACAACTATTGGCCTGTAGCTACTAATACGCGGTCGTCGGGATAACGTTAAGGGGATATCCAAAATGGATTTTCTTTGGGAGGGATAGGAGGAGTGAGAAGGGTAAATTTGCATCTGTATCCGTTGACATCGTCACTGGTTACATGGTCAGGCTCAGCACACCCAGGGTCAGTCCCCCAGTAGCTTTCCTGGCCCCCAGAGCACTGATAGAGCATTATTACTGGGACTTATGCCAAGAGTCATCTCAGTTGAAAATACATGTAATGAAGAGAAAACTGCACACATGCCTCAAAGTCGATAGTAGTATTCACAGCAGAACTTCGTTTTCTTTTTACTCCCGCCAAGACACATGTACGCTAGGATACCAATAATGTTCAGTGGTCTCAGTGGAAGACACCCGCATCCCCCTTCCATCGTGGTATGACCTTCTGATTACATGCTAACCAGCCTGAAATCAGACTTCAAAGCCGAAATGAGCGCCTGACTGGCTCGTTTTGCGGTAAATTCAGCCGTTGCAGGAACCGCAACATTAGGGTTCCCGCTGGCACAGGCCTAGTGTTCTTGTTGGAATGGCGCCTGACTTCGAGGAACTTCGAGGAGCCAACGTTGGAGGAGTAGAAGACAAGAAATGACATCAGGGTCTCAATCCGATTTACAGCAATTGCGGTTTCTCGGACTCAAAGCTCCGCCTCGTCAACCGCTTGAGGAAGGTCGTCCTTGATTCAGTAGTCTCGTTGGAAATCTCTTGCTTTATGGTTGTCGGCCGTAAATGCGAAAGAGAGAGGTTTCTCCGCCAAACTTCAAGCCGTGGAATCCAGCCAAGCCAAACGAGAGACATATGGGCAGCTTGCTTCTGCCTACATGCAGTCTGAAGGAATCCATGCGAAGATTCCTTCGACTAGCGGTTCGTGCATCTTGCATCCTGGTTATACTACCTAACAAGAGATAACATGACACTGTCATCAAAAGGTACGCTTCCGATGTCGCATTCATATTATTAGTCGCTAGAACAATGGTCATTTGAGAGTTGATTTGTTTGTAAGCAATGAAAAGCGGTAGGTCTGGACTCTGGTTCTAACAAGCCCGATATTGCAAGTTGACAAGGTTGGCCAAAAAGTTTAGAATGATCAACCGAAATCTCATTCAGACACAAGAGATCCTAGTGTGACGACTTGATTCGAAGTTGAAGATGAAAGTCAAACTGTACCACTATTTCTGGGCCACATATATAGCGTGGGATGAAACCAAAATAATCTCTGCAAATTTTCACGTAGGCATTGTAGATCAGACCTATGTAATGCAGGCTTATTATGCCTTTTGATTTCCAGCCAAAAGGAAAAGAAAAAGAAAAGTTGGAAGAAAGCGCTCATCAGATGTGATAAAGTAAAATAATGCGGCACTCACTGGCTAATGCTGTCGCCTGTTCAGCACCTGCGCCGCGAGACGATGACAGGGGATATCGCTCCAAGACGGCTAGCCCAGCACCGGGAATCCATTTTGAATTGTGTGACCCATGCTCACTTCACCTGCATTTATTTTGAACGCGCCTACCAAACCACATCGGCCGTGATTCTCAATGATGGCGTTTGTCCTCTTTCCCCTGCTGCCCACCGAAATACGGATTCAAAGATGGCAATCGGCGGCATGGCCCCGGATTCTTTCTATCACTGAAAGGCGCTCACGATTGATTTCACTGACACCTGTGCCTGCCGTCATCCAGGCATGCAGCGAGTCGCGCAGTTGCTCAAGCTACAGAAAAGCCTTCGATTACATCACCGACCCGGATTCGCGATATATCTGGGCAAACATGAATCTGGACACGATTCTTATAGACGGCTTCAACATCACTCGCAATCCCGAAAAGGCCTCGGTCCGCTACCTGAGAGTGGAAAGTGGTTTCAGATCGCTGGACCTCCGACTCCGCGAGTTCTGGAGCCATGATTTATTGGTCAATCATCCAGCGCTACAAGCCCTCGACATCCACACGCGTGACCTCCTTGACTGGACGCAGTGGATCGAGGAGAACTACCAGCATTGGAGTGTGAGGTCCCGCGTTCGAATCATCAATGTTGACACCGGCGAGTACCTCAATGATGTCAACAGCGGACCGTACAGTGACTGGTATGACACCCATATTGGAGGGCGGGAGCCGACGCGCGTGACGGATGAGACGGACGAGGAGCGGATGCAGGCAATGCGTCTCTATGGACACCCGCTGCCGGTGGCTGACTTGAGCCGCGGAATTGAGTGAAAATATATTGATTACTACGACCTCGTCAAGGATTACGTATTTTGTTTGGTTCAAAGGCCTAGTCGGAAAGATCAACGCCATGTAAAGATTTGTCACAAAACTTGTGACTTGTTGGGTATGCGAAATTGGGGTCTATCATCTTCAAGAGCTCTGCCTGGCCGATGATCTACGACTATGGCTGCAAAGGTCAGCGATTTTCAATATCCGATCACAGCAGGTAATGAAATGAAGTCTCGCTCGCAAGTTGTTTTTGTTCGATCGCAATGGAGTCTTATCGGCTTCTGACATCTGTTGACCGTCCATGTTCATCTCAACTCTGTATTTCCGCACATGCGTAGCAAACAACCGCGCCCACAAGCTTCTTTGGCAGCAGCACTTTAGCCGTTTGGGCGCTTGAATGGGCAAAAGAACGATACTCCCCTGGCACCAGGCTGTAAGACATTGTGAAAAATCGCAAAAAGAAATGGCTTTTCCGACACCGAGAATCGAACTCGGAGCTCTCCGGTGAAAGCGGAGTATGTTAACCACTACACCATGCCGGATGATAGCAAGAAGGGTCAAGTCTGCGTTTATGACGGGCGGCAAGTGCGGGGGCGTGGGGGCACGTAAGTATGCGTCCAACCTTGCAGGGGCAGGCATCCGGGTTTTCCGAGGTTGCCACCGAAACCGAGCCGAGCCGGGGCCGAACACCGTTTGGCAGCTGGCGAGAGAGATGACGACAGCGGAAACGGGAACGAGAACGAGGACGAAGCATGGTAACAACAAGCAGTCTGACTTAAAATCATGCCCCGAGGATTGAGTGTATGTACAGACATATCTGTAAATTAATTAGATTTGATAGGCACCAGGAGCGGTGGTTCCCTGAAGAAACGCTTGTGTTTCTCATCAGCCCCATATTGAAAGGGTCATCCCCATAACAGCTGTACACAGCCACACAATATTTACAACTCGAAGCTAACCTCAACTATTCCGACAAGACGATCTAACACGTCTTGACCGTACTCCCACCCCCATACCATGGCGTCCAAACCGCATCGACCCGTCCCCAGTAGTAAAACTTGTACGGGTCGAACCCGAGCCCCTCCACGGCCGCCATGCACATCGTCCCCCTCCCGGGGTCCTGCGCGACGGCCATATCCCGCGCGCCGGCGTTCTCATCCCCGGCTTCGACGCCCAGGTTGCACCACGAGAGGTGGAACGCGCCGCACACGGCGACGTGGCACTGGTTGGGCCCGGCGCTGAGGCGCGGCGCGCCGAAGAGGGTGTTGAAGACGACGTGCATCGCCTGCAGCACGCCGTGCGAGGAGTCGCCGCCGCGGTAGCATGTCCAGGCGCGCGATGGGGCGGGGAGGCCTGGATTGGGCGAGGCCTGGCGCGGGGTGAGGAGGTGGGTGTTGTTTTGGTGGGGGGTTGTGAGGGATAGGCCTTCTTCGAGGAGGGCTTTGGCGGATTCGTAGGCGGTTGGGGCGGAGAAGATGGGGGATGTGGTGGTGAGGGCTGCGTGGAGGAGCAGGAGGATGAAGGCTGGGAGGTTCTGCGGTGTGTGAGTATCCTAAGTGAGGTTTTTGGTGAGTTGGTTGACGTACCATCTTGACTGTTTCCTGGTGTCAGTGATGACCGCGGGCGAGACTCCCTTCCCAATCACTGGAGAGAGACTCTTGAGAAAGGTCATTGATGGGAATGGCTTCAGCCTTTATGAAGGGTGGCTCACATCCGCAGGGATGA
Organism: Colletotrichum chrysophilum; assembly: GCF_026319265.1. Classification (NCBI taxonomy): domain Eukaryota; kingdom Fungi; phylum Ascomycota; class Sordariomycetes; order Glomerellales; family Glomerellaceae; genus Colletotrichum; species Colletotrichum chrysophilum. Next base: position 142,213 of record NW_026517301.1, on the reverse strand, counting down.
GTGATCGTCGCACAAATTCTCAAGAGGCACAAATAAGTCACCACAGGTAACATCTTGGCCAATTCAATGAGGGTTTGCTTTCTTTGGCAATACCCCAAAAGGATGGTTTCATGTTTGCAAATGATGCCGAAAGCAGACCTGCTGGATCACTAGCTTCTCAGTGAAGCCTTGTGAGATGCGAGGTCTACCAAGAAATGAAGCATGGGGAAATTTTCACTTGAGTTGCTTGTGTCTCGTGCGGTGAAACTCATTAGCGCACCTCACAAACCACACGAGTTTGGGGTATTTATTGTTGATGTGAGGGCGTTTGTGACAGCGTGCCAGGCCACAGGCTAGCATAAAGCCCATCTCACTGCTCACCTCAGTTTCAAATCATATCTCACTTATGGGGGTAATCATTGTAATAAACTAAAGAAAAAGTGTATTGTGGTATCGGTGATACTCTTGTATCAGACAGGTCGACCCTGCCACTCTAAACAGATAATTCTGTCCACCTCTCTCAGCGCTCATGGGCGCAGACGTCTATCTTCTAGGTATCTTGCTCTGCGGTATTGCCCGCTTAATGACACAACTCAACGTACATCACTTCCGCCGATGCAAATGTCTCAGTTGTTGGGTATCAACTCCTCCTCCGCCGCCACCTCTGCCAGGATCTCGGTGCTCGCATTGCTTGGTGCCGAGCTGCCGACAGGCTCATACTTATCCTCGAGATAAACTGCAAAGTCTTAGCAAGGTGTTCCGTCAGCGGGGAAGAGAAGACTTACCATTAGGTTTGACCATGAAGGCGGCCACCAAAGCCAGTCCGAACAGGGCGGACAGGAGCACAAAGATGGCCTGGTCGAATGTGCCGACCGTCGAGTAGTATAGCGTATTGAACGCAATGGGGCCCAGGACTCTCGCCAAGGAGTGCAGGACACCGATAGCGCCCAGCAGCTGGCCGACCTGATCCGCCGGGACGTGCTTCGTGATGGCGGCCTGGATCGTGGCACTACCCAGACCGCCAAAGGACGTGACCATGCCGGACATGACGAAGACGGCCTCGTTCCTGGCAAAGAGGTAGCCGAGGGAGCCGGTGACGTCGGACAGGAGCGCGAAGCGGAGGATCCACGTGTCGACGGTGTCTGCGCCGTTGTTCGACTCCACGATGGACACGCCCGAGACGCGCCGGCGGTAGGCTGCGGGCCGGACGCGGAAGACGTAGTTGATGGTCGGGAGGACGATGAGCAGCGCCAGCACGCGGACCATGGAGACGGCCGAGATGAAGCGCGAGCTCTCGAGGGTGCCCCAGCCCCACGTCTCGGGGGACTCGGAGTACAGCAGGAGGACGGTGCCGGCGCTCATGGCGGCGCCGAGGAGGATCATGTCCGTGAAGGAGAGCGCGAGCAGGTTGATGCGCAGCCGAGACGAGGTGCCGGGGCCGCGGGGGTAGAGGACCTTGAGGGGCGCGAGGGGGTTCGCGGCCTTGATGGAGGCCCAGGTGGAGTTGTCGACGGCCTTGGCCTCCTGCTCGCGGTCGTGCTTCTCGCGGGCGCGCAGCTGGCGCTTGATGCTGAGGGACTCGGGGACGACGAAGCCGACGAAGATGATGAAGACGATGTGGCAGCCCATGGTGACGTAGAAAACAGAGAGCAGGCTGCCGGTCCAGGTGACGAAGTAGCCGGCCAGCAGGGGCCCGAAGGCGAGGCCGGTGAAGAGGCAGGCGTGGAGGTAGCCGATGCGCACGCCACGCTTGGAGGGCGGGGTGCAGTCGCTCGTGTAAGAGTTGATGAGGACGCTGCCGGCGGTGAAGGAGCCTGTGATGCCGTCTGCGACGGCGCCGACGAGCAGCCAGTTGTAGTGGAAGGTCCAGGGGAAGTTGGCGCACAGGATGACGGTCGCTTCGGCGACGACACCGCCGACGGATGCGATGGCGAGCAGCTTCCTCCTGCCATAACGGTCTGACAAGTGACCCATTCTGGGCGCAGTGATGGCGGATAAGATACCGGTGGTGAGATTAATGGCCAGGGTGAACATGGACACACGCTTCTTCACTTCCGGGATGAAGCATTGCGGATTGTCCGCCCCGAGCACGACGGGCGTGTACACGAACGCCGGGTCCAGGACCGTCTGGTCCGCAAAGTGCCTTTGGCATACCAAATCCACGATTCTGCAGTCGCACGGCATTAGCGACTATTTTGCGACACGCGCCGACTCACGCACAACAGCCACTTTGGCGAACAACATACAGATTCAGCTTAGGCACGAGGGAGCCTCCAAAGGCGAGGGTGAAGAGGGCATATGGGAGGAGGAGCCAGTAGACCTGGCGCAACACGCTTGTCAGCAACGAGAGAAGAAGGGATGATGATCAGCCAGCCCGCGGCACGGGCCGGCAAGGTTTGGTGGTGTCCTACAGATGGCGTTTTCCACCAGGGCAGGTCTGCGAAGTCTGCGTAGCCGGGCCATGTGTCTTCGCAGGAGGTCTCGCTGCCTGAAGCGCCGGCGCTGAGCAGCGATGTTGTTTCGGTGGCCTCGTGGATGGGTTTCCCTTGGGTGTCGCGGTCCACGCGGGTGACGACGATGTCGTCTTTTGGCGCTGACATGTTTGCGCCGGGTTGGAGCTGTCTGGCAGATACGGGTTGTTTTTGTCGCAAAGAGGTTGGGAAGCTTCCTAGAGCTCTCGCTGGACGAGAAGAGGGCGTGAGCGGTTCGAAGAAGTTATGCTGAGGATGTTGGGAAGCTGTTTTCGTCGGGCGTCGGAGCTATTTCGTCCCTCTCGGACTTGGATGTTGGGGGCCGGTTCAGTTCTCGCAGCGACACTGCCACGATGCCATTCCTGTTGGATCGCACTTTTGGTGATACAGCAAGGTCTCTCTCAGCCACACTCTCGCAGGAAGCGGGAGGCAGTAATTATGAACAGAAAAGATAAAACGGAAATCGCTGAAGAGGGAGGGGCTGAGGAGGGGCCGTGGCTACATGACCAAGGCCGTGACGGGCAGAGAGGTAGGAATGGGAATGGAAACGAGAAAAGAAATAGAAAACAAGCCCGCTGCGAGCTTCGTACCTACGCTACCTTACGTCGCTGGGGACCGGGGGCCGCTGTCCACATTGAGAGATAAGGCGCGTGTGGGACAGCGATGGACGCTGATGAAATCGAGCCAAGGGCCCGGGCGGCGACACAGGGACAGAGACAGAGGAACGACGCACTGGACACAGCAGACAAGACAGGGGTTGGGGACTGAGTGGGATGGGGGGCAAGAGCTGGGATGCCGGAACTTCTGGACAGCGCGGGTAGGGATCCAGGGGGTGATGATCGGATGGAGAACCTAAGGGCACCACGCACCGCCGGGGATGCGATGCGTACGACTCGGGGAGGCGACGATGGGCGCTGCCATGCGCTGCGCAACGCTGGGAATCCAGAAGTGAAGCAGACAAGGTCAGAGCAGTGCGCGCCAACTCTTCCTATTGGCGCAGGCAGAAGAAGACTCTCAAGTGACAAAATAGAGAACAGACCAGACCAGACCAACGCCGCAACGGCCTAACCACGTTTCGTTGGGGCCGGTGGACAGGCGGAGTTTTGTTGGTACAGACAGAGAGAGATGCGGGAGGAATGGCCGCGGACTCCCTTAGACCTCGACTCGACTCTATCAGCGGACGTTCATCATGTTGCGGTCATGACAGGGCAATTCAGCATGAACCCCCATGCAGTAGGTACCTAGGTAGAAAGGGCAGTGATGTGCCCTCTCCCTCTATCACACACCGTCTAACAAGTCTATCATCATCACCAGCGTCACCACCATCAATCCCTCAAAACAGGTCCTCGCAAACCACAGTGTCCCTGCCATAGGTCTGCCCAGCGATGGCCCGCGTGCCTGCCGGACCTGGGGTTCTCGACGAGTGCGAACCAATCTCGTGGGACGGATGGCGCATGAGTTGGCGTATGCCAGGCATATCCATGACGCAGTTTCGCAGAGATGGGCGCGATAAGGGGTGCCACCCTTCGGCTACTCTTCACTGACCGCAGCCACTAACAGCAGTTTCTTTACTTTACCTACGTACCGTAGGTGTGTACTGCATCCCTAGCATCCAGATCTGTCAGGGCCGACAGTTAGTGAGGGGCACTGCATCCAATGAGTGCTAGTCCAGTCGCAGCCATCGCGAACCGGGATTCGACTCGACCGCAGTCCGGGGCTTGATTTCTAAGCTTGATGTTTCCCCGTTCCTGATACCCGCGCGGCCACTTTGCTCTTCCACCTTGGACGACCAACAGGTGCTGTCACTGGCCGTCGGGTTTGTCACTGATGCGCCAGCAAGCAATGCAAATGCTACCCAGATACTACCCAAACCACCCTAAAGCAATGATAACCACGACTCCGCGTCAAAACACGTGTCAGATTGACCCAGCATACGTAACAATGTCCACACAGTCAGAGAGCACCATCCTCTCACAGAACACCGAGACTCTGAGTCCTGACAGCAGCGGCTCACTGACAACGGCGCAAACTCACCATCCAAAAACGGAACACAGTCCAACGCCCAATGCCAACGCCCCCTCAGAGGCCGACGGCATTTATCCTGTCGTTACCCGTCGACAAGGTTCGGTGGTCGGCCTGTTTCAGCACCGACCGGCGGACCGGTCCCGCGGTGCCACTGTCCTGGAAGTTCCATCTGTTGGCTGAAAGTCTGCCCTGTTTTGCGAACTCTGTTCTGCCGAGCCTGGGCTGGCCCAGGTTTCGTCTGAAGCCGCTGCTCTTCACGCTCCGGTTTCCGACTTGCTAGAACGCCAGAAGAACATCAGGGTGATCCGAAAGCACTTTGTGAGAAGTTGATTGCCCCCGTCTGCAGCTTCGCTATCTGTTTGCCATCATCCGACGGCACATCGCCCTGTCCACGGGGTGGTGTGCTGTCCGCCATGTGGTGTCTTGATGGCCAACAAACTCCGCTCCGCTTTGCTGTGCTGGGAAAATGGTAATCTACTTACCGCATTCAGCACTTTGCCGTCTTCCAAAAAAGTGATCCTATCGTCGGGCGTTTGCACGCCGAGTCAGCTGGTGAAGCAAACTCCACCTCTCTGCAGCGATCCAAGGCCACGCCATCTTGCGAAGCAAATGCTCAGAGCTCGTCACTATCGACAAGAAGGATCGACTAACATGTAGGCCACGCAAGGGACATCGTCGTTGGTGAATACGACGGCCGCGTGGATGCAACTATGCCTCGGCGGCGCTGAGGAGGAAAGAGAGGGGGCGACAACTTGACTTCGTGAATGCGGCTGCTCTTATCAAGGTGCTAGCGGAGCACAGTCCAATCGTTGCTGAGTTCCATGCACCCTCACGTCTTGTGGTCGTAAGTGACTTTTGGGAACCTCACCGAGACATTTTATCAGATCGGACTCGGTGTGGGTCGGCCAGTTTCGGTGAGCTGCATCCTCGGACTTGCGCAGGAGCCAATCACGCGGGCCTCCTGCTGACGTAAGTGAGGACTCCCATCAGCCTTGTACCAAAACTTTACGATCGCCTCACGTTTGCTCGCATCGCGTAACGCCCTCGCGACGGGCTTCATCGACTTTTGCAACAACCCGCCCGCCCGATTTCATCACCGAACTTTCCAAGATGGGTGTCGTCAAGGGAGGTGTCTGGACCAACATCGAGGATGAAATCCTCAAGGCCTCCGTCTCCAAATACGGCCTGAACCAGTGGGCGCGTGTCTCGTCGCTGCTCGCCCGCAAGACCCCGAAGCAGTGCAAGGCGAGATGGAACGAATGGCTGGACCCGAGCATCAAGAAGATTGAGTGGAGCAAGGAGGAGGATGAGAAGCTGCTGCATCTCGCCAAGTTGATGCCCACGCAATGGCGCACCATCGCCCCCATCGTCGGCCGAACCGCCAACCAGTGCCTCGAACGCTACCAGAAGCTCCTCGACGAAGCCGAAGCCCGCGAGGCTGGCTCCTTTGGTCTCACCGGCCCGGAAGGCGGCGAGACGCAAGCACCCAGTGCCGATGATGTCAGGAGACTGCGTCCCGGAGAAGTCGACCCCGACCCCGAAAGCAAGCCTGCCCGCCCCGACACGATCGATCTCGACGAGGACGAGAAGGAGATGCTGAGCGAGGCTCGCGCGCGTCTCGCAAACACACAGGGAAAGAAGGCGAAGCGCAAGGCGCGAGAGCGCCAGCAGGAGGAGTCGCGCCGCCTGGCTGCCCTGCAGAAGCGGCGCGAGCTGAAGACGGCCGGCATCAACATCAAGGTCGTCACGCGCAAGAAGGGGCAGATGGACTACAATGCCGACATTCCGTTCGAGAAGAAGGCCGCGCCCGGTTTCTACGATACCACCGAGGAGGAGGCGCGCAACGAGCAGCAGCGGTTGGCGTTCGACCCGAGAAAACAGCAGCTTGCGAGCAAGCGCAAGGGTGACGGGGATGAGGATGGCGAGAACAAGAGGAGAAAGAAGGAAAAGGAGCCGCCTTCTGCGTCGTTCCAAGCCGCCATGAAGGCCGGACAGATGCAGAAGATCCGCGAGGCCGAGCAGAGCAGCAAGCGACGGGCGCTGAATCTGCCTGCGCCGCAGGTCAGCGAGGGCGAGCTGGAAGAGATTGTCAAGATGGGCATGGTCGGTGAGAGGGCAAACATGATGGCGCGCGAGAGCGAGAACGATGCGACACGTGGGTTGGTCAGCGAGTACTCGACGTTGAACAATAGCGCCCCAATCAGGACACCCCGAGCACCGGCGCAGGAGGACCACATCGCGAACGAGATCAGGAACATCCGAGCTCTGACCAACACGCAGTCATCGTTGCTTGGTGGTGAGAACACCCCTTTGCACGAGGGTGCCGAGTCGACTGGATTCGATGGCATTGCGCCTCGCAAGCAAACCGTCGCAACACCCAACCCCATGGCGACGCCGATGCATGCCAACGGCGTTGGTCAAACGCCAGCTCGGGTTGGCCAGACCCCCATGAGGACGCCCCGCGACAGCTTTGCGTTGAATGCCAACGACGGCACAATGGTCGGCGCCACCCCGAGAGACGTGAAGATGAGAGACATGGCTCTGCGGAGTCAACTACGACAAGGCTTGGCGTCTTTGCCCAAACCGAAAGATACTGAATGGGAGCTGGAGCTTCCTGATGAGCAGAAGGAGCTCGCAGCAACCGACGAGATGATGCTCGAGGATGCTGCGGAACGAGACCGCAGAGAAGCCGAGTACAAGGCAGCACAGCACGCCCTGGAGATGCAGAGAAGGACACAAGTCATGCAGAAGAACCTACCCCGGCCAAGCCAGGTGGACGTCACTGCACTTCTGTCTGTTGCAAGCCAGGTGAAGAATGAGGCGGAGGCGCTCATTGCCAGAGAGGCGGCTGCGTTGATTGCCAACGACGCAGTCAAGTACCCTTCACCCAAGATTACCGTAAGCGGTGTCCCGCCTCCCCTGCAAACCATCAGCGACAACGATCTTGCCGAGGCACGCCTGCAGATTCTGAGTGAGACCAACCCCAGACCTTCCCGGGCCGAGATTCAACAGTCCTTTGACAACCGCGGCAAGAACTCCCTGCTTCTGGGACTTGGCTGCTACGGCGATGATGAGGAGGAAGAAGAGGCAGCTATGAGAGATGCCTTTGATGTAAGTCCAGAGACGAATTGATCTCTACGAATCATTAGCTAACGATGTCACAGTCCATTCAAGACGCCATCGTGGCCACCGCCGAGAAGGGCATCAAGCTGGAGAAGAAGCTTGCGCTGCACCTCGGCGGCTACCAGAAGAGGCAAAAGATGCTAAAGGACAAGATTGGCGAGGCCGCCGAGGCTCTGGAGAAGGCCAACAACGCCCTCAGCGGCTTCAAGACCCTCGCCATTTCGGAAGAGGTCGCCATCCAACGGCGCCTGGGTGCCCTTAGAGACGAGGTCGGATTCGTCAGCAGGAGAGAGCGCGAGGCGCAGGAGCTTTACCGCAAGACGAAGGAGGAGCTGGACGCGCTCCGCAGCAACGGGGTGAACGGACACTATTAGAATGTATTGTAATGTACGATTGGGTCTTTTGTGAAAACACCGGGGTGGTGGGCTGGCTGGCTTATAACGCCTGGGCATGGCAAATTGAAATTTTTATTATGTGATCCCAGCTAACGCCATTTGATGCTATGCTTTATATATCATTCTCAACATCGTGCTTCAAATCATGTACAGTATCATCAGTACCCCTTATTTACGCGAACCAAGCCTGGGCAGCTTGATCGGCACCAGCGTCAGCACCGACACAAACGCAATCGCCGTACAGCAGACGAACGTCAGCCGCAGCGCCGCCTCGTAGCTCATGACGACCTGCTCGCGGTACACCTCGGGCAGCTTCACGACCTCCTCGACGCTCTGGCGCACCTTGCGGATGACCTCGTCCTTGTCGGGGCCGGTGACGAACTCGTCGAGGTAGCCGACGAGCGCGTTCTGCACGACGAGGCTGCTGCTGGCGACGCCGAGGACCATGCCGAGGGAGCGCCAGAGGATGAGGGTGCTGGTGACGACGGCCTGCTCGCGCTGGTCGGAGGCGGCGAGGACGGCCATGAAGGTGCCCGGGAACTGGAAGCCCTGGCCGACGGCGGAGGGGACGAGGCAGAGGAGGTAGAGCCAGGAGGGCCAGCCGCGGCGCATGAGGGAGAGGGCGAGGCAGCCGACGAAGAGGGCGGAGGCGCCGGAGAGCGGGGGCCATTTGAGGCGGCGGGTGTAGGTGATGAGGAAGCCGGTGGCGGTGCCGACGATGGAGGAGACGACGGAGGGGAGGACGAGGCGGAGGCCGGAGGAGGTTGCTGTTGTTAGGAGGACGGCTTGGAAGAAGAGGGGGCTGGAGCGTGGTGTTAGTGAGGGAGGGAGTCTGGATCGAAAGGCAGAGACTTACATGTTGAACAGGATGGCGTTACTCAGCAGGGCCGCGAAGAAATTTGAGAAGATGAGGTTCGCCCTCGGGGCGTGGCGGACGAGGTACAGCGGCATGATGGGCCGTCCGGCGTACGACTGGACGTACAAGAACACGGGGAAGGACACCCCAAAAATGACGAGCGAGGCGACGACGACGGGGTGGGACCACGGCAGGACGTTGCCGCCGAGGTTGAGGCCGAGGACGAAGAAGGTGATTGCAGTGGTGAGGAGGGCGGAGCCCTTGAAGTCGAAGGCGCGCAGGGCCTCGACGAGGGTCTCGCGCTTGGCGCCGCGCGGGAGGCCGAGGTCGCCGGGCACGGCGATGACGGCGATGATGCAGCAGATGATCAGGGGCGGGACCTGGATGCCGAATTCCCAGCGCCAGCCGAGGTGGTCTGCCATGGCGCCGCCGAGGGCCGCGCCGAGGGCGGAGCCGACGCCGTAGATCATGTTGATGTAGGATTGGTAGGCGCCGCGGTTTCTAGGAGGGGTGGTGTTAGTGGATATATCATTCATTTACTCAACGAGGGAAAAAGGGGGACTCACTCGATGGGCACCAGATCGCTGACGATGATGCTTCCCAGGGTCATCATGCCGCCGGCGCCGAGGCCGCAGGCCGCCCTGGCGAGGATGAAGCTGGTCATGCTCTGGGCGAGGGCGCACCAGACGGTGGCGACGCAGAAGATGGCCATGGTGGCGACGTAGGGCGGCTTGCGGCCGATGCTGTCGGACAGGCGGCCGAGCAGGGGCTGAAAGGCGGAGCTGGTGAGCAGGAAGGCGGTGGAGAGCCAGGACGCGCTGTTGGAGGCGTGGAAGTAGGAGGTGATGACGGGGTGGCTGCTGGCCATGATGGTGCCGTCGAAGCAAGCGATGAAGTAGGTGAGCAGGATCTCGGCGAAGATGAACCAGAAGCGCGAGCGGGAGATGCCGTTGAGGTAAGGCGTGGACTCGACGCTGCTGATGCTGGCGGCGTCGGAGGCATCGTCGTCGGCGACGGTGACGGCGGTCTCAAGGCCGGAGTCGGAGCGGTCGGAGCGGCTGGCGAGGGACGGGCGGCGGTTGGAGGTTTTGGAGTAGCGGCGGGGCCCACGCAGGAGCGGATTCACGGTGGACTCGGGCTCGAGGAAGGGGCCGGTGGTCGGGAGGGACTTGGAGAGGAGGAGGTCGAACTCGTTTGGTGGGATGGCGTTGGTTTCCGAGCCGATGGGGAGGGGCGTTGCTGGTTGGTGTTCGATGGAGGGGAGGAGGGGCGTTCTCTCGTCCGAGGACGGCGAGGTCCCCTTTTTGGGAGCCATGATTTGTTTTGATTGGTGTTATTTAGGATTCAATGTTGTTGAAAACTGAACATGAGTTAGTATTGTGTACAGAGTTTGAGGCTCGTATGAGCAGGATGGTGGGTGAACCTTGAAATGAGATGTATGTGAATCCTGGGCCAAGACACAATGAGGTTGCAATTGAGTTGATCGTATGCAAGCAACCTAAGCTCCTGCGCAGAATGACATGTAATCCCAAACTTTACGACTTGAGCCTCAAGGGTCCATTCCAGTCAATGACACAATGTCATGAGTCAAAGATGATGAAAGGAAAAGAAAAAAGTATGAGAGTGAGAGAGAGTGTGTGAAGAATTGGTTTCCGCATGCAGCTTTTTTTTCCCACGGTCCACCCCCGGTTTGCGGCGGGCAACCTTGAACTTCTCCGCTCCCCTACACACTGCAATGCGCTGTAAGAAGCCGGCGAGGCATGCGGCCCCAGGCCGATTCCTTGTTACCGCCCCCCTCTCAAATCCTTCTCAATTCATCGAGAGGGGGGTCTTTTGGCTGTCCTGTCCGCTTCCCAGCCACCACCAACAGCTGTCCACCGCCGTTTCTACCGCTACCGCCGCCGGTCGCGGCCCGGCGTCAGCGCTGAGCCGTCTTGTGACTCACGAGAGGTCAGCAACCGTCCAGCGACTACTGCACCAGAGGCCTGTTACGGCTTACCTACCTGACTTGACCATGTAATCTCTGATGGCGGCGTCCGCCCGCTCTCCAGGCGTAACGTATACTATGTCCCGTCCCCCTTTTGCTCACTTATCAAAAATTTGCAAGAGACCCAATCACGCAATAGCGGGTATGTATGTGATGGACGGCACGGCAGGCTTTCTGTCTGCTGCCCCAGCAGTTCACGCGCGGAGGGGGATGGGCGGGCTGACACTAAAGCATGGTGAATCCGCTATTCCCCGGGGCTAGTGTGTCTATTCCCGCTGCAGAGTCCGTTTAGATGGAGGAAGTGTGCAACAAGTTTGCAGAGAGGAGGGGGCGGGCATGGGGGTCGATGGGCTGGAAAGTGGGGTAACCAGCGCTGACACTCGACGGAGGCGGGCCGGATTCGGGGGTGGCAGCCCCACACGACCCATCTCGGCTTCCGGTCCTCGGCTTGAATGGTTCGGCTTCGGCCTTGGAGGGCGGGATCGGGAGGGCGGCTCACCAACACGCCCCTATCTTCTTTCCTAAATGAATTTCCTCGTCAATCAGAGCCGAGTCATTGCTAACCACGATGGAGGCCTGTGTCCCACAAGTGGGATGAGCAGCGGGCATGCTTGGTTGACTCCGTCGGAGTTCGGCTTCATCGGCCTTCCAAAAATGTAGGTCAATTCCATATGACATTGAGAGTGCGTTGGGGGGCTTGACATTGCCGTGTTAAATACCGGAAGTTGCATCGAAGCTATTTTGTGCAGGAGACGGAAGACTTTGGACGGGGACAAGAAGCATGATGAAGAAAAACAACTAGCCATTCTATTATACTTGCTGCAGACTATCTGCTCATATGGCCATTTCATGAAACCAAACAACCAAACCGAATAATGCGGATGAGACGCCAAATCCCGATGCAGGACCCGGCAGAAGCCGATCGATTGTGGATCCCCGGCGCCGTTCGGCCATCGGCAGCAAACGGCGTTTGGCCGGGCAGACCACGAAGAACGGCGTGTTCTACTGCCTCACGTGGCTTTTCTTCTGGTGCCACGCAGTTTGCTTCTCGCAAATAACCGCGAGAGATCGCCTAACGGTATCTCAAACGGCAGCACATCGCCGCAGAAGCCGCTTGCCATGGCATAGAATCCCGCCAGCGCGGCAATGAATCCGAACGATCCGGCGACTTTCGTCAAGCTCTTGCCGGAAGATGTGTGGCCATCCGCAAAGGCAAAGTTCGCGGCGCAGTTGAAAATGTAGGAGAGCTCGAGTGCGCCGTACACGATGACATTTGCGATATTGCTTCAGTTTCGCTACGGTCAGCATGCAGCATGTGGTAAAGCTCTTCATAGGGAGGAACTTGCGTTGAAAAGGCTGCGATGAAGAAAAATAAGTTGAAAAGCGACCACACTGGAAGCCTTATGTTATCATCACTTCCTCCAGCTTAAAAGACGGGATCACTCACCAGCAAGATAGAAGCCGAAAGCATTGAGATATTCCGCCGTCTTGCCTCCATAACCATCCACGATGCCCACAAAAGGGATGAGAAGAAAACCAAAGCCACCGTAGTAAAAGGCTTTGGTCCTCAGTAAGAGCATCAAAACGCGACAGGTAGTAAACTCACCAAATGCAATCAAGGTCGTGTAAGCAAACATGTTGCCCCTGAGCATTTCCCACTGCGCAGAGATGAGCAGTCCGATTCCGGCAAGGAAACAGAGGTTGGCTATGAACACAGTCTGGTTCTCAACATTCCGAATTCCCATCATGGACAGAGATAGGGTCATCAATGTCGTCGAGAACGCCCCGTAGCCAAACGGGCCCTGCCAAGCAGTCTTCGTTAGCCTTTGGAAGTATGTAGATTGGAGATTCGATCTCACCGGATTTGCGAATTGCAATTTCGAATACACCTTTGCATTACAAGCCTCGAGATCACTTTCTGTTCCGGAGGACATATTGATGACCTCGCCGGCTTTGCTGCTTGAAAACTCAACTTTCTAGTAGGTTATTAGTAGTGGTGAACAGCGCAAGCTTTGTTGCGCGAGCACATAAATATCTTTTATTCATTCCGCAGCAATTTTGTCGCAGAACTAAATTGTTTTAACAGTTTCTCAAGCCATTACCATCGGCCGATATGGAGTGTGGCCCCTGACAACCAAGTGGTCATTCGGCGTTTGAAAAGCTCCTAGTTTGGCCCCAATGATTTTGTTCCAGATGCCATCGGGGCAACGCCACTCAGTATTCTGCCATGAAATTGATACGGAATCTTCGGAAATTCTTTCCAAGTCATTTCGAATCGTACAGCTTACCTCATGCCTGGCCGTGCGCCGAAGATTGTGCAGCGTCTGTGGAGAAGCTTTCCGCGCTGAGGGTGCGTAGACGTTAATTTGCCTGCGGAGGCAGCAGTCTCCATCCCCTTTTTTCCCTGGTTAAATGATTGGCCAAAACAAATGTATAAACTTATAATTGGTCAGTTGTTATGCTGTTGGTTCAGTGGCCTGCATGGTAAGGGGTCACATCCGCTGGTGTTGGCGCGTAGTTACGCGCTTTCAAGAATATAAAGGGTTGCAGCGACATCCTGGGTTTTTGAGTATTCGATTGCTTATTCAGCTCTCCTTGAAGCAGGCCAACTGCATCTAAAACCACTGACGTTACCCGACCTTTTCCCTCAACATACATCATGAAGCCCACGAACGCGAACTCAGGGCAACCTTTGTTGGCCAACGCATCCCAACCATACCAATACATGCCGCTTCGCTGGGATGATACACGCGGTGAGATCCGTCTTCTACACCTTTTACCAGCTGATGGCCCAATGGAACCGCTCCGGTGTTGCTTGGAAACATCAAATCTGGCTGTGAACGGAGATATGAACTATGAAGCCCTTTCTTACACGTGGGGAACGGAGGCTGCAACCGAGATGCTCATACTTCATGAGAACACTTACCTCAAAATAACCCCAAACTTGGCTTCTTTTCTCCGACAGCGTCGACAGAAAGACAAAGAAGTGGCGCTTTGGGTAGATGTGTTGTGCATCAACCAGCAGGACATCGACGAACGAAACTCGCAAGTCATGATAATGGGTGTTGTATACCTCCGATGTGCCGCCATCACGGTGTGGCTTGGATCGGAGAGCGAGAATAGCGACCTGGCCATTTACACATTGACACAACTCGCGACGGAGGCACCGTATGGAGCAATGCCTGAATTGGCTCCGCGGACGTGTGAGGCGATAGAAGGACTACTTAGCAGACCGTGGTGGGAGCGGGTCTGGATTGTCCAAGAGATCTGCTGGGGCGGCGGGATGAGGAAGATGCTGACGGCCGATTCGGTAATTCTCCGCTGCGGGAAAGTGGCGATACAGTGGAATCTGCTGGTGATGGCATGTGCAAGGATCAAAGTTGATGAGTCTATGCATCGTCAGACTATCGCCGGAGTTGAAAAAGCTCTACATTTGGACTACGTACGTTGGAGTGCCAAGCGGCTTTTTGGCAAATTGGTAGAAGGCAAGATCGATGCAACAGAGATGCTCCGACTCGTTGTGGAATATCGGCACTTCAACGCAACCGATCCTCGGGACAAGATCTATGGCATATTGGGCTTGGTCTCTTTCCCCCTCAGCATCATCCTTCCAGGGCTCGAAGTTGATTACAAGAAACCTGTTGGAGACATCTACATTGCGTTCGCGGCGGCTTCGATGAAAATTTCGAAAGGCTTGGAAGTTTTGAGACATTGCACAGAAGCATCAAACCACAAAATGCATTCCGGCAGCCAGATGTTGCCATCCTGGGTCCCGGATTGGTCTCATAAACGGTGCGACATACCTCTTCCAAGCCGTAATGCAAAGTCTCACGGCGACATTCCTTGGCGGGCAGTCTCACAAGTGGTTGGAATCAAGGAAGGCGTACTCAGTATCGAGATCCCAGGATCTTATGGGTTTGCTGAAAAGGAGGCGCAAAGGGTCCTGAAACGAGGAAAGGTCAGCCATGATCCACAGGAGTGGGCAAGATACTTGCCGCGCGAAATGGTGGATCAAATCCAAGGCTTTGTTGACCAGAAGAGGCTCGTGTTTGCAGGTGTCCATGACGAGCACTACATCGATCCAGAGGCCAACCTGGGAATGCACGAGACTGCCGACCATGTCAGCAAATCAAACCAGATATTGACTCAGCGAAACGTTGTTCGCAGCTGGTTCGACGAGGATAAAAAGAAGCGGCCTGCATACGCGGCCGGGGGAGACTCGAAATACAACTTCTTCGTGGACAATGCGAAAAACACAGTGGATGTGGAGGGCATTCTTTGGGACGAAATTGAATGGATACACGAACCATTTATAGGGGAATTATATTCGAGCTGGGAAAGTTCAACAGTGTTTCTTGTTGCTGTTGGGAAGTGCAAGCAGGCGGCCCTAGGTTGTCGACGCACGTCACCTTATCCTTCTGTCAAGGCGCAGCATGCAGCATTCTGGGATAGTCTCGTTGCAGGTCAGGCGTATCATTCGGTGGACGATTTTGAAGGTTGTCTCCCAGAAGTGGCAAAGGACTGGATTATAGGGGAGCCACCTGTAACCTTCCGGAATCCACGACAAGCAGAACTTGCGGAGCGCCAAGAAATTTTGAAGTCTCGAAGCAGAGACCTAGCAGGAGTCGCAAGTCGAAGTACTGTCGAGGCTGTTCTTTCTTCAGCGTTGCCGCCCATGGCCTCCTCGGACAAAGAATTGCAGGAGCTGAGGGTAAGCTTTCAGCGACTGGCAGACATGTGGAGCCTACAGCCTTACGATCTGTATCACCGCCCATTCAGCCTCCCCAGCACTGTCCCAGACCCGTACTGGCAAAGCCGCTGCCAATTTGACAAGAAGGCTTTGAGAGAGACCGCCGAATCTCGGCGGTACAAATGGGAGCACAGCTTGCTAAGTCCAGACAAGGAAGAGACAGCCCGACTGCGGGAACTTGCTTTCCAAGCCTACGGAGAGTCGCCCTCTATCATACCACAACTGGAAGAGCGCGATGCAGACTTTCAGCTCGAAAAATACGCACTGGGCCGACGCTTCTTTATCACTAAGAAGGGGTACATGGGCCTTGCGCCAGCGGGGGCGGAGACTGGTGATAATGTCGTCGTTCTGTTCGGCTCTCACGTGCCGTTCATACTGAGAGGCCGAGAAGCAGCTGACTACGAGGTTGTGGGCGAGACATATGTATCCGGAATCATGAAAGGGGAGGTGCTGAAAGAACTTAACGATGGCAAATGTGAGGCGAAGAGGTTTGTACTGACCTGACCGGATAAGTAGAGGTGGCACGAAAAGTTACCATTGTTTTGTGGTTGCCATGCCTGTTCTCTTGCTCCAAATTGGTTGCATTAATAGCACCGAACAGAACGCGAGTCTAGCGGATTCAAAGACAGATTTGCCAAGTCGACTATGTTTACGCTATGATAGATATTTCATCATCTATAATACAGGACGTCTAAACAATTATCACGCGCCGAAGAAAATCAGAATGGGGACAAACTGAAATGCAGCTGGAAAAATATCCCACGCAATTTTGTTTCTTGTGAAACCACAGAAGACCTGTTCCATCACGCAGGCCTTCAAAGTCCCTTATTCTCCGTTTTCTCGGCCGGCTTGTAGATCTTCATTGGCCCTTTATGCGGCCTCGTTGCAACAGTCCTGTGGCATTCGGCGCATTCATAGTGTACATCCTCAAGCCATCCTATAGCACCCGGAACACAAAGTACGGCGAAGAAGAAGAAACCTGATACCACTCGAAGAAGCCTGTTCTCTTGTTACCATTCTGTTTCACGCAGCAATACTACACGTATTCAAATCCTACAGCTGGCGTTTTGTCCCTGTCTTGGAGACTGAGGTTTGTGCCCGTTTGCAGCAGTACGGACAGTCAATCCATTGCGGCGAGTCGCCGTCTAGTTCTTCCAATGGCGTGGCCTCGTGGGAGTTACTCGTTTTGCCCTTGTTCCTTCTGAACATTAGCATTGCTGAAATTGAGATCGACTACACATACTCATGCTCTGACTCCATTGGAGTTTGTCTCATGTTGCTTGGATTAATATCGTTTGTGGCCGTCTCAACGGTGAAATATTTGAAGTTTGAGGTGCTGAAAGAATGACCGTCAATTTCAATATTCTCTTTTTAAGCAGTTGAGAAATCTATCAATTATAACAATAGTGGAGGCAAACGTCTTTTGATTGACGATGGGCTGAGTTGTGGCACAGCATACGTCAATCTTGGCAGACGTAGACAGCCACACCATACGGAGATGGCAGTGACCTGCATCACACCCTCAGGCTGTCAGCAACGTATTGATCGGGCGGACACACGTTACGCCCAATTAGGCAAATTGGAGTAAAGATTATGACGTGAACAACCATCAATTCTCAAAGGACGTAATTACAATATCCCTTTCTGGTAGACCAAGACAGACCACCTCTCTTATTTACCGTGCATGCAGCATTGTTCTCGAAGGCTGAAACATCCCGGAAACCATCGTTATGGTAGCCATATAGAGACATTAGGCGAACAGCCCCTTTTGCCACCATGTGCACCTCTGGTTTGCTGTGTCATCCTTTTGCAGAGAGGTGCCATTGGTTGCAAGATTGGCCAACACGGATTCTGAACCGTACACCGGCATCTCAGTGCCGTTCGACGAAGTTGGTACCGACTTGGTGACGAAGCTGACGATGTACTGCTGGAGAACGTCAGCTACTGACGGGACGACGCCGCTTGTTGCACCGTTCCGGAAGACGTAAGGTGTCTGCTGGCCATGAATTCCAGGAGGGACTGCAAACCGCACTGGATTTCAAATGTATTAGCAAAGCTTCTGTGCGGAGGCTACATGTGTTGAAGGCAAGAAAGTACGGAAATCAAATGCGTGAATGGTGTTGCTTACGTGCATAAGCCTTATCACTGAACGCCTGGGCAATGTAGTGGGTGTTGCAAATGATGTTGACGTCCTCAACTGTGCCCAGGGCCCGCTGAAATTCGTCTTTGTACCCCAAAGATCCATCAAATACGGGAGGATAGAGGGTTGTGTTGATGAACTTTAGCGCGTCCTTGGAGATCGTTGGGAAAGATGACGTGACCGTGGTGAGGTAGTCAGCGGACGAGTTGATCGTTGGGTTGGTGAAGGTAAGACCTTCTAAAGTGTTATGCATCGTCATGATCCGAATGTCCTTGTTGAATGTCCCGTTTAGAAGTAGTTGACCAGGCAGAGCAGGAGCGAGAGTGCCGTCTACGACGGGTCCATGAATATTGCTTCCATACGATGCCTCGCTGTAGATCTGAAAGGCGTTCGCGGCGATGAGAGCTTCGCTGGGCAATTTGCGGGCTTCACTGAGAGATGTGACGTTCAAGAGGGCGAGGAAGTTGTTGAAAGCTCGTTCGGCGCTGACCATCGTCGGCGAAGGGAGGAATGCGGGTGAGAGAAGGATGGCTTGGCTGAAGAGAGACTCGTTCTTGCGACCACCGAAGGCTGTCAGGTGATGCATGATTGACCCGGCACCTGCTGAACCTCCCATGACAGTCACTCTGTGCTTGTCACCACCAAAGAGGTGGATGTGCTGTTGGACCCATTCAAAAGCCAGTCGTTGGTCATAGAGCCCTGCATTCAGGGTCCCATTGGCAGAGACCTCCTTGCCTGCAAGCCAACCAAGGGCGCCGAGTCGGTAGTTGATGGACACGTAGACGAAGCCCGAGTTACTTATTCTCAGAAGTTCAGCGGGGTTGAAGTCACCGTCACCTGTCTTGTCGCCGCTCGAGTAGCCACCGCCATAGACCTGCAGAGAAAGCGAGTTAGCTTGCCGATTGAGACATCGACTTCATGAAGACAAACCATGACTTACATAGATCAAGACCGGCAAGCGATCGTCTTTCTTGGCAAACCCCGCCTGAGGTGTAATGACGTCGAGGAAAAGGCAATCCTCGGTGGTGCGGGAATCTGCGCTGACGATGGCATCACTCTTGGGGACGGCAGCCATCGCGGCATTGTAGTCGAATGGTTGGCTGTTGAGATAGGCTTTCGAGAACTGGGTAGCTATGAGAGACCAATTTCCGGAAGATTGAGGGCACACGCGCCCAATGTCCCCATTGTCGACGTGGCATTGCCGTCCGGTAGGCGCAATTGGTTCACGAAAGCGAAAATGGCCCGTGGGCGGCGCTGCGTAGCGTATGTTCGAGAAGTTGTAATAGCCACCAGTCTTCTGGATGGAAGTTAGTTGCTGATAGCCGGAATCAGAGTTATTTAAACCCTACATTGAAACTGTTTGCTCGATATGATGCCTGGGAGGATGTCAGCATTGTCAAGGCTCAGCAACCTCAAGAATTATCGGTATTTGGGGCTGCATACGTAGGTAAGATCCACCACCGGCAAGTTGCCTGCCGGAGCCGCCAGCGTGAAAGCCGCGAAGGATAAGATAGGAAGCAAAAGATGCATGATGTTAGATAAGTTGGATGAAAGATGATTGCTGATGAGGTTGTAGTTGAGATGAGCCAAAGGTGAAAATGACTTCGAGGTTAGGAGGTTTATATTAATTTTCAAACATCATGGCGAGATACTCTCCCAGATCTGCCTCGGCACTTGCCAGCTAATGGTGACTGAGATACACACCATTTAGGCGAGCGTTGTAGAAAAAAGCCTTCACACAGACGCTGATCCCTGAATCCTTCGACCATGGCGTCGGGACCTGTCTCTTAATAGGCGTGCCGAATTAGGTATAGTTTACGATGAGGCAGATCCAGCTGTAAACCGGACCCCAGAGCCTCCACGCCCAAGCACGCCAGCGATGAGGTCAATTTAATAGTACGCTTATGAATAGCCTCTAATGCCCTTGCATCACCCAAGAACTCACAACAAAACCATGTAGGACACGCCGAAGATTCTTCAGTCAAACCATTTTATTGGCGTCGCGTGGGAAGCTGGAACATCTCTTAAGATAATAGAAAGTAGCGCCTATGGATAAATTCTCGCTTGAAATACATTCTATAAGGTCTGTTGGTAATTGCGCAATGTAGGTATGATCAAACCGTCAGTTTCCATGCTCAGGGCACCGTGAAATGGTGGCATCCCGAGGCGAGGTGAGACTGCTCATTGCACATTTGTTTAGTCAGATCTGGCGTTGTTTGAAGTAATCACTCTGCGGTTTTGGGAAAAGAACTAGTTAGCTCAGCCATTCCCCGTAAACTATACCGATACGGGAATAGCGGAAGCCTTTTGATGAACCAAAGAGCTTTAAACCCTTTAGTACGGATTGAACGATGGCAACAATTTCATACTACAAAGGAGGCATGTAAGAAGCCACACACGGCAACATTAAACTTTCCAGGCCTGGAAATAATAGCACGATTTTCCACTTTTAACCGGGCGTTGACAACAGCGTCAACACAGAGGCTAGAAATGATGGCGGCCTCCTTCACACACTGCCCTCATCCCCCTGGCCGGCCGTTGTTCTGGCCCGCGCACACCAGCCCCTCAAGACAAGCATGCTGCGGACGCCATGCAGCAAGGCATCGTGGCATTGCGTGCTAGAAGACAGGGTTTTGAAACGGACCCCAATGGTCCGCAATGATAGGAGTGTGCATTTTGTGTTGGTAACAGTCAAGATTCGATATGCAGAAGCGGAGGTTATCGCCAAATACGGGCCAACAAGGGGAGGCGCAGTTCCCCAAACCAACATAACCGCCCTCAACCCCGGTCACCAACAGCGTTTCATTACTCGCCAGCTCCGACCGAGTCTGCCTTGAGATATTCAGAACCAACGTATTTAAGGATAGGAAACTGCCGTGATAAGATGTACCAAAGCCACTTGGCATCGTCGTGATCATCCTGATTCCTGAACGCCCATTTTTATTTCACTGCGAGATGATGTCATTCGAATCTTCGTCTAATGGCCAGAATAACGGCTCTCCGGACGCCAAGAAGCGAGCTTCGCCGCCTCGGCCATCTATCAGGAATCCTAGACGACGAAGCCATGCCGTAGACACAAATCAACTGAGCTCCAAGTCATCTTCGCTAGCCCCGACCCAACCCGGCCTGGCCCCCCACAGAGTACGAAAGCGTGCTTCGAGTCAACTTTCGGCAAGAAACATCGAGAGTTCTTGCAATGAAGACCTGCCATGTGTCGGTTCCTTTCAGGGGACCGATATTGAGATCGACACATCAAGCCGAAAACCAGCTCCTAGAGTCAGGTCAATTTCATCAGCGTCTTCTTACGCCTTAGAACCTCTGCCGTTTCAACAAAAGAGGATATCAAGCAATGAATCTAGACCGCCACTTGGAGTTTCTCACACCTCGCCAGAGATGGGTGACGAGGCAGAAAGACGCCAGCAGCGCCCGGATCTCCCCGAAAGAGGCACAAGCGATGTTGGCTCTGCCCGAAAGAAGCTCTCGAGTTTTCAGATCGATCGAAATCTAGCAAAGCTCATTAAGGATGGCCCTTCCTATAAGGGGAAAGAGACGCAAATTGGATCCATCTACTTATACAAAATCAAGTCTACGGAGACCGACGTCGAACTTCTTAAGATTGGGAGGACACAGAAACATCCCGACCGGCGCCGTTCCCAGATCAAAGGCGTTTGCGCTCACGTGGAGGTTGAAGAGCATGCCAGTGCAGTGGCTGAAGAGATCAATTTCCACGGATTTGCGGAGAAGCTCATTCACGCGGAGCTGGCCAACTTCCAACATCAATGGGTCTGCAACTGCGGGGCCAGGCACAAGGAGTACTTCGACGTGAACGAGGACCATGCGGTCCAAGTTTTTGAACGGTGGAGAGACTTTTGCCGAGAACAACCTTGGACCTCCAACGGCAAGATCTTGCCCGGCTGGGGCCAGCGATTGCAAAACATGGGCAGATTCAGTGGCAGCGAGAAAGAATTCAACCACTGGGAGCTGGCGAGACGTTGGAGCGTCTTCACATCGCCAATGACTGTCGAAAGGGTTGCTTCTGATGCCATTCGGCTCTGGAAGGATGGCTTCCCGAAGCGTTGGCGAATTGTTGCCTTGGCAGAGTTTATGACCATGGCCTGCATCTCGCGGGTGTCATTCTGGACTACGACATGGACAGTGATCATCGTCGGTTTATTACTGGTTGACCTACTGACGACGGATGACATGCATACTTTGAACTGGATCGATCGACTCATGGGCGGTGGCTTGCAAGCCTTCATGCTGGGGGTGGACATCAAGACGGTCGGCAAAGGCAGTTCGGATCAGAGCCTGTCGCCAGAATCTCGTCGAACGCAGATGCTGGATGCGTCGCTAGCACAAGAGACAGACCACCCGACACCGATTGGCACGCGAGTAAGCAAGTTTGGGGACTCGCACTTCACGGACGATTGCTCCCTTGATGCCACCACTGGTGAAAGTCCGGACGCCATGAACTGCGACAGTAGTTCAGAAGACGAAATTTGCTCATCACCAAGCGTCGAAGTGGCTTCTAGACGCAACAGACTTGGCAGCGGATTGGAGGGTTCAAGCCCCAACACTGAGACCCTTGCGTACGGAAATCGCGAAATAGAGGTGGTTGATCTGACTGGGATGGATTCGGACTAGCCACAGAAGATACTTAGGTTAAGAATAACGATCGAATTCGCTACCATCCCTCCAATCTGTGAATGCAGTAAAACTCATTACGGAAGATTGATTCGTACGGCGCAGAACCCCGTCTTACAGAGCAGACTTATACGCCTCAAAGTCCCATTGCTTCCCATCCTTCCAGAAACCGTCCACAACGGGTTCCCGGGGCTTCTTCCCGTCAACGGCTACCTCGTTCAACCAGCTCCAATACGTGGTTGCCTTCCAGCCCTCCTTCTTCCAGTCATTAATGTCTCTCGTAGGATCCTTGTTGAAAACAGGCAGAACATCGAGTAAGCTTGCGTCGTGAGCAAGGCAGACCATCACATCATCTCTCGTGTCAAGCTCGCTCATTCTCGACACCGAGGCGGAGGCTTTCTCGAGATCTGTGTATACGTGCCCACCATCAGGGAGATTGTACCATGAGGAGGTGCGAGCCGAGTCTTCATTTTCCGCACGAGGGTGATGAGGGGTGAAGAACGAGCATGGGCAAACCGATCTCGAAGCCCAGTCGTTACGGAGTGAGATAGCGCTCGCGGGTATTTCCTTCGGTAGCGGCGTCTCTGCCGTTGGGCGGAAGACACCGGCAAAGTGACAGATGTCGCCGCCCAAGAATACGAAAGAAGCCCCGCCGGGTGCTGAGGAGGGAGTCGTTCGTGCGAGTGCGCAAATATGCTCTGGTTGGTGACCAGGGGCATCAAGAAGATAGAGCGACCCATCACCAAAGAAGTCCTGAGCCCTGAACTTTCCAATCAAGCCGCTGTCGAATTTCGCCTCCTCGAGCGGTCTGCCCTCAAACTCCGCCGCAGCCTCAGGATCACCGACTCCTCCGGGTCTTTCTTTGTCAGAAAGATACCCGGGGCCCATGACCAGCTTGGTAGATTTGGGGAAGAGGGCCATGTCACCGCGATGGTCAAAATGAGCATGCGACCAGATACAGCTGTCTGTTTTTGAGTAAGTAGCTAGTCGCCTGATTTTCTCATAGCTTCTGATACTTACCAATAGTGTTCAAGTCAACGCCCCCCTTCGTGAGAACTTCATCAATGCCCTCATCCACCCTCATCCCAAAGATCACACATCCTTTCCCAATCAGCTGGAGCACGGCTTTGGGCAGCTTCCAGTAATCCTTCCGCGTACCAAGGTCGAACAGTGCCTTCTTTCCCAACTTTTCATTCTCGAGAAGAAAAGCCAGTGAACAGAAGTTGATGACCTCATGCCCCGCTACCACTGGCCTAGCGAAGGCGGTCATGTCCCCGACCATGGCGGTGGACGTGTCGATCAACTTCACGCGCACAACATTGTCGGATGCAGGTATGTTTGCCATCATGAATTGTGTGATCCGGATAGCTTCTCAGTAATGCGATACTTCGAGGTTGTTGTCAGAACAAAGTGAGGGGCCCATTGCTCTTCCAGAACCTAAAAGCTGCCCAACCCTTCGACGTCATCCGATGAACCACAGTTCTCCAATTCCCCAGGTTGTCCGACGCAAACGCGGCAACCTTATTGATCGCATCAGCCCAACATGCAGCTATGCAGCAAGCCTCCTGGAAATGATTACCCGGTCTCGGCATCAGATGGAGCCTCAGAGTCACATTATTCCTCGGCGAGTCCCTACGTGAAGAGAGGAACATAGTCTCTTGTTCTATGTAGTACATACTTTCAAAAGCAGTAACAGAGTCGAGAATCGTCGACATAGTCTCACAAACGCCTCGCGCGCCGCCCCCCGCCGAATGCTCTAGTTTAGTAGGATATCGTACCCGTCGCCCATGATCCGAACCTCCTCGTTGCCCAGCCCGTACTTGCGCCGTACCAACTCGAAAATGATCAATCCTGCGCTGGTGCTCGGCACCTGGCGAATCGTGTTCCACCAGAAACCGCGCCACAGCCATCGCTGCATGCTCAGCCCTTCCTTTTGCGCCTCCAGGCAGCATTCCGACCACGTCTCTTGATACGCGCGATAGTAGGCCCTGAACATCCTCCAGCCTTGCTTTTGATGGTTCGGGTCTGCGCCCTTGAGTTCGCGGAGTTTGGCGGCTTTGGCGTCTAGTTCTTCTAACCGGTCCCAATGCTCTACTTGCACGTGTGTTAACGGGTGAAGGACGACTTGTTGGGTGATTGAGGCGGTGATTCCGGCGAGTAGTAAAAACGCTGGCTCGATGGCGTAGTGAGGGCGGATGATGAGTGGTTGGTTATTCTCCCCAAGGGCATCCTTGGTCGTTGGTCGCTTCTGGGCCATAAAGTCGACAATGTGCTCTTCCAACCCGCCGTAATACCAGGAAACAAACTTGTAGTAGCCCTGTGCCTTTACGTATTCGAATACGCTGAAGAAAATGGCACTTCCCAGACTGTCCTTGGTGAGAGACAGGCCCCAGCCTGCAAAGATACCCCGCGGCCCGATCTCCCTCAGCTTTTCGGCGCTAAAGGTCCACATGCTCTTTGGCTTCCCTCCCTGGCCGGTCATGAGATCCCGATGGTCGTACCTCGCTTGGATGGCATCCAAGGGTGCAGCGACAAAGCTCTGCAGGCCTCCAGCGAGCAGTCCCGCCGTGAAAGTTTGGTAAGGCTGCGGCGGTGGGTAGACCGTCTTTCTTGACTTGCTGCTCGGCTCATGAAGGGCTCCCAGGATCGTGAGGTAGCTGGTATACAGCACCGCTCCGACGCCGACGTTCGCGATGAGCGGCGGCAGTACCTGATGCGGGAGAACGCCCCAGCCATGTTGCTTAACAGCGGAGGTGAGGACACCGGGCGTCGTACCCCTCAGGTAGAACCATGCCTGCCGCAGTCCCAGATGAAGCCTTGAACCGCCTTCTTTTGCAGCAGCCTGCGCAAGGAGCTCAGTCTGCGCCTGGTGCACACTGCGGGCGTAGGCGAGGTAGTCAACGCGGGTGCGGAAGAAGGCCTTGACCGGGGCACGGAAGTAGAAGGCGACGACCTGGGCGCTCAGGGCGCGGACGCCGGCTGCCGATGCCGCGGTCGCGGCGTTGCTGCGCGGGTTCTTGTCCGGGAGCTGCGCATCCGGAGGGAGGACGGGCAACAGGCCGGTGTATGGGTCGTAGGTGGTGGTGTCGTCATCGCGACGCCTCGTCATTGTTTGCTGCTACAACTACGAATCATCATTCCCTTTGCTGGCGAAGTCCGTATTTCTGGAGCGAGAGTCCAAATCGGCAGAACTTGGCGTCGGTTGCGATCGGGTTTGTGATGACTAAGCGCATGACGTAGAAATTTGCATAAGGTTATGCGTGGTCATGCTCCACATTTGTGCAAGGTTTGTGTCTCTCCTTGAAGAGTTCCATGATCCATCTGGATGAGTTCGACTGTCCATACCGCAAAATACTTCAAGTTTCAAGCTAGACATAGTGTTTAGATGTTTGGATTTACAAATGAATTGCGAAAAAGCCTTGAGGCGTGATTGGGCTGCACAACTAATGTCCGCTGGAGATTTCGTGATCCTCAAACCAAGCCTCGATCTTCCCGGTCTCCTTGTTGTGGGTGCTGTTCGCCTTGTTCTACTGGCCCTTTCCTGCAAGTGCCATATTAACTCGCTCGGCCTCATTGGCGTCGTATCCAATGACAACTTCAAGGTAATCCTTATAGCCAAGCCAAGTATGTTCCTGGGCCCACCTTTGCACCGCGGCCAAGTCTCGACACTTCCGGTCATGGTTGTGATTATTGAAAGCAACAAACTCGTTTGACCCCGACATCGAAACGTCTGTGGGATTTAATCAGACCAAATCCTCGCGAAAAGACTGTCGTTGATCTCGTGAAGGCTGGGCAAATGCACTCACCGACGTTGCACATAATCTCCTCTCTCAAATGGTCCACGCAATGCATCGTATGGATGTCATTGCGCGGCCACTTTTCCATCGAAACATTCGAGATCAGCCTGTTCCGGATGCGGTACTGCCATCATTAGCTTCAGAGTAAGGTCGCTGCGAAAATTTGGTCTTCATGGAGAGAGTGGAAGACATTCACCTGAGTTACGGTCAGCTATTACACTATACACATTCATGAGAGAGAAGAAGATGGTGGCCTACTTGATAAACTCGAAGTTGCGGATCATGAGGGTATTTGACAGTGGGCGGGAGATGATTGCGCTCCGCCCATGTGTCGTCTACAGTAACGATACCGGTGTCTGAAGAAAAAGAGGCGTGAGTTGAAGACTCGGTCCAGTGTCATGATGGCGGGTTTAGTCTCCTCAGGGGGCTCCTACATCTCTTCAAATCATTCCAGAATTTGTCCGCGTCTTTCGACGGATCCGCTGCGTCGACAATGCTATATGGGGTTCCGGTCGCATTGTACCTCTCGAATGCAAGGTCTACCAGGCTTGACGTTAGACTGTTGAAGATCAAACATTGATCTTAAGACACTCACAATCATCCTTGTGGTACGTCTCGCTGGTCCTCTCGTTGCTTCGAAGTATATACCGGAAGACCGCGAAGCTCAGAAGCAGAATGGGTATTTGACAAAAGACAAAAGCGAGGATAAGCTTCAACGTCGAGAATGATCTCGAGGGCCGGTCCTCGGAAATGGAGGTTTCGCACCGGCCACAGACGTGGCCGTTGTCGACAGAACTCTCATCATCTGAAAGAAGCTTGTAGCTACTAGATTCAGGCTTGCCTGATCCCATGGTGAAAGACGAAAGGTGCGTTCAAAGCCGAATACGCAAGTCGTTGGAGGTTTCAACGACGATCGAGGGGTGACAGTGTGACCTGGACAGTTTCTCTGATATAACGAGACAGAAGAAGAATCAAGGAGGTCGAGACAATACCAGCTGTCTTGCAGCACCCCCGCGAATCGCGATGATGGCGCAGGTAAGCCCAGACGCCCAACCCCTCAATCGATCGATGCAGATGTTTGCCAGAACCACCCGCGAAGATGTCGCCTGAATCCTTCGGCGCGGCTGGAGCAAACTTGCAGTTTTCGTAATTTGCAGGGAATCAGGCTAGGTCCGAAATGTCTTGCTGGTTCCAACAATAAGCAAACAGATAAGAAGGCACATTCCTAAAGGGGCCATCCGACAAAGTTAGCTATACGCCACCTCGTCAAAGTCATTTCCAGAACCCAGTAGGTTGGGAAATTGCGTGGGGTACCCTTGAAGACTTAGTCTTTTAACCAATTTGTAACTGTTTGTTCAGTCAACACTCTCTGCCGACGAAACCATTTTCAGCTTAGCAGCTGAGGGTGGCACAGCCTCTGTGCCATCATCGTTGGAGACAATCCCAGTTCCAACCGAAGCGAGGAAAGCTGTGCCGCTATTTCATCACAGCATTTGGGATTATCATCTGGTGCAAAAGAGGAAGGTGACCAAATTGCTGGGCATGGCACAAGAGAGTTCGGAGGCTCACCTTGTTGTACATGAACGAAAACCGAACGCAAGATCAAAATTAAATATTGGACATGAACATAAGTTATATGCTTTAGGATGGTGATAATATGTGTGTGGGCGTTTTCGTCTAAAATGGCCAGGCTCTTTCATCAATACCTAGGTATGAGCAGAACGCTCGAATTGCTCAAATGAGCAGCGCTTCAAATGGCTTCGATGCATGTAATATGGAAGAGGCTGTGATCACCTTGCACCTTCAAGGTATAGTATACCACAATTTATACGGGCCTGAGTCAAGAACGGGTAAATATCTGGTCAAATACCGCATGTTACAGTTACCTAAACCTATCTACCAACTCTACCCGCCACACACCGTCCAGGCTGCTGACATTCGCGAACATCATATGACTGCTCCCTTCAAATTCATTGAATCTGCTTGTCTGATCCATCTTTTTGATCGAACTATGAATTCCGGTCAGACTCATTGTGAAGGTTATGTAAGGTAGAGCAGCCGACGAACTTTACTCGGGGGTAGCTTCACCGGTCTCAGAGTCCTTGACTGGACCTTCATCACCAAAGGAGGCAATAGACGGGCTCAAGTCGAACCATCTGCGCTTAGCTTGCGCTGCTTCGTCAGCAGCACCAGCGTCGGCGTCCTCGACGGGGCCTTCGTCGCCGAAAGAGGCAATCGAGGGGCTGAGGTCAAACCATCGTGGCTTAACGTCGGCCTTGGAGTCGATCGGGGCCGCAAGAATAGGGGCAGCGAGGGCACCAAGGGCAATGATCACTCGAATAAGCTGCATCATTGAAAGCACAAAGAGGTAGATTGTGATGGAATGAAGCTTGATAACGCGGTGGAGGCTTGAGGTATGCCGTATAAAGAAGTATCTTCAAAGATTTACAGCCTTCATGAGAGTCAATCTGATGGGATTGCTAGCAATATTTATATCATTAATACAGACATACTTAGCCATTCTGCGAAGAGCCATTTCTGGTCGTTTGGCCCTCGGTCTCCTGTGAGTACGGGATTTATCAGATCTGCATGTCATAGTTTCAAGACAAGTGCATCGCAACGCCTGCTTGGACCAAACAAGAGGCCCTCTACCTTCCTATTTCGTACATCCGGCCGGTTCAGACACAGACAATCTGAGATTCTGACAGCTCATACCGAGAGCGTCGGTGCCTCTCACCCCCTGAAAGTCCGTCATCCAGCTTGTTAGAGGGTCACACCACTCATCTTGACTGAGTACCAATCAAACCTTGCCTATAGCTGAGACGTTGGCAGTGAGTCTGGTGCCGCGCATTCCCCAGCCCTCGGGCTTGATTGTTTCCCGCTCAACAGCTTTGTTGTTGAACCGGGGCAAATATAACCTAGCGATCGAGATCTTTATCCACTCTGGCGACTGATAGAAGTGCAGAATCTTGCAGCTCATGAGTTTGGTCGCGATGTTGTTATGCTCACCAGGGATGATGCATGTCCAGCAGACATCACATGGGCCAAGGTGTCTGTGAAGGATCGAGTGTGTTTGCTCTTGGCAGCAAACTTGCGGGCGGGGAATCACCAACACGGCGCAGACGACCCGAGAGCCCGGGACGCCACCGACAACCTGCAAAATGCACAATTGATCCATGGAGCTGCATTGAAATTAATGCAAAAATTCGCCAAGACCATGGGTCTGAGTTGTGACGAGAACTGAGAACCGCCGGGGTGGCGCATGAGAGTCAAAGTAGTGCGACCAGCACGTCTGGGACTTTGGCCACCGCTCAAATTACCCCTGAATCGCAGCTGGAGCCCTCATGGTCTCTTAGGATAGAGATTCTCCCATCTTCTACGTGCCTATTGACGCTGCTCAAAGCTTACGGCAGCTCAAGCCTCGGGTGGACAATCCAAGAGTGCCAAACCAGTGATGTGTCGGGGAGGCAAGTTCTGTGCTTGCGATAAAGCGGGAGTCAGTTGCTTGGAAGCGTTATCCGTACAGCTAGGTCAAGTATGTGCATGAATTCTCCGAAATCTCCGACTCAGGCCTGTCGACGCGCTGAGCCTAAAGGGGCTCCTCAAATAACCGAGGTTGTTACGATGAAGCTCCAGAGCCCTTCCGTTCTTCTACGCATTCAATACGAAGGGATCTGGATCGGGAGCTGAAATATTCCAAGTGCTCACTACATACACCTCTTTTTGCATTAGGAGCTCTGACATACTTGGAGGGTGTAAACCCTTCAGTATGCCAGCAAAAAGGTTCAGGCATGTGAGCTGACGTCCATCACGACTGTGAAGGGTGACTTGCACGCTTGGCGTCTTCTCGCACAACCACGGCTGTGCGGTGCAATACTGTGCCTAAAATTTCAAAATAGACCTTCTAATTTCGAAGCAAGCACTTTTCTCGAGTCGGTGGAATGTGGGAGGTGCTCGGGTGAAGCGCCTGCAGTGACGAAGCTCCATGTCACGCAGCCGCCTTTACCGGGGCAGTTCGTTGGTACCGCAGCATCCACCATGGACTGTTGGTTTGATCCGACCCAGCAGGATATCAGTAATCACATGATTTTCTGTACTCCCTTGATTGACTTAGTGCTATTGAACATTTTTGAAGTTCAGTGGTGCTCTGAAAATTGAGCTTTCGGGGTTCTAGAGATGAATTCGACAGTTCGACTTCAAGCCAAATGCATGTCCGCGATTGGAAGCTGGTTGTTTCGCACGAGTCGTACTTGCTTGGCTTGGTTCTACTCCATACGCGTAGGTGCAATGTCTAAGTACGCCTTCTCGTGACTTCATTACGTATTCTTCCAGATAGACATGAAGATTGGCTCAGGATACGACAGATTTGATAATGCGCGTGATCGCTGACCTAAGCTCCTGTTCGCACCTTTGTAGCCGTCGCAAAGCGGTCTTGCTGGGTGCTCATATGGCTGGCATCAAGTAATATTACACGTTACGAAATCCACACCTCGCGACCGAGGTGTACGAACCGTGAAGGAGAGATTCTGCACAAGAGTGACAAGACATCACTCTCCTGCCGGCATCAACTCGTTCCGTGAAGCATGTGTGAAAATTGAACTCTCTTGTCTTCATCAATGGACGTTTCTCATTTGAAGGGCGTTCGCGTCGATCACCCATCATTGCCGCCTGTCATTTTCTTTAATATGGTTGCAACTTCCGGTCTGGACCTACGTTCATGCATCTGCCCCAATTGCATTCAAATTCGGCTCCAGCCTATCCATGCATACTTGACCTTATTCGGAAGTCGTATCCTGAGCAGGTCTATCTGCGACCACGACACGTCATGAGCTGCTAGACACCAAGCTCCGAAGATGTCGAAGGGGCCCTCAACGAGGTTGAGCCAAGCTGGCTGCTCCGCGCAGGTGGACATTCTTTTCGCAGGCGAGACTTACCATAATCAGGACGAGATCTTTATTATTTGACTACTCAGGCAAGCTTCCTATGTCAAATACATACTCGTAGAGATATTTCTTACCGTTCGTCCGCGTGGTACAACTCGCCTACAGTCTCGTTAACCTACCAACACAGCCTGTAAATAAGCGCTGTCATTGGCTTAAAGGCTCGGGAAGACCCCACTTCATGATCGGCAACGATTCCGATATCACCTCGGACTAGCCCCACTATGGGATTTAGACTCTCTGCCACCGGAGGAAGGGCGGGTCCTCGGCGGCCCCGTCTTTCTTCGACTTTGAGCTCTATTTTGATGAAAGACGGCATGACCCGCCTTGGAAGACCGGAACATTCTCAGGAGAGGCGAGCAGAATTACTTGGTGGATGACAGTTCATGAGCTCACCGACGCCCACAACCCGAAGGCGGTGCCGAATCGGCCGTAGACTTGGTGCGGCGAAGACCATACATGTCGAGCTTCTGCAGAGCGCGCAGTCGTAATGGGCGTAAAGGCCCCTTTCCAGACCTTTCTTCTTGTGGGGTTGTCCCGAAGGAAGGGCTCTGCTATACAGAAGCTTACGACTCACGACTCATCTTAAGGCTCATGCAGGCATCCTTTATTTTACCTGAAGAGCGTAAACAAGAGGGTATTCTCGGATCCGAGAGACAGGAAACTGTGCAGGATGCCCCACCGAGAAGGAAAGGAAAACTTCCGCGGTCGATGTTGGCTCGGGAGTTTGTTGTGGCTTTCGTCTGCTTGAACAGTGCGCCGTCATCACGTTACGCTGCGATCTACGCCACAAACTGGCTACGACCCTAGTGTATCTTCCTCAAGCTTGACTCGGTTTAAGCTCTAGCCCCCAAGAACGAGAATTCTCGGGGCATGGATACCGCGTGATTTGTGGGGAGAAAGCTTTACGCTGGGATAGACTTAGCATGGTGAGGTCATTCCATTGAAGCTTGCCCGTGTGCTATTCTCTAAGAAGGCTCAAAGTAAGACACATGGCTGAGGGCCCCAAGGGCAGACGCGTAACGCGTTACTGCCACAAAGACAGCGCAGAAAATTGTACAGGACCAGAGTTACGTGGCACCCCGGTCTTCTGATGTTGTACCCGAGGTGCTAAATCAGACATTTCAATGCAAGGAACATGTCCCGACGAATGGAAAGACGGGTCTCCACACGAGCCAGGTTCGTCCCGACTCCTAGTCTGCCAGCCTTACCAGCCAATATGGCATTCCCGTTCATCGTGGCTGACGTGGACGGAGCTTACCGACATAGGGGTTACTCGGCCCCCATCATATCTACCGGGCCAACTGGGGTCGATGCGAGAGCTCCAGATCACGGCCCTACTGCGCCTCTGCACTATGAGGCGTACCTATGGGACATGTGTGGGGGGATGTTCTCGATCGCAATGCGACGGGGACTGTCGGACAGCGACATCGTCGTCGAGGGTTGAACAACGACGATCTTGTTTATAAAAGCAGTCGTCCCAACTTTGTGTTTCTGGTCTTGAAACTCCTCACCACCTCAGGTTGTTTCCCTTTCTCTCCATCCACATTCGTTTCAACTATCATCCTAGGGCGTTTCCATCTCAACTTCACCAACATGCCTCAACTCTCCAAGGCGGCTGTCCGCGCCCTCGCGGCTGCTGCTAACGCGGCTTCTCTCACCGATCTCTGCACCGTCGAGAACGTCCAGAACGCCCTCCCCGCGAATGGCACTCTTCTCGGAGTCGACCTTCTTCCTTCCACCGTCACTGCGGCCGCGGTCTACAACGCCACCACCGGCGGCGGCGGCATGGGTGGAGCTTCCTCCGGCAGCTCGGCCACTTACAGCTACTGCAACGTGACGGTCCACTACACCCACACCGGCCACGGCGACAAGGTTGTCCTCAAGTACGCCTTCCCCAGCCCCGACGACTTCAAGAACCGTTTCTACGTTGCCGGAGGAGGTGGCTACTCCCTCTCCAGCGACGCCACCGGCGGTCTGGCCTACGGCGCCGCTTCCGGTGCCACCGACGCCGGCTACGACGCCTTCAACAACGACTACATGTCCCAGGTCCTCTACGGCAACGGTTCCATCAACTGGGATGCGACCCACATGTTCGGCTACCAGGCCCTGGGCGAGATGACCCAGGTCGGCAAGGCCGTTTCCAAGAGCTTGTACAGCTTGGCCGATGACCAGAAGGTCTACACTTACTACGAGGGCTGCTCCGACGGTGGTCGTGAGGGTATGTCTCAGGTCCAGCGCTGGGGTGAGGAGTACGACGGTGTCATTGCCGGTGCCCCTGCTTTCCGCTTTGCCCACCAGCAGGTCCTTCACGTCTACTCTTCTGCTGTTGAGCATGTTCAGGACTACCTGCCCCCTCCCTGCGAGTTGGCCAAGATCGTCAACTCCACCATCGCTGCCTGCGATTCTCTTGACGGAAGAACCGATGGCGTTATCTCCCGTACCGACCTCTGCAAGCTCAACTTCGACCTGAAGTCCGTCATCGGCGAGTCCTACTACTGCGCCGAGAAGAACAGCACCTCTCTCGGCTTCGGCTTCAACAAGAGAGGTCTCAACAAGAGACAGGCCGCCGGCAGCACCACCAGCTACCAGCCCGCCCAGAACGGCTCCGTCTCCGCTGAGGGTGTCGCCGTCGCCCAGGCCATCTACGACGGTATCTTCAACTCCGCAGGCGAGCGCGCCTACCTCTCCTGGCAGATCGGTTCCGAGCTGGGTGACGCTGCCACTGTCTACAACTCTGACACCGGCGCCTGGGAGCTCTCCATCCCTTCCACCGGCGGCGAGTACGTCACCCGCTTCATCCAGCTCCTCGAGCTCGACAACCTCTCCGACATGAACAACGTCACCTACGACACCCTCGTCGACTGGATCAACACCGGCTTCCTCCGCTACTACGACACCCTCCAGACCACCTACCCCGACCTGAGCACCTTCCAGTCCTCCGGTGGCAAGCTTCTCCACTACCACGGCGAGTCCGACTCCTCTATCCCCGCCGCCTCCTCCGTCCACTACTGGCAGTCCGTCCGCTCCATCATGTACCCCAACGCGACCGACGAGGCCGCTCAGCAGGCTCTCCAGGACTGGTACCAGTTCTACCTCGTCCCCGGCGCCGGCCACTGCGGCACCAACAGCCTCCAGCCCGGCCCCTACCCCCAGAACAACATGAACATCATGATCGACTGGGTCGAGAACGGCAACAAGCCCGACCGCCTCAACGCCACCGTCACCTCTTCCACCAATGTCAACGCCGGCGAGACCCAGATGCTCTGCCAGTGGCCCTCGCGCCCTCTCTGGAAGGGCAACAGCTCCGACTTTGACTGCGTCAACGACGCCAAGTCCATCGACAGCTGGACCTACACCTTCCCCGCCTTCAAGGTCCCCGTCTACTAAGCACCTCTTTTCGCTTAGGTCTACACCAAACCGATATTCTTATTGTTGAAAAAGCGTGAAGTTGCCACGAGGGTGGTGGCTGTGTTGAGATAGAAGTTGCTTGTGGATAGTATGTTAGATGGCTTTGCATTTCTACTTGTACATTTGGTAGCCTTACCTTTAGGGCTCTGTCCGAGTCTCATGGCGATGTATATAAATCAGATCCAGTCTGACACCCGAAATCTTTTAGAAAAGACCAATGTTGCAGTCTCAATGACCGTGTTTACTAAGTGTGCCGCGAGTTTGTCGACGCCATGGAGGTGGACTATATACGTTTGACATGGTTTATGAATTACACATAAGTGAAGATAACAATATTCATTATCAGTAAAGGTATGTTAATCTCCACCCCGAATGGTTTCCTAAGGCATCTGAACTGTC
Source organism: Colletotrichum chrysophilum (assembly GCF_026319265.1). Classification (NCBI taxonomy): domain Eukaryota; kingdom Fungi; phylum Ascomycota; class Sordariomycetes; order Glomerellales; family Glomerellaceae; genus Colletotrichum; species Colletotrichum chrysophilum. The sequence goes on along the minus strand of NW_026517301.1, from coordinate 107,296 downwards.
AATGACCGACCAACGACGACCGGAGGCACAGTGACAACCTGTGTCGCATTCATCGACCCGCCTCTGTATGCATAGGTGAAAGTCCAACCCGAACCTGCCCCTGCATGCTCGCCCTTGTTGTTGACCACCACGATGCCAGCTGATACTGCCGGGTACTTCTTGACCATGCGAACGACGGCATCTCGCGCTGCTTCCTCCGGGGTCATGCCCCTCCTCATGCTCTCTACAGCCTGATAACACGGCAGGAACCTCATCATGATGTCTCCATCACCCGTAGCGCCGCAAGCCCCGACATCACCGTCAACATACGAGCCGGAGCCAGTGATAGGCCCATCGCCCACGCGCCCAGGAACCTTGAACGAAGCGCCGTTCGTCGACGTACCCGCCGCCATGATTCCATCGGCATCGATTGCTGTCATGGAGATGGTGTCGTGAGAGGCTTGGGCGGAGTTCGGCGCGATGAGGTTGAAGTAGTCTGGAGAGCTGGAGTCGAGCTCAACCGGCGTGTACGGGCCGCACGCAGTCTTCGGATCGGGGGTGACGTTCTGCCTGTAGTTTGACTGGCAGTTGCCCTTCTTCCATTCAGCACATCTTTCGGTGGATGCCTCAGTTGATAGGGTCTCCGCGGTGAAGCCGTTCTCGATGGCAAACTCCGTCGCGAGGTCGCCGGCCAGCATGGTGTGCGAAGTGTACTCGAGCACATGGCGGGCCACTCCAATCGCATTCTTGACGCGGCGGAGGGCGGCGACGGAGCCGGATTTCATGGTTACTCCGTCCATGATCATGGCATCGAGAGTCGTCTCGCAGTTCTCGCCGGGGGATCCTCCGAAACCGACGCTGCCGTCGCACTGGTTGGCTTCGCAGGTCGCGCAGCCGATCTCGACGGCGTCGAGGGCCGAGGTGCCCGGCTTCAGGAGCGCCTGGTACGCAGCGTCAGTGGCAGCAGTGAAAGGTCCGCCCCATGTGTTGATGACCATGGGGAATCCCGGGGAGGATTGACCGAAGACATGACCGGGATGAAGGGAGAGGAGTGCGATGAGCTGGATGAGTGGGGCCATGCGGCGGGGCCGGGTGTCCGGCATTGTGGATGACAGCCGGAGGAGAGCCGGAGACCAGTCGGACAACCTAGGGCGGAGGTGAATGAAGTCGGACGAATTGCGTCTCCTCTCGCGCAAGACTGATTGAGGATGGTGTGAGGGTTGAGTGTTTGAATTGGTTGGCGAGGCGTCCTTAAGAGCACGGATGCCGTGCGCCGCTTCGGCACTGTTTACCCCGCGCGGTAGGCTGATCTGCTGCGATAAACAGGGATCGAGGGGGTTACCACGTTACCCTGAGCCCGCCAAGAGACCTTGATCCTGCATCTTATCAACCTTCCTCTCTGAGCACCACCGTCAAGACTCCGGAAATCGGTATTTCGAGCAAGGGGATGGCGGGTCATCCATCAGTTAGTTGAACATCCGGGCCGAGACAGCCTTATCAGATTACGGGCCGAAATGGCTTGCTGCCTCATCCCGAGTCAGGTATCACAATACAAGTGCAAGTGGACACCTGCCATTGAAAGTTTGTTGCATTTGAGATGACACAATCGCTCTTACAATACTTCATCACAAAAGTCCTTTGCCGCTGCTAGTACCCTGTTGACATGTTTCTCCTCGTGGGTAATGTTCAACGCAAGAAATCCCCGACGACCGACGTAAATCCTCTTGCTCAGCATGTAAAAGAAAAACAAGTCTCGCAGGTTGTCTGCCGAGGGTCCGTTGAAGTGCACTCCAATGACACTGCCGAACCCACTAAGAGTAAGTATCGACTCATCCTTGGCCTTGAAAAGAGCGCCAAGTCCGTCCCTCAGCTTGTTACCAAGGCTATTGTTCTTATCGAGGGCTTCTCTCGAAAGCAGCTTCGTCGCAGCAACACCTGCCGTCATGGAGAATTTGTTATTGTTCCAGGTGCCGGAGTGATGCAGGCTCGTGGGAGACGACGGGTCGTACAGGTCCATGATCTCCTTCTTTCCGCCAAAGGCACCGAAGGAGAAGCCGCCTCCAAAGTGCTTGCCTATAGTCGTCATGTCGGGAACAATTCCGTGGATTTCTTGCAGACCGCCGTAGTTGAGGCGCGAGGTAATGACTTCGTCAAAGATCAAGATAGCGCCGACGCGGGTGGCCTCGTCTCTGAGAAACTGGAGGAATTCCTGGGTTCCAGCAAACATGCCGGCTGCGCCTTGCAGCGGCTCGACGATAATGATGCCGAGTTCTTCGGTAATGAGAGGGCGGGTGTACTCAATGTCGTTGTAGCGACCCTGAACGAAGTCATGCGGGAGAATCAACGGGTTTCCTGGCGTGAAGGCTAGTGTGCCGCCGTGATAGCCATTTTCGAAAACCAAGATCTGATGAAATTGTTAGCAAAATCCCGAGATCTTGTAGGGATTGAAATAGTTATTACCCTCTTCCTCCCAATAAAGTGCAGAGCAGTAGCAATAGCCATGGTATTAGCCTCTGTACCTGAGTTACAGAACCTGATGGCGTCGATACTTGGAAACCGGTCCACAAGCAACTTTCCCAGTTCGCCCTCTTTAGGTCCTGGTCCACCGAGAGTAAATCCTGACTTGGTAACACTCTCAATTGCGGCAATGATGTCTGGGTGTGAGTGGCCAAACATGCCAGCGCAGTACTCAGAGAGAAAGTCGAGGTACTCCTCCCCATCCATGGATGTTAGATGACAACCGTGACCTCCCGAAAACGCCAGTGGGAAGGGTTCATAGTAAAGAACGGAGCGGGTTGTTCCTCCTGGCAAGGAACGGGATGCCTCCTTGTTGCATTGCAGTGACTTTTGGTTGTCTGAAACGTATTTGTCGAGGTACTGGGCGAGTTGCTGTTGAATCTTGATGGCTTTGGAACTCACGTTCGCGGCATGAACTTCGGGAGCCGTCATAATGAATTGCGAGTATCCTGAATAAAGACACAATAAAACCTCGGGACGGTGGGATGATGGGTCGGAGTTCTCAGCTGTGGAAAGCCGCCAAGAGCTGTGCTAATTTGCAGGATGAAGCAACGAAATATATACTGATGAGCTCAAGTCTTCCGAGGATAACTATCATTGCGATATCTCACCCCGGAGCACCATCGGCGTGCCGGCCGTCTAATAGAAATGTCAATCGCGTTGCTGATAAGACGAACCCCGCTCGGGTATGCATGCCAGCGGTAAGCCGAGTCCGGGGTCGGCCCGGCCGATTGATCGGGAAAGAACCAGAACCGAAAGCCGAACCTTGGGTGAGTCCTGACTAAGGCACGAAAGGAATCAGTCCGATTGATGGGATCAAATGTCAGTTGAAGATTTACTAGTGGTTGCGACGAACTGACAGCTATTTAGGTTCTTTCAGAACAAGACGCTGACCCCTGATCAGGTCGACTGCGGGGCGGAAATCGGATCAGCGCTCGTGTGTAAGTCATCAGCATTTCGAGCTACGTTGATTCGCCAGACCAAAGACAGATTTTGTCTGGGGATTCTTGTCTGAAAATAGAGCCAGCTCCACTTACGTTGCGAGTCGTAACCACTGCCCCGGGTACGATGCGATAGTTGGCTGGTGCCGAATCTGCTGCGGAAAGCAAGGCGATGCTTCGGAGGTATCTCTCGAAGCATGAACAGTGGCGCGAGCTTTCACGAATTGGATGGTTGGGCTCCCAAAGAATAGATAGAGCAAAACATGATCAGCGTTTGATCTGCTAGATTGTCGCATGTATCTTGAAATGCCTTGGCTATGAGTAGCGGTTGCACGAAGTTCATCACAACCGAGGAGATTCTCATGCTTTTGTCTATTTATCCCTTTCCCAATAATGCAAACATGTATGTAGGCTCCGTATTCTGGGATGTATGCTGGCTTTTTGAACGATTGTAAATGCTGACGAGCGTCTTAGTCTCGGAGGGAACTGTTCAACCCGAACGCCCTGCCTCTTTCTCGGTCTCTGTCATCTCTTTCGCCTGAATTCTTGCAGCTCTCCATTGTTGGCCCCAGTACCAATGAACAACCGCCAACGGCCCAACGACAACCATGACAAGTGCAAGTCCAAGAAACGCGGCCCCAGGTCCTGTTGAAGCGATGAACTGCTCTATGAACGCCACCCCAATCGCTCCTAGGCCGCATCGGACGAGATTGTTGATGGCTGTAGCACTTGCTCCTTTGCCGGGGCACAAATCCGTGACGAGAGTCTGGTTGAGGGCGAACACAGCGTTGCTCGTCGCAGCGATGAAGAACTGTAGTGTAAGCGGAACAGCGATCCAGCCTGTCAATGAGGTCGCGGCGGGAAAGTTGAGCGAGACGCCGTAAGCACCCGTTGATGCGATGAATATGACGACGACCCATGGCAAACGACGTAGACGCGCCCGTTCTATCGGGAAGTCGGCGGGCATGTTCTTGGCTGTCAGCTTTTCGGACTTCTCCATGTTATGGGATACCTTGTATGCCTCTTCTATTGCCTTGTAATCTCGTGTCATTAGCTTTCCAGCTATGGCTGAGCCCACGATAGTTCCGAATCCTGTGAAAGAGTGAGTCAGATTTCGTGTAGGTCGTCAAGAGTGGAGCGTTGGTATAACATACCATTGGGTAGAAACGCCAAGCCAATCTGGAGTTCATTTAGGTTGAAAAGCTGTTTGAACAATCCAGTGGTACTCGACGTGACCATGCTCCAGATGGTGTAAACAACACCGCCGAATATGAGGTTGATGAGTATGTCTCTCTGTACGAGCAGACGCAAAGGCTCCAAGAAGGTTGCAGCTGTCACCTTCTTCCGCGGAAGGGGCTCTTCCGGGTCTTCTAGATAATCAGGCTCTTTTGTAACAAGGCGTATCAGGGGCTTATAGACACCCCCCAGCCGGAGCGAGCCATTCCCGGCAATGCTTCGCATGGTCTCGGGCAGAAATATGATAATCACAATAGTGACTACCGAAGAGAGTATCAAAAGAAAGACAAAGATGGATCGGAAACCGAGGAAGTTTGCGAGCAGACCGCCGAGCACAGGCCCAACTGCTATGCTGAAGTTTCGGACTTCGAGATTACCTCCGAGTAAGCAACTCCGAGCACCAACCACTCACTGCAGAGCATGAAACAGGAGGCATCGACTTACTCGCCTGGTAAAAACTAATGAACTCACCCCGCTCCGCGGGAGGAGAGATATCCTGGATGACACCGTTTCCTACAGTGGTGGTTAGAACTTGATGACGAGTGTGGTTTCTTTTAAAAATAGGTTTGGTGGGTTTGGGCTGATCGCCCTCGGGTCGGGCTTACCGATGCTGACGGTCGAAGCGCTGCCGGCCGCTTGCAACCCTCTGAAAACCATGAGAATGGTGAAATTTGGCGAAAAGCTGAGACCGATGTTGGAAATGATGTAGACGGCAAAAGAGGCGATGTAGATAGGTCGTCTCCCCAAGGCATCTGAGATAGAGCCCCAAAAGAGCGGCGAAATGCCTTGGATAATGAGATAGGAGGTGATAGTCAACGAGACCATCTCGGCGCTCACATGTAGATCCTATATTAAAGTTAGCTCATGTTCGTAAATCCGAGGTACAAAAGGGCCTACCCGTGAGATGGCATCGAGCGATGGAAAGTAGATGTTTGACGATAGGCCAGAGAACAACCCAGCTGTGCCTATAATGACGATAACAAACCACTTTTGCCTCTTGGTGAAAATGTGGTAGGGCGGCTCTAGAGGCTGCTCCTGCAGTGTGTCCTCGGCACTTGAATCGTCGAACGGATTCCGAGCATCGTCTGCCTGCGTGTCTGCCACAGAGTTCGTGTCTGCAAATGGATTGCGGAACTGGCTGTCGTTGTCACTATCTCTCTCCCGAATGGAAGGCAGTGACATTGCTCGATCAAAGAAGGGATCCAGATCTGATAGACTCGAGGATCCGGGACTTCTAGACCGGAGGCTCATGCGATCCCTCACAGAGACCCGCGTCGGCGATATGTGTTCGTCGTGTTCTCGGCCTTGGTTGAGATCCGTCTCGCTGGTCAGCAGGTGCAGACCACCCGAAGCAGCCGCAGATATGCTTCTGCGAATGCCCTGCTGCAGAGTGCGAGGAGACGCACTTCCAGCAGCTGCCATTGTCAATAGAGATGCCGACTGTTTCGAGGACATTGGGTTCCAGGACTACAACTTGCGCGACCCCCGAGTTTTGTGAGGCGATCCGTGTAAATAACGAGTCTGAATTGCTTTTCAACGTTCAGCCAAGATTCGAAATCCCGACACACAGATCATCAACTCGTCCGCCAAGACCTCTGACGGGCGATTTCAGACTAACACCGGCTGTTGTTGAGTCCCGGGCGTCTGTATCCACGCCTCTCCTACACAACGGCAAACATTCGCCGACGTAAAGGAGTACGCAGACAGGCCTGACACTGCCCGGCAAATGTTCCCAAAAATAGTCTATTCGAGAGTATCAGAGTTTCCGCTGCAATTCGTTTTGCGGGTGCATACGGCCGACGGGATCAATCTGCCTTGGGGTGATTGACTTTACCCAAATCAGCTCGTAACGCTACGCTACTGGCTGGCCTGTCAGTAAGCGTGAAACGCTCAAGGGTGATGCGCCAAGCTTAAAACCACTCGCCGGCCTGCCATGTGTCACCACCTTGCATTCAGCTGCGCGGTAATAAAGACACCGGAGCCTCAACCCTTGCTCGGGGTCACCATATTGCCTCTCTCCACTCAAGAGGAGCCGATATCTAATGTCAACTTTACCCCGCGGAAATTTCCTTCTGTCGCTGAAATCCTGTCGAGACGATTACGCACGCCCAGACGCTGGAGCCAACGTTGGACCTGTTTGACTTGAAGTAAAACCAGAGGTATGGGACCGGTTACATTACAAGACGTGCTAGTGGTTCATATCCTGACAAGACCAGACTCATGTTGACTCAGCTGTCATGACAATCAGTCCCCCTCGGGACATTCTCATAGGCTTCCAGGTCTGAACTTGCTCCGCCACTGGTTTGTCTGACCTGTTCCACTTCTCTCTAAAGCCTAGAGATCCCAAGTCTTACACATATCCTTTCAGATTACCTCCAAGACTCAAACTCATAATGGTTGGTCTATCGATGGTCAACAGGAGGGCGGCTCCTCCACCCAGGCTGGACCTCGAGATTGTCCGTAGGCAACAACAAAAAGAAAAGCAGCAGCAGCAGCAACAAGGTCGCACTGATCCAAACACTCCGACTGGGCCACTTACACCAAACCGACCTTTGATCGTCTCGGAACTACCAGCAGTTGCGATCCCACATGCAACAACATCAAAGCCGGCTCTGCTCACTCCATCATCAACTCGTCCATCAACACCGATACCGACATCAACACTTCCGCTTCCTGATCCAGCTACTCCTACACTGCCAGTCCCGAGAACAACATTTCACACTTCAACGCGAGTTCCATTAGTTCCATCATTTCAACCAGTTCCATCGGTTCAACCAGCTCGATCAGGACCGAACTTCGGCGGCAGTCTCAGTCAGCCCAGCCTTAGCCCAACAAACACGGTCTTCGTCACTCAGCCTCCTCAAACGGTCACCGTCACCGCGCCTGCGGTGGTGCCTACGCTTCCCTCTACATCACATACATCCTCTACAATCCCACTCCCCAGTGAGGCTGCCGACACAACACCGCAGCCATCCGCTTTACCGGCCAACAATGGTGTTTCCTTTACCACGGGGGCAGGAGTAGTGGTAATCGGAGTGCTGGGAGGCATAGGTGCGACCCGTCCAACATGGGATTCTCGGAGAGTGTGCTAATCTTGACAGCTTCGGCATCACTGTTAGGTATGGCCGGTACAATATTATGGCGAAAGCACAAACGCCGCAGGCGGGAAGGGGTAACACGATGATGGTTCCTGTTGATTTGACGCATCACTAACTGTATCTCAGGAAAGTGGTGGGCTGATAGGAAAATCCATGTGATGGTTGGTTTTGTCATCCGCTTTGCAAATTCCGAGACATCATTTTGCTTCTCGACTCTTCGACATTCCATTTGAGTCCATCAAAAAGTTGTTCTTGTGGCTTCCGGTGGCTACGGGATATATACGTCACTTTTCTGAAGGCTACATCGTGGGTTCACTGAAGGCAGGTCACAAAACGATGTGGCAGCGGTGCTATCGGAACCCCTGGGACGTGTTCCTCGCAATTCAGACGTAATCAGCATTATTCATTAGGCTAGCGAAAATATGGAGTAATTGAAGCATTCGCAGATCTATGGCCCCGTAAGAGGATTAATGTGAGATTGAAGTTGCTCCACAACATACACGAAGCAAGTAACTTGCTTGATAATGTTCGTGATATGCGAATCCTGCTTCATAGGCTCGAGTAAAGGATACCGACCCGTAACTTTGACGATTCCCGCAACACTATCTTTGTCCTGTTCTAGGAGGAATCGGGAAATATCTCGTTTGATGGGGCAGTCACACCCGCGGGCCGCGGCTGGAGATTTCCTTCGGAGCATTAGATCTACGGCTGAATTCCTACCAGCCACACAACTGGACTTAGCGCAGCCAGTGAACAGCTCTTCCTTGCACGTCATGTTTCACCCAGAAGGTGTCAATGTTAGAAGGAGGGGTAGCACGAACTACTACGGGTGACTTGACGATACATGGATCGACAACAGCTGTCATCTACTTAAAACAGCCGCCGCCTGAACTCTGATAAGACTTCAGCTACATGATCCCGCCGGGAAGGCTGCGAAGCGCAAGATATCATGCGCGACATTTAATTGGTCGCCACAGCTTAAGACGAGACAAAATATTGAGCAGCGGCTGGAGCAGTACTCTTGGATAGGGTCGAAGGCAGTCGAAACGAAAGGGTATTAAACTTACTCCAAGTAACAAGAAACATTTCAACATATCCTGTGAGTAATTGGTTCATCCACCTGGAGTTGCCGCAATTGGGTTGCACACGTAGGGACTGAATTCCCAGCCGGCTTCGCACACCGTCTTCCCGTGTTCAACCCACGTGGAACTCAAAGCTTACTCCAGCCAATTATTCTCTGAAACCATTAATAATGTGTGAATTCAGTTAGCCCCATTAGCCTCCAAGGTGTCGTCGCCCAGACTCCAGATTCCAAGCGTACGGTTGACGTTGAAGAAAAAAACCACTGGTGGCGGGCCATCGCTGCCAGGATACAGGGGGTTCGCTAGCATGTGACTACGGATCCATCCAACGGTGTTCTGGGCTCTCAATGCTCCGCCTTTCAGAGTCTATGATATCAACGATTGCGAACGACTGACCGGTGGGGTCCAGCGACTGTGCGATGCCGGTCAATCGGCGAATTGAGCGGAGGGCAAAAAACAAAAACACGAGTCGGGGATGTTTCGCACGAATCCCGGAGTTGCCAAGCGTTGCGGGGGAGCGGAAGAAGCTTGGGCGCAGCAGTGGTCAGCAGCCATCAAAATCGAAGAAGGTTCGACAACGCATAAGCCCAATGTCCAATGCGAGCTGGCCGTTTTCTTTTCGTCTTCCTCGACGGGGGCCGTAGAGGTTGCTGTTGATGTGTGTGATGAAGATTTGATATCTTGGGATATCGATATCCCTCCCATTCGCCTGTGATAATCCCCGTACACCATCAAAAGTCCGCCGGTCATCGGCGGTCTTAGCTTCAGAGGCCTTCTATCGAGTACCATCTCTGTCGCAGACTACCCTGGTTTGGGAGCTAGCGTTGGTAATCAGAGAACCAGTGTCTGGCGTCGACGCGGCACCGAGGAAACAAAGTGGGGTTGAGTGACGTCGCCGAGGTTCTCGAGAAGCTTACCCCCGGTCGCTTTCTCATGCAGCCCAGTATATATAGCAAGTAGAGAGGGGTCGCGCGGGCGGTTCGGTTCGGCGAATATGAACAGTTTGCTGCATGCTTCGTTTTTCTTCACTGCAGAGAAACCACCTGAGGTTAGAGAAAAGTGAGCATACTGCGGGGTTGGTTGTAAGACAATAGCCATTCACACACAGCGTATTTCAACAGAACACAACATGGAGTAATAGCAGAAGTGGACAGGCTGGGGCAGCCGGCTCGGAGCGAACGGAATGTGGACAGACGGGGCAGAGGGACCCAGAGGTACCTCCACCCTGCTGCAACTCAATGTCACTGTTTAACTATTCCACATGGTTTCTGCTTATCATGTTCGTTTCGATTGGACAAAAGATGGTGTGTCGATCTGCTGCACATTCCCTTTCCCCAGGCTCACAGGCTCCCTCGATGGGTCCTCCCCGCACGGCATTTTGACTCGGCCCAAGCTACTGTTCCAAGCTGGTCACGCAAGTTCACGGTACTGTTGCATCTTATTGGGACTGTGAGGCTAACGGCTCAGTGTGGCAATGCCTCCGAAATCTGCTAGAGCGAGCTCTAAATCATCCCAATGTGCGCGTCATAGCAACCAGAGCACGCCCTAGCTGGCTCTTAACAGATGGATAACGAAGGGACAATCGTTTTGTTGCCTCTCGCCTCGAGGTGAACGTCCGTGGAAGGAGAGAACAAATGGAAGGCCTTGCGGATTGACCGCAACGGGCTTGCCGCGATTGATCTAGATCATCTCGAACACAAGGACCCTGAGAACATCGCCATCCCGTGGCTTTCCTAGCTCCCACCATTTGTCATACCAGGCCCGAGCTGCCTCCCAAGCTGCCCTCCCACGTCCCTCGCCCCCACCCGCACTAGAATCGAGTCTGGAATGGTGGCTGCTGTCACGCGTTAGTGCAAGATAATTGGGAAATAGATGTGAGCGCACAGTGGTATTCACTATGTACTCGGCTTTGGGCTATCCCGCCCAACCGCCAACAAGATTCTGGCTATTGGTCATGCAACTGGATGAGGGGTCGGGGGGCGTCGCCATAACCCTTAGCCATAAAACGCGGGGTTCTCGTCCCTCCTCCGCGCTTCTGAAGATGATCGACTTTCTTTTTCCCTCCCTGCTTTTGCCTTTCTTCCATCAATTGAAGACGCAAAACAGAAAACACCATTGATACCACAGCAGATCTTACAAGAGAATAATCAGCAATCATGGCCGAGAGCAAGTGTCCAGCCACCCGCCTGATGAACACCGGCGGAGGTGGCACTAAGAACCGCGACTGGTGGCCCGACGCCTTGAAGCTCAACATCCTCCGCCAGCACACTCCCGTCACCAACCCATTGGGACAGGAGTTCGACTATGTTGCTGCGTTCAAGACCCTCGACTACGAGGGCGTGAAGAAGGATCTCACAGCTCTGATGACCGACTCTCAGGACTGGTGGCCAGCTGACTTCGGTCACTACGGAGGTCTTTTCATTCGTATGGCGTGGCACAGCGCAGGAACATACCGTGTCCAGGATGGTCGCGGAGGTGGTGGCGAGGTAAGTCACACTCGGAGTTCGCTCCGAACCCCCGCGTCAGATCAAGTTGCTAACCGAACTTCGTCGTACAGGGCCAGCAGCGATTTGCTCCTCTTAACAGCTGGCCAGACAATGTCAGTCTCGACAAGGCTCGCCGCCTATTGTGGCCTATCAAGCAAAAGTATGGCAACAAGATTTCATGGGCCGATCTCATGATCTTGGCCGGTAACGTTGCCCTCGAGTCTATGGGCTTCAAGACTGCCGGATTCTCCGGTGGTCGCCCTGACACCTGGGAGGCCGATGAGTCTGTCTACTGGGGAGGTGAGAACACATGGCTGGGTAACGATATCCGCTATGCCCACGGCCACGAGGGCAAGGACGGCCCTGGTGTCGTCGACGGATCTCAGGACACTAAGTCGGACATCCACACCCGCGAGCTTGAGGCGCCCTTGGGAGCTGCCCACATGGGTCTTATCTACGTGAACCCTGAGGGTCCCGATGGCAACCCCGATCCCGTCGCTGCCGCGAGAGATATTCGTGTTACTTTCGGCCGTATGGCCATGAACGACGAGGAGACCGTCGCTCTCATTGCTGGTGGTCACTCTTTCGGCAAGACCCACGGTGCTGCTCCCGACAGCAACGTCGCGGCCGAACCCGAAGGCGCTCCTATTGAGCAGCAAGGTCTCGGCTGGGTCAACAAGCACGGTTCCGGCAAGGGTCCTGATACCATCACCTCTGGTCTCGAGGTCACTTGGACCGCCACTCCCACCAAGTGGAGCAACAAGTACCTCGAGTACCTATTCAAGTTCGACTGGGAGCTTACCAAGAGTCCCGCGGGCGCGAACCAGTGGGTGGCAAAGAACGCCGAGCCCATCATTCCCGATGCCTACGACCCCAACAAGAAACACCTCCCCACCATGTTGACAACTGATTTGTCAATGCGCTTCGACCCCGAGTACGAGAAGATTTCTCGTCGCTTCCTCGAGAACCCAGACCAATTCGCTGATGCCTTCGCCAAGGCCTGGTTCAAGCTCACCCACCGTGACATGGGTCCCCGTTCCCGCTATGTCGGCCCTGAGGTTCCCACCGAGGAGTTCATCTGGCAAGACCCCATCCCTGAGGTCAACCACGCTGTCATCAACGACCAGGATGTCGGCGCCCTCAAGAAGGAGATTCTTGCCACTGGTGTTGACGGCTCTAAGCTCATTTCTACCGCCTTCGCTTCCGCATCCACTTTCCGCGGTAGTGATAAGCGTGGTGGTGCCAACGGAGCCCGCATCCGCTTGGCTCCCCAGAAGGACTGGAAGGTCAACAACCCTGGCCAGCTTAAGGAGGTTCTCTCAGCCCTCGAGAAGGTCCAGCAGAAGTTCAACAGCTCCGCCTCTGGTGGCAAGAAGGTGTCTCTGGCCGACTTGATCGTCCTTGGTGGTGTTGCCGGTGTTGAGCAAGCCGCTCAAAACGCGGGACACAACATCACCGTTCCCTTCACCCCTGGCCGTGCCGACGCGTCACAGGAGCAGACCGACGTTGAGTCTGTTGGCCACCTCGAGCCTATTGCCGATGGTTTCCGCAACTACGGCAAGTCAACACGCCGCGTCAAGACCGAGAACTTCTTGGTTGACCGCGCCAATCTCCTTACCCTGACTGCCCCTGAGCTTACCGCTCTGGTCGGAGGTCTCCGTGTCTTGAACACCAACTATGACGGCTCCAAGCACGGTGTCTTCACCAGCCGTCCTGGTGCTCTGACGAACGACTTCTTCGTCAACCTCCTGGATATGGGCACCGTCTGGAAGGCCACCAGCGACCCCGACGTCTTCGAGGGTAGCGACCGCAAGAGCGGCTCCAAGAAGTGGACTGCCAGCCGCGTCGACTTGGTCTTCGGCTCTCAGGCTGAGCTCCGCGCCGTCGCTGAGATCTACGGCCAGGCCGATGGTGGCCAGAAGTTCGTGCAGGACTTCGTCAAGGTCTGGGACAAGGTCATGAACTTGGACCGATTCGACGTTAAGAAGGGTTCGAACCTCCCAAGCCGTCTCTAGATTGACGTGTCACGATAAATTAAAAAAGTTGCTTAAGTGCGGGGCATGATGATGATAGGTGTCTTGCTCTCTGTTATGAGATTCCCGATGTAGCCTATCAAGTTTGCAAATAGGGCCATGTACTTATGTCTTGGATTGTAATAAATCTTTCCCACTCAACGTCCTGCTCCCTTCAATCTTCACAAGTCGCTATTTTGATCCCAATTGTGTCGTAACTACTATATGCTCGCACAATGCACTGGACGTCGGAGCCATCGCCGGAGCTCGCAGATCTCCTAACCAGTGGCTAAGAGCCGTCGCATCAGTGACCTGCCGTAGCTTCCCCTTCACGAGTGTCATCCTGAATCGACAAAGCTTTGTTTCATCGAGCTTTAACCACACATCCATGGTTCCACATCAATGATATGCTTCGTATCTATGCCAAGTGGCCTGATAGGGCCACGGACGTTTATCACTGGAAAGGCCTTTTCGAGGTCTTCTCGCACGCTCAGGCTCTGATAGGTGAAGCGATACACTCAAAGCTCCTGTTTCAAACACTTCGTTCTCGTTTTGTGTGTTTGAGGCCGCAGTCAGTTGGTTTCCAGGCGAATTGAGTGTGCGGACCCTGCATGTTGCGTTTCTGCGACGCGATATCATCAGACGAACCTGCCAAGCGGCTTCCGGGCTTCGTCCGTGGATGTTGTCACCTTTTACCGTACCTCATTAGCTCGGAAGTCTGTTAAAGCTTTATTTCGATCCAATATTTAACGAAATACATTCCAGGATAGGACAAATGAAGTATCTTTGTGGACCGTCTCAAAAGCTCAATGTTCGAGCTTCTGCCCACCACATCAGTTCAACCTGCCTGGGAGCATTGATTTATGCATGACTTAGGTTGGGCTTCAAGGGCTCTTCTGGGAAACGGCCTTCTTTTACCCTTGTTCTAACCAATTTACGGATTACAAGTCCTCTTCTCTGGAAGCCCGTATTACACACTTGAAAGCGTGATGGTAACCGGGTTGCCAGCATCCGTGCCGTTCTCGCACTGCAATGAGAATGCTTTTCCCTTACATGTGGCTCGACCAGCATTGCAGCACTCTTCCCATCTGCCCTTGAAGATGTTGATCTTCTCCCCAGCAGCAGCCTCCAGCGTCCACAGAGCCTTGCCTGACGTTCCGGTCGATTTCTGTTCCGTGCCTGGGCAGTTGTTGATGGGTGCCTTGATACCTCCGCAAATAGAGAGCTCTGCAATGAGCTGATCGTTCTTCGACGGAGCACTGTAATGAGATGCATTAGAGATGAAGAGTTTTTCATATGCACGGTGTAAACATACGTTGCAGCTAAGCACTGAACTGTTCCTCCAATGATCACTTTGGGGTCGAAGTTGTCATGCGGGTCTGAGGTCTCGGGTGTCGTCGCGACCTTGGTAGAAGTGCCTTTGGCAGGCGCGGGCGCCTGGGGAACTCGGGTGAAAAGAGAGATGTCCGATCGAGGTGCAACGGCAACTCCAGCAGTCGCCACTCTGGCAAGGCTCGCAAGCGCAATGGTGAAGACGGTGAGGTGCATGTCGATGAATTGAATAAAGAAATTCTGTAGAGACCGGCTTGTGAGTTACTGGACTGTATCAGACAGCTTTAACGAAGAGAACGAAGTTGCATTAGAAGAAGGCGTGCTGGAATTCTAGTAACGGGGAAAGCCGACATCAGACGAACGGCAACATGAGACGGTTTATATCATCCGTCTTTAATAGCAATTGAGAAAAGGGTAATTCAAGCCGAGTCACGACGAAGGGAATGATGCGAAACCCAAGAGTCCCCCCAATTAGCGGGTACGAGACTCAGTTCAAGATCGACTCTTCAGGGGCGCTTCTGTCGCGAATCTTGAAATGCGGGGACGATGCGTTTCGCGAATTCTCCGAACTGCGACAAGATTTACTGCTACACGCCGAGACTGGATCGACCTGACAGATTCGTGAGAGACAGTCATCGTCAATGTCTAATTCGAAGGACAAGACTGTGATGCGGATGAAATCAATCGCAATCGGGAAAGCTTGAAAGACTTCAGTCATCCGTATCCTGCAAGTTGCGGGCTAGGTTGGGGTACGCGACGTCAGTTTCAAAGCCTGCCCTGGTCAACTCCTTGTTACTCGATAATGAGACGATAGTTTCAGCTGCGACCCGAATCATCGAAGAAGAGCAAATTTTCCGAGTGTTCTTCTTCTGATGAGCAACTAAAATCCAATCTGGCCAGTCACGTATGGAAATTTTGACGAAGCGCCGCGGCTGCAATACGTGTAACTCTTCAACATTTAAGGCAAACATCGCATTAAATTAGAGTGTTAATCGTCGTATGAGGGATTATGAGTTAAAATGATAAGTACGTCCTGTCTGGTTTACTAAGATCTTTAATGCTTTTCAGCGGAGTATTAGGCGCTCTGCACCACCAGTGGCGACGAAAACATAGCTGAATACAGCTTGAAGCAGGGAAAACATGATACAGAACACGTCTTTTGGGAAAGATTCGCTTGAAAGAACGGGTAAATCAATCCGCCATTGAATATTCTTGATGTGCCAGCCAGCCTTTTGTTCGAACTTTCAGTGCGTTAAAGTGAGCCAAGACTGTCGAAGCAAGGTTGCGTCTATCATCATTGTGGGGTTGCAGCACATCATCCCGCGATCGCCGTGTGACCGTCTTCGCTACTCGACGTAAACGACCCATCGTAGCATTGGACATGATTGCGTTGGTTCTGTTTACCGATATCGCATGCTGTTATCGCCGTTTCTTCACTTCCACCCTGGCCATTTCTTCCTTCGCGTCTTGTCCCTCCACTTTTCACCGGTTCGGTCCCCAACTTCACAAGCTTGTGGTGCATCCGAAAGATTGCAATTCTCTTGGATTCTATTGCGCAATGGCTCATCTGAAATTTTGAAGACAATAAGACTGGCACAGACGGGTCCAAAATGAAAGATATATCACAAGCACGAGCCTCCGCTTACTTTTGACTTGGTCAACCAAGTGATTTCGAGTACTCCACCTAAAGCTGTCAGACCATCATGGCATCGGCTTTGAAAGAATCCGTCCCGCGGGACAAATGGTGGAAAATCAAATGGTTTTCTGACGATGACACCCCGGAGGAGCGCCGTCTCATCACCAAAATCGACATGTTCCTGGTCCCGTACTCTGTCCTAGGGTATTGGGTCAAGTACATCGACCAGTCTAACTTGAACAATGCCTATGTGGCCGGTATGAAAGAAGATCTTGGGTTCTACGGCAACGAGCTCGTACAACTTCAAACCCTTTTTACCCTTGGCTCAGTGCTTGGACAAATCCCCTTTTTGTAAGCCCTTTTGGGGAGTTGAATATTCTGTTCCCAGCGCTGATAGAGTCTGCAGATTCATCATGACATATGTTCCTATACAGTATCTGGTGCCAATCTGCGACGTACTGTGGGGAGTGTTCACTCTTCTTCAGTATCGCGTCACCTCTTACGCAGAGTTGGCGGCGTATCGTTTCATGGTCGGCTGGTTTGAAGCCGCCTTCTTCCCCGCTATGCACTACGTTTTCGGTATGTCTTGGCCATTCATCGGCCGTATAGCTGCTAATTTAAAATCAGGTTCCTGGTATAGAGGCCACGAGATTGCTCGCCGTGGTGGCATTTTCTACACAGGCTTAGCTGCCGGCACTCTGACTTCAGGCTTGATCCAAGCGGGCGCATCAACTTCTTTGGAGGGAGTTCGCGGTGAGATCACGTTTACGAAACTTAGAGCCACTTGAATCAAGTTATTAACTTTGATATACAGGCATGGAAGGATGGCGCTGGATGTATATTATCTGTGCCTTAATCACAATTCCTGTAGGCATCTTGGGCTACTTCGTCATCCCAGGAACGGTCGATCAGCCCAACAAATGGTGCGTCAACGATGATGATCTTCGAGTTGCTCGAGAGCGCCTCAAGAAACACGGGCATGTGCTACACGGCAAGATGAAATTTGGGCATATCAAGCGCACCCTTTTGGGGTTCCGTTTCTGGCTGGTCATCACAACAGACGTTCTTTTCTGGAACGCCGGTATCCACAAGAACACTGGATCTTATCTTCTTTGGATCAAAAGTCTCGGCCGATACAGTGAAGCAAAGGTCAACGAGCTTGGCACTATTTCGCCGGCGTTGGGTATTGCCTACACGCTCATCGCCTGTTTTGCTTCGGACCTCTTCCTCGGACCAGCATGGGCCATCACTATCTGCTCCTTTTTGAACGCTGTGGGACTAGTCTTGTTGACTATATGGACAGTTCCTGAAGCAGGCTTGTGGTTTGGATTCGCAACTATGTATTGGTCTAACGCCCTGTCGTCCGTCTTCCACGGGTGGGTCAACAATCTACTGCGAGACAGTCCCGAGGAGCGAAGCTTCACCTTGGTGCTCATCAATCTGTTGTCTCAGAGTTCAACGGCATGGACGCCCTTGTTAACATTTCCGACGGTCGAGTCTCCAAGATACAGAAAGGGGTTCTCTTTCTGCCTTGGGTGCGCTATCGCGTTGGTCCTATTCACGTGGATTATGCACTATTATCTGAAGAGAGATAAGAGACAAGACACCAGTCCATCTGACGAGGAGACAGATGGGCAACAAGAAAGTGACTTGGTCTCTTCGGACAAGGAAGGGGCCCAGCAGTCTGGTATACCTATACCTGAGAAAGGTCCTGGACGCACGTCTATCAGCCACGAATCCTCTAAGATAGGGGCCAGATAATGACACAGACGTATTTGGCCTTTTTAATGGTGCTTGCAGGAGCTATGGTCAAGAACGCGATGAGAAATGTTTTCTCATAGCAAAACGGAACACTGGTGGCGCGGCATTCATTACCTAAACAGAATTTGCTCACTTTATCAATCACTAAACTGCCCATGCTTTAAAATACGTTTGAAATATAGTGTTCCTGGTTCTCGTCGGAGGTCTAAACACTAAATGACTGAATCCCTCAACTCCGCAATCATTCCGCTCACTGATAAATTTGCTTCTGCATGTGATCTGAATGACCCCAGCATCTCACATCACGCCGGATTCGTGGAATTGAAAGCGTTGTTATGCTTGAGCATTAGGCTTTTACACGAAGATCCACCGATCATTGATCTGAAGATCTGTCGGGGTGATGAGCGGAGTTCTGCGGACCTGTGCGGAAATGAGAGAGTCTACTGTTTGTGGTTGCGTACCTTAGGTTCGGATAAGCTCGCGTGAGCATCTACATCTGTCCCACGATCTTGGAGATTGGCGTGATACTTGCGGGGCTTCTTTACATGGAACCCCTGAAAGAGCGACGGAGCAATGGTAACAGATCTTTGACACTGCGACGACCCAGTACCACAAACGGGTACGGAATCACAGCGGTCTCTTCGCCGACCGCCAACACGCGTGCGTCGAGAGCGCGACTGACCAGTTCGAGCGACGCTTTGAGTTCAAACCATGCGAGTGTATTTCAGTACTTAAGATGAGCAAAAGACTTTGGTATTTCTCCGAGTACAAAATTCGCTATTAGCTAGGAAACAAATGTCGATCGATATTCGTATGAGATGTTCGGATATAACCCCGCATGCCGTGTACTGCAGTCCAACGTATGTAGAAAAGAAGTCATGCCGGGCTCACGCTGAATGGTCCGTATTGCAGAGTCCCAGCGGCTCTGTAGCAAATTCATGGCCCTCCCACATGAACACTCCCCAGCCTTCCCAGCCGGTGACGACCTTCTCGTTGGGCAAAGGATCGCAGCTCCCCGGATTAATACCTATGCGGAACTGGAAGGGCTGAGGGTCGCTACCAAAGGTGATGTTCGTTAATGCTTGAAGGTTGCCGTTTTCGTCCTTGAAGGTTGCAGAGGAGCACTTCGTTCCGGGCTGAAAGTTGCCAGAGAGACCACATCGAACGATCTGTGCAGGCTCGTCCCATGTGAGCCATAGCGTATCATAGTTGTAGTTTCTATTGCCGTATCCGGTGTCTTGCAAGCTGTTTCCCCAGCTGTCTCTCCAGCAGCAGTTACCAGCCATCGCATGAACGACGAAGAGGCTCATTAGGAGGAGTCGGGGAAGTAGTGATGTCGGCATTGTAAGAAGGCGCTGAAAATAACGGTTGCGAGAGTTAAATTGCCGTTTTTCTTTTGAATTCGTTATGATTGATCGATTGTAGTCAGTTGTATGTCAATTGGATCAGAAAGTGACTGAGAAAGGATCGTCGGACAGAGGGACGTCAGCAAAAGATGTTACGTTAAATAATATGCACCGCAAGAGGCGGCTAAGAGTTCAAGAGTCATGATAAAGTAGATCCAGCAGTCAGGAGTTAGTCCTCATTCTACCTCAGTCGGACATAAGATAGAGGCTGACAGGTGCCCTGACTCACGCGCAACGCACCTCATTCTAGGCGGACATAAAGACAGAGACGCTGACTTGCGCCCTGACTCACACGCAACATTTACTATGCGGATAATACCACCACCTGAGATGAACACTATCATCATTCGCTATATACCATGCTGTTATTGTTGAACATGGCTAACGACCAACCAACGAGAAGCTCCCACCGGCAACCCCGAAGTTTCTACAGGGATCATCCTTCAAGGGGAGCTTAAAGGGAAGGGAGTGAAACCGAAGATAAGGCTTAGGCACACACAAGAAATGTTGCCATATCTACAGCAATTGTAAGTAAACCTAGTAGAGTGCTCCAAGGGATAATGGTAACTAATTAGGGGACCAGGCGCGAATGTGATGAAGTCATGTCGATATAGCTCAGATTCGAGGCACACCCGCCGAATACATTCCTATCTGGGAGCTGCGAAGTCATGCGCACAAGGCAACGAGCTGAACGAGATGGTATTCCCATTCTTACTGCAGTAGCAGCCACTGCGATGATGGACTTGCGCAGTCCGGGGCTCATCCTTCTCTGTGAACCCCTTCCCCACAACCATAGCCACCTGGCTGAGGGTTCGTGCGATCATCTCCCGACTCAGTCTCCCTGTCTCTAACAAGTAACACTCGCCTAAGCGGCAACGCATATACAACCCCAAATGTCCACCCAGGGGATTCCCCCGCTCGCTTCGCTCGCAAAGTTTGTCTGCCTATCGCCTGCGATGGACCGTCGTAGTTCCAGCCCTACATCAATCAAGTGTCCACAACCGCGTTGCATTCGGGTAGTTTACGAATTTGAGGCTTCATTGTTTTTTTTCGGAAAAAAGTAATGCATGGCATTTCTTCCCTTCACAAAGTCGAGATAACATGTTGTTCAGAGCTCCGAACCGAGAGCGAGATCGAGTTCCAACATGCATAACCTAGTTTCAACTATATATACAGGGTTCTGGGCCTCATTTAAACTTGTCTTATGAGTGATTGACAGTCAGAGGTGAGTTCCTGACGCGCAGACGGCCAGCGCCGAAATGGTCTACCCGGAGCGGCAAGAACGAGACCCGGCATCTCCGCAGGAACGAATAGGATAGAGTCGCGGATCCGTGCACACTTGTGATGAAATGAAACCTCCTCAATTGCAGCTAGTATCTGCCCACATAAAGACTGAAAGACTGATTACAGCCCGCCATTTGACCAATTGGGTACTGGTCAGCTGCCAGTGGTCACACGACACATCATAGTTGCACAGAGTTGATGTGCACCTCCACCCGAACTGCTGGTCGGAGCGCAAATGCCACACAGCGCCGACGGCGACATCAGGGACAAGTCGCATGATTGGGCCCACCAAGCAGGCTTAAGTTCTCGCTGCTTTTTGAGTAGAGGGGAAAGGCCACCAACAGAACGGCAGCTATCATGTGTTTTCACATGGTTCGCATCCGAATGCTGTGTTATCTCAGGCTAGGCATGTGGGTCTCATCTGTACGAGCTGATGCCACACTCTGCCTGAACCTGCTTAGATTTACACACACACACACACACACACACACGCGCGTCCTGAACAAAGCTGGCTCTTCAGTGTGTATGAAATGACGTGGTACTAACGCAGGGAAAAAACTCTGAAACTAATGTCCACGAGCTGTTTTCACTTGTGACCTGCCGAAAACCCATCAAAGATCAGGAGCAAATGCAACACCGACAGCCTCAATGAAGTGCTTCCTATACCTCCTTAAGACGGCGGGTGATCTGGCTACACCTGAGCGACATAACAACATTACAGAGATAAACTTTCTTTTAATTGAACAGGGATCCTTGACAAGAATCATTTGAAAGGTTTGGTCATCTACTTATCCTGATAACGAGCGATGAAATCCTTAATCTGCTCCGTATCTGCTTGATAACCGACACCCATCAATGGTTCTCCGCCCATAGTATGATGCGTGTATCCGTATCTGATACGCTGTGATCTCAGCTCCTTTGTGAGCTCCGTGCCATCCATCCAGCTGGTATTCATGAGCAAGTCCATAAACTTCGAGTCACGTACCAAGGTGGAGACGTATCCCAGAACTTCAGGGCCATGCGCCAAGTGTGTGAATACGACGCTTAAAATGCCACACGCCAGAAGAATGAGACACGAAACGAGGCAAAACCCAATCCACAAGGCCGACACTTGGAACACTTCGACTAGGTTACTGACTTCTGACGAGATCGTGATGTTCGGTTCGAAGCTTGCCGTCTGGCCCAGAGTACTGCTAGTTATCTGCAGCTCTTGTTGACTGAGCATCAAATATGTGTTGAGAAGTTGGTTCAGGCGAATCCCGATCTTATTGTCAGGGAGATCATCAAGGCTGACGTCCGGCGACGAGCTAAGCTCTTTAAATGTCGGATCCTTCAGGTACTGGATCGAAAAGTCGGGAAACCCCCCAAGGGGCCGGCCTGTTGCCGCTAGAGGGAATTCTTTCGAAATGTAATAGAAGAGGTGTGGCAGAGAGAGAACCGAGATGGCCTCAGGAGCGTGCGGCTGCTGGGATGGCCGTTGTGCAACTACCGCGCAGGTTTGACGGCCAGAAGCAGGCACGTACGTGCAATTCACACGAGACTCCACGTACCTCTGTGTAACACCACAGACAGCTTCGAGTTTGGTTTCAGGCGTCCGGGTAGGCTTGATGCTAGGGATGATGATCTGCAGCAGCAAGTTCGCCTCGCCAGCCTCGATGCCCGTCTCATTCACAAACAGTCTCAACCCATCCCTGACGTCTGCTTGGACGTCGGTGTTATTGAGCTTTTCAACCAAACGAGCATTTTGAACTTCTTGATCTGCCCAAAATGGGTCGACAAATCGGTCAAGTGCAATGGCCCAAGTCGTTAGGTTTTCTGTGTTGTTGACGTGATTCTTGACCCCGCGCCACGTCCCATTGGGGGCCTTCAGAATGTTGTCACTGTATGTATGACTGTTGGCCCAAAATCCGCTCGTAATGTTCGTCATGTTATCCTGCGGAAAGCTGATTGGAAACTTCGTGATGTTGTTGCAATCGAGGTGGACGTAGCTACTGTCGACCGCGAATGTGACGTTGCCAACGGTTGAGTATTTAAGAGGGATTCCAGCTAAAGACGAGTATTGAATTTCTTGAGGATTCCGGGGCACTTCTGTCCAGGTTTTGGGCGCATTTGGGTCCAGGAAGGGAATCTTGACGTTTCCCCAATGGTCCATCGTATCGATCTGAATGGAGTCGGGCTGGGCAACGAATGAAGCATACACTGTTGCCAAATACCCAAGAACGCCAGCATTGGCTATTGCTACTATGGACGCGGTACTGGCCACTGGCAAGGTATTGAGTTGATTGTTGGCGCCCGTATCGAAATACGTAAGATCCGTAGTCGAAAACTCGGGTATGAATCTTGAGGACAGCATTCGCAGGATTGACTGGCCCCCAAGAGGTGAGAAAGCCCAGATAAAGATCAAGCCGAATCCGAGGAGGTTGACTGTGCGAAATTCAATCATAGTATGCAGTGTGGCGCCAACAGTACGGCTTCCCATTAGTTGTTCCAGGCTGCCGACACTGGATCCTTTCTCGAGTCTCCATCGTGCAGCTTCAGCCATCAATCTTCCAACAACAGCAGCAAAGAGAATCGGGAAGATAGTAGCAAGCTAGAAAGCCATCTGTTAGGTTACTGGGGTTGAATTTCAGCGCGTGAACACCGACGTACCACAGTGATGGCGTTCCGCCACTTTCTGTCAGTCTCCTCGGTGGTCCGAGTACCGTTTAATCTCCAGACCAAGATGATGAAGATCAAAACACCAAGAGGAAGCATGACTGCAGCGGCGTCTGCCAAAGCGGTCCACGTGGAAACATTGTGCTTAGGAAATCTGGCGCCGGCGGCGGGTCCTTTCTCGTTCGTAGAAACGCGCTTGTAGTCCTTGGAGCCGCTTTCCCTGTCTCTCAAGTTTCGTGTTGAGTCGCTGGCCCTCGAGCTGCCGAGGAAGCTTTCTCTTGGCCGGTAAGATGTATCCTCTGGTGCACGCTGGCTTAGGCTGTGTCGGGTAAGGTTGAGGGAGTCTGGTGAAGTGCTGCGTCGCAGGAACCAAGGAAACGCCCATGATGTATCGGGCTTCCTCATCTTGTGTTCTAATGGCTAAAAGGCTCGTCTGAAGGTTCGGCTGACGGCGAGAAAATGGGAGAATGAGCGGGTTGGCATTGACTCTGTGGAGACTACCATCGTCTACTTATTCGACATTGGACAGATGAAATAGATTCTTGCCTCCCGGGGTGACCAGGCTCTCGCCAACTCTTCTCGCACCTGCGTAAATTCAGCCAATCGTCAATATCAATCGCATTCAAAAATGACTGCCAAGCACTGGAAACCCCTGCAGAAATGAGCTTATCGAAGCTAAAGCCTGTGAGCTCAGAACTAAAGTGCTGTGACATGCAACGCACTAACCGACTGTGGTTGATTTCTGCCCCTCAGGAACAGGCTGGGTTGCATTTCTCCATGTGTTGTGGGCTCACCCTGCTGTCTTGGGGAAAAATTGTTGGCTGATGCCAGGGTATCAGCCAGGTTCAGGCGTCGGTTGGCCTAGGCAGCCACTGTCACGTCCTGCATGCTGGCGGTTCAGAAATAGAGTCAAAAGACCCTGTCGCCACTCTTTGAAAGGTCGCAACATGATTGCTTAAACGGATTTGAGCGATTAAAGATACTCAGCTTCATATGGAGAAGTCTTCGTCGCTTTGTTGGCCAGTCGAAGTCCAAGATCACTCTAGACGGCTTCGTTAGAGGTCAATCCGTACGTTTATTCTAGTTTCTTCATCTATAATACTGCCCGTTACTTTCACAAATCGAAAAACATCTTAGTTTGTGTAGGGATTGTACCTGGGAGTCGTGACAGACACCTTGCACTGGCCATTCCGTAGAATTACTTCGGACTGGTGCTCACAACAATGATTCCATGAGAATTTTCTGTCATATTAAAGTACGGGAAGACGTCCATTTAAGGTGTGCGAACACTTTCTTGGCTCAGACTACTCCATCAGCTGTAGCTGGCCTCGCCGCGGCCTAGGTGGAATTCCACTGCTCGTTGAATCTTCTCAGAGATCAACGGTCTGAATTGACGAGAATGTCGGACTCCGTTTTCGGTTTTTCAAGCGGGGCGGTCCGCGTCTGCAAGCCTCCTCAGGGCGAAGCCATGTTGCTTCCTTCATTGGCTTCATTGGAGGGAGGAAGGGTTGGTACAAAAGTCCCATTCGGCTGCTGTGCTGCCTGGGGAGCCGAGCCCTGAAGTTGCTTGGCTGACGTCAAATTTACTGCTGACCTATGTCTTACTATTAGCCGAAGAAAGCTCGGGAAAGAAATGGTACGATGGCACGATGATTGTATTCGTGTTGCTCCTAGGACTCAATTGAGCTAAGACTAGTGGTCAGCATAGCTCTAATCCCTTCACCCAGAAGCGATTTTGTATGCGTGGAACCAGGGACAGACGGTCTTAATTTCTAGGACTATTCGATCCGTCGCTCCCGAGTGGTGTTTATCGGTCCCTGTGAACTTCATTGCGTGCTTGGTTGATCACAGCCACGCCGAGATCCGGTCCGCGTTGGCATACTTGCAATTTCCTTTCACAGTAATTACTGAATCTGACAGCTCGTATAACCCCAGCCGAAGGAATGTCCGTCAGCATCGACGCCCCAATACGAAAAATGTCTTCCTGTTTAAATATGAAACACCGTTCGCGTCTCCAAATCTTCTGATTATTCGCTGCATCCCAAGTCGACCAAACATGCATCTTCCAGTCTTTACAGCACTAATCTCTGTGGCCTCGGCCGTCCTCATCCAAGGACCTCCCGGTCCTTATTCAGTCGCCCGCAAGGTGCAAGCTTTCGAGGATTCAGCAAGATGGGATCCATTGGCACCGGCGGATAAGCCGGAGAAACGACGCGTTGCCACATCAGCATTTATCCCCGTGAAGAAGGGTAACTGCTCGGACGATGTGGTCCCTTACATGACACCCATCACCGCCAAGGCAATGGCAGGGTTTTCCGCCTCGCTCGGGTTCGCTCTTCCCGACGACTTCTTCGACAATCTGGAGATGGCATTCTGCAAGGTTGGAGAAGCTTGCAAGTCCCGACGCGACGCGTCACGGAACAAGTACCCAGTAGTGCTGTTCTCTCCGGGACTTGGGGGCTCAAGACATATGTACGGCGTTCTGGCTCGGTCTCTTGCCAGTTATGGCTATGTTGTTCTCACATTGGATCATACGTATGAGACCGGCGTTGTCGAATTTCCGGATGGAAGCGTAGTCTACGGTGTGGTCAACGCGACAGGAGGTCTTGCCCCGGCCTACTTAGAGTCGCTTGTCGAGGTGGGAAACTCATCGTCTATTGCATCCATCAAACGCTAACTTCAATTTCACAGACGCGACGAGCGGACTTTTCCTTCGTCATCGATCAATTGCAAACCCCCGATGTAGCTGCTCAACTTGTGGCTGGCATGGGGGCGTCAATCGACTCTGACAAGGTCTTTGTTTACGGCCACTCACTCGGAGGAGCGACTTCTGCCGCTACAATCCTCACTGACGACCGTGTTCTCGGCGGGCTCAACTTTGACGGCGCCATGTACGGTCCAGTACCCACCGAAGGTAGCGACAAGCTCCTTGTTCTAGCTGGGCAGCCGGTATTGCCCCAGACAGTTTTCCCCGGGGTTCCCTCTTGGAATGAAACGTACGACAAACACCAGGGCCCTGCACTTATCGTCACGATCAACGGTACCATGCACCCGACGTTCCTCGATGCGCCTCAACTTCCTCCGATCAAGGAACTTTTGAAGAATCCGGACTACACCGCTGCTCTCCAGGGTTTCCTCGGTACTATTGATGGCGACCGCGCTGGACAGCTCACCATTGACATCGTGAGGACCGCCTTGCATTCTGTGTTTGACGGGAAGAAGGATGAACTCTGCAATATTGAGAAGCTCGGCCCGGAGCTTGACCTCCTGAAAATCAAGGGCCTCGGCTGTCCGCAGGAATGATGTGGGTTGCAGTAGTAAGTCACGACTCAGAACAAGCAATTACCTTGATGCAGATTTCTGAAGAGCTTGACGGGCAAGAAGCTCTGTGCAAGTAATTACTTCAAAAGGCTGAGGACGGATCAATGTTGGTCCTAAGCATACATAGCTGTGGGTAGGTGGAGGCTGAAATACAATTCGAACGTTCTGATTATTCATTTGCACATGAGGTCGTGAGGTTCCGGTCCGACGTTATGCTGTTCCAGGAGTAAAGCCAGGTCGGTTCCAACCTGGTCGACCCCGCTGCGCAGAGTGACAACTCCCTTCTCATCTCTCCAAGGATTTTCTGGCGGCTTTTAAAGCGTTCTGCTGTTGTCTTGATTTTTCTCTCCCTTTCTTCAGCCAACAAGCCTTGATCGAGTTCTTCCTTGAGCATTGCCGCCTCGGCCGGCGACTTTTCTGGCGTGTATCCGGGAAACAGCGCTGCCTGCTCAAGCATGTCCATTCTCTTTGTCTGAGTGTTGTTTTGAGTGATCTCCATTCCTAGATGCAAAAGGTGCCTCAGCGTGACGTTAGCATTGTTCCCAGCGTTCCCTATGGTAGTTGGCAGTTGCGGTCTAAGTTCGCTAGGGGAGCCAAGAGAGCCGAATATCTGGCGAGTAAGCTGGAGTGTGTTGAGACAACAACTGGATTTGCCATGGTCCAAGGACTTCCGCCAGCCTGGCAATCCCAGGCCGTTGTGGACGAGAATGACTCTCATCCGCCGCGTACGAGTTTCTTCATGTGTGATGCAGGATCCCTCGTTTTAGTAGGATTCCAAAACCGAAAGAACCTCGCTGCGAGGTAATAGCCCCATGCTGAGGAGTCTGAGACCAAATTGTATGTCGATATCAGCCCGTGTTTGGATGCAGAACCGAGCTTCGCCGTGTCTAAGATTGCAAGACCGTCCATACGAACACCACCGAAGATGCCGATGTCAACTGCGACGAAGACAGGATACTTGCAGCTTTCGCATAACTCTTTCCGGGGGTCAAAGATCTGATAAAGTACGCGTAAGTCTTCTTCGGCGTTGGCGTCCGGAATCCCAATACTCTGCAGTACCCGCGACTCTCGCAGATTGGTCTCCTTTTCAATGGTGGTCATTCTGTCAGCTTCCGTCGATTGTTTTGAGAAGTATGGACGCCGCCCGACGTATTCTGAAGTTCAAACAGGGAATATTAGATGCTGGTATATAAATCGGCCTCTTCTGTCCGGGCGCGGGCTAGACTAGCAGGTAAATATCGCTCGGAGGTAGGTAGTTTCATGAGGTAGGTCGCTTGAACGGAACGCTTTTAGGTCGACGACATCAAAGTCAGAAAACGGATGTTTGACTGAGATAAAGTTTGGATTGTTTTTCTTTTCTTCTACAAAGCCACCTACGCCTCCATCGTGTTTTCTGATGCCGAGATTGGATAGGAACTGGGCACTGGGATGCTGCCGTGAGGCTTGATGACCCCAGAGCAGAATTATGGCATTTATGGTTCTTTCAAAAGATCCTTCTGCGCCAGTATGTGCTCATTATGTTCAATGTCGTGTGATTATTTGTCCTTCGTGATATGTCGCTTCGGGGTATTCAAAAACAAGCGGTCAATGCTTCCATGTTGTGACGTTGATCTATCGTGGTCATAAATAATTGCGTTGTCGTCTAGCAGGCGATCATCAATCCAGCGACAACGGCCAGGCTGAGAAGCATCTTGTTGTAATCCAAAGCGCCGGCTGCGCTGGCGCCCGTAGGGGTTGAAGAAGCCGCCGCATTATCGGATGTTGGGGCTGGGGTAGATCCTCCGGTTGATGCAGCTTCCGTGGTCGGTGCAGCGGAGGTGATCTCTGTCGTGGCGCTCGCGGAAGCGCTAGCAGAGGCTGATGAGGCTTTGGTCGAGGTTGCTGATGATTTCGTAGAAGAGCTGGTCGTCTGGGCCCCAACGACCTCTTGAACCCATTTCCCAGCACTGCCAGAGTAGATGTCGAAGTAGTTGAGATGGTTGGCGGCCGTGTCGCCACCGGCACAGATCGGGTCGGACTCCACGCAGTACGAGCGGAAGAAACCAGCGTAGGCCTTCATGCCAGCGAGCTGGTCATCCGGACGGGGGAAGAGGCCGTTAGCCCCGGATCCCGACTCGTAGTTGTACGGCTGGCTGGCGGTGTGTCGAACATCACCAAAGATCAACACCGCAGAGACTGGGGTTGAAACGTCAGTTTCCTAAGTCCAAACATGCTAACCATCGTAACTCACTCTTGTTTCCAGGAGCTTTCGTCGCGTCAAGACCAGCGTTCGGGGGCTGCTGGCAACCCTGGAAGAACGTGCCACCTCCACCACCCAGGATATCGCCGATGACATGACCTCCCTGTGAGTACCCACTCAACACCAACTTCGAGTCCGGACACCGCTTGTTGTACGCGGTGACCTGTGCAGTGCCGTTCGCGGCACCCTCCTCTACAGACTGGCAGTATGGTGCCTCCAGTGGGTTCCAAAATTGAATGTCCTCGTAATCGCAGCTACCGAGCCCGTCGCAAATGGCTGTGACGAGCTTTCCCTGACGACCCGGATATGGCTCGTTATTCCCGCGGGCGAGGAAGACATGGACGTCGCGACATTCGCCGTCGCCCGTAGATTGACGCGTGGCCACCGAGGCAGCCGAGGCCCATGGCAATGTGGAGACTAGGGCGAGCGCCGCTGAGAGACTTGAGACCATCTTGGATACGGCGAACTGTCGGACGGCGGCAGCGGTGTTCGGCGGATGAGGTGAGAGGTGAAAAAATGGCAAGAGAAGACACCTCAGCCGCACGCGACAAGGGCGGACATCCGGATCTTTTGAAGCTCAATCGTTTGGGGCTTCCTTGTTGCTTAAACTGGGGATTAATGAATTCCCCGGAACCAGCGAGGGATGCGCGGAGGCTGTCAAATACGAAGCGACGATAAGACGGGTCCACCGAGACCAGGGATCCCGGAAATTGATGCCCTGGTTTACCTGTCAAATCAACGTCATGTCTCCGGCCTAGCGCTATCTGTCAGGCAAAACCAGTGGTCCAGTTCCTGTTGATCCCCAGCAAGTGGGTGCCGAACAGCTTGTTGGATATGTGACGAAAACATTTACTCATCGGGAGTTTCGTGTTGGCTGGAAGCCGCGTGGGAGCCGACGTTCGTTTACTGAGTCAGGGAGGGCTCCATCTACTGGGCTTTTACAGGGAATAGCCAAGGCTGAGGCGCGGATCAGCATGGAATTGGCCTATGCGCTCAACGGGCTGGTTCGTAACGACCAAAATAGAGAGACGGTGTATCAGGTTGAGTGGTTCGGCGGATCACTTGCCGGAGAACCCGCATGTAGGGCAGCCAGCAATGGTCAAAGGACAACTTAAGCTCGTGGGCCGCCGCGATTCAGATGAATGAAGCAGTCGTCAGCCGCATGTATTAAATACAATACGCGTTTATACTCGAGCCAGACATAAAGCATCATGGCAACCTTTTCAGCCACGGCAAGTAAATTTGCAGTTGCGCTGTTACTGGAGTGATGCTGCAATACTAGTCGAGTGCCAACTGTGAGGATGGCTCAACTCGACCATACAACGTTTCTCGATACCCCGAACGTGACATGAGACAGGTTTGAAAGGTCAATACGTCGATCAAAATCTTCGTCTGTTAATA
The DNA here is from genome assembly GCF_026319265.1 of Colletotrichum chrysophilum. NCBI lineage: Eukaryota > Fungi > Ascomycota > Sordariomycetes > Glomerellales > Glomerellaceae > Colletotrichum > Colletotrichum chrysophilum. Next base: position 76,910 of record NW_026517301.1, on the reverse strand, counting down.
ACATGCTAAAGGCTGTAGATACCTGCAGCCCTGTCTCTTAATGTCCTCATAAATCGCCCGATTGATAAAATACCCCTAATGTTGTGCTTGTATCCCATGCGATATTCGGAGACCTCGGGTATCGAACATCTATGGAACCCATATCAATTCACACCAAAGACTGGATTGTTGAACAGGATTTTACTGAGCAACCCAGGAGATATAAGGACGGTCAATCGATCAGCTCATGGTCTCATGATCCTCCACGATGCATCTGCGAGTGTCAGGAATTAAGAAACTCAAGCAATATTAAATGCATAGAGTGTATTATGTGGAAGAGAGTTTAGAAGCGAAACGGAAAGCTGTCATTGGAGGTTGGTAGCTTTGAAGTCTTGTTCAAGAAAAGAGACCGAGTATTCTAAACAACGTCAGATAGCGAGGTAGTCAAGCACATTGGAGAAATAAAACCAGGCGATCAATTGCAGCAGAAGTTGAAATGCATATCACTGTGTCACATACTCCAACTTGTGACTTCATTGTATGATAAAATCGTTTAATTTAAACTGATTGCATTCTTTTCGGAATACCATCGGGATAGTCCCACATTTCCGTGCGGAACATCGGGGTAACGCGGGATGTACAATTTTCCCCCGGTTGCGGATCGGAACGCCAAAACTCTCTCCAGCTAAGGTCCCAAATGACCCCTCAATTAGCACGTGGCTGTGCCGAATCCGGAATAATAATAAGTTTCTTCTATTTCATGCCCATTTTCACATCAGCTTTTCTACAACCCCCAAAACCATCTCTCGACGGACCGTAAGCCCCTCCTCATTGCAGAAACAGACTAGATACCAATCAGCAATATGTCGTCCGAGAACACCGATAAGCTACGTGGGGAGTTGTGGGAGCAGGGCTTGAAGAACCGCCGTGAGGTAGTAGGGGAAAGCTACGTCGATAATGCCATGCGAAATGGCTCCAGCGAGTTTGCTTTTGCCCAGCAGGAGCTCATCACCGAGTAAGAGGCCGCTCCAGAATGTCATTTTCGTTTTATTGAGCTGATGCGTGTTTAAAAGATGGGCTTGGGGAAACATTTGGTCCCGCCCAGGCCTGGAGCGCAAGCAGCGAAGCCTGTTAAGTGAGCGACTCGAGACCCAGTTGAAAGCTGTCGCTAACCATCTGTAGATATCGGAATGCTCATTGCATTGAAGAGCTGGGCTGAGTTTGGCATTCATATTCGAGGAGCCATCAGAAATGGACTCACTGAAGTCGAGATTCAGGAGGCAATTCTTCAGGCTACTGTGTACTGTGGAGCACCGGCTGGAGTTCAGGCCATGAAGGTTGCCGACGAGGCTATCAAGGACATGGTGGAGAAGGGAGAGCACAAGAGGCAGATGGCAGAGGTCTCTCCTAAGTACAAGAAATAAGGGTGCGAGGATGCAGATTATTGTTTGCGTTTTAGAAAGCATCAGCACCAACAGTGTCTTCTAGCATTGGCAAGAAGCTTCTCCTGATTCTGTGTGTGAGATGTTTAAATTTATTTACTAGGCGTATAACTGCTAAATCCTATGACTCCAGAAGCTTCATGGATCTAACGGTTATTGCTTGCTCCCTATGAAAGCTTTTAGTGGTTTTTTGTTTTGGCTACAAATAACACAAAAGTAGAAGTAGACTCAAATGCGGAAATACACATCGGACCAAAGAACTCAGAATCACTGTTGCAAATTGATTTTATTAGGTGTGGCTATCTGTAAAAGAGACGCTGTATTGTCGCGACTCAGGGCGAAAGTGCCTGAGAATGTTCTTTATTGTGCTCAACGACCGCAAAGAGCATAGTGCTTTGTCCAACCATCCGTGTACCCCTCTCCACCTATATGCTCGGGGGGCCTCGGCGGCAGCGACGGCATTCTGATCAGCCCGAGAAAGGTTGCAGTATGGCTCCAGAGTTTTGTAATGAATGTCTTTGAGGTGGCGGCGCAGGGTATCGTTGAACGAATATTTGTCGTGGCAGTGTACACAGACCTTGGTGGAAAGCTTCGCGCGTTGGTGGGCTCTCTTGGCCCTTTCATTGGCCACCTTTGCCTTAGAGGCAAGGTCTGCATCCGTGGGAGACTTTGCAGCTTCAGCTGAAGCCGCAGCTGCCTTGGTATCGAGGTCGGCAAGATGAGCAGCGCAGGACGCAGCAGCCTCAGCTTGGAGATGGGCAGGGATGGCAGCAAGTAGAGCTGTAGCGTTGACAGAGAGTTGGGCCACACTGAGATTGCTGCTGATGGCATTCGATGCGGTATCAGGAGCTTGAGCGGGGGCCAAGCCAGCGGTAGGAGCAAGGTTGGAGTGACCCTCCTGGGCCCGGCGTGCGGCTGCAATTGCACGCTGAGTATTGTGGCTCATCTCGCTAGCAATGGCGCGTTGTCGTCTTGTTATCTCGTTGTTGAACTCTATTCCTCTTTGTTGCCAGATAACAGCGCGCTCTGAGGCGCTTCCCGCGGCAGAGGCTTCCTCTCGTGAACCCCTAATGCATTCCTCAAAAGTTGCATTGTTCACACGCTCCATGAAGGCAGCACGTGCGCGTGAGTCCATGACTTTTGTCTAGTTGAAATGTTTGTTAGATTGAAAAGTGGAAATTTGGGGGCGCGACATGAAGTGCATACCTTTATGAGGCCCTGGGCTGTTGAGAAGATGAGATTGTCAAAAGTGTGATGCTTTGAGGTTGGAGAGGGAAAAGGGAAGAGAGGGGAATGTGATTGTGGAGAACCTACCTTTCATAAAGCTAGCGGGCAAGGTGAGGTAAAGCTGAGATTCGTTTGGCAGGCGCGAGATGGGAGGAAAAGCTAGGCAGGAGGTCATTGGGCTGTTACTGGGAAACCCGTCTACAGGTTTTCGGCTCAAGTGTTAGAAGCATCGTCTCCCCCTACTCCCACAGAGATCAGTCAATCTCGCCATTCCAGTCTGCTTTAGTATCAACAACGATGGCCTTCTGTTAAACTTATGCATGCCCTGCTTCCGTTTTGGCATAATAGATGTATCGACTATGAGGGTTTACTGACAAGAAGAAAATGCAAATCGCTCGAAATTTCATAGATGAAGAAAACCAAGAATTTTGTTGTGGTGCTTCTGCTCGCCCTCCCTTTTACCGCACCTCAAATATGAATTGCTAACCGACGTCAGGTTCCTAAACCAATACACTCTTGGGCTCCTAGAATATTCTGTCGGCATTCCATCTCCAGAAGGTGATTCCGAAGGGCCTTGTAGAAACTTCTGGCGACCACAGTCTGTGAGATTCTGGTACTTCAGAAATGGCTCAGAAATCTCAGATTTCTCAACTGTAATCTTCCTAATAAGTTTGAAGTTTTTGGGGTCATTTTTTTTGGGTGGTTTTTCCCGTCGTCTCTCACGATTCGTATCAAAGCCTGGCGCTCTCCAAATCCCTGACACCCCTACTGCCCCAGAAGAATCCTGATCATCGAGTAGCTATGATATAGGGCCCGACTTCATCCCATTATAAAATTGAATTAGTATACCCGGCCGATCGTAAGAGTTCAAACAAAAAAGTAAATGGACGCATATGTTCTACTTTATGTTCAATATGAGATCAGTTAACTTAGAATGCAGACATGAGACGTATAGACAAGGTCCAGAGATCTCTCTGTTGGCGGTCTGGGGCAAATAAAGATACTAAAGTGCGTCGAACGACATAAGAATCGAACTTAATGGCTTCAAGATGATGCCAAGCAGCCAAATTGAAGGTATTCTCGTAAGTACGCCTAGAGTAACAACTAAAGACAGATTCAGAAAGCTGAGTAAGTGTGATTCTATGACACCTTCATGCCACAGAAGTAGCCATATTCTTGTTTTCAGGCGGGCGTGGAAATCAACGTATGATTAGACACGTTGGACTCACTTCTGATACAAGGATTAGCCCAACGAGTGAATGAGAAGGACCAATCATAATGAAGCCATGGTTGTGATGTCAAGCCCGCAGAAAAGTAGTGTGTTCCATTGTGGCATTAAGATCTTGATAGAAAGAGAGCATGGCTGGAATCTGGTGGTGATATACTCCTGCCAACATCTCAAATATCAAGGAAATGGAATGGCGAGCCAAGCTTCATGCCACTAAACTTCAACTCGTCGTTTCATCCCCGTGGTCTACAATTTCATTGTCTACCTCCATTGTGTCAGTCACCTTAAACACTACCTGCTCATTAATAGTTGCTCGGATATGAATGAAATTGGAATGAGTCACTAGACAACGACCCAAAGCAAGCACACCAAGTTCCGGGAGCTTGTCAGGAATTAGAAATAGGGCAAGTGTGCTAGGGCGAATGCCAACGTGCATGAAAGAAGCACATTCCAGCGATTTCACTGAAATGCACGCAGGGCTTCCAACCGTATGTTTTGTTTGGCTCAAATGTATGTCCAAACCGATATTGGTCTCGCTTGCAAGAGAAGCAGCAACTCAAATAATCGCATTGAAACACTCGCGGTATAAAAGGAATGACGTAAAGGTGAGTATACTACTGATAAACGAGTTAGAGAGCGATGTCCTAATCATCATCAAAGTAAGGGGGCTTTCACCCACACAGTCAGAATCTCACTTGCGCCCATCCAAGCATACTGAAACCACAAACTCCGTCGCCCCCAAAACAAAACAAAGAAATAGTAAAATCTTTTAGCATACCTTGAAATCTCAGTTGATTTTGAGCACAAAAACGCAACGTTTCATAGAGATTTGGGTCATGTTTGTCGTCTAACGCTGTCGGGCTCGGTTCAGTTTGAACTCTGGAAGCATTCGTATTCGCGGAAGCTACATAGCTTAACAATTTTCTGTGAACATCGCAGGATTTGACTTTCGAAATGCCGGTTTGGCGACTTTCATCCTGTGTTGAGTCGCCCTAGCGATGACAACAGTTGCCCACTCCGGCTGCGCCTTCACCAATACATCAGGGCACACGATGCCAATTCCAACCAAACATCGGGCATGCGACTCAACATTCGTTAAATTGCAGTATTTCTATTTGTTCTAGTAAATAGGTTCCCATGACAGCTAATCCCGCATCCTCGCCTTTGTCTTGCACCACTCGCTGCATCATTCGGTAAAACAACTCGAGTCCGTCCGCGTTGACCTTCTCCTCCCGCAAGGTTGTCAAGATGGTCTGCAACCCCTTCAACTGCATCGAGGCCGGATTTCCAAAGTTCTCGTTCCAGTCCTCCTTATCCAAGGCTCTTGACAGATTGACTAGGTGCGGCAGAAGTGTTGAGAGGAGAGGGAGCACAATCTTCTTCATCGGGACTTCAGTCGATGGTGACTCTGCCGTCGCATCATCGGGCCGCTGCCGCTTGAGCACATTCAGCGCAACAATTGCTCCGGAATACATGCCGTACATGGCTGCAAGGGCCGCAACATCCCAGAGGCTTGCTGCGCCGGAGTCTTGGGCGACATAATGAGAGCTTCCAAGTGGCCTGAGAATCCCCGAGATTCTTTCGAATTCGGCTTCGTTTTCTCCGCTGAAGAACATGGACGAGTGGATCGTGCCAATAAGCTCGGGAGTGACCATGATTGCGCCGTCAAAATATTTAGCAATGCCGTTGGATTTAAGACGTGTCTCCATTTGCCGGGCTTGCTCGGACGTGCCGGTGGTAATGTTGATGACCGTGATGCTTCTCTCGGTTCCTTTGAGGGGCAGAATGGGCGATAGAACTTCGCCGATGTTATCGTAAGTTGAGACGCATAAGACAATTGTGTCGCTACAACGTATTGCTTCGATGAGGTTTGGCTCAAGCATTGCACCCCTTTCCACAAGCTTGGCGATTTTTGGTCGATCGATGTTGCGGTTCCACATTGCTACCTTCAACCCAGAGTCAAGCCAGGTGCTGACCATGGCGGCACCGATGTTGCCGACTCCGACGATGGTGACATTAGCATTGGTCATCTTGATTTTCCGAATAGACTTGTAAGTGAGGCTCCTTGTTGTCTCTCGTATAAATGAGATTACTTGGAGTACTGGTCGGGGAGCATCGTATCAAAGGTATGTATATATACCACCATCGAAGGTTTCCCCTTCTCTGACGGCGTATGAGAACGATACCTCTACAGTTCTTTTGACCAGGTTCATCAACTACCACTTTTCCGAGTTGTGGATATTAGTTCTCGGTCGCCGGTTGTTACGGCCTCCGAGTGCACACGTTGAGCTCGACATCTTGACATATTCTTCATCCCACCGTCTAGAAAATTACCCAAACCGGGAATTTTTCGAGTTCAAAGTTTCGGAGGTCTGGCATGGCGCAATTTCATCTCGTAAATGAACCAATGGCGTCCTTTCCCGTGAGTTCTCGGATTCCGACTTCCGATGAGACCCAGAGGATATCATCGTTGTCCGCCAACTGATTGCTGCGCACATTAGTTTGTAAGCCATTACTTCGCGGTAGTATAGGCGCAAAAAGGTGATTGTGCATCAGTTGGGGAATTTTCTGGGCATCTTCCGAGCTTAAGGTACTGACGAAGGCGTGGAGTCATGCATGGAGTCATGGATGGCTTCTCTCAGGTATCCCTTCGTTCGTCTTAACAATCACGCCAAGATTCCTAGGATGTCTTGCAAAATATATATATGGAATTAAAAGAGTGGTTCGCCTCTTAGAAGGGGATCCTAGTATCTATGTTCGCTCATAAAAGACAGGCTTGACGTGAAAATCATCAACATCGTCGCATAACACATTATTTGCATCGATCGTGCTGTCGCAAAAGTCTACTATCGCTGCTAGAATTTACCCAGAAGAACTTTCATTCAAGAATCCATCGTGCAGCTTGAGCAGGTCGATGCCGGAGAAACGGCCTGCTGAGGCTCGCTCTGCGTGGTCTTACGGCATCGCCGAGGAAACAAGTTGTTTCTTAACCGTTGGTGAATCTTTTTGTAATGTTCCCTCTGTTTCCAAGTGAGTATTTGCTGCAGATAACAGGGCGAGACTAACGCGTACCATATTGTCCTTGCGACTGAAGATTCTGTCGCAATCGGGGTGGAGACACCGGACTGCGGGCTTGTGAGACCCCATGTGTCGCTGGAAGTCCTTGCGAGTCGCGAAGCCGACGCCTGCTTGCTGGCAACGCTTCTCGGTGCAGAAGAAGTACTTTGCGTGACCCCGGAAATGCTTTCGTAGATCACAGGCTCTAAGAAAGACGCGCGACGAGCAGCACCCTGCGTACCGGCAACGCCAGTTTCCGGCAACGTCGAGGTAGCCCATCTGATGGAGATCCGAAGGACCCCAGCTGTCGACCTCTAGCTCCTTGGGAGGTGAGCTCGGTGATGTGGTCACGCTGCTGGGAGACGGGGCAAAGTCGAACTGCTCGCTGGGGACAGGCGAGAAATCCGGGGGAGGAGAGGGTGTCGCATAGGCGGTGTTGAATGTGAAGTCCGAGTCCATTGAGAGTGTTGGGCTGGTGGCCATCATCGGCATTGGTTGCTGGCATGTTTGGAATGAGAAAGGGTACAGAAAGCTATCGAGGCTATCCCCAGAAGGGCAAGGAATGAACTGGGAGTCAAAGGTGTATCCCATGTTGCCGTCGACGCTGGGGAAGAAAGTGTATGAGTTTTCCTCGAGATAAGACTCCATGGCGCCTGATACCTGCAGACAGAGAATAGAATGATAAGAAATGGGTTGAAGAAAATCAGAAAGCCGCCGAGAAGATTGTGAATCGCGATCTGGAGAGAAGCAGAACAAGCGATCTTGGCGAGAACCGGATCGACGCTGGCGTTTATGTATCTCACGATCTGGGCTTTCCCACCATCCATCACCCGTCACCCGTCACCGTATGCAAGTCATATAAACAAGGTGGTATAGCTCGTGTCGGAATGCAACGTCGGCGCCTACCCTCCAAAACGCCGGGGGGTTGGTGATGGATGCATGGCATCCGGCGAGAGTGTGAACCGGGCCATAAACGGCCTGACGACGGCGGAATAATGGCAGGGCCCACATGAGAGAGGCGTCGCCCTCTTCCTCTCTCGGCAAATGCGTTAGACTTTTGAGATCTCAGCAGATCTTTTCCCTATCTAGGGACAACCGGCCGACCGTTTCAATTGTCAGCCATTTGACATCGGCGTTAGGTGCGTCGATGCCAAGGATCTCGTGGCACGAACAGTTGGGGAAATGAGGGGAGACGGCGGAACAAGTGTGCATCCGCTGAAATGCGATTCGCTAACCAGAACGTCCAGGAGGCCATGTTGCAGCGTTAGATCGCCTGGAGATCACGAAAATTGCACAGCCCGTCGCCCAGGGTCTGATATAGCTGATATAGCCCCCTCCTCAGCTTAATCACGACAGTCATCAATGTCAATGGGGAGAGGAGGTTCGTGCGCAACGCGGGACGGGATGCCACCGTCTTTTCTAAGCGCTGACTGAACTTAACACAGCGTCTTAATGGACATCTTGTGCCCTAAAAATGTAAACATTTAGCTGGGACATGCTGTCTTCTGGCGGCTGTTTGCGGGGAGGTGTCATGGTGATGGGTATGGATCCCCTTGTTCCCGATGTTGATTGCGATTGGCTCTTGGAAAGCTGTCAAGCCAAACCATAAAGTTAAGGAAGCGCAGAGTTCCGAGATGGCCTTCTCATGAGCCAATCGGTAGCCAAGAACTTTTGACATGTCGAGGCTGTCTGGGATTGATCCATGATGCTGTTCCCGCTTCAGACTTGACAGTCTCTTGGAAAGCAGTTATTCATCCACGGAATAAACACGGCCTCCCAATCACAGCCAAGTCGTGCCCCCTTGGCCTTTCTCTGACACCTGGAAGCCAATTCCGTAAGGCTGGACGACAGGCCCGTCAAGTGTCCCAGACGGATAAAAGTGGTTCTCTTCAGGGGAACGGCGAGATGCGATTCGCTCATGAGAATCGACCTCAGCCACGCTCAGCTGCATGACTCGAGACGTTCGGTGGGGGTTTCTTCCTCCGTGTTCACTGGATCGTCACCCTTCCTTGCCATGATCGGCCGGGCTCGCCAACGTCACTTTGTCAATCTAGGCCTCCTCGAAACTGCCCACCTTGACGGTTGAAGCAATGCCATGATCACGACGACGACGGCGAGAGCGGCTATGGCGCGTGTCATGTACCCCGCCGATAAACACGTTCCGGTCGATCATCAGCGGAGGAGGCCTCTCCTTCTCCGCCGAACTAAGTTTAATATGTGGTCGATAGAGACACCGGCCGAGAGCAGCGAGTATTCTTCCACAGGCGTGGCCTATACTATAAGTGTTTTGTTTGCAGTGATAGCCAAGCTGATAGCCCTGCCCGGCTGGGTTCTTCCCGTTGATTCCCCTTGTCGCTTCTGTCTGGCTAGACCGGCGCCGGAGCGCCACACTGCATCAGGTTCATGTTGAAGACCAGAAATGTTCTTGAGTTTATGACAGTCAAGTGGTCACATCAATTATAGCTGCGGATAAGGACGGCCTGCTCTCGTCCCGGTGTCATCATAGTGAATATCCCCCACATCGATGATCCGCGCTGGTGCTGTTGATCGATGTTGCACATCTACGCAGACGTAAGGGCATCTGGCTTAATCTAGCTGCTGTAGAAACTAGTTTCAGGGAAACAAACATGCAAGATCACCGCTGGGGTGCTGGTACCACGCGCAGGACTAGCAACGCTGTCGCGCCGTTGGCTCTAGACAAGGGTGAAGGAGAGCAGAGTGTCATCCTCAGCAACACCTCCATGGACAAACGTAGAACAGGGTCGTATTTGACCGTGCCTGCCTCATGTGAGATAAGATTCCTGGCATATCGACTGGCCAGGGGTGGTGCGACATGGCTGCGCGATGCAGAGTCGCATCTTGAGTTCTGGAGACTGGTTCTTGGGGGATGTGCGACTCGCAGTTCGTCCCTGTGCTCCTGGCCGAAGTCCTGAAGGGTTCATCAGTTTGGGCAGACGATGTCACTGTTGCTCGTCTTCTCTCGAATCCGATTCGAGAAGCGCAATAGTCGAGTCCGCCAGGCCACCGGTTTAGAAATGGAACGAAAGGATCATGAGATGTATAGATAACCGAAACGACCGTGCATGATCCATGGAAGCGGAGACGTGCCGAATGTTCGGGTGGTCTGTCATCCAGCGTGTTGGAATTTTGACAGATGAAATGAATCAGTATGAAATTACCAGTCCTGACATTCCACCGACAGTTTAGGCGAGTCGGCGACTGTTACCACGTGCGAGAAGGAATCACAGCTCAAGCTTCCGCGTCTGTTGACATCGAGACCTCGTGGCCCCCGAGAACCCGAAAAAAGCAAGCAAAAGACGGGGAATCTTAGCAATGTTTAAAGAGGAAACATGGCCAGGGACCCTGAGAAGATCCTTCTGCACGTATGTCCGGTAAAGCCACAGGAGGATATGCTTGTTGACATACCCTGGTGGCTGCTGAGGAACATGTGGCTTGTGTGTGTGTTCGTAAGACGACAAGGGTGACTAGTCTCTTACTGCTGGGTTTCCTAGTATGTGTCTGCCAGCATGTTCTGCATCATCTCTTGCAACTGAGCCGAGAACCGAATAACGTTGATGGTGTCTCCGTTAAGCTTCGATGGGTACATGGTTACCAGCGCCGCCTTATAGCCATCCACAAACCGAAGCTCATCAAACGTTACCGTTTTGGTGACCGTGCAGACTAGATCAGTTATTATTTTCTGGCGTTAGGGTGATTTCGGACTTAGTACAATCGTGAATAGGAGTCATATGTGAAGCGTGACTCATAACGTCGGAGCTGACTTGCCGTTGTGCCTCATAAAATTCACACATAAAACTGTTTTCCTGATAATTACTTTTGAGTCGTTGATTCATTTAGTTAATCGCTATTACCACCCGTTCAAAGATCATATTGAATTTCATAATGACCATTCCGTCAAAACCTCGCCCGATGGTTTATATCAACGGCTTCCCAGGAACAGGCAAGCTGACTGTTGGTAAAGTTCTCGACACCGCCAGCGATAAAATTAAGCTGGTGCATAACCACCTCCTCATAAACCCTGCAGAGGCCGTATTGAGCCGGGACCAGCCGGGCTATCAAGATCTCCGTCGCCGCATCCGCTCGGCGATTTTTGAGTCGCTCATTCATGGGCCATCCACCTACTCAACGCTCTACATCTTCACAGACGCACAGACGGCCAACGAAGCAGGATCAGCTGTCTGTCAGGAGTATAAGGACTGTGCCGATAGACGAGGTTGCGAATTTATCCCCATTACGCTAGATTGCGACGAACAGACCAACTTGGGCCGACTGATCGAAGGTGGCCGACAGGCGGAAGGGAAGTTGATTGACACTGAGCTCTTGAAACTGTTCCGGGCTGGCGAAGACTTGTACGACTTTGATGGACATCCTCATCGATTACGGATCGACGTGTCTCATTTGTCGCCTCAGGTTGCGGCGAGCGAGATTCTTGCCCATATCGCATCTGTTTGTCCTAATGACACTCGGGGCCTTGTTATTACGGTATAGCAGTCTCATTCGGTGTTTGGTGGTCTACTACAAAAACGCACTCTTTATCAAGATAGCATTAATCGGATTGTCGTCTTATTCTTAGCCGCCATGCAAGTCAATGCGCGACTGACAGGTGTGTCTGAACCTCTCCAAGTCGATGCGTCCCTAGCCAGTTTACAATCATTGGCCCATCAATTGGCTAGCGGCATGTCCTGTGTAGACTGAACAAGTGACGTCGGTAAACAGCCAAGTTTCTTACTTGCCGCGATGGGCGCGAGGGATTTCCCTGATAACATCTCACATACAAACTTTTCCCTGATCCACCGGAGGTCCACCGGAAGCACGCCGGTGGCTCCCGGAACGCTCACTGGCCCGCCGAGCTCTCGGTCTGATTCGGCGCTTCCGTCCTGAGACGATCTCGGAAGGTGACGGGCATGACAACGGTGGGTTTTTCGTCCCTGGAAAAGTCGCCAGATACGTCATAGGTGGGGTGAAGAAGTGGTCCTGGCATCTGAGAAAATGCCCCGCGGTCGGTGTAGGCGGGGTGCTCGGTGAAGGAGGGACTGACCGAGGCTTACCGAGGACGCGCTCAATTGGAGGTAGAAACGGCTTCAGCCTTTCCCACAACGCCAACCAGCTGATATAATGGGTTACTTAACGGTCGATAAAGCCAATTGGCTCCCAAATTTCAAAGCATCCAGCCCAGCCATGGCGCAACATCTCACCGTCCTCGTCTCGAGGTACCGGAAGTAGATGCAGCTGCCATCTGCGACCAGCCGTCGACACCCGTGTCGGAATCCACTGTCCGTCGCGATTCATGAGTAAGCCCGGCAACCGGAGAAAGCTTTATGGCTCATCCCACTCTAACACCACCACCCCATCCTGTCAAAGCCTCTTCTTCTGGCCGACCCCATGTTCACCTCCTGCAGCAGAGCATCTTTATTAATAAGATCAACCTTCTCGTCCCTCCGCCAGTCTTCTTCTTGTACAACTTCACCACTCCTCTCACCCTTTTCACCACCCCGCACACGCACCACCGTCACACCAAGACTCTACTACGCCCGCGCCATGTCCTCCGCAGTATCCCTCGTCGAGTCGGCCAAGAAGGCCGCCGCCTACCGCGCTGTCGATGAGCACCTCGACGCGTCGGCCCGCTTTGTCGGCATCGGCTCCGGCAGCACCGTCGTGTACGTCGTCGACGCCATCGCCGCAAAGGGCCCCTCCTTCTGGTCCAATATGACCTTCTTCCCCACCGGCAGCCAGTCCAAGGGCCTCATCCGCGCCGCCGGCCTGCGTCTGTGCAACCTCGACGAGAGGCCACTTGGCCCCGACGGCAAGCTCGTCGCCCTGGATGTTGCGTTTGACGGTGCGGACGAGGTCGACGCGGACCTGAACTGCATCAAGGGCGGCGGTGCCTGCTTGTTGCAGGAGAAGCTTGTCGCCATTGCCGCCAAGAAGTTTGTCGTTGTTGCTGGTGAGTCTTTTACGGGAAACGCCTCGGGTGGAGGTCCGAGCGAAAAAGTGTGAACGCAGACGAGCTGACGAGAATCCGCAGACTACCGCAAGCTCTCTCAGAGGCTACTCACCAACTGGAAGGCCATCCCCATCGAGGTCCTCCCCATGTCCGCCCCGGATGTCCTGGACCGTCTCACGGACCTCGGCTCCATCAAGCCCATCGTCCGTCCGGGTCTGCCCGCCAAGGCCGGCGAGGCCGTCACCGACAACGGCATGTGGATCATCGACGCGCCGTTCCCCCAGCTCCTCCTGCCCTCGGACGTCGAGGCCGGCGCCAGCCGCAACGCCGCTGGCGCGTGGGAGGTCTCGGCGCTGGCCAAGGAGCTTCTGCTGATCCCCGGCATTGTGGAGATCGGCATCTTCCACGGCCTCAACGGGCTGCAGGCGGCCCAGGCCGGCAAGTTCGGTCTCGCGCAGAAGCCGGTTGCGGCGTACTTTGGTATGGAGGATGGCAGTGTGAAGGTTACTGGCGCATAGATGGCATGGCATATTACTGATATTTAGAGCGAATTTGAATAAAATGGAGTTCAAAAGGTCAATTAGCAGCGACCCAAAACCTCTCTGCAAACATGTATTGATGCGACGACATGAAGATGGCTGGGACGTTTTGTCTTTCCGAACGAACGAGAGGGGCCGCGAGCAACTTTAGAGAGGTAGGTCTCTTCATTATTGATTACAACGACATATTACGTTAAGCTGGACATGTACAGGCAACACCGTGAAATATTTGCAGGTCAATATCAACTGACGGACATGTACCTCATTCCATATACACCATGCGCTGGTTCCTCAAGCATCCAGGACCTTCCAGCCGCCAACAAGAAGATTGGTATAAATCCTTAGTGGGTCGTACTTTGTTCGAACGGCTTTGAGTCTCGCGAGGTTCGCAGCTGGATAAGTCTGGAAGATGCGCTGGCCCTTGCCCGCGTCGTTCAGGTACAGATACCCACCAGACACGCCCTTGGCCTCGAGAGCAGCTTCAATATCAGCAGTAACGGTCTCTGCGAAACTACGCGCTGCTGCGTCGTCCTTGGCATCTTGCCAGGACAGGTTCTCGACGACCCAGAAGTACGGCGCCTTGGCAGGGTCCACGCCCTGCGGGTTGGGTCCGCCGCGGCTGATTCCCTGCTCGATGAACTCCTTGGTGATGGGCTGGAAGGTGATTGACGCTGACAGACCAATTATGGGTGAGAGCTTGGACGTGGCGGCCGCGATGAAAGAGTCGTGGACGAGGTCGACGGCCTCGCGGTTGACGACCAGCGACAAGACGCGGAATCTGTGTGGACGTGTTAGCCTGGTTTTCTTGTCATTCTCTGAGGGGCAACTTGCTCTTGGCGAAGTCCAGTGGGCTGAAGAGCATCAACCGCGCTGACGTACTCCGCGAGGGGCTGCAACGCATAGGAATCGGCCACAGGCGTCAGGGTAGGCGAGGTGAAGTTCTCAAACGCCGTGGCAAGCGCAGTCTCGGAGTCGTAGAACCTCGCCGCGGCGTACGCGGTAATGTTATACGACGGATAGGTCAGGATCGTCGGGATGATGGCCGCCTTGCCGTCTGCGGATCCATACTTGCCAAAGTTGTACACGGCATCGAGGTACTTTGCGCTGTCGTTCTGGGCGTATTGTGAGATGCCGACCCAGACCTTGGGCGACTTGACGGTCTTGAGGTCGAAGCGGGTGACGATGGCGAAGGAGTTGCCGCCGCCCTTGAGAGCCCAGTACAGGTCCGAGTACGCGTTGGCCGCCGTGGCTTCGACGACGAGACCGCTGGCCAAGACTGCCTGGTAGCGCACGACGTTGTCGGCCGCGAAGCCGTACTGGTTCGAATAGAACGAGATGCCGCCGCCGAGAAGCAGGCCCGAGACGCCGACGCCGCCGATGCGACCCCCGACCACCGCCAGGCCGTAGGGCTGGAGGTAGGAGTACACGTCTCTCCACCTGTGTCCGGCGCCCACGGAAACGGTCGCCTTGTCATCAGACACGGCGAGCGTAGTGAGGTTCGAGGTCGACAGCAGAACGCCCGAGGATCCAATGCTGTTGTAGCCCACGACCGGCATGTGTCCGCCGCTGCGGACCGCGAACTTGGTCAAGCTCAACGTCAGAGTCGTGACGGCGAAAGAGACCTGTTGTGCATTCTGAGGGACGAAAACGCATGCCGGGCTGTTGTAGGCCGCGGCCGACCAATACCGTGTCTGTGTCTCGTAGGTATATCCATCGGAACCGTTGAAGAATGTCTGGGCGGGGTACTTCTTGCTCAGCACCGAGCAGGCAATCTTCTCGGAGCCGGGCAGGCTAGCGACAACGGCTGAAGTCGTGGCAGCCGTCTCAACGGCTGTGGCGCCGCGAAACGAAGCGCAAGCCGCAAAAGCGGCCGCGAAAACTGACACGCGAACCATGGCTGCAGAATCGACGGGACAGACTTGGCAGGGAGGATTCACTTCACGAAAGCCACAGATTTGCAATGGTTGCAGGAGCAGATTTATCTCTCATTCTGGGTTTTCCCACGTCCTGCCCTTCGTGGCGAACGAATATATTAAACCTCACCGGGACGGTCCAGGGTCCCCATGGACCTGCAGCAAAATGTCGTTAGCGAAGGAATGCCCATGGTCGGCTGCAACCTGCAGTAGTGGCTTCATCTGGCGACGGTCTCATTGGCACGCTGTCTGCATCCCTCGCAGATCCGAGATGAGGTTTCCTGGTGTTGGTGGCGGACGACCCCGGTCACCACCAAGACATCCTTGCATGCCCCCCGTCCCCCACGGCTCGACTTGGGCTAGCATCTTCAACGTGTGAAAGTGACAGCTGCCTCGGTTGCGATCTCTTCGATTGCAGCCGGTCTACCCGCCGTTGAAGGATTTTTTTCTTTTGTCTTTTCTGCTCTCTGGTCCCTGTGAGTCTGCAGGAGACGAGACGTGTGGCGTTCCGGCGCAGATAGCTTGATCTAGCAGGTCGGAGCGGGGAGGATTCGAAATGGGAGGACAAAGGGTAGAGAGGCCTCTCCTCTGTGTGTGTATATGTCCGGTTCGTCGCACTCTTCGAGCGTTTTTCTGCGCCACGCCCCGACATCATTGTGGAACGAACGACACTTGTCACGAATTGCGCCGCCGGGAGACGGACGGCGCTTGACTGATTGGCATCATGGCGGCACAAGTGCTTGGCTTCACCGAGATGATGGTAAGACGACCCGATTGAGACCCCCCGCTTCTCCGGAGACCCGCCCGGGTACCACGGTAGCTGATCTTCGGGAGCCGTCTTACCCTCCGTTGCATCGGTCGCTCGGATATCGCGGTGCTAATGCGACTCTCTCTAGATCCTCATCTGGGTGTCGTGGTTCGTCGCCTTTGGCATGACAATCTTCCGCGGTACCTCTCAGTGGATGCTGCAGCGACGGCTTCACGCGGATGACTACTTCATCTTCGCTGGGCTGGTCACGTTGACGGCTTTGAGCGCTGTCATTACGAGCATGTTGCCGCAGTTCTATCTCTCTGGGGAGTACACCAAGGCCGCGGCCAAGGACCCCTTGACTCCTCTGCCGTTGCCGGTGGACGAGTTTATGGCAAGGACCGTTGCGTCGCTCAAGATGATGTTTTCCCAGATGCTGCTCTTCTGGACGACACTGTGGGCAGGTGCGATTTTCTGAGTTATCGGTATCTCTCGTTATATGAAGCTGATCCCGAATTGCTACAGCCAAGTTCTCCATCCTCTTTTTCGTCCGGCGGCTCATCATCGGGTTGCCCAACTACATCCGGGCGTGGTGGGTATGTTTTACTGCAGTTCTGTTGCTGTATCTCGCGTGCATGCTGTCCAACTTCTTGACTTGCACGCCGTTGGACAAGTACTGGAGCACAAGTAAGCCACGCATGATTCCCAAGTACCACCAGCGACGCACACTGACACTCCGGAAACCCAGCTGGATGCAGTGCCCCAGAAGACCTCGTGCGGGCCGATGCCTCCATCAAGTTCGCAACCAGCGCCGACATCGCTGCCGACATCTTCAGTCAGTCCACCTCTCACCATCCCTCTCCTCATCAACTAACCCAAACTCGCGCCAACCAGTCATGATCCTCCCCCTCAACCTCCTCCGCAAACTCACCACATCCCGCACCCACAAACTCGGCCTCGTCGTGCTCTTCTCCCTCGGCGCCATCATCATCGCCTTCGCCCTCGTCCGCCTCGCGCAAGTAACCAAAGCCACAAGCGACACCGCAAAAGACCCCACGACCGTCGCCAACGGGCCGGTGCTCCTGAGCATGTGGAGCCACGTCGAGTCCACCGTCAGCATCATCGTCGCCACGTTGCCCGCGTTCCGTTTCCTGCTGAGCAAGAACCGCAACGCGACGCGGCAGGCGCCGTCCAAGTACGCTGGCCAGACCATCGGCGGGTCGGGCATGTCGTTGAGGTCCAGGAGGTGGCAGAGAGGCGGGGAGCGCTTGAACGGCGGGGAGAGCGATGGCTCGGTGCTGGATAGCGAGACGGAGCTGCGGGCGGTGAGGGGTATTCACAAGGAGGTTGAGTATGTAGTCGAGCCGGTGCCGGGGGTGTCTGCTTCTGGAGAGAACAAGCGGAGAACGCAGGAGCTTTTTGCATGATCTTTATGGTAAATGTGGTACTGCCGGGCTGTTATCTACAATCTTTGATACCATCCTCGTTCGTCTTGTCTCAAATTTCTCGACTAACAAGCGCGGCCATTACTATTCGCGTGCCCTTACTCCGCATTGCGAGACCGAGATCCCCCCCCCCCCCATGATTCCTTCGGCAACTCTCTGGAACATGAAGCGGACTTGTTCTTGTAACACTTAAAGCTACCAGCCTTGTCGTTCATTTTCTGCAGCGAGTACGTTCCCGGGGCGTAGATGTCTGCAGTGCTTCCACCGCCGCATGAGCTTCTACTACGGAGCCAATTTATTTCCCCGTCAGAGTAACCTGGCAGCCAAAAAGGTGCGCATCCAGGCGTTAGACTGCGAAAGAAAATGTTAGAGGATCATGTTACTATAATTATACGCTGAATGCCTTGAAAGAAATTACAAGCTAAGTAAGTCATCAATTTAACTCTATGGTGAGCGTAAGGCTGTTGTCGGTGCGACCAGGCTCTCGCCTCTATGAATATTTTCCAAACGACCTCATTGCTTCCTAGCCTGGAATGTATCTCTTGCGGTCTTCCTATCTCTTTCCATGGTCATTCTTTCTTTCTGGTGTTGTCGTATGCGGACGGGCTGGTGCGGAGAGAGGTAAGCACAATCACGGCGGTGTAGAGTTCTCGGTTTTGACAGTCGGACCAGTCGGTGTGGGACTTCTCGGTGGGGCTCGCAGTCTTATGAGCACTCGGTTCGCCAGGTCTATGTCTTCTTGGCTGCCGTTTTCTTCTTGGCTGTCGCTGTCTTCTTTGCTGTCTGCGTCTTCTTGGCTGGTGTCATCTTGACTGCCATCGAGGTTTGCCTGCTTGTCCTGGAGACTGTCCATTCTGACTCTCTTTCTGCAGAAATTGTCAGTATAAGGAGATTGTTGAGTAGAAGAGATGATTATTCGATGACTTACAGTGTCATGAGAGTCTGGAGGTCTTCCTCCGCGTGCCTAAGATTCCTTTTATTGAAGAACTTGCTGTGATCCGAGGATGTGAAAGCCCCTTTACTGTCCTGTATGATCCACCTGTAGCGGTTGACTGCATTTTGAGCATGCTCGACAGCCTTATTGATGTCTTGAGACTTGGAGAGGAGCACGTGCAAGACAGCCTTGTGAGTTGCAGGCAGTCCCGGCTCCTCCTGGAGTATGTTTTCGGCCAGGTCAAGGGCTTCGTCAAGCTTGTCTTGAGCATAAAGGCCCCAGGCTTGGTCACATCTGATGGCAAGTTCCTTGAGTATTTTGTCGTATTCGGTCTCGAAATGCGACATGATGGGGATATTGTATTGTAACACTCGAATGGCGAGGACAACCGAGGACGAGGGCAAGGTCGAACGATAATTGAGATGGATGATGGATAGAGGAGAATCGATCAATGTTAGACTCCAAAAAGCGCGGTCTGGTTTCAAAAGTAATCGTGAAGTTGACCTTGTAGTCAAATAGCTGGAAAGCTTTCGTAGTTGAACACGGGCTGAATGTTGCGGAAGAAAAGAAGTTGGTAGGTTGAAGTGGGTGGAGGTGAGTAGAGGCACCCCGGTGTCATTCGATATTGATTGCCTTCAGTCTCGTACTTGCATGAGGCAAGGGGTATTCGAGCGCGACTATCTCTTGGTCGTGACAACAACGCCACAACCGACCGTGTGTTCTGTAATTTGGCTGATGGATGGCCTACACCTTCTTCGTACGTCGAAATCGAGCAAGATTTGGAAACAGGGAACGGCCGCCCCTCCAGTTCCACGCGCGGCTTCCAACATTGCCCTTTCCTCTTCTTTGCTTGTACACGCTCATTCTCACTTTCTTCTCCTCACTCGACCTTGCTTCACTGCATCCTGCCTCAGCCGCATGTCGCTGTCGACAACCTTCATCCCAGGGCCCCTTTCTCTCCTTCTCTAATACTTTTCTCTCATGATTGGGTCTCATTGCCAAGTCATCAGTGTGTCCTTGCGCGAGGCAACTTTCATATTTGATGTACGTCATCCTCTCGTATTCTCTACATCTAGATATTATTCTCATAAGCCATCAAGAGTCGAGCTGGTTCCTTCCAAGCGACTGTCATAGGGCATGCCGCTCAGGGCCCCCTCTGATTCCAGGAAAATGCAACCAAGTAACGCCGTCGCCTCTTACAAGAAGCGCCCCCATCATTGGAGTCTATGATTAAGAGAGATATAAAAGTCCTCCAACAATTCGGCACATTGGTATCTGTAAACGACAGGAAACACATGCAAGCTATCAAAACACACAAAACGTTTTCTCCCTGCTCGTGTCGCTTCTCTAAGCGGCACCGGAGAGGTTCGCGGTGTTGAGCTTGCCCCATCTTGAACCCAGGGAGATGAGGAATGAGACACCCGCGCCGGCGATGGCAATGGCGAAGGTGACCTTGAGACCGTCCATGTAGGCGTGGATGATGCCCGGGACGGCATCGGCCGGGAAGGCGTTGCGGATCTCGGTGGCGCCGGTCAGGGCAACGAGGTTGGGGTCAACGCTGGGGGCGTACACCGCGACCTTCTTGAGGACGGTGACGAGGAAGCCTGACTGCGCGCCAGCTACGAAGAAGGCTCCGCCGACGGTTTGGAAGACTAGGATGGTTGTTAGATGAAGGTCCATGAACAATTGGGGGATGTAAAGGATCACTTACAAAGCAGAATGGCAGTAGAGGACGCCATGTCGGTCTCGGAAACCGTACCCTGGACCGCGATGATGGGAACCTGGAATGCAGCGCCCCAGGCGAGACCGGCGAGAACCTGGTAGCCGATCCACTTGTCGCTGCCCGTGCCGATGTCCAAGGTGTAGAGAAGACCGGCACCGACCGTCGCGATGGCGCCGCCGACAACCATGATTGGTGCGTAGATACCCGTGGCAGAGATGGAGATACCAGATGCAATCGTGGCAATGGTAACGGCGATGATGATGGGCAGGTTGCGCACACCGGACTCCGTGGGAGTGGCGTTGTCGACAGACTGGAAGTAGATTGGGAGGTAGTAAACCAGCACGAAGTACGAGCCGGCGAAGAAGAAGGCGTATGCCGAGGAAATGTAGATGGTCCTGTCCTTGATGAGACGAGGGGCAATCATGGAACGCTCACCCTGGTACCATTCCAGGATGATGAACGCGACAATGATCAGCCCGAATCCAACAAAGAGGCCGATGATGGTGGATGAGTTCCACGGGTGAGTGCTTCCGCCCCACTGGAGGGCGAGAAGGAAGGCAATGGTGCCGCCCATGATCAGGGAGGTGCCGATCAGGTCCATCTGGAGGAACTTCTCGAGCGCACTAGCCTTCTGGGGCACGGCCTGGGGTGGCGTGTGGAAGAAGAAGAGGATGATGGCCGCGCCGAGACCTCCAACGGGCAAGTTGATGTAGAAGCACCATCTCCAGCTCACGTGGTCAGTGAAAGCACCACCGATCAAGGGGCCGATGACTGAAGCCAAGCCGTAGGAGGCACCGATGATGCCGGTGAACGTCGGGCGTTTGTCGGGCGGGGCCGAGAAGCCGATGATCGTGTAAGCTCCGGAGCCGATACCTGCCGCGCCTACACCTGCAATGGCACGGCCGACGATGAGAGCAACGGAGTTCGGGGCGACGGCGCAGATGAGACTGCCAAGTTCAAAGATGAAGATGGAGAGGAGGAACGACCACTTGAGTGGGAAGTACTTGTAAGCCTTGCCCCCTGTTATATGGTTAGTATCGTGAAACTCAGGGAGAAGGGATGCTGCTGGAAGCAATGGAACTTACATGTTGACTGGAAGGCGGCAACACACATGAAGAAGGCAGCGCCGTACCATGATACTTGGTCGAGACCCTTGAATTCGTCGGTAATCTTGGGGATGGCGGTTGCGACAATCGTCATATCAAGGGCGATGAGGAAAATGCTGAGAACGAGGGCGAAGACGATGAGGCCGAGGGCGAATCCGGAGGGATACTCGGCGTTGGTCGGCTCCTGAGGCTGCACCTCGCCGGCCTCCTCATCGGTTCCGGTGCCGGCCTCCTCCTTCTTTTCAACGGTGCCCTCCCCGGCGAGGACTGATGGTGATGGGCTGGTGGTTTCTCCCTCCTTGTCACTTCCCACTCGCTGTGAGCGGTCCCGGGGGGTTACCAGAGTGCTGGTTGTGGACGTCATTGCGACGATAGTCTCGATGGATACTCGGCGTGTACTGAAGTTCGATGTGAATGGCGATCCGTAGTTGTTGGATTCTCGGTCGAGAGAGACGTCGAGCTTGTCGAGGTTAAGGTTGAATGTCTCTGGAGTGCGTGCCACAAGATGGACCCAGACGGGAATCCGGGGGGGAGACCGGGAGGCTTTATGTATGCGAAAGAAACGCCATGAGCAGATAGAGCACCGATTTTAGACCGGACTTTGGGGGGACGTTGAACCCGGCGCCCGGACGAGGGACAGTAGTGGGAAGAGACGGAAGTACCTTGGGATGCTCACTCTCTGGATGCAGACAAGAACAAGCTGACGGCGGGCCAATCCTCCGCTGCGCACATCCCATCTCACACGGCGGAGACATTCTTTTGACGCGATGGCTCATCGTGTATGGTGCAAGACCTAAGCCTTGGGTACCATGTTACAATAGCATAACGGTAATGGGGATGTTAGACCCGGCGCGGTGGATGGTGGGAAACCGATTTACGAAGGATGCGTTAGGCCGGGACGGTACGACAGTACAACACGAATGTGGTGTGGGTGTGTGTGTGCGTGTGAGTCTTGGCCGGGTGTGTTGGGACGGCGTCATTGGTAAGCCCTATCGACAGGTATACACCGAAGACCGATGTAGAGAGGTAGAATGAGAGAGAGCCTGATGAGCGCCTACCAGCAAGACTTGGGCGTTGCTGCTTGGTAACCACGACATCCAATCTCCGCCCGCGTGCCGCGTGTTGTGAATGTGTGGTTGTGAGTATGAGTCCCCCCTTGCCTTGCCGCGCAGCACCTCATCTCAGTCTTACATGGCTCACTGGACGTAGATCTGGAATGTTCCGAAAAGTCCGCGTAGCATCCCTTGCCCTTCTTCTGAGGCTCTCCTACCTACCCAAGTCCCCAGTCTCGTGCAGCAAGGAATCTTACGGTACCTGCTGGCAGAAACCCCCTGTCTGATAATCCTGATGGGCTCCTGCGGGCAGGGTAGCTGCTGCAGTACCGGTTCCGCCGACTCGGTGGAAGAAAGAAGTGGGACATAAGGTAATCCATCCCAAATTCCCCCGAGACGCCCAAAGAAAGAACGGTGCTCGGCGGAGTTTGCGTGAAAGGGAGTTAAGCGGCGGAGGGAGTCAGACCCGACGGCACTTTTTGGGGTCGATCCGTGGACTAATTGGAGCGCGCTTGCGAGCGGATTGCGCCTTGGGTTCGTTGACTTTGCGTCCACTTGGGGATAGCTCGATGTTTCACTGGCACTCTCTTTTAGGGGGGCGTAAGACTGCAGACGGATAAGGCTGCGCTTGTTGTCCGTCTGATGCGCGCCACATCATCAGAACAAGATACGGCACTGAGCGCCTCGTCGCACTTCGGACGAATAGCTCTCTCGCATGCTGAGGCCTGATTTGATTTGTAAAGGGCGGCCGTGTGCGCCGCTCGGTACGTGACGCTTCGCCTGCCGGTGACTGCTGGCTACCGGCACTACGGACTTTTGCGGGCCAATATCCGACGACTTGCGGAGGATAAAACTTGGAGTGGAATAAGTCAACAACAATGATTTAGGCTGTTTAAGCTTAGGGCTAGAGGAGTGAAAAGATGGTGTCGTTCGCTCATCAACAGGAAGTGGAGTCGACCCTGAATCTGACATGAGGGTGGATGAACGTCTTCATCGAGTAAGGTTGTTGGCCATGGAACATCGTTGTTTGTTTGTTCTTGTCTCCGCATGCAAGAAATCCGAGTCTGCACGCTAGTCATCTCGACTGGCAGGCAGCCGTGATGGCAGTGCTCGGGAGGGATCGTCGCGTCCGACGAGAAATAAGGAAAAAGGAGGATTTCGTACAATGGGCGAATAGCAAACGGCGCTGGCACGACTTGCTTGAGTAAGCTGAGGACGCCAGAAGCTGATGGCATGAATCACTCGGCCATCAGGGCACGGGACAAGGGGGGAGGGCCATCACGAGTGGCTTGACGCTGCGGTCTAAGGTCAGAGCGAAGTCAAATTTGAGCCACTGATTCACCACAATGCCTGCTCGACCCGGAAATAGGAGATAGTCGGGGGCCAACGCCATTGGGGGCCTTAACGGCACGGCAGACACAGGCAGGAAAACAAATGGTGCTAGACCACGGATGTATGCCCGTCTCAAGGGTCCGAGAACCCGCCTGGTCGGGTAAGAGTTAAGGGTTATGTTGATGTGGAGAGAGATAGAGAGAGATAAGATGGGAATGAGGATGTTGCCAATGGGGGGCTCTTTGTCTTTCGGCGACTTTTCTCGTGCCAATGTTGCCGTCGCACGTGTCAGTCAAATTGCCGCGTCCAGATTTACGAGAGATGCAGGTGAGAGAGAGATTATGTAAGGAGGATGGCCTTTGGGGGAAGACTAGAGAAGATTAGGACTCACGCTAGAGACCGGGATGGTAAGGATGCTTAGTGAGGCAAGACAGTTGAGAGAGAAAGTGGAAAGTGCAGGTACCGTAAATCTCGAGTCTTGGGGTTGGTTGCACGGGTCGTAAATCTGCCTGGCCTGCCCTACACACCAGGGACACGCCCAATAAGGTTGGCTTCACGTGGATGGTTGGATGGGAATTGGAAAAGATGCACCCTTGGCGGAAGCCCGCCAACACATACGGATACACCATGCCCGATTCCCATATGCCTGATTACCAATCCCCGGCCTCCGGCGCCCGTCCCGGACCAGCCAATTCGTGTCCCTGGTTTCTGTGTTTATCAATCTGACATTCCCGTCTCAGCACAAGATTTGCCCGTTCGCATCCAGAGACATGCAACTGGTAGACTGCTGTAAAAGGTTTCACTTGGGGGTGTTCTTGTGTACATGACTGCAGATGTCGAGTCATCTCTTTCCGAAGAACCCCATCTGTGCTACCCATTCGAGCTTACGTGGGACCGAGCACGCTCCGTCGCCCCCATGATGGATCCGACCCGGACCGGCTCCTTCGGTGCTTCGGTCGCTGGGCCGATTCACCCGCTTTTCCCGTCTATTTCTGGGACGAACAATACAACTCCAGGTTGCCTTGCAGATACCACTTACCTGAACCATGGAATCAGGCTTCCATCCGATATCCCAATAAGTGGTTAGAATAAGATATAAAGCCTGGATCCCTCATCCCCATCCGTGGGCGAATCCGGGGCAGCGGGGTTCTTCTTTTTAGTGAGCTCCTTCATCTTCGTCTGAACCGTGAGTACAGAGTCGAAAAGAGCCGGCATCCCAGTGGATGCCACGATGCCTGCTGTCCAACCCTAAAATGACTTCACTGTCTGGCTTGGCCATTGCTCATCTCGGACCGTTTAGTCCACCCAGGATACTTCTTTCTTGCCGTCGGAGTCATTCGCAAGAAGCCAAGCTCTGTTGTCCTCCCCCTTCGCTCCTCCCTCGCGGCATGGTATCTCAACAGGCCCCTTATCTGGTACTCGTCAGTTTCACTTATTTTGCAGTCTATTGGTTCCGCGATATCCGGCTGACGCCCAGCGGCTCATTGGACATGCAAAGTGCCTCCCTCGAGTATCTATGCGCCTCACATCATCCTGTCCAACGTGGCGGATGGAACCAGACGTCTGACGTGAGACGGAGACATCAGCAAAACGGTGAGGATTTTCCCGGTGCCTGGGATGCGTTTCATTGGGTTAGAATCTCACCTCAGAGCGGGAGTGAGTTGGGCTAGAGACTTGTTTGGGACGAAGGATTGCCTCGATAGACCAGTAGCACTGCACGCACTGTGAAGAACATCGAACTTAACGGTGTGGTGCTGTAATTGACACCACTGTAAATGCAGCACACGGTGCATTCTTCCGGCTGCACGGTGTTTGATAGGCAACTGCTGTTTTTTCCACCTTCCGCTATCAAACAAACCCATTCAGGCTGCAACTGCAACACCACATCAACCGTCGCGACCTCTCCTCCCATCCGACGAGGGTGATCGCACTTCGGAAGCGATGGGAGACGCTGCGCCACAACCAAAGTCCATCCTGCGAGGACACAAGGCCCAGGTACATGCACTTGCCTTCGTCCGCGGCAATGAGCGTCTGGCCAGCGGTGATGCTGAGGGCTTCGTCGTCCTTTGGGACCTCACCACCAGGCGGCCGACTGTCGTTTGGAGACCGCACGAGAACGCCATTCTCGGCATCCAGGCGTGGGGACACGATCGTATAATTACGTGAGTGTCTTTTTGAAGAACCGCGGTGCGTGCGATTCTCTGACACTCTCCCAGCCACGGTCGCGATCACAGGCTGGTCGTCTGGCAGCTCGGCCGCGACGATGAGGTTCGTCTCAGTCAGAAGCTACCTCTCGACGAGGCGCCAGAGTCTAGACCACAGCCACAAATTCTTCACACCATTGACGTCAACACGATGAATTTCTGCTCATTCGCATCCTGTGTGCCACGAACCGGCGACGGGTCCGAGACCACGGGCATGCTGCTAGCGGTGCCCAACACCCTAGCCTCGGAATCGGTGAGTCCCCTCGCCCTCTATCTCCGGCTCTAAAGCCCGGCTCTGCCCAGCCCATCTCGCTGCCCTGCATGAGAATCGTCCCGGACCCTAACCCGACGGCCGCGGGCGCAGGTCGACGTCTACGAGTTACCATCGCATAAGCGACTGCACACGGTGAAAGCCAGTGATAAGAACGGTATGGTCATGGCCCTGGCCCTGCTGTACGTCGACGGAGCCGAGTCTGCAGGCTCATCGTCTGCCAATCGCGGTGTCCTCACCCTCGTTGCCGCCTACGAGAACGGCTTGGCAACGGTCCTGCAGCTCGCCGCCGGCGGAACGTGGAACACCGTTTACTTGTCGAGGGTCCACCAGCAACCTGTCCTCTCCCTCGACGTCGCCGCGGATCGATCCTACTTTCTTACCTCCGGTGCGGACGCCGTCGTAGCGAAGCACCCCATCCCGCGCCCTAACTCCGGCGTGGACGACCAGTCCGTCGTACAGCAACCGGTTAAGATCTCAAACACCAAGCATTCAGGCCAACAAGGTTTGCGCGTCCGCGACGACGGTCGTATCTTTGCGACCGCAGGCTGGGATTCCACGGTACGCGTCTATTCATCAAAGACCCTGAAGGAGGTGGCGACCCTCAAGTGGCACCAAGTGGGATGCTTTGCTGTCGCCCTTGCCAATGTCGGCGCCAGCACTACACACGGTCGGGATGCTCCAAGCGAGCAACAGCAGCAAGAAGAGGAGCCGCCCCGCGACCTCGTGTCCCGTTCAGGGCAGTTGAGCGTCAAGGACAGGCGCATTCTTCAAGCTCAATCCGCCCACTGGCTGGCTGCCGGGAGTAAGGACGGCAAGATTTCCTTGTGGGATATTTTCTGAGATGGTCGCATACAAACAAAAGAAGAAATTAACTGGCTTTCGCTGTGCCTTGAAGCGTGTCGTCATGGTAAGACCTACCGCTTAGCGCGATGACTAGGCCATGTCACCTCTGTCATCGCTTCTTGATATTGGTCTCTAGGCCTTACATCCGCGCAAGCAATCCTTTGGCGCCCGTTCAGTCGGCCCGCATTCCATCCCAAGAAGCAATTACCTTCAAGCTCGGTGCATCGCTGCTGCGCCGCCGACGCGCTACATCTAGGCAGCGGGGGAGAGGACCGCATCGGCAGCTCTCCTTAATGATCCTTTTTTAGTACCTCGCCCTATCAAGCCCGTCGGCTTGCCCTACAGCTCGCCGCTTTCGGTATACAATCGAATCAAACAAGAATTACATGGCTCAGAAACACTGCTTGTAAAGCCCGTGCGGCTCTCACCAAGGTCCCTTGTTAGCTGACGTGAGAGTATCGTGAGTGGGACGCTGCATCGTTGCATCCATCGTGCGCTGGACCGACGTCCCCTGTCCACGCAGGACTGTCGATGACTTAGGCCTCATTCAGCAACGACACGCTCCACGGTGGATGAGGACCGGCATGGGCAATCCGTCCGCGTCCGAACCCCGCGGTATTATCGCCATTTGTGGAGGGACCCTGGGCAAATGCGGGAGACCCTGGGACTTTTGGTTTGACGGTCCACAGATGCAATGTGACATCTCAGGCACCAACAGCATATAAAAGATCATCTTCCAGCTGGCCTTTCTTGCTGCTGATGGCCCCCATCTTCCCTCGTCTTCAGTCCTTCTCTCACAAGTCCTGATAAGCGCCTATCTAATCATCCAATCTCCAAACTCACCTCAAAATCCAGCCAAAATGTCAGTCATGGGCGAGGAATACAAGAACGTTGCCGCGCAGGGCATGAACGCGTACGCCGCGCCCTCGCTCTTCCAACCTCACAAGGCTCGCCAAGCCATCCGCGATGCCCACGAGAAGAAGATTCCCCCATTGATGTGCTACTATGCTGGCCTCAGCTCTCTTCCCATTACACGATTCCTCGCCCCCATGGGCTACGATGCCGTATGGATCGACTGGGAGCACACTTCCTGCAACGTTGAGACAATGACATCTGTAAGTTCACACTCATCCCCAAAGGCATATTAATCAACAACACTAACACAACTTAGATGGTCCACGAAGCCATCTTCATGAGCCAGGGCCGTACCATCCCCTTTGTTCGGTAAGTCCACCACTGCCCCTCCCCCACGCGCGGCCCGCCGCAACCTCAGGCATCCCTAGTGCTGACCCTCCTTCCTTCCAGCGTCCCCGGCCACGACCACGCCGCCATCGGCTACGCCCTCGACTGCGGCGCCTCCATCGTCGTCCCGCAGGTCGAGACGGTCGAGGAGGCCAAGCACGTCCTCTCGGCGGCCAAGTACGGCACCAAGCAGAACGGTACGCGCTCGGCGCCGCCCTTCCGGCTGATCCCCTTCCTCACCGACACGCCGTACGACCCCAAGTCGGACATTCACAAGTGCGTCAACAACCAGGCCGCCGTGATGATCCAGATCGAGACGGCGCAGGGCGTGCGCAACCTCGACGACATCCTGACGCAGTGCCCGGACATCGACGTCGTCTGGCTCGGCTCGCTCGACGCGCGCGTGAGCATGAACCTGCCGGCCAACATGGGCGGCCCGCAGGACGAGCCCGAGTGGCTCGAGATCCAGAAGCTCTTCTTCGAGACGATGGACAAGCACGACAAGCCGTACGCGGGCTTCGCGTTCGCGACGCCGCCGTACGGAAGCCCCGAGAAGCTGCAG
Organism: Colletotrichum chrysophilum; assembly: GCF_026319265.1. Taxonomy (NCBI): domain Eukaryota; kingdom Fungi; phylum Ascomycota; class Sordariomycetes; order Glomerellales; family Glomerellaceae; genus Colletotrichum; species Colletotrichum chrysophilum. The sequence goes on along the minus strand of NW_026517301.1, from coordinate 48,095 downwards.
GAGGCGGCGAAGCGCATGAGCTTGATCTCGATGTCGGCGGATGTGCTGCACCTCGGCATGATGGCGATGGATCTGCAGCAGGCGAAGCAGATTGTCGGGCCGGTTGGGCAGAAGAATGGGGACGCGAAGAAGAACGGGGAGAATGGAGAGAATGGCAAGTGAATTGCTGCCTGTGCGATGAAGAGTTCTGTTCTAAGATTTGAGCAGCTATACCCCTGAGACTAAACTAAGACGAATGATTTGCGAAGATGCCTGGATACGAAGTGAAGATGACCTGGGCTGTGATGGTTACCACTACATACTCATGAGCACAATAGACATGGTCAAACAACCTGCTCTTGCGCAGCTTCTGAAAGTGATCAAAAATGTATTGACCACTGGGCCATCTTCCCATTTCCCGCGAATGTCAGTGTCATTAATCTAGTTCTACTTGGCGATGCGACCTCACCACGAGACGAAGGGAAACCGTTCAACAGCCTACCATTCAACTTATGCAAGTCCAAAAACCATCTTCTCTATCATTTCTACTGATGAGTTTCAACACCAGTCCCAACCGAGAATGCTATTTGCTATCAGCGGCGGAAGCAGCAGCGTCTTCATGCAGGCAGCAAACTCGCCGACGATTCTCTCTTCACCGCTGCCCAAAGTTCCCATCAACGGTCAGCACCTGCCACATGTCTTCCGGGGCACATCGGAGACAATCTGGGAGGGGCGGTAGACGGATGCTACTTTCTGTATCCTCGAGTGGAAAGAGACAGTCGCGCTGACATGCAGCTCGCCGGGTAAAAGCTTGGCTTACACAACTAGCAGGAACCTCCTTCCGATCAGGTCATAACCCATGGGGTTGTCGCACCATCTCCTTCCTGCCAAATGCATTTACCCTTGATACCTACCTTCCGTAAGGTAACCGACGAAGGAACGTTCTTGGATTCGGGCAAGTGCAAAGCCTGGCACCTCCCTCACCCGGCCTGCGTCCTTTCCCGACATGCCGGCTGCTTCCTTCACGCCAGGAAAGAAGGTGCTCGATTTCGGCAACACCAGGCCCAGTGACTGCCTTTATGGAAAGACGTCCCTTCCCAGACGACGTCCCTGGGACATGAGGGTCACTGATTGCTGTCCCCCTCCCATGTCTATATAATCCCCAGACCATCTTCCTCAACCTCCATTTCTTCTTCTTTTGCACATCATGGACCGGATTCCCGAACCACGTCCCAAGCCGCGTCGGGTCCCTTCGCTCAAGAATGCTGGGGCCCTCGACCAAGTCCCGGCCATTGCACATTGGCTCGGATGCCTGCAGACAGGGACTCGTCCTGTCTCGGGGCGGCACAATCTTTTGCTCCTCGATCACTGATCTTCTCATAGGACTTTGGGGGCCGGGGCCCATGGGCTGCGCGGGGCGCGGCCCACGACGTCGTCGTCGTCGTCGTCTACTTTCTGCGTTGGGGGCTCAGGGGGGGGCTCACCAACGCACTCAATTTTTGGAACTTGACTCTCCTGAGTCGAAATTTGGCGGCTGGGTTGGAGACCTGGCGGCTCTCCAACACACACTCAATTTTTGGAACCTGAATCCTTTGAGTCCTTCATTTTTCCTTCTTTTCTTTACACGCATTGCTCTGCCGCTGGCGGCAGCTTGGGTTTGGGTGGGAAAGGGATGGCCAAGCGTCTGACTTGCAGTGGTATTGGGGGCGGTGATCCGGATCGCTGGGTTGGAGTGGAGGGGCAGTCTTTTTTTGCCTGTTTTTGGTGGTTTTGCTGACGGTCACTCGTCGTTGGACTGATCATGGCTTTTTTCCCTGGGTATCACAGCATTCGGTGGCGTCCAATGGGTTTCGGAATAGCATGCTTAGCTGTAGTTAACTTGAGTCACTATGAGCCCAGCGATCAGTCATGAGTTTTCAATCTCGCGGTTCAAAAAGAATAATTCCTATCCGATAATTTGTCACGGTTTCCGCTGTGCATTCTTCGATGACAAACAGCTGATAAAATGCTGTCAAGTCAGTTCCCCTAACCCCGGTCCTCCAGGCGCTTCTGCACGCTGTGTGACAGCAATGACGCTACCGGTGGGAGGCCCGATTACTAATGCCGCCACCATGGATGCAGCAAGGGACGGAGAAAAAAGCTTGCGCACGTGACTCAGACTCGATGATAAGCAACCCCTCCATTGCTTATCGCTAGAAATTTTTGGATTTTGCGATCAACCCCGCCATACGACAGCCCAAAATCCCATCAACCCCGGCTGCCGCCCTCCCATTTTTGCAATATCTTAACAAAACACACAGGGGCATCGAGGGAGAAGCGCAAACAAAATGACAGCCGCCACGATTCTCTGCTGCAACTGCGGCGCCCCCATCGACGGAACCACCGCCGCCAACGCTCTCTGCTTCGACTGCATCAAGTTGACCGTCGACATCTCCAACGGCGTCCAGCGCGAGGCCACCCTCAACTTCTGCCGAGACTGCGACCGCTGGCTTCTGCCGCCCACCAGCTGGATCGTCGCCGCCCCCGAATCCCGCGAGCTGCTCGCGCTCTGCCTGAAGAAGCTCAAGGGCCTGCACAAGGTCCGTATCATCGACGCCTCGTTTGTGTGGACCGAGCCGCACTCGAGACGAGTAAAGGTCAAGATCACCATCCAGGACGAGGTCCAGAGCGGCGTTCTCCTCCAGCAGTCCTTCGAGGCCGTCTTCATCGTCGCATACCAACAATGTCCCGACTGCGCAAAGTCGTACACGGCCAACGTCTGGCGCGCCTGCGTCCAGGTCAGACAAAAGGTTCTGCACAAGAGGACGTTCCTCTACCTCGAGCAGTTGATTATGAAGCACGGAGCGCACAGAGATACCCTGAACATCAAGGAGGCCAAGGACGGAATCGACTTCTTCTTCTCCGCAAGGAATCAGGCCGAGAAGTTTGTTGATTTTCTCAACTCTGTGGCCCCCTGCCGCGTCAAGAAGGCGCAGGAGCTTATTTCTCAGGACATCCACACGTCCACAAAGTCATACAAGTTCACCTTCTCGGCCGAGCTTATCCCCATATGCCGTGACGACCTTGTCGCCATGCCCATCAAGCTGGCCAAGTCCCTGGGCAACATTTCTCCCCTCGTCATCTGCCACAAGATCGGCACCGCAGTATACCTCCTCGACACAAACACCCTCCAGACAGCAAGCATCCCCTCAGACATTTATTGGCGCGCGCCATTCAACTCGCTCGCCGACGCGAAGTCGCTCGTCGAGTTCATCGTCATGGACATCGAGCCGACAGGCGTGTCGAGGGGCAAGTGGCAGCTCGGCGAGGTACAAGTCATGCGCGCGGCGGACCTGGGCGTCAACGACAAGACGTACTTCGCGAGGACGCACCTCGGCGGGCTGCTGCACGCGGGCGACTCGGTGATGGGCTACATGCTCACGGGCACCAACTTCAACAACCCAGAGTTCGACGCCATCGAGGAGTCGCACGCGTACGGCTCGACGATACCCGACGTCGTGCTCGTCAAGAAGCACTACGCGCGCAAGAGGAAGACGCGCACCCGCAACTGGAAGCTCAAGCGCATGGCCAAGGACGAGGGCGAGCTGCTCCCCAAGAAGGCCGACCAGGAGCGCATGGACGAGGAGTACGAGCAGTTCCTCCGCGACGTCGAGGAGGACGACGAGTTCCGCTCCACCATGGCTATCTACCGCGCCCAGAAGGCCAACAAGCCCGCCGACCCCGATGCGATGTCCATCGCCGAGACGGAGGACGATGACGAGGCGCCGAGGGTCGACATGGATGAGCTCCTCGACGACATGGACGAACTCCAGATTCAGGATTAAGCTTAGTCGGGACGGGAAGGGGGGGAGGGGGGCGTGTGCGTGTCGTGCGCGGGATGCGACGGAAATTTGGTTGTGCGGGAGATGCCCCGACTACCTACTTTCACTCACGCGGTCCCGGTGGGGTGTTAAGGTTAAGTGGCCGTCTGCGGGGACGAAGTTCGTTGCTTCCTCTCTCAGCGTTTGTTTCTTAGGGCACAGAGCAACAATACAACGTCCAGGGTTAAAATGTCTTCAAAAACGAGGGATGGGACGGTTAGGGATGGGCAAGGCGTGTATGCATCAGAATCAGATACCTCGCACGCCGGTGCAGCAGCAGGGGTGGGCGTTGCGTCGTCATTGGGAAAGGAAGAATAGACAAGGCCACAACGTGGCTCATGCGCTTCAAAGCCTCGTCCTCTCTGCCTCTTTTCTGTGTCGGGCTGTCTCTCGTTGTCGTTATCGCCGTCGGCCAGAGGAGAGGGTGAAGCACTGGCCAACTCAGTCGGCGATGTGCCTTCTCAGAAACTCTATCACCGCCGCTTGCGAATCCTCATAAGGAGGGGGAGGGGTGTACTGCATCGTATGTGTGTGTGGCTGATCCCAATTCCCCGTTCAACGGCCGTCGTCAACGAGCGAGGCGGACGTGCGTCCGGCACTCCCGCACGAGCCTCAACGCCAGCCCGTCCGCTGCCGACATGTGTCCATCGCCATTCCCCGACCTTCCTCATCTGCCCTCGTCGTCCGTGCTGCACACCTCTTGACAATTGTACGTGCCCCCTCTGCCTCTGCCTCGCCTTGCCTTAGGGTGCCGACTGCCTGGGCCCTCCCCTGGCCCCCATCCTCTTCCCCGTCGCCGAACCGTTTCTAATCGCCGATTTTCGTGGTCGGTGCGGTCGGCACCCCGCGGAGACAGAGGAGGCTCTTCGTTCGTTGGGCGGCAGGGCTCCCCTACCTTGGGACGCAGCACGCCTGACCCCATGCCCTTCGGCGATGTCGTTTCAGAAATCACGAGTCCGATGGCGAGCACGACGGCGGCGGCCCATGTGTCGTTGCTGTCTTCCCTCCTCCCCGCGGACGACGGACTGCGGCGTCTATGCTTGCCGCCGCCGCCGCCGCCCGCCTCCGCGGGACCCATTGCTCTGTGTTTTGTTTCCTTTGGGCGTGGGATTATGCATAGACGCCGGCGCCGAAACGCCCTTTTACCCCAGGGCATCGACCACCTCTCGGCGCGTGGGCTTGGTGCATGTCTGCTTCCCGCCCTTTCCCGATGCCGTACTCCATGCCCTCGTTCGTGTTCTCTTACGCCCTAGGTCCTATTCCCCAGACTGGCTGCGGCAGTTTGCCCAGACGCGCGCGCCCGTACCAAGACCTCCACCTCCCCGCCGCGGCCGTGCCGTCTGCCGGCTGGGGCGGGAAGGAGGATGAGACGGTTTTGGGGGGGCGTGAGGAAAGAGAGTCAGGGAGGGGCCTTGGAGACGCAGAGGGCAGGTTCGGCGGCGTAGGTTTTACCTGGCCGAGACGGACTCTGGTGTCCGACGGCACCCACCCACGCAGGCTGCTGAACGGGCTTTCATGCGGCGGAATGGAGGTGGAGTGCGTCTTGTCCGCGCCGCGCCGGCGGCTGCCATCTGATGGTTATGTGGTTATGCTGCGGCGGACGAGAGAGGTCTTGGTAGCCGGTTGATGGTGGTGGTGTTGGACGGGTGGTTGTGATGATGGTTTGCGATGACGAGGGGTATTCGGTTGATGATGTATGTCTTCGGTGTCTTGGCGCTGTGAGTGGTGGTGGTGGTGGTGGTGGTGGTGGTGGTGGTGGTATGGCGGGTGTTGAGGGGACGCGTGTAAGTGAGGCTTCCGGTGAGATGATGAGGTTGTTCGGCAATTGAACAGGGGACAACACCAAATTACCGAGTACAGAGCCAGACCGATAGTCGTGAACCGATAGTCGTGAATAATTTCACATGTGCACATACTGATTGAAGTCTGCTGCCGGCTGGATATGTCGTTGATATACACTAAGATAGCCTCATATCACAGAATTCCGAACAATATTGACCAAGACCCACTCCGATCCGTCAAGACGACAAGAATAGATTTCCATCACAACATGCTCGTTCATCGCCTCATCGCCAAGACGCCAGACGTAAATCATCACCGGGCCCTTGGCAGCTTGGTGATCCAACAGCCGTCTCTTGGCGTCCGTATACCGCAGCAGCAGGTAGTTCACACCCCTCTAGCTGCCTCATCGAGGAGGAGTAACTACCGATCCCAAGGAACCTTTTCGACTTCAATACCAACGGTAGTCTAAACAAGAAAGAGTGGGAGGGTTCCTCCCGCTGCCGCTGCCGCTCCCACTGCCGAGGAGGACATACTGCATAGTACACACACACCATACACCCACGCCCAGCCCAGCCCAGCCCTTCAAAAGATTTTGCCGAGCACCCTCGCAACAACCCCCGCCGGCTTCCCAGCCGCAGCAGCCTCGCCGCTCTTCCTCTCCGCCAGGGGTATCTGCTTGAACACCGTCCGCCTCTTCTTCTCCCCCTCTCCGCCGCCACCAGCAGACGCCTCTGCCGCTTCCGCCGCACCGCTGCCCCCCTGCTTCTCCTGCTGCTTCCCGCGCTTCGCCCTCGTAGCCGCAATCCCGTCCAGCACCCTCGCGCGCTCCACATTGCGCACAAACTCCTTGTTCTCCCTGCTCGCCTTCCCAATCTCCGCGCGCATCCTGCTCGTCCGCTCCGCGTTCTCGGCCGCAATCTGCTCCGTGAGGTGTCTCCACTTGAACCCCTTGAGGTACTTGAGCGTCCAGATGTCGTCGTGGTAGTACGACCCCTTCTTGCCGCCGATCGTGCGCGCGTTGAGCAGCTCGCACACGGCCTTGGCGTCGCGCTTGCGCACGAACTCGACCCAGCCCTCCGTGTACGACTTCTTCTTGTTGCCGCCGGCCTTGACGCGCCGCGCGTGCGCCGCCGGGTCCTCAGGCGCGAGGAAGATGCGGTTGATCTTGCCGTACGGCTCGAGCAGCGAGCGCAGCTTCTGCGGCTTCATGAAGGGAGGGATGCGCGAGATGTAGACGACGCCCGACTTCTTGACGGCCTCTTCGGACTGCACGAGGTTCTTGTTCGTGAGGGGCCGGGTGACGTCGGGGAGGAGGTCTGTGGGGGATTTTGTGGTGGGCTTTTTTGAGGTTGATGCGTCTGCGACTTCATCGTCGTCGTTGTCGTCTGCCTCGTCGTCTTCGGCGGCAGCGGTGGGAACTTCGCGCTCCTCGTCGCTGAAATCGTCTTCTTCGTCCGAATCAACCTTGCGTCTCTTTGCGCTGCGGCCTCCTTTGCGCAGGTCCTCGGCCTCGGAGTCGTAGCCCTGGTCGAGGTCGTCTTCGCTCTCGTCGGCGTCGAGGAACTTGTTTCGCTTCTCGGGGGCCATGGTGAGCAACCGAAATTGGGTATATGAACAGTGGTATGCGATTGAGATCCTCGGGGTCGATTGTAGGTCCGCAGCAGAACCAATTGCGTCGTCGAATATGGAGTCGTCGTTGATCACACACATGCAAGTACCGCAGCAGCCGTGGTGTTCTGCAAAAAAGTTTTAGTGGAGCCAACGGTCAACCGCGACTAGCCTGATTACCTCATCATCCTTATCATAGCTATCGGTATCTTATCTGCAACCGCGCTCACAGCGCGCTCCGCGGTCGGCGGGGCAGCTCAGCTCCATCGCCCCTCACCGACGTTCAGTGTTGCCCCTCCATTTGCCCCTCCAAGTGACGATTCATGTGGCCCAGCCAAAGGGGATATCTAAGCCGAGTTGCCAACTGATCAACCATCGTCGACCTCACTCTTCACTTTTCTTCTCTATTCTCCTAATTATACCCAAATACCCAGCACAAACCGGCCATCATGTCCGTCGAAGTCCTCACCACAATCTCCCCCACCACCAACGAGCCCATCCTCACCCGCAACGGCATCTCCCAGGCCGACTTAGATGAGCTTCCCAACACCGCCACCAAGGCTTTCGAGTCGTGGAGCAAGACGTGTCTCGCAGACCGCCAGAAGATCGTCAAGACCGCACTCAAGCTTCTCCTCAACCTGAAGGATGACCTCGCCCAGGAGCTCACCGTCCAGATGGGACGCCCCATCGCCTACACCGGCGTCGAGGTCGCCACCGCCGTGAAGCGCGCTGAGTACCTCCTCAAGATCAGCGACGAGGTCCTCAAGGACACCGACGGCGAGGCTGAGAAGGGGTTCAAGCGTTTCATTCGCAAGGTTCCCGTTGGCCCGGTTCTCGTCATCTTTGCCTGGAATGTACGTTTTTTTCCATGTTTCGCCATCTTCGTCGCCGTTGCGTGGCGACTCCACCACTTAGAGACATCACGAGCAACTGCCACCACCCCTGCTCACCTCATCTGACTAACACCACTCCAGTACCCTTACCTCATCCTCGTCAACTCTCTCATTCCCGCCCTGTTGGCAGGCAACACCGTCATCCTCAAGCCTTCCCCGCAGACGCCGACAATCGTCGAGCGCGTCGCCAAGGTCTTTGAAGAGGCCGGCCTCCCGTCCGGCGTCCTCCAGCACTTCCACTGCGGCTCGCCGACGCTCATCGAGTCCATCGTGCGCAACCCCAAGATCAAGCTCATCGCCTTCACCGGCTCCGTGGCCGGCGGCCTGGCCGTGCAGCAGGCCGCCGCCGACCGCGTCGTCAACGTCGGCCTCGAACTCGGCGGCAAGGACCCGGCGTACATCCGCGGCGACGTCGACATCGACTGGGCCGCCGCCGAGATCGTCGACGGCGCCGTCTTCAACTCGGGCCAGAGCTGCTGCTCCGTCGAGCGGGTCTACGTCGCCGACGAGATCCACGACGCCTTCGTCGAGGCCGTGCAGAAGGTCCTCAAGGGCTACGTCCTCGGCGACCCCTTTGACAAGGGCACCCACGTCGGCCCCGTCATCTCGAAGCGCTCCAAGGAGACCATCGAGGCGCACGTCCAGGACGCCGTCGCCAAGGGCGCAAAGGACGCGACGCCCGAGAACGAGTCGTTCGCCAACCCGCCGCCCAAGGGCAACTTTGTCAAGCCGACGCTGCTCACTGGCGTCGACCACTCGATGACGGTGATGACGGAGGAGACGTTTGGCCCCGTCATCCCCGTCATGCGCGTCAAGAATGACGACGAGGCGGTCAAGCTCATGAACGACAGCGAGTTCGGTCTGACGGCCAGCATCTGGACCAAGGACACGGACCGCGGCTACGAGATTGCGGACCAGGTGGAAGCGGGAACTGTCTTCGTCAACCGATGCGATTTCCCCAGCCCGGTAAGTTCTACAATGCTGTCCTTTCTAGAAACTGCATTCTCTCCGTTCGATTCCCATTACTGCCTCGCTGGTTTTCTTTTAATGCCCTCCCGATCGCTCCGGATGGCACCCCTCCCGGTGCTGCCCCACTCCTTCCATATGTTCGTCCGGCATCCTCCGTGACACCAGCTGCTCAGCCCTTTACCAGGTTCTTGGTTCCAGCAGCTAGAAAGCAGCTAGAAAGCAGCTAGAAACCTCAGCCGACTGGAGTGGGCTTTGAACGGCTTTTACTTCGCCCTCTTCCCAACGTTGTGTTTGAACTGCCGCCATTATAACCGCTTTCTTTTGTCCTTCCTTATGACGTCGTTTTTTTTCTTTGATCCTCACTTGCAAGCCACCTTCGTCACGGCTCATTCACTTTGCTAACAACCACCCCAGGACCTAGCGTGGACGGGATGGAAGAACTCGGGCAAGGGACAGACGCTCAGCCGCTTCGGCTACGATCAGTTTGTCAAGCTCAAGAGCTACCACTTGAAGGACTACCCCAAATAAGTGATGGTAGGAGAGGGGAAAGGGAAGCTTGGGGAGTCAAGCAAGTGTTTGAAAGGCTTAGGAAGCCCACGAGCCTCATGATGGTCCCTATTTGTGCTTGGTTTGACTGGAGCACCGGTCGAGGGCGGCGGCGGCGCTGGGCAAAATGGCAGTTATGGTTGTTGGGTTTTTGTTTTAGGGTGCTTTGCAAGGCAAGGGAATGGCTTCACAGTAACGCGATCGCGGGCTTGAGATGGAGCCGCGGCACTTGTCAGTCGGGTCTTGGCAAGATGAGGGGAGAGTCAGAGCACAAGAAGGGCCGTGTAGAGTTTTCTTCCTTCCCTTCCTTAGCTCTCTGTCTATCTTAGTCTTGGTGAGAGAATGCACGGACAGCAGCGCCGCGCCGCTGGGTTCAGTGGCTTGGCGATGGCCTCTTTTCACGAACGATCACGCACCATGACTTGTGACCCTTCCTTGGTGTTTCGAAGAGAATCTGCCCACCGTGATGTATGTGGATGTCGACCGGGGGGGGCATCAAGATCGGGGATTTCGAGGAGTGATGGGGCCGTGGAGCACGGGGCACGAACCGGAGGATCGGGGAGAGTGGGGGCCGCGGACTCAAGACCCAAGACCAAAGACTCAGGACCCAGGGGATGCACGATGATGGAAGTGGTGGTTGATTTGGTGGAGGCGCGGAAGGGGGTGGAGGGAGGGGAGGGTTAGGGGAGTGCACGATCACTGTGATTCTCACGACGTACTGCATAGTATGGTCTGTCTGTCTGTCTCCTGGGCTGCCGGTATGACACGATTACACCACGGATGGCATGATTCCTAAACGCCGACAGCGATATGCTTAAGCGGTCGGCGCTCCTCTCACAGGCCGCCTCACCTCAGCTCCTGGGTGAGGTGACAGCCAAACCGCCCACGACACAAGACAAGACAACATGCTTTTTTTGCGGGATCAGCCCAACGGACAATGATCAGACCGCGTGCGTCGCCCGTCGTTGTCAGTTGAGCGCGTGCGTGTCCGGGAACCCGGGACAGCGACAGCCCCTGCTTGCGTCCCCGACGGGAAGGCCAAGCTCGTGGGTTGTGTCTTTTTGCGCGCGTGCGTGGTGTCTCTCCTGCTTGCGTTGTGTCTTGGGTGGGTGACTGTTCCGTCCTTTCGGCGATCTCTTAAACGGGTAATGAAGTAATGCTGGGCAGGAATGTGTGTGTGTGTGTGTATGCGTCCCTGACACTGCCGAAACCGAGGCTGTCACTGGCTGGCGGCGTTGCTGAAGCGGCACAACAACGCATCTTCAGAAAAGAGTTTGGAGCAAATCTTCAGATTGTCCGAGAGCCGTCAGGTGGTGTGAAGGGCGTGTGTGTGTGTGTGTTACGCCGTATGTTTGCTGCCGCTGCCGTACGCTGCTACCAACTATCTACTGCCGGCGCCGTATGTAATCAGGGTGCTGCGGTATCCTCAAAATAAACTCGTCTCGTTTTCGCGACAGCCATCCTGCTGCTGGGGATGTCCCCGTCGACGTCATGAGATGAACGCCGCAGCAAGTTTGCAAGGCGCATGGGCGGCAAAGGAGGGCAAAGGAGGGGCAAACAACGTTAGAGAAAGCGCAGCTGCGGTGTTAGTCATTTGCCGCACTACCAAAACACGACGAATCCTTGAAACTGGACACGCAGCGAGAGCGAAAGCGGCGCCGACGATGCGGCCGATACGCGGGAATGAATGGCTTTGGGGGTGTTTGGGTGATTCATGATACTGTAAGCATGGCATGGCAAAGGTCGAAGGGCGACTATGACTGCATCACGGAGGGATTTTGCTGTTAGCTCAGGTTTGGGATCGGACTGACATCGCGGGCCCTCTTCCGAAGGACACGGAAGGATGCTCCCGCGTGCTAGCTTCGTACGAGAGACGATATGCTTCCCACGTCCTCTGCTCCTCCGATACGGGCTAAAGTGGATCTCTCCATCACGGACTATGGGTGATCGACTCGGACAATTGCGGCGGCCTTGAGAGTTAGTTCGGACTTCAAACCTGGAAAAAGGAAGGGGGTCCGAAGCTTCTTTTTTGGGGGGCTGCCTTGCCTTAGTCAGAAGCGCGGCAGGTGCACGGCACGGGAAGGGGATGGGTAGAGAATCAGACTTTCAAACTGGTGCAGGAAGAGAATCACGGCTCGACGACGACCGCGGCGACGACACTGCATAGGTTTGAGGCGTTACGGGCGTACATGATGTGTGGCGAACGGGAGACGTGGATGGCATATTCAGGGTCCAGCGTCCCCTTTGACGTGGCTGTCTTTCTCATACACGCATAGACTCTGTGGGCAGACTGGCGAAGAAGCAGAAGACTAGATGAGAAGTGTGAGTGTGTGTGTGTGTCAGAGACGACTGCGCCGCAAACCGTCGAAGGAAAGCGTTGGAGTCGGCCGCTCAGTGTGCTGTAAGAGAGTTCGGAAAGCCACTTCTCGGCCGCAAGTGCTGGGGCAGACAGGTCGGAGTCAAAGGGTCCGCAACAGTTCTATTGTGAGTTTCGACTCGGGAACGGTTGAGCGTGCAGAGGAGAAACAAAATGCACACGAGGGCAGGTGAGACTGTTGGATGTGATGTCCGCAAACGGAAAACCTCTATTGTGAGTTTCCGAAGAAGGGGCGGATACTGACGGGATGTGGTGGTGTTGGTGGTGGTGTAGCGTACGATAACATCTACCGATGGGCAGAGCAGGCAGACTGGACCGCGACAACTGCCGCGTTCAGCCACGGTCGGGGCGGTGGTGATCGGGGCCTAGTGAGGGTATCGTGATGTTCTCGATCGTGGTGTGCTGCTTCGGTGTGGTGGTTTGGATGCATTTGGACAAGGTTGGTGTCGGACGGGGGTGGGGTCCCCTGCTCAAGCACTCACACTGCTGGAGACTCTGTCAGGCACTGCTGGGCCACTGGGAAGGTCCAATGCCGTGAGACGCTAAGGCCGTGTGACAGCCGAAGCCGGCGATTTGGGACCGCCCTAGAGACGCCCAAGTCGCTAAATCGCTAGCGGCCTGCGCTGGAGGAGCGGGAAGGGTGGGGGGGGGGGGGGGGGGAGGCGTCGAGGCGGCGCCGTGGGTGGGTGCACGCGGCAGCACAGGCGTGTTGTGAGGTGCGCTGTAGTGCGCGGCAGCCAGTGAGAGTAGTGGTGCGGCGGGTCAGTCGTCGACCGAGGTTCTCTGTCAGAGATCTCACCTTTACTCTCAGTGCAAGGCAAGCCTCTGGCCGTCTCATCGTGAGGCGTCGACAAACCATCCAACCAGACCACAGGCCTCGTTCAGTCATGGGCGGCAGCGGCAGTCGTGCCTTAGGTAAGGCAGGGCAGCCCTTCCTGACCATGCCCAACGAGGTTCAATCCCGAGGATGGATGGATCTGCTGCCTCTGCTGCTGCTGCTGGACAGGGCTAATTATCCCCAGCAAAGAGTCCGACCTTTCCCCATCTCTGGTAGCGAGACAGGCAGAACGCCTTAGATACACCCCCAAACTCCACTTCCTCGGCCGTAACAGCAATCGCTAGTCCCTGGAGAACTTCACATCCGTGAGCCACGTCGCGTACGACCCAATCCTACGGACGAGATCTCTTGACTCTTTTCTTCTGGGCAGCAGCCCCATTGGGGGATGGGCCGGGTTGGGGGATGGGCCGGGTTGGGGGATCGGACGCGGCGTTTAGGTCCATCGTGTCCTACCTCACCTCACCTTGCACGCACGAACATGCATACACTCTCTATCTATTTCTCCACAGTCTGCAGTGCCGCCTTACCAGAGATGGCTATTGCTGAATCCTCACTCTCCATCTCGTAATCTTGCAGGGTATCATCGGGGCTAGTGGTTTGCTTTTCCCTCTCAGTCAAGTAAGATTGAAGAAAACCTCAAACGGGGTATTCGTATATGTGAGGCGAGCTGGAGGGCATGGGGTTAATTCGTTAATTGCTGCGTGAAGATGTGTAATCATGCCTTCACCGACTGCCTGGTTCCCACCGCCCTGCGAGGAAACACAACAGGCATCACGATCCTTTCCCGCGAGATCGCTCCAGATATGGCAGCCTAGCGTAGCACCATCTCGCGATGCGGCTGCCTGCGTTACGGCTGCCTACTTTTTTTCTTTGCACAGGATGCAATCTCGCATCTTCCAGCATCCTGGGCCGTGCGCATGCAAGTCCGAGAGAGATACGCGGTTCTGGAGAAGCGAAATACGTGATTGGGGAAGAAGCACGCAAACCACAGGATGTCCCTGTCGACAGCTCGCCTTCGCCTTCGCTTCGTCAGCCGAACAAGCATCCATAATGGACAATTAACCCCCCTCCCTCCCTCCCTCCACTTCAGCGCTGGCGTATGCCCACCTCCAACCCCATTAGCCAGGGCAAGCAACTTCGAGGCTGAACGCCCTGGGCTGGCAAGCCTCGTCCAAGCTTCTCAAGCATGTCCAAAAGCGACCATGAAACCTGCAACTTGTCAGCTTGGCAGGGTGGCTGGCGTGGCTGATTACTGTGTGCTTCTGAAGGGGGTGGTGGAAGGATTTGCAGATGCAAGTCGTTACTCTATTCACGGGAACGAGGAGATCTACGTTGGATGCGTCAGCCCAAATGCATACATGCACACAACCTGAAGCTTAGCTCCAATCTGCATTTTCCGACAACAACGACCGTTGTACGGTTTTGCTGTTTGCGCAAAGAGGGAAACGATGCAACGAACGTTCTAGTCCATTACCGGAGAACTCGGATGGTGATGCGTTTCCTGAACGCGGTGATCACGAAATTCGGGGGGGAGGATTGGGCTCGTGGGGATCATGACAGCAATGGCCCGATCTCTCCTTCTCCCCCATCGGTGTCCCTTCCCAGGGGTCCATACTGGGCACGTCTGCATTGAGAATAAGCCTTACAGCTCACAAGGGGGTGGGCAGCAAGAGAGATTGTCATCATCGATATCGTCACCAGGGTTTAAGGTGGTGTAGGGCTTCAATTGGATCCTCGGTCTCAGCTATCCCTTATTTTCTTCCTCCGTGGCATTGTGATTAGTAGATTGCAGGTTGATTACTGACCGACCAACCGCAAGTCCCGAGGAATGCTTGCTCATCCACAAGTTAACCCCTGCCGCGGCCTGCTGTATAAGTAATCTGCCAGATCAACGCCAGCGCAACTCTGCTGAAGAAGCAAAAAGGAAAACGGCGCTAGTCTACAGATGGGTTTCCGAGTCACTGGCTAATGGGTATCTATCAGAGTCACAAGAGTGTCTATCAAAGTCATATTGAGACGGCGCAGGGCTGGCTGAGTCGAGTTGGTAATCATCGTGAATGCGAGGAATGTTGGACCTGCCCCCTTCCAATTCACACATTTCGAAACCGTCGCACTCTTCAAGTTCACATTAGTTACACGTCGCGATACAACCCCCGCGCGCCGAAAGCGAAAGTGTGAACCACGCGTAGGAACAGAAAAGTCCGGTGAAGCCCGACGAGATAGTCTCCGGTCAAGATTCCTCGGCTTCGGGTTTGGCCCCCCCCCCCTCTGAAGCTTCTCAAAACACACAAAATCGTGATCACCGTCCTTTCTACCGTTCATGCCGACGACCGCCGCCGCCGCAGCCGGACGGCGGCATCGCACGGCGTCCATCAACACCACAAAAATACCGCACGCAACCCGAAATGTTGAAGCCCAATGCGACCTTTCACGAATCACCCCCTCCCTGCCTGACAACAAATCTTGGGTCCGGCATTGTGACCCCATCGTCATTCCCATCCCGCCCCCGCGGCCCCCACCGGCGAGCCCCGGCACTCCGGCCCCAGCTGGGGTTCCACCAGAGGGGCAGCAAGCAGCACGCCCTCCAGCAGCTGTGCGGCGGCGTGCGTGCGCGCAGTCGGCCAACTCTCAGGTTCGGCTTGCGCACAGATTATCTGGGGCATTGCGGCCAGGCACAGGATGAATGACTGAGGAAGCACAGATTTGGGCAATGCGTGGGCAGCACACCCCCTGCAGCACATCCGACCAGGTCCCCGAAAGGAGTAGGAAAACGGCGGCCACGGCATCGGCGACGGCGACGTGCCATTTTGCTTGCTTGCAATTCCTTTTGAGTTGGTAGGGCACCCACGTCCAACCGAGTCGGAAAATGCAGGGGTCGCCCCCTGCTGTCCTTGGGGCTTATATCTGCAGAGACTTATTTGTAGACACCATACAGCAATTAGTGTACGGCGCAGGCTGCAGCAGGAGGTCGCATTTGGGACATTGTGACACTATCGAAGAAAGGAGACGGAGAGAGAACACATGTAACCCCAGATCGTCGTCGCCGCGTCCGCGAAGCACATGGCCTCAGAATCGCGTGACCCGTTATCCGACCATGTGTCGTTTCTGTTGTTTGTGCCCTTATTCTCCCTTTCTTTGGCACGTCAGCGCGCAGCGCGTTGTATGTCGCTGAAGAAACAAGACAAGTGATCCCGTAGGCCGCGCCGTGGTTGGTCAGCCGTGATGCACTTCCCCTTGCATCCGGATGTTGATCTTTCCATCTGTACGGTTTAAGTGCGTGCGTCGCGTACCTGTCTGTGTTTCTGTTCCTGCATTTTTCCTTGACCGAGCACAGCGATCACAAAAAAAGAAAAAAAAAAAAAAAAAAAAGAAAAAAAAAGGCCGTTAAATTGCGTGCGTGCAGCGCACAACAATCTCGCGTGTTGCTGTGCTGTACCTTTTGCATTGATGGGCCATTACGGGAAGGCCGTGTGTGCTGTTGCCCGCTTGCGCGTGTGCGTGCGTGTAAGTCGCTGGAAACGTTGAAACATCGCCAGGAGACAGGAGAGAGACAGAGAGACAGCAAAAATTCCAAACAGCGCACACCCCTGCCGAACCGTCATCGCCGAAGTTTCAGAATCTCGCAGTTAAGGAGAGCAGGAGAAGAAAAAGAAAAAAAAGAGTTTTACAGTTTTACATACACATGCACGCATTCCGTCCGCAGTCCGCCCAGTCCGAACTCTGTGTCTGCACGCGTACCTGTCTCTCGTGGAAACAAGGCTCTGCCCAGCACGACAGCACACCGCATTCCTCCCAGAGGCTGCCTGAACCACCGCTGCCGTCCGCAGTCAGATCGCCGTCGCCGTTGGAGGAGTCGGCGGCGGCGGCGGCAGGATCGTGCTCTGATTGGGAGGTTGACGAGCGTGTGTGTATTCCCCGATCAAACTTCTTTCAGCATTGCTCGTTTTCGTCGTTGGAAGTTGAAGCAGTGTAAGCACCCAGCACCATCACCCCATCGCCGAACACCCCGGTTTGTGATCAGCCTTGCCCTGCCCTGCCACGGCCAAGCAAAGTCAAGTCCCTTTTTGGGCAACGATACGGCGGGAGGATACCTGCCTACAGAATCTTGCACGGCTTGCTGCATTACATGCCCAAATATCGTAATCTCATAGCAGATTCCCAATTTAACCCTCTCTGAAAGGGCCTCGTGAAATTGAGAGACAGAGGGCCCATAGGGAAAAGAAAGGCCGACTAGTAGCTACGGATAGGCTCGTCCGTCCCTCTCTACGTCCGTTAACCCAAAAAAAAAAACCTTGCACCCTACCCAGGAATTCAAAGATCGTACCCCCTTCAGAGAATGAAGCCTTCAAGCCCTGCCACACACCCTCCACCTAACCTTCTTTGCCCAAGAGCGTGGCGCCCGTCGGCCGACGGACGGACACATTTCTTCAATTTTCCCCCCTTCACGCGAATGTTCGAATGGCATGCCGGGGAGCACCAGACCACGGCACTCCACCCTCTCTTTCCACACGCCCCTCCCTCCCCGTCCTTCGGGGAGATAGAAGCGCTAGGTAGATGATTCTGGCATTGATGAGATGGGACGCAAAAAAAAGGGCACACACTCAGCGCAACTCTCCAAATGGAAGCGGAAGGATGGGGTGTGTGTCGTACGTATGCAGCATACGTCCCCGGCACCTCCACACACACACACACCCCCTCCGCACCCCCCGTCTGCCATAGGGCAGGGCGTGTGGTGTGGTATTGCGCGTGCAGTGCGGCTGTTCCCCCACTCCCCTCCGCCCATCCTGCTGCCAACACCACGCCACACACCACACACACACCCGCCGATCTGGGAAATGGAGATATATGATTCTGGCTTCTCCCACCCTCGCCTCTGCTTTCTTTTTCGGAATCAGCTCGCAATCTAACTCCACCAACTCAAATCCCAATCTTTACCCAATATCTTCAATCCAAGGGCTGAGCCGCAGGAAGCAACGACACAATTACGTCGAGACAAGGAGCAAAAGAAAGCATACTACACTATC
The DNA here is from genome assembly GCF_026319265.1 of Colletotrichum chrysophilum. Classification (NCBI taxonomy): domain Eukaryota; kingdom Fungi; phylum Ascomycota; class Sordariomycetes; order Glomerellales; family Glomerellaceae; genus Colletotrichum; species Colletotrichum chrysophilum. The sequence goes on along the minus strand of NW_026517301.1, from coordinate 30,219 downwards.
ACTACCCAACAAGAGCGAAAGGGACCCGAGAAGCTGGAAAGGGCAAGATTCAGAAAAAGAAAGGAAAACACAAGGAACAATTGGATATAAACCCACCACAGCAACACAACCGATCGATCTTTCATGTCGGAGATCGTCACCCGGCATCCCTCGGAATCGAGAAACAAAACATTCACTTCTTCATCCCTGTGTACGACCGCGACACCGCACTTACATATACCACCTCGATCCTCGCACCACACTACCACCGTCTCACAACCACCACCACAACCACATACACAACAGCCATAATGCAGACCGACGCAGCCATGGACTCCCACAACGACGGCTTCAAGGTCTTCCTCAACAAGGTCATCCGCCGCAGCAGGAAGGAGGCCAAGCCCAGGGGCGTGGACATCTCCGCCCCCTTCGACTTCAAGAAGTGCAACCTCGAACTCGCGGGCATCAGCGCAGATGAGTAAGTCTACACACCTCCATCAACACCATCAAACTCAATGATACTAACAACCTCTCCAGAATTGCCATGCTCAAGGAACAAGCCGTCGCGAGCCGCATCGGCATCGCCGACTTCGACTCCGACTACCCCGCCAGGCCGATGTTCTCCATCCAGTCCGGCATGTCCAGCGCCTCCATCTCCACCCTCGGCAGCTCCTACAGCAGATGATTGATCTGATCAACCTGCCAAACAACAAAACACTCACACAACAATACATACACTAGCGATGGACGGTAATGGCAACTTGCCACGGGTTGTTACACCCAGGACGGTGATCAGCAACGTCTACTTTATGAGCGTCAACTATTAGCGAGAGCGAGCGTCCGGCACTATGATGCTTTTGGGGAACAATTACTTCAGCGACGGCGTTATTGGAGCGGGGAAAAACTACTGCAGCGACGACGACAGTCGGTTTGCTCTTGATTTGCTTTGTCACTTCTTTGAGATTATTAGTACGATACCACTTGGTACGCAGTGTTGACTGCAGAGAAGCTTGCGAGCTGAGGACGATTGTTGTTCAGAGGAAGAGAGAGAATGGTGCCCAAAAAGGCCCAAAGACAAATACAGTAAAATTATCTTCACCTTCACTTCTTCCGCTGCCACGCCTGTGATCTTCTTGCACCGCAATGCTTCCTACGACTGTGCCTCTGGAGTCTGTGTGACGCATCCACACTGATTTGGAAGTAGTCACATGCCGCTGAGCTGCCTCAGCAACCATCGTCATTGTCAGCCTCGTGATTTGTGAAACTGCACAGCCATGGGCCATGGCTGCTGCCTTGCAGCCTGCACCCGAAGGTCCCCGATCCCCACCTCGGAGCCGTAGGGCGAAGCCGCCGAGGAAGCAAACATGTCAAACTTGCAAACATGAGGCGAGGGTAATGCTGCGCAATGATGCGCAGGATCGAAAGGGTCGTCAAAGGGACTTGCGCGCTTGCGGGTGTCACGTAAGCTGAGCCCCATGCGAGGTCGCAGGCCAGGGGATGTTGTCGATCCTCCACAGGTTCCAACCAACCCACTCTCACCGAGACCCGAGCCGATGTATCTCGGTGACAGGCGGAGCGCTCGCCAGTGTGCCAGTCTTGGCTCTGGGGCGGATGGGCGCAGGTTACAGCGCATTAGTGGCTGAATAATCCGGGAACGAGCCCAGGGCTGGAGATTGTAAAGACGGATACGCAGCAGCAGCATCCAGATCTGGTCGGAGCAGTCAGAGGGCCGGGTAGCGGCATTGGGCCGTCGGCGTCGGCATATTGAGGGCCACCTGGCAAGGCCACGGGGATAAGTTCTCATGTCCGGCGGCCGGATGTAAGACGGCGCAACCAGATGCCCGTCCTCCGAGGCAACGAGAACGTGGCTCTCGCGGTTTGAGCATCCGCATCACCACTCATGGTCATCCATGCCTGCGGCGAAGCGGTGCCTGGACTGGATCCTGTTTTTTTGGGAACCGGTGGGCTCCTAGGCTGGGTGTGCCGTGCCGCAACACATGGCGGCTCTTTTTCGTGAATGGATGGCCGCGTGACCTGAAAGTCGTGAACGAGCCCCGACGAATTGCGGGAAATGTTGGCGCGATCTGTCAGAGCTAGGGGAATTGCTGGCTGGTGCTCAATTGCGAAATTGTGGAGGAAGCATGTTGGCCAATGTCTCAGCACGTCACGTCTGTTAGGGCACGACGTGCAACCCTCCGAGGATCATTTGTCGTGGGCAGAACTCCCAGGCTCCATCAGCAAGGTGCCAGCCTCGCGTGCCAGACGGCTGTAAGCCCTGATTCAATTTGGCTCCCGCTGCCACTTTAACAAGTACCAATCGGTACCAATAGTTGGTCAATGGAGATCGCATCGCCATCTCCGTGCCATGTGTGAGATTCCAGATGGTAATGATTACGGACAGGTCAGGGTCTGTTGGGGCAGATTACACTGGCAGTTTTGGGCGCGTTGCCATTCGTCGACGGACGCAAGGGACAGGGCAGGCGGGTGAGCGTGGGATTGAGTGTTTGCTGTTTTGGCCCGTTTTGGATAGGTGAGCGATGGTATAGATGGGGCCGGCAGGGACGCCGACGAGGGTTGAACTGGCGGTGTTGATGTGTTGTTTCTTTTCTGCGCGTGCTGCTCGCGGGGCGGTGACGGTGACTACCCGGCCTCGATTCTGAAGACGTGCATGCTGATCTGCGGCTGGGCGCGAGGAGGGCACGGCCATGGACGTGTTTGTTTGGTCAACGAGATTGTCTCTCCATCGGGTTGAGATCTCGCAGGTCTCAGAGCCGTGATGCTTGATATCAGCCAGTCATTGACGACATCCCTCCGTTCGATATCGAGCCAAGATACTGCTAGCAAGGTACTCTGAACCTCACCGTTCTGTCAAGACGGCATCGCTGCTGTATGTGTACTGCATACGTAGCATGTGTGGTTGCAGCGGGAGCTGAGCTTGAGGTCCGCTCCGTAGGTTCGTTCATGCGCATGAGGTTGAGGGGTTGCTGGAGGTGAAAAATTTGCGTCTTGAGTGATTGGTTTCTGGTGGTGAATCACCAATGAGCAGGCGCGACTTGGTCGTTAGCGGAGGCTACCAGCGGGGAAGTAACGGGCCAAGATGCAGTTGCAGCCACTGGTGGAAACGGAGATGGAAGGTGGGGCTGGAGGCTGCTTCCCGACAGGACGGGCTCACTTTGAGTCCTCAGAGTCCTGCACCTGCCCCTGGTGCACTGTGGCTCCCCAGTCTCCGACCCTCCCGTTCCTTCCGGCTTCTCCCAGTATTGAGGCGCCCGTGATTGGTCTTGGACACCGACATCTATTCGTGTCCACGGCCTTCGCCCTTGGTCAGCCAGCCCTCTGAGTCCCTGACTGGCTTCCCCCGCCATTCCAGCACATTGGTGCCGGTTTCTTCTCGCTGGCAGGGGCCACAGGGCAACCGTCAAAGAGTCATCAGGCCCGTTTTGGCAGTCGGCTGGGTTCGTAACTTGTAAGACTGCTGGGACTTCGCTGGGAGGCAGCCCCCCTTCACACGTTGAACCCCCAAATTTCCCCGTGTTTTTGAGAGGGTGTTGACGTTCCAGCGGGCTTGGCTTAGCCAGCAGCGATGATCAATCTCGCGTCCTTAGGCGTCACCAGGGAGTCGTCATCTCGCAAAGGGACCTGGAGGAGACTTGCAGGAGTTGTGGGCGAGGTATCTTGTCGCATGTCAAGTACCGCGGAGTACCTCTCCTCCGCCGTTACGGTCTGCGCGCGTGAGTACCGCTAGCCGTGAGCCATTTCGCGTTGGCGGGCGAAAGGCAGCAGCGGATGATGACACGCAGACCAAGACAGTACCTTCGAGGAGTCGGTGCCGGACGTTGCTGAAGCATCCGTCCGGTCTCTGGGAGGTATTCGTCCGTTCTGTCCACGTCGTCACCTGTCAGCTTGATGCCCTGCGGCCTGCGACAAAGGGTGTCGAGCAAGGCAAATATGGGAACCGCGAGGCGTCAAGGCCACCTGTTGTTTTCTCAACTTTTGCCTCAGTATTCCGGTGTTTGAGCATTGTTGCCCCCCATCTCAGGCTTGAAGTCAAGATCCATTCCAATTAATCGTTGCTTTTGGGACACCAAGAACGACAGGGAGCTCGCGGGTGAGAGCCACTGAGGCTAGAGGGACTGAGCCACTCACAAGCCGCGGATCAAGGCCCCAACGGCGTCGGGGTTTGGTGCCTGAGTCATTAAACCCGCTCGCCTTGGTCTGGCAGGAGAGTACCACGCACCAAGTATCGGCGCCAGAGAGGGAATCGGAAAACAGGGACCAAAACGCGCTTCCATTTAGTAATTTTAAAGTTCCCGAATCCACCCTGTTGCCGTCACTGAGCGAGAGAGCTCCGAATCCACGCGAACGGAGACCTACGCAGTAAATCCGTCACGGTATTGAATCTTTCAGTGGAGGTGTTGCTTCGAGTCACTCGCTGCATCTGTATTCGACATAGAACACACAATATTTGAAGTCTACTGCGCAAATACTGTTTAAATGATAATGTGAAAATGAGTGTGAACGTCACTTGCAGCAACACCCATGCCCTGCCTCCAAAACCCTCATGCCCCGGTCTAGCGCGCCCGTAGCTGTGCCCTTCTGTCGCATTCCCCATTCCTTCCAGCGGAGGAGACTGCAAGAAAAAAAGACGGTCCTAGAAAGGCGCAGATCTCCACTGGAAGAAGACTGCTGAATCAAAGTGAAGAGGCGGGACACCGAGGCGGGCCATATGCATTGCGGTCCATGGATGGCAACGGCAATGGCAGGAGCCGTGGGTCCCCAGTGGCCCGTAGGTACTCGGCTGTACGTCTCATTGACTCCGTCCGATCTCACAAAGCTCCCGCTCCAGTGTGCCAAATTCCCACCTTTCTAGTCCCTAGCTTAGCTCCGCTACTCGCCTTTTCCTCCCACTGCCACTGCCACTCACACTCGGTCACTCTGAAAATCTACCGGCATCTCTAATACTTCTAGTTCGCCCCCCTCGCTCTCACTTCCAGCTTCTGTTCCTCTCTCCTCCCTCCAATCCCAATTATACCCCCTTCTTTAATCAGATTCGCGCGTTTGTTTGACGGCTACAGTGCTGTCAAATGAACCTGCAACGGACTCTTCACATTTTCCCCCATGTAAGTTGAATTATTCCCACCTGCTGCTCTCTCACGAGATCACCTTCCCGTCGCTGCGAAATTGTGGTGACTCGCCGCCCCTCGTCCGGGATTTTGCCGTGGCGAAACAAGCACGGCAGTCCAGCCTCGGAAATTTCGTCTGAACACCGCAATGCACCGCGCAAATCTTTTTTTGTCGTTGGCTGCTGCTCCTCAATTTCCTGTCGATCCTGCATCTCCAGACAATTGCGACTGACAATCCAACCACAGAATCCCCCCCTTCCCCGCGAGTTCTAAATGCCCACCATCTACTCCTCCCTCTACCAGAGTTTCATCCGTCAAGGATTTGCGAAATCTTTCACAAACGCCTACGCCCAGTCCGTCGTAGCTGCCACACATCCCATCCTTAACACCCAGAACCGGCCCTCATTCGCCCGCCGGAACACCAACCGCTTCGGTCGTCTTCAGTCGTTCCAGCTCCAGTCCGCATTCCACCACGAGCGGACAACCACCGGTCTTCCCGAGCATCGCCACGAGAAGCTCACCAGCCAACATGGAAGCTTAGACGCGTACTTTGAGGCCCTGCAGAAGCAGCAGGAGCAGGCCTCTGAGGAGGATCTCGAGAAGGAATGGAGCCAGTTCCAGTTCCAGAGGCAGATTGAGTGGAAGCCGGAGCCAGAGGCTGTCCTCGCCGCCGAGCCCAAGGCCCTCGATCTCGAGGACGCTGCCGAGGATGCAGAGGCACTATCCGACATTCCACCAGAGGCCCAGGCCGCCCTGGCCGAGATCGACGCAGCATTAGAGAGAGAGATTGAACACAGGAACCGCTTGGAGGCTTTGGAAGAGGCTTCCGAGCACTCCGTCCGATCAGCCTCCCCCGCCGTCCGCTCTTGCCACTCCCCGGCCATCGACCCCTCGAGGACACCGTTCAGCATCCGCACCGCTACCCCTCCCGTGCACCCGCAATCCCAGGTTTACGCCGACCACTTGCACCACCTGTCTGAGGATGGCCGCTACTCTGAGATCCCGGCCGTCTTCGAGGCCATGCTGGTCGCTGGCGTGCCCCCCATCGCCAGTGCCTACAACGCCCTGTTGATGGCCGCCATTCACCTGCCCAACGCCAAGAATGAGATGGTTTCCAAGGCTCTGGACGTGTACGCTGATATGCTCCGCCGCAAGGTGGTCCCCGACAGCGACACTTACAACATCTTGGTTGGCCTTCTCGCGGCCCGCTCTCTCGAGGTCGCTGCTCTGAAGAAGTCCCTCGACGAGAAGCGCGTTCGCTTTGGTGGCATGGACGAGCCTGGCAAGTTCATGTTCGCATCCCACGAGCTTGAGCATGCCATTCTTTCTGAGGACGACAGGCTGGGTCTTGCTATGGAGATGTTTGAGAAGTCAGTCCTCACCCAGAGGGCGTCCTACTCGGCTGAGTCTTACCACCAGCTGATCTCTGCCTGTGCTCAAGCCGGACGTGTCGATGACATGCTCCGCCTGTACGAGCACATGGAGCTGAACCGCGTCACTCCTTTTGCTGCCATGTTCCCCGCCATGATCACCGCATTCGCCAATGCCGGTGACCTGGTCAGCGCTGTCGAGTGCTACAATGAGTACAAGGACCTCGCCATTGCTAATGACAAGGGCGAGCCCTCTCTCAACGACAGACTCGACGCCGAGGTTTACGCCGCAGTAATTCACGCCTACATCATCTCCGACAAGGTCGAGGGCGCTATGAAGTTCTACGAGAAGATCATCACGGAGTACGAGGTTCGCGCAGGCGACATCAAGGACGCCATTGTCAGCTCTGGCTTCGTGAAGGCCTTCACTGAGCGTGGCATCTTCAACGAGGCCCTTCGCTGGGCTCAGGTTGTCGAGGCCGAAGTGAGAGCTGAGCCGATGAGCAGTCTGGCAACCCGGGCTGCTGACGTCGGTGACAAGCTCACTGCCATTGCGGCGTTTGCCAACCTGCCCATCAACTTCCAGCCCGTCGCCACCCCCGCCATGGCACTTTTGGCTCTCAGCGTTCGTGAGGGCGATGTCGCTTCTGCGGCCCGCTACTGGGGCATCCTGTGCAACCCTGAGACCCCTGTCACCGCCGCCCTTATCGAGCCCACCGCCATGTTTGCCATCGCCCTTATTGGCTCCGGCCAGGTCGCTGAGGGTCTGTCTCAATCGGAGATGATGTTCCAGAGAATTCGCGCAGTTAGCCCGGAGCACGCTGACGAGGTCGAGGAGGGTGTTGACTTTATCCACCGATTCATGACCAGCCGCGGTATCGCGGACCCTCGTGAGATCGCTTCCCAGGTCAACTCCGCTTCTCCCTTCGCATCCACTGCCACTGTCTCCAGCTTCGAGGATTCTTTCGACCCGTATGCGCACAACACCGACTTCAAGGGCTCTTCGCTTATCTCTGATGAACTGGAGGGCGCGCACGGTCGCAAGGGTCCCAGGCTCCATGATGCTCTCACCCGGTTCCGCAACATGCGCCGTGCTGGCCGTCACCCCCGCTACATCACCTACGCCAAGCTGATCTCCGCTGCCGCACGTGACAGCAAGATGGAGCTGTGCAACGACATCCTCGCCATGGCCCGCACCGACGTTCCCCTCCTGCCCCAGTACGCTGTCGTTCGCTACGGCTGGTCTTCCATCCTGGACGCCATGGTTGGTGCTTGCTTGACGATGGGCAACCGCCAGATGGCCGAGCAGTACCACCAGGAGCTGCTCGCCATGGGTGCTGCCCCCTCTGCCAACACTTTCGGTCTTTACATCACCACCCTCAAGGAGTCCGCCAAGACTTTCGACGAGGCTTCCGAGGCTGTCAAGATCTTCCACCGTGCCAAGGCTGAGGGCGTCGAGCCCAGCTCCTTCCTGTACAACGCTCTGATTGGCAAGCTGGGCAAGGCTCGTCGCATTGATGACTGCCTCTTCTACTTTGCTGAGATGCGCGCTCTTGGAATCAAGCCTACCTCTGTCACCTACGGAACCATTGTCAACGCCCTCTGCCGTGTCAGCGATGAGAAGTTTGCTGAAGAGCTGTTCGACGAGATGGAGGCCATGCCCAACTACAAGGCTCGCCCCGCTCCCTACAACAGCATGATGCAGTTCTTCCTGACCACCAAACGCGACAAGTCTAAGGTCCTTGCCTACTACGAGCGCATGAAGACCAAGGGTATTGCGCCTACCGCGCACACCTTCAAGCTTCTCGTTGACACCCACGCCACCCTGGAGCCTATTGATATGGCTGCGGCTGAGGCTGTTCTTGACGCCATCCGCGCCTCTGGTCAGAAGCCCGAGCCCGTCCACTTCGCTGCCTTGATCCACGCCCGCGGCTGCAACCTCCACGACATGGAGGGAGCCCGCAAGGTGTTCGACTCCGTCATGGCCGACCGCTCCGTCTCTGTCAACGCCAGCCTCTTCCAGGCTCTGTTCGAGGCCATGGTTGCCAACCACAAGGTTGCCGACACCGAGGCAGTTCTCGGACAGATGCGCCGCCGCGGTGTTGAGATGACTCCGTACATCGCCAACACCCTGATCCACGGCTGGGCTGCTGAGAAGAACATCGACAAGGCTCAGTCCATCTATGACTCCGTCGTTCACGACAAGCGCGAACCCAGCACGTACGAGGCCATGACCCGCGCCTTCCTCGCTGTCGAGGAGCGCGAGAAGGCCAAGGGCGTCGTTGGCGAGATGCTTTGCCGCGGCTACCCCAGCGCCGTTGTCAACAAGGTGCTGGAGCTCCTGGGCGGTGGCGGTGGTGAGGAAGCTGCTGCCCAAAACTAAGCTTCTCCTTAACCGCAACCATCCTTTGTCAATTCATCGAAGCACGCATTGAGCAGCAGCTCTGCGTGTCCTTTCAGATTACCATATTTCCTTTGTAATTGCCCTCAACTACCGATTTGTTTGATACCCCGTTGTGTGTTTTGACGCCGGTGGACCGAGGGTTCGGGGTGTCTGGGTAGGATGGGCGGCTAGGTTGTGATAATCGGCAGTGCGCTGGAGGCATCTTTTCCATTTCCGTTTCCTATGTTACATTGTGCTTGGTTTTTAGGAGTCTGAATTTGGGTGTGGGAGTCGAATTCATCCCCGACGTGTTTCGGGGCGGGTTACCACGGCGTTGCGGAAGCAAAAGGGTCAAAGGGGCAGAGCCACCCGTTCACAGGGGCTTTTTCGGAAAGCGAGCGATGACGGCCATTGGCCCGCAACAAACGATAGACACTACTCCACTCAGCATATAAAAAAGAGAAGGGCGCGCGCGGGTAGAATGCGCGACGACTGCAGCATAGAGGGATCAGGGACGGGTCGGGCGGACGGGAGGACACGGATAACGGTATCTACGAAGGTCAGATTACGACATGCCCATGACAGAACGGGGCGTGTGATCCTGCTGTATGTATATTATCGGCAGACATTGGCATTCCAAGAAGATTATGTCAAACTGTTCAAAGCTTGTTCCTTACTCGAAGTGAAGACCAATGCGTGATTTGACGTTTCGAAGAGGCCGGGCCCCTGTCAAGTAAGAGGCCGCCGCTTCCATCCGTGCCCGCAAAGGCAGCTCTGACGTCCGGCATGCCGTGCATGTTTCAAGAACACACGGAAGAGACAGGAAACGGGCCCAAGCTCCTGGACGGAAGCAGGTCTGACAGCTATGGGCATCGGGGAGGCACCTCTGGCAGAAAGGCATAGTGTGTATTGGTTCGCTGCCATGCTGGAATTCTTCAGTTGATCCAGCAGAAGCTCGACAACGAATCCATCGGGGTGCCGCCCGCTCCAATTGGACGGACGGATGGGGTCACTCCCGTCCTCGGCGTTGGGGGCCGGAGCTTATGGGGCGGGCAAACACAGTCGCGGCAAACAGAGGCATGGTAAGGTACCAATCATGCAGCAACAGCGCAGGCGGCAGAATTGGCGGGCTCGGATGCTACTGTATTTTAGCACTGTCTCTTCCCCCCCCCCACGATGCGTATGTGAGGTCGTCCGCCTTTTTTTCCCTCAACGCTGGCCCAAACTTTCTGCCTTACGGTTCCATCACGACTGCGTCATCAACTCACCCTCCTCTTTGACCTCCTCTGGTTGCAAATTCAGACCAGAGTTTCAAAAAGGTATACACTGCAGTTTTCCCGCTGTGATTGTTCCAATTGGCGATCTTGCCCTCTCTTCTCTCTCATCTTCTTTTGAGAAAAGCAACTCGGGAAGGCGGCAGGTTGCAGCACAGCTTAAGCAAGCACGGGAGAGACAATAAACGCCCCTGCCTTATCGTCGCTATCGTCGTTATCGTCGTCTCTGTTGTTCCTGTCATTATTCGTCTCCGTCCTCCGTCCTCCGTGTCCGTCCGTCGTCTCTGTGGTAGAGTACGGATACCTTAGGTAAGCTAGCTGAGCGCGTCTTAGGTAATCACAAATAAGTAGAGAACAGAGGGGTTCTCTAAGTGATAGCTTATATAAGACGAAGTTCCTCAGTTTGCCCGAGACATTTTGTTTACGCTGGAGTAGGTAACACGAGAAGGCCTGCCCTTCAACATAAGGCTACAGTCCACAGACTACAACCGGTCAATAGAGCGACTACCTTGACTGAGCAGCTGGGGAACAAGAGACGGAAGGTCGCAAAAAAAGGAAGAAAAAAAGAAAAAATGACGGCCGGAGCAGACACGACCGCGACCGCCGTCTCGGCCCCCGGGAAGGTGCTCCTCGCGGGCGGGTATCTCGTCCTCGACCGGGCGTACACGGGCCTCGTTTTCGGGCTCAGCGCGAGGGTGAACGTCGTCGCGGCCGAGATCCACACGTCGCCCGGCGTGCACCTGACGGAGATTATCGTCGAGAGCCCGCAGTTCCTCGACGCGACGTGGCGGTACGGGTTCCATCTCGCGCCTGAGGATGGGGGGATTACCGTCACGCAGCTGCAGGTGTAAGTTGCTTCTCTTTACGTGCTTCCCTTTCGGCTTGGATCAGGCTTCGTCACGTTTGATATGTTCAAGTGAAGTGGTGATGGTTGTCGGTGAGGTGGGGTCGGTGGTTGCGGTGAGGGGCTGATATCGCTCACTTGGACATGTGAGATCTCATGTGAGATGACAGCCTCGATGAACCAACCTCACCAGCATCCCACACGTCTAGAGTTGCAAAGTCACTAACACCATCCCCCAGCGGCTCCAAAATCAACCCCAACCCCTTCGTCGAGACCACCCTCTCCTACGCCCTCACCTACATCGCCAGCATCCGCAAACGCCGCCCAAACCACGCCCTGACATCCACCCGCCTCATCATCCTCGCCGACAACGACTACTACTCCCTCCCGGACACCACGCCCGGCGCCGCCGCCCAGCAGCAGGGCCGCTTCGCGCGGTACCCCCACACCCTCAGCGAAGCCCACAAGACCGGCCTGGGCTCCTCCGCCGCGCTCGTCACCTCCCTCACCGCCGCCCTCCTCACGCACCACCTGCCCTCGAACCTCTTCAACCTCGCCTCCGAGGCCGGCAAGCACACGCTGCACAACCTCGCGCAGGCCGCGCACTGCGCCGCGCAGGGTAAAGTCGGCAGCGGCTTCGACGTCGCGGCCGCGGTCTTCGGCAGCTGCCGGTACCGCCGCTTCTCGCCGTCCCTGCTCGACGGGCTCGGCGCGCCGGGGCAGCCCGGGTTCGCGGAGGCGCTGGTGCGCAAGGTGGACGAGTTCCAGGGGTGGGACGTCGAGGTCGACAAGAGCGTCAGCCTGGCGCCGGGGTTGTGTCTGCGCATGTGCGACGTGGACTGCGGCAGCCAGACGGTGGGCATGGTGAAGAAGGTGCTCGCGTGGCGCAAGGAGGACGCGGCGGGGAGCAAGGCGCTGTGGGACGAGCTGCAGGGCCGGAATGAGGCGCTGGCGGCGGTGTTGAAGGATGGGCGGACCGAGGAGGTTGGCGCGGCGGTCGGCAAGGTGAGGGGGCTGATTAGGAAGATGGGCGAGGGCAGCGGGGTGCCGATTGAGCCGCCGAGCCAGACGGAGCTGCTGGATGCGGTGAGCGGGGTGGAGGGCGTGCTTGGGGGGGTTGTACCGGGCGCGGGCGGGTTTGACGCGCTGGCGCTGGTGATGAGGGACGATGAGAAGACGAGGAAGAGGGTTGAGAAGTTTTTGGAGGGGTGGAGCCGGGAGAAGGGGGCGAGGGTGAAGTTGCTGGGCGTTTTGGGGGAGATGGAGGGCGCGCGGAGGGAGGAGCTGGGGGTTTATGCTGGGTGGCTCTTGTGAAGCGATTTTCTTGAAGGGGGTGGAGCAATTGAAGGGAGTTCAAAAAGAAAACGGCAAGTTTAGAACATAGCAACGACAATTGAGCGTGAGATTTCGACGAGCAAAACTGGCTTGAATGAGTGAACGGGTGAGGGATGTGGTCGTGGTGGTGAACTGCCGCTGCGTGGGTGCTCCACCCAATCGTGCTACATAGGCTGGTTTTGAGCCGATTACTGTCACCAATCAAATGCGGCGGACATAGCTCAGTTGGGAGAGCGTCAGACTGAAGTCAACTTCAATCACTTAATCTGAAGGTCGTGTGTTCAATCCACACTGGCCGCATAAACTTTTGCATTTTTGCAGATCTCATGATATATCTTGACATAGCGCTGTGCAACGACGGTGTCGATTGCTCCTTGTTCAGAAACTCTTTGAAGCTGAGACTTTGTTTTTTGCTACCTCTTCAGGCTTTTTAGATAAGACTGCATATTTTTTTCGTGCTAGAGCAATTACTTTTCCCGTCAGTTTATATGCACTCCATGTTAAAGCACTATCGTCATCGTCTGCTGGCGTTCATTGTTGTCCTTCGTTGGTATTGTCTGTTGTCGTCGTCGTCGTAGCCGTCCCCGTCTTAATTTCTGCTACTGTCGTACTCATTCAAGTCTACTGTGGTGTCAACTAGATGCTCCTTCCACACGCTTCCGAAGCTCTGTAGAATTTTCTCTTGCAGGCCAGATCACTTCACTTCAACTGTACGCCCAATTTTCACCCTCTCTCTCTCTCTCCACGCCTTCCATCTTTTCTTTCTACATCGTCGCGGCCCCCTTTGCAACCCACCTTCCCTTCGCTTTTCGACGATCACTATCGTACCAGCCTTTCCTCTTCTTCAACCTCGATCAACCTTTTTCTATGAAAGGTGAGTTTCAATCTCCAGGGGGTTTATCTGCTCCTCTGCCTCTCTCCATCTCTCTTCCCCCTCTCTCTTCATCCTGGTGCCGTCCTATCTTTCAAGTTTAAAGGGCTGACTGAAAATACTTTCACCTTCGAGTGCCTTGGCGAAAACCTGACCGTCGTGCAGAAAGCAGCGACGCAACCTTCCAAGATTTCAAGCTTTTCTTCTGGCACACCTTTCTCATCACCAAAAGCCATCATGTCTGCCTTTCTCGACGACATGGACGAAGCGACGCTGCAGCTGATTGTCCAGATGCAACAGGAAGACATCAGAGAACTGCAGGACCAAAGCAAGGGCAAAGCTAAAGAAGCCGATCGGTCTGACGCAGACGTGGCTTTCGACACGTATCAAGCCGAGCTTGTGTCCTTCCGGACCTTCGCCGCGGACCGCGCCTTGAGTAGACGTATCGCTCGCCAGGAAGGCACCTACCCAAGAGTTACAACCATCACAGCTCCGGCAGAGCAGCAAGCTGTACCGGACGCAAGCAACCCAATTACTTCGCAGCCAGCTGAGAGCTACAGTGCCGAGGAGATCGTTACGGAGGAGATCGTTGCGGAGGAGATCCTCGCCGCAGATGCTGTCCATACAGTCTGCAACACCGACATTTCCGACGATGATTCTATCGTTGACATGCCCGAGTCCTCCTCCTGGGGTGCGTCCAGAAAAACTTCAAAGCGCACAAGGTCAAGAAGTCCAGATCGGCCAGAGACCCGGTCCTGCATTTCCTGCACCAAGGACTATGACCCGAGCAACTTTTATCTCGCTATATGTGACCACCTTTACTGCGCGACTTGTCTGCAGAAACTATTCCATCTGTCTCTGGTTGACGAGAGTCTTTTCCCGCCCCGATGCTGCCGAAAACCTATCCCCACGGATCAAGTACAGCACATCATACCCAAGCAGCTCATGCAGGAATTCGTCGCCAAGGAGATTGAATTTTCGACAGTCAACAGAACCTACTGTCATCAGCCTCAGTGCTCAGCATTTATACCTCCTACCAGCATTGAAGAAAGCATCGCAACCTGCCCTGCCTGTAAAGCAAAGACGTGCGTGTTGTGCAAGAGCATGGAGCACAAACACGACGAAGTATGCAAGGAAGATACAGCGACGCAAGAAGTTCTGAAGCTGTCTGCTGAGAAGAAGTGGCCAAGATGCAATAAGTGCCGGGCAATTGTTGAACTGAACGTGGGTTGCTACCACATGAGTGAGTTTGTTCAGAAGATACATGCACATCCCAGGTCCCCGCTAATCATACGATCTTCAGCTTGCCGCTGCGGAGGACAGTTTTGTTATCTCTGCGAAGCACCCTGGAAGACCTGCGCTTGTCGCCAATGGGACGAGCCGAGGCTTTTCGCTGGCGCCGAACAACGAGTCAACAGAGCGCCGAACGCCCGGAACATGACCCCCCAGCAGCGCGCTGCTGCTTTGACTCGAGCCCGGCGAAATGCCATACGGAACCATGCATGCGAGCATGATGGTCGTTGGACCAAGATTTATGGTGAGCATACTTGTGAGGGGTGCAGTGACAGGCTGAGCGAGTTCATCTTTCGATGCGACGACGATGCGACGACTGTCTTCTGCCGTCCTGTGCGAGATGCAGGCTCAACCGATTCACCTGAATAGAAGGAAGGGAGAGTACCGCAGGCATTGTATGAGATTACGGGGATTCAAAGATGACTGGCATGGGTTAGGCCGTTGGAGAGCAGTCGTCCATCTTGGACTCTGGAGTAATTCGCAAATATCTCATCTTGGAAGCTTAAGGAGCTAGCAAATGACAAAGTCTCATCTTGAGAGCACTCTCTGAAAGAGAGATCGCGTCATTTACATGAGACCGCCCAACTTCCCTGTGTCTATACGGAAATGTTTCCTGTGTAGTTAATTACTCCTATTAAAGACGGTGGCAGAAGTCATGATAGTAATAGTTCGACGACGATGGTAGCCACGACGACGGCATACGATCTCGCCTATAGTACGGGACGTTCCTTAAATCCCAACGACAAACCGCCTTCTTGCTTGTCCTCCAATCTTTGTGATCGCATTCAAGGTTTTGCTCTCAGTCTACGTGCATGACGGCCCCTTTTGTCCCCAGCTTGGCCAAGTCAGTTTGCTTTCTATCCTTCACCTCGTCACCCTCTGCAGCAGTTTAAGTGAACCCCATTGTGATTCTCCTTCTGGTCTTCCAATTCCAGCAGTGCTGATCCCCTTTGCTCCAGAGCAATAATCAATATTAAATCCCAAAAGTTTGGCTCTATCGTCGAACTGTTTTAATAGATGATGAACGCTGGGTGGAAGGTGTTCTTGTTAAAAGCGATTGAAACGGCACCTCCGACAAGCACGGATTCGACACCGCTCGCATTCGTAGATGAATCGAGGCAGAGTGTCGTGGCATTCTTCGCAATTGAAGACACCGCTGCGATATCTCCAGGCCTGATGTGTGCATTCATGGTTCTGGACCAGATTCTGTGCCTCCCTTTCAGCCAGCCGTGCCCTCCTCTCAGCGTCGAAATGCCGAGCGTCAGCATTTCTGTTGATGATGGCATTAGCGCGAACGTAAAGTCGCTCCTCGTTCCACTGCTCGCATACACATGTCTTCCACTTCAGGCCGCATGTATAGCAGAACTGGGCACCGCAGTGACAGGCTCAAGAACGGTTCAGCCGAACGCTCGGTAGGAACAGGTATGATGGGAAGCTCACTCATATGATTGCAACCATGCTCGAGCTCCACAACGCGTCGGCAAGAGAAGCATCGCTGCCATCCGTTCTCGGCGGCGACTTGCAGCAGAAACTGCGTAGCGGTGTCTTGGCTACAGTCTTTACCCTGGTGGTCTGCGCCTTTGCATATGGCGCATGTTTTATAAACACATCGCGGACACGTCGCTATATCGTTCTTAATAAACTCCACGGGCACGAAAGTTGAACAGGTGGGTTGGTGGCAGTACGTGCGGTTCGGGGTTGAGAACTCGACCTCCTTAGCGCGGAACTGGCCCACGAGTTTGGAGCCGAGGACGGGGCGATGATTGTCAACGGGAATTCGCTGACCGCAACAACGTGCCGGGAAAAGAGATTCGTCTGTGTAAGGCATGCTTCAAAGAGACTTCGGAGGCAGTCATGGCAGTAGAGGTGGCTACAAGGACAGCGGGACAATTTAGTGATGGAGAACCTGTCCTGACAGCTGATGCAGGGTTCCTTCGCTACCTTGACGGGCTTCGTGGTGCCATTCATGTCGCTTCGCGAAGCTGCCCAGGAGGAGGACTCTGGCTGGTCTAGAGTCTCGTCATCGTCGGCGTCTGCAGACATGTAGAGCTTCTGAAGCTTGCGAAGCATGTCGGCGTCTAAGTCGGACATGTCTTCGTCTGGGGAAGTCGTCTTTGAATTAGCAGAAGTCTGAAAGGAGTTCTGGTTGACTGTCTCGCCGCGGCTAAGGCGAAGTGCTATCTCTCTGTCGCGCTCAGCTTGCCTCTCCTGTGCAGCGAATACTGTCACAAGTTTACCATCTGTACGGGTGGCCTTTTGAATGCTCCGGCTCATGGTTCTGTCCGATACTCGTTGCTCACATGTCTTGAGCTCAGACTGGTAGGTTTCGAAGGCGAATTCCGAGTCAGGAAGACTACCTTCTTTCTGCTTGCCCTTTCTGCAATTCTTCATATGTTCTAGATCTTCGAGCTGCATCTGGATGACCAGGTGCAGGGTCTCCTCGTCGATGTCGTGGCAAATCATCTTCACCCAATTAGATGAGATGAGTAGAGATGATTAGTGAGGGTTCGAGGTGGATAGCAGTAGGATTCATCAAAAGCCGTTCGAGTCCCGAGAGGAGACGGATGAGATGTCGTTTCAGATCGAAATTGTGAAATAGGACTCTACTGCCGGGGAAAGCTCATGGGTCTCAAGAAGAAATGCTGACAAATTACACTTAAGCAAGGAAGTATTGGAGTTGGAAGTTGAGTGCAAGATGGAGATGACTTGTTGCAGCTGGGGAGCCTGCGCCTGTTCACAAGAACGCAGCCGAGCATAACGGTGTAGGTCAGGTGAAAGCGAAGGCGGGGGCAGCTGAAATAAATAACACATCCTCCGGGGCCGACATCTGAAGCTCGATGCTTTTCTGTTGGGTTGCCGACGGCTTGGTCTTTGACTTCCAGATGTAGACGGCCTCCTGCGTTGGAGTGGACGAATTACATGTGGGAATAGCAGCCAGCCGATGCGCAAGCTTGCAGGCACACCCCTGGCGAAGGCACGATTGCATCATTCACTCCAACCCAAATCACAGGAACCTTCGGTCTTTGGTTGCTTTCAGATGACGCGACCAAATCAGAAGTTTCCTGAATACGTCGAGGCATACGTGAACAAGGTATATGGCGGGGAAACCCAGACAAGCCCTAGGAGAAGAAGTTATCTTGACGACTGACTGAGCCAGTGAGAATCGCCTGATAAACCTCGTCTGAACTTCACCGGGGCCCCGGGATGAGGGTAACGATAACATTTTGGCCGAACAAACTAATGGTGAATAGGTTGCAATAGTATTTTGACGGAAATGCTACCGTCGTTTTGCGACAGCCACTTGAGCATGTGAGAGTTTGAAGAGGCCATTAGACGAAGGAATCAGGGGTCTCAAATGGCCTGAGTGGAATGGTGCAAGACGGCCGGTTTTGAGGGCAACAGACAACTCGCCGACAGCACCTGAAATTCGTCAAGGACAGCCCGAGAATATGACGAAGAGTTTTGCTAGCTGGGCAGTGTCAGTTGCCTATCCGGGCAGTGTCACTCCCCCATAAATATATTGTAGTGTACCTGTACTCTAATAAGGACTGCGGTAGAGGTAGATAGGAATGACGATGGACGACGACGACAGCGATAACAAAAGTCATAACAAAAATGATAACAACAGCGAGGATAGTCGTTTTGGCATAGATATAGGACATACGGATTGTATACTGCTTATGTAGTGGGCACTGCCCGGCTAGCAGAATTCATGACGAATACTTCCAATCATAATAATGTTTCTTGATGCGTAAGCTCCGCCGGTGAAGTAACCTGGCCTTTTAAAGAAGACTTTCGTGATTTCTCTGAGATATAGCCTTGCTTTTCTAAACCCGTGATACAAATGATGGAATGAAGATAATGTACGAATCCTACACAAGTGTTTCAGGGCTTCATTGTATGCCACCATGTGCGGCGTGGTTGGGATGCGCTGGGCCTTTGCAGAGAGTACAAGTGCTGTGCCAGTATACTGGACAAATACCGACGTCCCCATTTATATTGCTCGAAGGAATGGATACAGAGCAGACAGGGACATGGCAGTATGTTCGGTTGGGTGTCGTGTACTCAACCTCCTTCACGCGCCATCTTTCCACGTGCTCATTGCCGAGGATGTGCTCTGCGACAGGAAACGCATTTCCACAGCATTTAGGAGGGAAAAGGCTCTCGTCGGTAATGGAAGCTCCGAAGAGATTGATGAGACAGCCTGAGCAATACTTGTGGTCGCAGGTGGTCTGAGGAAGGTCGGTCTGCGAGTGCTTATTCATGCACATGTCGCATTTCTGTGTTCGGATGGCCCCCCACCATCTGGCATATCCCGCGTGCATAGAAGTCTTCCACCAAATACAAGGGGTAGGAAATCTCGCGCTAACATCATCATGCCGGTTCTCAGTCTCTCCAATTTTATCTTTGCCTGACCAACTTCCTCTTCTTCGTCGGTGTCCTCTCCGCCAGTTTCCTCTTCGTCGGCTCCCTCCTCCTCGTTGAAGCGTCGACTCAGTTGTTTGTCCATTACAAAGGTCTCGAGAAAAGACAGCTCCTCCTGGTACATCTCAAAGGCAAGATCTGCGTCCAGAAGGAATCCATCCTTGTTATTACAGCCTCTGGCCTCATGTCGAAGCTCTTTGAGGTCGGCCTGCTGCAATTGGAGAACCAGCTGCAGCGTAGCATCATCCATATCGTCGGCAGAGCAGTTCAAGATGTCGTTGAAGGATTGGCAAGTATTTGACTATGGAAAGAAATCAGCAGGAAGGGGGAAAAGGTAAAGAAGGTTTGCAACCGGGGCAAGACCTTGAAGGCGCACCTTACGTACATCTTTTGAGGGTGTGGCGCGATTAGGAGGCTCAGTGATTCACTTAGATACTCCTCAAAAGCAAGGGGAAAAAACAAGGCGTAAGGAATTTTGTGGTTGAAAAGAAGACATGGAGAATGACCTTTTCTCGACTAAGGTATCATGGGGAAACAAGTGAGCCTGCAAGTCTAATGACGAGAGAGGCCTGCCTTACGGACCACCGGGGGAACGTCATTGCAATAGATTGACTTCGGAAGAATCGGGAAATCTCGGCATTCAAGGGAAATTGAAATGATGCTGTTGCGATGTTATTGATGAGGAAACCCAAGGGCCGGCCTCTTATCATGGGATTGAGCGCATCTAGGTAGTAGTTCAGTGTTGTCGACGCCACTGTGACAGGAAACCGGGGTAGTATGGGTCCAAGCGCCATGCGGGGCGACGCACAAGAGTGGAACCATTATCTAAACGCCGATCGCGATAAGGCTCTGCTTCTGAAATTTTATTTTTCGACTTCGCCTCAGTGACCTTTCATCATCGCTGCGACCGACGGCATCTCATCAGCAAAAATGGCGGACGATGGCATGATTATGAATTTTGACCTGGGGACGGGTCCCATAAAGTCCCACGTCAAGATCCAGGGAGGACGATGGCGCGACAGAGTGAAGGCGCAGAGGATTGCGAACAAGGGCGGCGACAAACGTCCTTCATCACCATCTTCAGACGCCCCGCCGACCCAAAGATGGACGCCCGGAAACAGGAAGTCTCACAGAGCCGACAATGACGATGGCTCTCACGAGCGCCCGGCGAAGCGACCAAGAGCCGACCCTCCGAGGCCAAGCTCCTACCAGACCGGCAAGCTGCCGCCGGGTAGCATCTCCAGCGGCAGGCCGAGGGACGGCCAGGTCACTTCCAGACTTTTCTCATTCAACCCGACACCCAAGACTGTGTTTGACGACCCGAGCGAAGAGAAGGTTGAGGAAGTTGCGAGAGAACCGTCGAACGCCGCGTTATCCGCCGAAGCTGCCAGTTTCCACGCCCTCGGCATCTCACGACGTCTCGCCCTGACGCTATCCGACAAGATTCAGCTCAAGGCCCCGACTGCGATCCAGGCCAAGGTTATACCGCAACTCATCACAGAAGACAGCGATGCGTTTGTGCAGGCGCAAACAGGTTCCGGAAAGACTCTGGCTTACCTGCTTCCCATCCTCCAACGGATCTTGTCAGTCGAGGGTCAGATCAAGAGAGACTCGGGCCTCTTTGCCATCGTTTTGGCGCCGACACGCGAACTTTGCCGGCAGATTGATGTCGTTCTCGCCAAGATCCTTCCACCTTACCTCGTCAGCACAACCGTCATCGGTGGTGAGAGTAAGCACTCTGAGAAGAGCCGTTTGAGGAAAGGTGTCAACATTCTCATCGCCACACCCGGTCGTCTGAGCGATCATCTCAACAACACCAAGAGCCTCGATGTCGGTACTGTGAGGTGGTTAGTCCTCGATGAAGGTGATCGTCTGATGGAGATGGGTTTCGAGGCGGAGCTGCGTACCATTGTTGGCAAGATCCGTGAGGGCGGTCTCTCAGATACGACGGCAAATGGTGTCTCTCTTGCTGGTCTGCCGAAGCGCCGTGTCACCGTTCTGTGTTCCGCTACCATGAAGATGAACGTCCAGAAGCTTGGCGAGATCAGTTTGGAGGATGCCGTACACGTCACGACATCTGAAGAGGACCAGGATGGTGCTGAGGAGGTCAAGTTTGAGGCGCCGGCGCAGCTGAAGCAGAACTACGTTATCGTCCCTGCCAAGTTGCGACTCGTTACCCTCATCTCGCTCCTCAAGTTAACATTCTCACGCAAGGGTTCGGTGATGAAGGCCATCGTCTTCTTATCTTGTGCCGACTCCGTCGACTACCACTTCGATCTCCTCCGCAAACCGCAATCCGAGGATGAGAAATCCTCGGCC
This sequence comes from Colletotrichum chrysophilum, assembly GCF_026319265.1. Lineage (NCBI taxonomy): Eukaryota > Fungi > Ascomycota > Sordariomycetes > Glomerellales > Glomerellaceae > Colletotrichum > Colletotrichum chrysophilum. The sequence continues at coordinate 9,003 of NW_026517301.1, read as the reverse complement.
AATCCATCAGGAACGGCAAACACCGTCGCCCCAGCCGGATACATCACGTCACCAGCCAACACCAACATCGTCCTTCACAGGCTACACGGCTCCCTTCCCCAACCCGTCCGAACGGCCACACTTGCGTCCTACAGCAGCTGCAAAGACCCAACAGTTCTGATCACCACCGATATCGCTTCGCGTGGTCTCGATGTGCCCTCCGTCGAACTTGTCGTCGAATACGATCCCGCTTTCGCCGCCGCCGACCACGTTCATCGCATCGGTCGTACCGCTCGTGCTGGTCGCCCCGGAAAGGCCGTCCTGTTCTTGATGCCTGGCTGCGAAGAAGGCTACATCGAGCATCTCAAGGCCAAGAACGCCACCCCCCCCAAGCCCGAGCTTTACGACACCGTTCTGCAGCGCGGCCTTACGACACCAATGGAGTTCCCCGTCGAGACTGATGCTAAGCCCCTGCCTGCAACCGACAAGAGCTTCAATGCCCGTGCCGAGAACCTCCAACTCCACCTCGAGCAGCGCCTCCTCCTGCCGTCGAGCAAGACTCTCCTCGACGAAGCTCGCAAGGCGTTCCGCTCTCATATCAGGGCATACGCTACCCACGTAAAGGAGGAGCGCGTGTTCTTCGACATCACCGAGCTGCATCTGGGTCACATGGCGAAGGCCTACGGTCTGCGTGAGGCGCCATCTGGTGTCGGTCGCGGCGACCACAGCGGCAAGAAGACTGTCATGAAACAGAAGGCCGCTGGCAGACGTGGCGAGAAGAAGTCGTCAGGTAACGCCATGGAGGATATCAACACTGCTGGAGGCGAGGAGCCAAGCGAGATGGAGAGAAAGATGAAGGCGAAGATGAGGATGGTCATGAACGCGGCCAGCGAGTTCAACCTTGGTTGAAATGTCTTTGTGCATGGGTGTATCTTGGGCTTGGGGAGGTTTATAGACAAAAAGTCATGTTTATAGCGATTAAAAGGTCATATACCAGACTGGGTAATTTTATTTGTCGACACACATGCTCTTGCCTCTGCACCTTCTGTGACGTGAAGCGGCTATCGAGAATATGCAGCAAGCGGGGTCGCTCTTCCCCCGCAAAATTGTTAGTGCTAGTTCACACAGCACTAGACCACCCGGACGGCTACCTAATCTCATCGAAACCATTCACGAAGCATCTACCTTGAGACGTTGAATCCATTTTCGCGAAGTCTTCGAGAACCCGCGCGTCGCAAATCGGAAGCTCACCCTCAAAACTCATAACATGTCATTAATAGGGATCAGCGTTGGTCAATCTCTACATCGCACGCGACTGCAACCCCTCCAAACATGACACGACGACTGCCCTGGGCGCGCGACGACGTCGACCCAGTACGAACACCTGCGAAAGCCGCCACCAAGCCGTCGACTTCTCGTTCAGCAGCGACGCCGCAACGCGCCACGCCAAAGCAGAAGGCGACACCGACGTCGCGCAACTCAAAGCAACAATCGTCACGGTTAAATGGCCTCCTCAGAAGTAGGTGCTCATCACACACGGCGCTGCGCGGACGCTCACTCACACGTTGCAGATCGAAGTGCTTCGACCTCACCACCACCACAGCCCATACCGGAAATGTGAGCTCTCTGCCTAACAAACACGCCCGTGCAGCACTGATGCTCTCGCAGCTTCATGATCGAAGGCCTAGAAAATGACGACAAGTATCGCATGGTTGAGGATGAACTCTTCACCATCGCGGGCCAGTTCACAGCGCATCTCCACGCAGCGGAGTACCAACGCCTCAAAACGCAGACGAAATCTCAGAATGCGGAGAGGATCAAGAACATTTCCCGTCCCGTCGTTGGATCCCTGACTGACATTGCGAGGCGACGTCAAGAGGAGCTGCTCCGTAAGAAGAAGCAGCGCGAGGCGCTCCGCAAAGCGAAGAAGGAAGCCGGCGTCGACGATGAGAGCGGCGACGAGACGAGCATGCCGTGGCACGGCACCTCGCTGCAGGGGTTGATGGACAGCCCGCAGAAGAAGGAGGTGCCGCTCACGACGCTGACGAGGGCAGACTCCAGGACGAAGACGAGCTTGTTTGGAGGAGTTATCAAGTCTCAGAGGAGATCTGCACCTGTCAGCAGAAGAGAGGATTTGGAAGAGGAAACGGAGTCCGAGAGCGATGACCTTGGCGGCTCGGTGAAGGCCCCAACGAGGCGAGAAACCGTGAGGTCAGCGCAGGTATCGAGGCCTTTGCCAAAGGATCCGGCCCAGTCCACAGCGAAGGGATCGGGAGCCGCTGCTTCGCTTGGAGCCGCGAGGCATGCTTCCCGAGTATCCAAAGAAAGACCGACGACACGACCAACAAGCAGCTCTTCATCGAATAGCACAACTAGGACTGCAACGCCAGGTGCCGATGATGGTGACGACGAAGACGACATTTTCACGCGTCACAAGAATCGCACTGCAAGGGCAAGAACGCCACGGCTTGGAGCTGCAAAGCATACATCACCGACAGCAAGACCAATGAGCAGCTCCTCATCAAATAGCACGACTGCAACGACGACGCCTGCTTTCGATGACGGCGATGACGAAGATGACGACATATTCACGCGCTTCAAGAATCGCACTGCAAGGGCAAGGCCACCACGGCGAGCGCCCGTAAAGAAGGTGGAACTTCAAGACTCGAGAGATATCATTCCATCATTTCTATGAGCTTGACCCCTCACACAATTAATGTAATTTAGTAATTCAATACCAAAAAGGCTTGTCATTCACCCATATCAGACACCCTATCTCTTCAGTCTATTGCTCTTTCAAAGTCTCAACAATGGTGGTGCTCATCGTCAGACTCCTCAACGGTTGCTATTTCTCGCTTCTGACTCTCTGAACGCGCGAAAAGGTCGCGGGCCGTCAGCTTCTTGATGAGATTGGTACCGTCCAGAGCAAGAGTCGAGAGCACATGAGCGGTGGTCTGTGGATCAGGTTAGTTATGAAACACAGTTGGGAGGAACGAAAGCCTTACCTTTGCATTCACCGCCAGCTGGTCCAGGTCCGGGTTGTTGATGTTGTCGCATGCTTGATGATAGCACGGATCCTGGGCAGAACCTGTCCCCGTGTGAAGACCTCCGATGGGCTTGTTCAACACCTGCCAGAACGACGCGTAGTCACTGCCGTTAGTGAAGCGAGCCGCTGTCACGTCGACACCCTTCGAGACGAAGTCGGCGGTGAACAGCTCCTGGATCACGTCCGAGCCGGCCGGTGCGGGGACGCCGTACGAGGCACCGTCGCCGTCGAAAACTCCGTAGTAGCCCTTAGAAACCATATCGAAGTTGAGATACGCCAAGATATTACCCGCCTCGGCCGCGGTGAGGTTGTTGACGTAGTAGCGCGAGCCGATGAGGCCCTTTTCTTCAGCACCCCACCACGCGAATCGAATCTTGTTGTTCACGGAGTACTTGGTGAGGGCCAGGAAGAGCTCCAATAGCAGCGACACGCCAGATCCTGCTGAAGTTAGCCTAGTGGTTCTCATGGCTACACACGTGAATAAGATGACACTCACCATTGTCGTTGATACCCGGACCCCAAGCAACGCTGTCGAGATGGGCACCAAGCTAGGCATCATTTAGCAATGCTCTGACTTTCAGTAGGTAAACAAACTCACAACAATCACATTCTCAGAATCCCCGCCTTCCGTCTCGGCAAAGACGTTCTGCGTCACCCGACGATCGACGTACTCATCCTCCCAGAACGTCGCCGTCAAAACCTCTCCAGCGAGTAGACGCGCCTCCAGCGGATCTCCAATATACTTATTGACAAACCCGCTAGGAATAAACGTCCCGTCATCAGCCACTCCAAGCGACCCCGCGGTCAAATTGAACTGGAAGTCCGGAATCGCGATCACAGCGCTCGCACCAGCCGCGGCTGCCGGCTTCATGATCCCGGCGTACTGCGAGCTGCGGCTGTACCCGTCGCACAGCGTCTCGCGGACCAGGACGATCTTGCCGGCCACATCGCGGCCGTCGTACGAGGACGCGTTGCAGGCATCTGAACCCTCTGGTCCAAGGGCGAGCTGGCCCGTGATGCCCTCGGCGGGCGTCGTGGGCGACAGCGTAAGCCCGTACGCGGCGAGGGCTTCGCCGTTGACGGTCAGGTTGGCCCTGATCTCGCTGCTGAAGACGGCGGAGAAGTCTTGCTTCCAGACTTTGGCGCCAGAGACGGCGGAGATGCGGTCGTAGACGTAGTCGACGGAGGCGGCGTAGCCTGGGAGGCCGAAGGCGCGGTTCCCGTCGTTGGCTGTGGCGATGTCGTCCAGGGAGACGAGGTTGGCTTCCAAGCTGCGGAAAGTGTGAGTTGCGACATGAACAGAATCTTCGACTGGGGCAGCGCGCACTTCTCTCTGGTGATGGCTGCTTGGAAGCTGGCCGAGTCGACGAGCGGCCTGTCGTCTTGACGCTCTTGCAGCGCGCATGCGCCCAATGCGACCCAGAGGGCGCCGGTGATGACCAAGGACCTCATCTCGAACGGTGCTTCACGGGCGGGAATGAAGGTGAACTTGTGACACCTTAAAGGAACATTGAGATCTCTCGGGAGCGGGTTTCCGTTTTTTAAGATGATGGCGGTCTTCTTTCTTCCCTTCTACCTTTTTTTCCGCAGTTTCCCGCCTGGAGGCGCACTTTTTTGACTGCCGTAGGGGGGGGACTCAGAGAGTGACATGGCATCATTTCGTGTTCAGTGGGACCCCTGAACGGGTGACCGAAGAATGAGGAAGGTCGCAGCGAGAAACCCGGGCTCTAATCCCGATTTCATTATCAGAACCGACCGAGCCCGCCACAATGTTGACAATGCCAAGATGCTAATCATGACAGAAATCATGCCTTGGAAATCGCGGATTCCGAACATGGTGTTTTGGGGAACGATTCGGGTGCTCTGATGCTACAGCGCTTCGGTCTCGCTTGACTGACCCAGAACCCGTGAATGATCGACCGGGAAGTCAGATCTTTCCGCCAAGCCTTTTGGGCAGGGATCACTGACCGGGGACTCAACGGCGAGGGACGTTTAAGTATCACGATCGTGAGGTTCGGGAATAATCTCATGTAAAATGCTATGTAACAATGCTTGCGCGACATGATCTGAAGGGTATCTGTGCTCTTCCAATCTCAGTAGCTTGAAGTTCTGCTGCTGGAACCAAATGACTCATCTGCTAGAAATGAAAATGTGTTCATCCCCAGATCTTGGTTCGTGGCTACTTTGAACTTTTATTAGGTTCTTCTAAGCTTTCGACATGCTCATTCTAGTCATTCATTTCCTACTACGACCAAATCGCTTACCATCCGTTCGCTCACCATCTCCAGAAGAGACTTGGCGAACCCAATCATGTCTGCAAGGCCCATAATACAGAATTATTACAAGAAGACTGGGGTTGAAAGCCATGAGCCGAGCTTTGGCGGTGTAGGAAGATATGCCAACATGCCTTGATGTTGAACGGCGCAAAGCGTGCGGGGAAAAAAATCCGGCCCTACAGAGACTGTTTTTGAAATGGTCTGATTTCATGCTAGAGACCTGAGACATGCTCCTTCTAGTCCTCGCGTGGGAGAGCCAAGAGAACTCGGTCGGGAGCACCCATTCGGCAGTGAAGACAGTTTCAAGACCCTCAGCTAGGCCCGAGGCCCGTGGAGGTCCTGAAAACGTAACTCGCAGGGAAAACAACGAATAGAATGACGATAAGACCGCCTCAATTACATCCGTACCGGGGCGCTAGACGTTGCGGTAGAGGAGCGGGCCGCTAAAGAAGCATGTCTCAGGGTATTTGGAGACAATTTTCGTGCTGAACTCCAACGCGAACAACATGTTGTAAGACAGGATATCAGAATACGACTGCACACATATGCGCGTTACCGTGGCACCCGCTGGGAGCGGTGAACTGCTTCCGGTGTGAGGAAGCGGCTGGCTGAAGTTGACAGGACGACTGTTTCGGGAAATAATATCAATGTTTGTGCGAACTGTCAACAGATTTTGTCTTGGCCTTGGCGCATACATAATACACAGGTCAACTTCCACTCATTATAAAAGGGGCCAAAATGACCATCATCTCGTCCCAAGTTTGCTACACCGTTGATATACCTGGGTAAACAGGACGCAAACACATTCAGGATGCATCTGTCGACTTTCTCCTCGCTGTGTCTCGGCGCAACCGTTGTATTGGGCTCGCCAATCGTCCAGAAACGCGATGTAAATCCCCTTGGACACTGTATATTCTTTTTCCATGTTGATTAACGTGCCGAAAAACAGATCGATCTTAATGAAGCCCGCTGCCCCGATTTCTGCAAGAATACCTACTATAATACCAACAGTGCGGATAAATCAGGCAATTATGTTTGCGACGATCTCCGCCTGGGACCCAAGACACTGCCATCGGCAATTCCTCTTCAAGGAATCGTGGGCCCGGACAGCACATATCGACGCTTTGGCGGGCGGTGCCCAGGCCAGTATCTCACCGAATTTTGGGGTACGGATGATAAAAACAAGACTGGTTGGAGATATCCGATTGTTTTGGGCTACGGCATCGACACAGCGGGAAAGCCCGCCACATTCAATTTCACACTCCTCCCGGGCGTTTACATTGACCGTTTCGGTGGTGAGGGGGGTGACTACACGTCGCCGGCAGGCACGCCCTACGCCATGCGCAGTCTGCCCCCGTGGAATCTGAACACCCGAAGTCCAAACGATCCTCCATACGGTTACCATGTCTACAGAGTTGCGGCGCCAATTGTGGTGCAAGCCGGTCCTATTTCACCCCATTTTGGCCAGCCTGGCTTGGGGCTACAGTTCTTCATGCCGGCGAATGTTTCCGTGCTAGCCGATCAAGGGAACTTGACAAGGGTCAACTTAACGGCGACTCCAAACTGGTGGGACTTTAGTTAAAAGACATCATGTATTTACCCATGAGAAAACCTTCACCCTCAAGTTAAATTCATTAATTTGTGAATTTATGAGAAGGTGAGATTTGACTTCTTTGATCGAGTTTGACGAGTATTGGCGATGAACACTCACTGGTGAATTTTTCAATCAGTAATTTACACATCACATGGATGTGTATGAGGGTATTCTTGAAACAGAATTATCCTGCGAGAGGGGTGCATAGTCCACACGATTTTTACAGCCAGGTTCTTGCGCAAGCAAACCTAACGCAGGATGTGTAATCAATCCTTTGGATTGAGCAACTCGAACGTGGTCTAAACCTTGAGATAAAGTCAAGGGAGAAGACAACACATTTGTCACTGGAGGAACCCTTTGCTCTGGCATACCTTACAAAGGCTGCCTTTGTGCGTTGCTCATTATTCACGATCAATAGGCTTGTTAGCCGAACAGAAAGACATGTTCTCCCCTTGCTTCCTGACGGTAAACGCCATGATCAGAATTAGAAACTAGCGCCCCATGAGAGTCTTTGAAGCGAGGGAAGCAGTTCAAAGCAGTCCAGAAACATAGTCAGCTGTGGGATAAGCAATGAACTTAGTAACAGTTTGGCGACGGCTGTGCCCTCGTCTCGACCTTATATTGCATCTAAATAATTCCCGAAGTCCCGTCAATTCTCAACATCATTCCAATTCACCCTCTAACTCCACACAAGCCTTCGCCTGTCTTATATTGTTTCACATTGCAATTTCAACAAAAACACGATCTCATCGCAACCTCAGTTCCACGAAGAAGCCAAACACTCCTTTTCACGCCATTTTCATCCATTACACGAACAATACAGGAGGCTAGACGTCACAATGTCCTCTCCTAACGACAACGACTTCGAAGCTAGGGTGAACAATATTATGGACCTGCGAGAGTGTATCTCAGGTTCGCGAGAACAGCTTGACATTGTAAGGACAGCCGCGGACCGAGCCTTTATGTTGCAACAGAGAGGATTGCAGTTGAACCGCGGGGTTACGCGCAACGAGAATGAAAATGCAGTAGAACTCAGCGACAACGAGCAGCGTGCCTATGACATCCATCACAATGTTGAGGAGGGGCACAATAACCTTGAAGGGATGGATATCGACTCCTCCCCGTCTGATAGCCCTTCCCAATCGACAACCGGATCAGCGTCTCCGGACTCGAATCCTGCTCCCGCTGCTGTTCCCGTTGCTGGGCCCCCTCCTACCGGCTACCCTCCTACTGGGCCCTTACCGGCTGCCCCTGTCCCTGTTGCCCCTGTACCTGTTGTCCTCGCTAACAACCTTCCCACCGCCAATGATTTCATCAGGAATGCTCCAGCCTTGATAGCGACCGTTCCAGCCAACCTTGAAGCTCAGTGCCTTCAGAGTTGTCAAGCCTTGCTTGCAAATTCCGAAGCACTTGCACAAGCTGCTGCTGCTGCGTCAGCAGCCTCTCCCAACGACATGAATCTCCTCGCTAAGTCACAAGAAGCAAACAGGAAGGTTATAAGAGATCAAGGCAGAGCAAGGCTGCGATCTAGAGTCTGCCCTCACTGCCGCAAGCTCCACGACTTCAACGACAATTGCCGTCGTCATATGAGAGATAACCATTACAGCAAGCCTCCGTATAACCACTTGAGCAGGGCGGAACATGTTAAAATTGCCAAGGCTGAGGCACCTTGAGATATCCGGGGGATGAAAAAGAACGTGCGGGTTGACGTCTATAGATATCAGGGGGCTGGGATGGCGTGGGCGACGGGATTAAAGGGTTGCTATAGAATTTACATCTTTGCTTATAAATCAACATGTTTTAAATGTTAATCATTTCCCTGTACTGTTTTCCTTTAGATATTGCGAAGGATGAATAAGTGTCAAAATGCTATGCCACCTCATTTGCAGTTATTTGTTACGACCCGTTATGCATGGATAACAGTTGACCGACCCACTTGGGCGTCGGGCGGCTAGGACAGGACATTTTGTCAGAACTAGGGATCCCCTCGCTTATATGAAACTCACCGCTTACAGTCATTACTCAGTTATCTACATACACAGGCCAGGATTGCCTTACAAGGGATATACGCCAATCGTTTATATAGATCTACTGCAGAACCAGCAGAT